>NC_073739.1:17518714-18125874 GCF_023634155.1 Falco peregrinus
AGGCTTCCTAACCTCAAGTCTGAAGCTTCCCTGGCACAGCTCTGAGCCATTCCCCACAGCACAAGGGGCAACGGGCACAAACGGAAACCCAGGGAATTCTATCGGAATAGGAGGAATCAGTTCTTTACTCTGAGGGTGACAGAGCACTGGACCAGGCTGCCCAGAGAGCTGGTGGAGTCTCCTTCTCTGGAGACTTTCAAAACCTGCCTGGATGCGATTCTGTGCAACCTGCTCTCGGTGAACCTGCTTTAGCAGGGGATTGGACTGGGTGAGGTCCCTTCCAACACTGACCGTTCTGTGAGTCTGTGATTCTGTGAGCCTATCGCTGGATACCAGGGGGAAGAGATCAGCACCTCCCTCTCCACTTCCCCTTCTCGGGAAGCTGCAGAGAGCAGTGAGGTTGTCCCTCAAGCCTCTTCTCTCAAAACCAGACAAACCCAGAATCCTCAGATACTGCTCACGGGACATGCCTCCCAGCCTTTTCCCCAGCTGCGTTGCCCGCCTCTGGATGCATGTCATGCCACTGATGATTGCCCAATGCTCCAGTCTGTCTGGATTCCTCTGCAAGGCCTCTTGCCCCTCGAGAGAGTCAACAGCACCTCCCGGTTTGGGGTCATCAGTAAACTTGCTAACGGTGCACTCAACTCCTGCATCCTGATCACTCAGAAAAATATAGAACAGAACCAGTCCTGAGCAACACTGCTGGTGACCAGTCGCCAGCCTGATGTAGCCCCATTCACTACAACGCTTTGAGACCTGCCGTCCAGCCGCTTCTTCACCCAGCGCACCGTGAACCCGCTCCGCCCACAGGTGGACAGCTTGTCCAGAAGGATGCTGTGAGGGACACTGTGAAAAGCCTCACTAAAGTCCAGAAGAACTACATCCACCACCTTCCCTTCATCTGCTAGGCGGGTGACCTTATCGTAGAAGGACATCAGCTTAGTCAGGCAGGACTTGGCCCTTGTAAACCCGTGTTGACTGTGCCTGATCACAGAATCATAGAAAATCTCAGGCTGGAAGGGACTCATAACGATCATTGCGTCCCATTCCCTGCTCCTTGCAGGACTACCTAAAGCTAAACCGTGTGACTAAGAGCATGGTCCAGACACTCCTTGAACTCTGACAGGCCTGGTGCCGTGACCACTTCCCTGGGGAGCCTGCTCCAGTGTCCGACCATGCCCTCAGTGACAAGCTTTTTCCTGACGTCCCAAGTGAACTTCCCCTGAGGCAGCTTCATTCCTTTTCCTCGAGTCCTACCTCTGGTCCCCAGAGGGAGCAGATCAGCACCTCCCCTCCGCTGCCCCCCTAGAGGAACTTGTAGGCTGCAATGAGGTCAGCCCTCAGCCTTCTCTTCCCCACGCTGAACAGACCAAGTGACCTCAGCTGCTCCTCCTAAGTCTTGCCCTCTAGGCCTTTCACCATCTTGGGCACCCTTCTCTGGGCACATTCTAATCATTTGATGTCCTTCTTATCCTGAGGCATCCAGAACAGCACACGGTGCTCGAGGTGGGGCTGCGCCAGTGCAGTGGAGAGTGGAGAGTGGGACTCCCTTGACCAGCTAGCTCTGCTGGGCTTGATGCGCCCCAGGACACAGCTGGCCCTTTTGGTTGCCAGGCCACACAGCTGACTCATATTCTGGGACAACATTGGCCAGCTTCCCGTCAACTGGGACCTCTCCAGACTCCCAAGACTGTTGAAAAACACTGCGGAGAGGTCCCACAATGACATCGGCCAGCTCTTTCAGTACCCTGGGCTGAATCCCATCGGGCCCTGTAGATTTACGCGCATCCAGCACCAGCAGCAAGTCTCAGGCAAGCTCAGGGTCAGATGGGAGCTTATTATCGCCCCTCCCTGTCAAGGTCTTCCAGCACTGGGCTGTGGGGCTCCCAGGGCCCGCCATCGGTGTTGAAGGCAGCGGCAAAAAGAGGCATGACATGTCTCGGCTTTGTCTGCATCCCAATCTGTGAGCGAGCTGACCGACCTTATCCAGACCAATGTTATCTCTCTTTCTCCTTTTGCTGTTCACATCTTTTAAAAAGGCCTTTTTCTTGTCCTTCACAGTGCTGGCCAGCTTCAACTCTAATTGAGTTTGGGCCACGTGGATTGTCTCCCTACGGTGGCAAATAGCGTCTCTCTAGTCCTCCCATGTCTCCTTTCCTTCCTTCCCGTGTCCCCACGGTTTCTTTTTCTGCCTCACTCCCAGATGAAGATCTGTGCTCAGAGAAGCTGGCCTTCTGCCCGGATCGCTTGGCTTCTGACACTTTGGAATTGCCTGACCCTGCGCTCGTAAGAGGTGACTCTTAAAAAGCAACCAGCACCCCTGGATGCCCATACCTTCAAAAGCAGATGCCCAGGGGACCTTACTAGCTCGCTCCTTCAGCACCCCAGCTCTGCTCTCTGCATATCCAGGGTCGAAGTTTTGCTGGCAGTTCTTGGCCGCTCACCAACAGTGTGAAACTCAACTCCTTGGGGGTCACTGTGACCAAGGCAGCACCAATCACCACTTTGCCGACGACTCCCTCTCTGCTTGCAAACAACAGCTCTAGGAGGGCACCTTTCCAACTCGGCTCCCTTAGTAACTGCACCCAGAAGTTATCTTCAACACATTTCAGGATTTCCTAGGCCTCTTTGTGTCTACTCCATGATATTCCCAGCCGATGTCTGAGAAGCTCAGATCTTCCATAAGGACAGAGGCAGTAGATCCAGAGACAGGGCGACAGTGATTGCATTGTTCTTTAGACGTCTTCCAACAGCACCCAGCAGGACGTCTTTCCCTGTTCTCCCCCATTCTTGAGCAGGACTACCAGAACACCTGAAGGTGGCCTTCATCTGGCCTGTCCACCCTGCTATGCAGCTGAATCCAGTTGGACGCTAGCTCTCGTTGGACAAGAGCCCTGCTAAGAAAACCTCTTCAGCTGGCATGCATGTGATGCACCACGCCAGAGCAAATGCTGTATGGCCTCCTCTCCTGCGGGCTCTAGGACTAGTTGTCTTAGGCAGCAGTTGTTCATTGCACCCAGAGGTGGCGTCTCCGCACTTCATTCTTGAGAAGTCATTGACCCAGGGGTCGCAATCCCCCTATTACTGCCTGACCCAAATCCACAGCTTTGCAAATCCTACTTACTACTTCTTGATCGCTCTCTCCTGATCAAGGAGGTCCGTGGAAAAAGACAGTTTTGCTGTCGGTCTCTGCTTTCCGCCCATGGGTCCTGTGACGCTGGTTTGTTCCCTATCGCTGTGATGCAGTTGCTGCTCCCAGGGTCTTCCTCGCAGAGTGCCGTTGCGCCCCCTGAACACCTTATTGCACCATTCCTACCAAACTGGCAGGCAGCCAACATGGAATCCCACTGAGCCTGCCTAGCCCAGCTCTCCAGGATGCCCGTGGGCATGCCAGCACCTCTGAGCTTTGCCCTTACTCCAACACGTGATTTGGCATGTGCCACTCAAGTGACATTTGCGCTCTGACTTGGTGTCCTTGTTTATTGCTGGCCATCTTAGGTCAGCTCAAGATGAGCAATGGCACTGGCAGCTGCCGCGTCATGCTGAGTTTCTACCGGTGGCATTAAAAGCCGTCTTCATGTCAGGCAGAGTATTTCACAGGTGACAGCACCTCCTAGAGCATTACCAACCTCTGTGCTTCACCTTCCCTGTCCAAAACAGGCTACTGGTCTTCCCGCTTCCATCCGCCCTTTGACAGATATTGCTTCTCATTTCCCCATTTCTCATAAATGGGGCAAGTGTCATTGAATCCCTCATTACCAGTGTGCCAGTATGCATTAGAGAGAGTGGCTTCTGGTGTGAATCACAGCTGCAATGTGCAGATTGCACTGTGGACCTGTGCTGGGGACAGCAGCCACCAAAGGCCATCTGCACCTCAGGAGAGGGAGCACCTCTTGTCCATGGGGAGTAGGCTGGCCACTCTCAAGACTCCCAGACCTCACATTCTGTCCCCTGCTTGCTTGCTTGCTTGCTTGCTTGCTTGCTTGCTTGCTTGCTTGCTCGATCCTTTCTTGCTCCCTCTCTCTCTCCTTCCTCTCTTCATTCCTTCTTCCCTTCCTCACTTCATTCCTTCCTTGCTTCCCTCTCCCCTTCCTTCCTTCTCCCCTTCCTTCCCCCCGTCCTTCCTCCACTTTTCTTCTCTTCCCTCCTCTCCCTGCTCCCTCTCTTTGCCCCTTCTTTCTGTCCCTGGTTGAGATCCTTCTGTGACACCTAGTGGTATAGTGTTCCCCAAACACCAGAGCAAAAGGCCGGAAAATTTTATCACTGTAAGGGTTCTCAAGCATGGCAACAGGCTGCCCACGGATGTGGTTGAGCACCATCCCTGGAGGTGTTTAAAAGAGGTGGAGATGGGCCACTGCAGGACATGGCTTAGTGGTGGACATGGCAGTGTTTGGTTTACAGTTGCACTCAATAGCTTTACAAGTCTTTCCCAACCTAAATGAGTCTATCGTGCTGTGATTCTAAGCTGTCTACAACCTGGATTTCCAGATTTGTGACGTATCATGTAGGAAAGGGAAATGCACAGCTGCAAAGGAGTAGGCTCATCTTACAGAGATGTCGGCCTGACAGAGACAAGTCGTTGAACCAAGCATGGCAGGGCTCTGTAAATAATGTAGCCAGTGGAAAAGCAAATCTCCCTAGAGAAACGCAACCCATCCTGCTTATAAACACGAGGTGTCTGGGCACGGCAAGCCAGGCTCAGCCAGTCCCATTGCCAGCAGCACAAGAGATCTTCATCTCCAAAGATGCTCACGTACGTCTGTGATCCAAGCAGAGATATGATTCGGGGGGTCTGTGGTGTGTTAACTTTTTCCTCCCCGAAGGAGCCAGAACCCTTCTAGGGATGCTTAAGGGATCCTGCCCTTCAGAATGGCAACAATGCGGGCACAGAAACGGGCCAGGTGACAGCTTGGGTGCCGTCTTGGGCACTGAAGAGGTTCAGTGCAGGGAAAGAGCTGAGACGGCATTCAGAGCAGCCCTCCGCTGCAGAGCCAGAGATGCCGGGCTTTAGAAGTTCCAGTTTGTACTGAATACGAGCTAAACTACCTGCTCGGCCAGCGCTGCCTGAGACTAGGTACTGAAGGCTGAAGGAAGCGGGCTTGTTCGGACTCCTGACACGTGCCCAGGGATTTCTCCCTCGGAGGTAGTCCTCAGAAGATGGTAATGGACAGGTAGGGAAACTCTCCTCCCACAGCTTAAACACACAGCCCCTCCTCTGTCCCAGCCCACTTTCAAGCGATGCTTCACTTGGTCACTTCCCACTGACTGTACTACAGCAGCCCCAGGAGGCAGGCAACACCCTGCCATGGGCCTGGCTGCACTGATTTACAGCTCCTTGCAAACAGCACGCAAAGCAGCTTTGGGAGCTTCGAGCAGCGAGGAGAAGAACAGGGAGACCTGCCCTTGCTCGGGTAGCCAGCCAGTGGCCCACACCAGCACAGGGGGGCACGACTGCATGGCAGGATACCTTTGCTCCCCCTTTTTCATGGTTTTGCTCAACATTTTGCTTGTGCACCTCTTTCTCTGGCACCTGTCCATTCTCAACAGGATTTTGGAATGCAATGAGAGCTATGGAAGGCTTTAAGGAAGTCAGTGACCTGACGCCTAAGCCATTAAAATGGTGGTGTGCCTGAAGATGCAGCTGAACTGGGAAAGTTAAGCAACTTCAAACAGCATTTTTGTCTTCTGAAACAGTCCCCATAAATTGAGGATCTGTATAGTTCTGACACGCTTTTAGTTCCTCAGATACTTCTGTAGCTTGAAGAATCGAGAAGGGGCCTTCCTTTGTCAGCAACAAAGGTGTCAACGACCAAAGCTTGCTAGCACAGTACCCTTCAAATCCTTACGTCTTCCTATGGTTAGGACAACTCTTCAACAAAATGATGGAAGACAGAAGGAGGAGGCAAGTATAGCCACACACCGGAACCGTGGGGAGCATTTGTAAAGGTGCAGATTTCCTTTATTCAGATACCTCCATGCTGTCATTGTGCATACAACTTTGTCATTTCAGGTAGGCTCTCCGGATGGAGGCCTGTCCCTCTAAACATGCAGATGAAACAGCCGCGGCAAAAACAAATTGCAGAGAGAACTCCTGCCTGGCTTTAGTCTTCCCCTACCGCTAGGCAGCAACAAGGGCACCCATTTCACTGGGCAAGCAGTGCCGGCAAAAGAGAACCTATGTGTCCGTGTGCCCATCACCCCCAGTCCAGTGGAGCTGCAGAGAGGAAACCCTCTGGCTTTAAAACCAAACTGGCAAAACGTTGGTGCAGAGCACACTGGCCTGAAATGTCTGCATGCGTTTGCCTCTCCCATTGGTGTAGACGAGAAGCGTTGTGAGGAGAAGAGACGGGCTGCCGCCTCAGGAGATTTTAATGGGCAGAGCCACGGGGCTGACTGGCAGAGCATCCTTCACTCTCACGCAGTCAGACTTAAAACCAATGGGCAATGCTCTTCCAAAACAAAACAGAACTGCCTAGACCAACGGATAGAGGTGACCATGAAAGACACAGGCAAGAAGGGATGGTGGGACAGCACGGCCCACACGCTGATACGTCCTGGCTCCCTGGGGTTCTGAGCAGAGTGTCTGCACCCCTTCTACCGTACTCCGGTGGGACAGCGACTACAACTCCTTGCGGCATAGAGCGGATCGGGCTCCATTGCTGGTGCTTTTGGGGACCACCAATGCCACAGTTGGCCGGGAGCAACAGCTACCAGAAGCATGGCAAACGTGGTAAGCAGAGAGGGACCTGGCACCGTGGGCAAGTGCCAGCGGGAGCGGATGCGGCTGGAGAAGAATGCTGCTTTAGGCTTCTCCCTGTGGGTGGGGGCACAACCCAGCCAGGTGGGAGACTTTTGCCCAAGGCTGGCCACTGAGCGCCCAGCTCCTCCCTGGCAATCCTGGCACTGCACAGGGAAAGGCAGCCAGCTGCAGGAGGCGTCATCCAGCTGTGTGCAATACACGCTGACTGGTCCCACCACGCTCCCCCTTGCAGGAGACCCGTGCAGGGCGTCAGGAGCAAGGACGAGACACACAGCCAGGGATGCAGGTCACAGGGGTCCAAGCTGGAGCAACACAGGAATGTAGAAGATGAAAACAATAAACGCTATTTTCTTTTCTCTCCTCATGCTGCGCGCCTATGGGGGTGGAAGGCCCACTGTGACATCACCGTGTTCTGGAAGCTGATGTCACCCAGCGTCACCCACTGTGACATCAGCGAGTGATGGCCTTGTGACCTCACATCCCTCACCGCTTATCTTTGGGCGCCGGCAGAGCCTGGGCCAGTTTGGCTCGTGCCTGGCCTCCTGCCAAGTGCGTGCCTGCGAGGTCTGACGGTAGAGCGAGGCTTCTCCTGGTGCGGGGTGGTGTGTTGGGGGTTGCCGCCGGCAGCTCTTGGTGCCATCGCCTGTGTTTCCCCGGTCCTGCCTGGATCAGGCAGCCAGGCAGCGCAGGGCACGTTTGCAGCACCGCAGGGGAGCTGTGTGGGGAACCGTCTCCCCGGGGTGGCTGTGGGGTGGGCAATGGGGCTCAGGGAGCCGGGAGGGTGTCCTCCTTGAGGGGCCTGGGCATTTCTTCCTCACCTCCCTTCCCTGAGGCTGTGAGTGACCATGGCCTCTCTCTGTTTTGCAGCATGTGAAGTTAGCGAGGGGGAGCAGCTCCTCATCCTCAGCTCTCCCCAGCCTGCCGCAAACATGGCCACAGCAACAGAGTGGAGCTGCCCCATCTGCCAGAGCACTCAAGATGGCGTCGCTTATGCTTTGCCCTGTAACCACCTGTTCTGCCTGGGCTGCATCATGCGCTGGGCAGAGAGGAACACGTCATGCCCCCTTTGCAGAAGAATGATTGAGACTGTCAAGTTTTCTGTGTGGGCAGAAGACGACTACCTACAGTATGCCATCACAGCCCGCAACGAGTCACCAGACGCAGCTCCCAACCGCCTGGCTGACAACAGGCCCCATCACTCCATGGCATCCCCTTTGTCCTTTCCAGAGCGGATGCCATCCCCAGCTGAGCAGGGAGCTGAGGGGACAGAGGCCGTGGGGGGCCTCCTGCCCGAAGTCTGGGCAGAACTTTTCAAAAGGCAAGAGCACCTCCTGGATCCCGTGCTGCCCTGGCTGCGCCAGGAGCTGGCAGCAATGTTTGGGGCCCACTGGTGGCTGGCAAAGACTGCAGAGAGCACCATCTTGCAATGCCTCTGCACCTGTGGTCCACATAGGGAGGTCATGGTCCAGATACTCCAGGACTACCTTGGGGATCACACGGCATGGCTGGTCCAGGGCATCATCAATATCATTGTGGAACAGTGCAGTGAGGAGGCCCAGAGGCTGCTGCGGTCGCTTGCTGTGGGGGATGAGGACAACAGCCCTGTGGCCAGCTCCAGCTCCTCAGGCTCCAGCTCCTCCAGCTCCAGCTCCTCCAGCTCTAGCCCTTCCAGCTCCAGCTCCTCCAGCTCCAGCTCCTCCAGCTCAGGCTCCAGCTCCTCCAGCTCCAGCTCCTCCAGCTCTAGCCTCTCAAGCTCCAGCTCCTCCAGCTCCAGATCCTCCAGCTCTAGCCCTTCCAGCTCCAGCTCCTCCAGCTCCAGCTCCTCCAGCTCAGGCTCCAGCTCCTCCAGCTCCAGCCACACCACATCCCAAGAGGGGGCTCCCAATTCCAGCCTGGCCTCCTCCAGCAGCCCTGCAGGCTCCCATGGCGAGAAGGAAGCCGACACATCAGAGGCCACCCTCAGCAAGGGTCCTGGATGTCCCCCGTCTGCACCCGACGCTGCAGAGCAGGAGCAGCCCCAGGAGGAGGCGGGGCAGGCAGCTCAGGTGGCTGCTGGTTCCTCTGCCCAGGGCAGCGGCCACAGCCTCTCCGCTCCCATCCAGGGGAGCTTGCCCAGGGGAACCCGACGCCCCAGAAAGAGGAGGGCTGCTGGCACCCAGGACTCTCCACAGCCCTGCAAGATGCAGCTCCGCCCGCGGCGCTAGACAGGCCCTGGCCCCTCCTGGGTCAAGGAGTTGGAAATAAATTCCTGTTTCCCTGACGCAGCCTCTGGGCGCTGCTTTCCCCCTCTTCTCCTAATGACTTTTCCCTTTCACCCCACACCCCACTGTGGGCATTCCCCCTGGTCGCAGCTGGCAGCCTCTGTTTCCCCTGCACAGCCCTAGTGCTGCGGGGGCCATTCCAAGCTCTGTCTCAGCAGAAGGAGCATATATGGAGCCCTGGACACTGCTCTGGAGTGTGTGCATGGGGACAGCAAGTAGGGGTCCCCCCACTCTGGATGTGCATAAGAGATCTGGCAGGGGCTTTCTCCTGGAGCTGGGCACAATGGTGTGCACACCTACGGCCAGAGGACTCTCAGCCCTTGAAGGAGGGGTGTGGAAATGGGGGTCTGACAAAGCTCTCCTCCTGGGAACACCTCACCACCATGAAGCAGTGCTAAAGTGACACCAAAATTCTTGTGGCGCAAACAATTCTCATGTCTCATTTTGCAAGCTGAGCTTCCTATCTCCTTTCAGACCCACTCAGTATGATCCTTTGTCAACATCTCTTCATTTCTGTCACAGGAGTTCATCAGCCCTTTCAGAGCATCTTTGCTTGGTTGAGAGAGAAGTCTGGCTAACAGCCCATTGTTGTGCTGCAGTCCTTAGGAAATCACTTGCTTCAGTCCTTACCCTCCTACTGCCAGAAGACTACGAATAGATGACTGAAGCTTTTCCAGCTGTGAAGGTAGCCTGAAGAGAAGTTAGGGGCAAAATAGATCTGGTACCAGGTGGGTGAGGAAAAGGTCCCTGAAAGATCTGAAAATAGCTCAGCTGAAAATCAGGGAGGGGAAGGTGCAAAGAAAGGAAGACAGAGAAACATCATAGGCAGGAAAAGACTAGGTACAGAGGCTGCAATTACCATAAAGGAGAGTAAATGGCTAAAATAGTGAAAAAATAAATTTAGCATAATATAAAAAAAAATATATACTGAGTGTTGAGTTCTGTTTGTGCCGATAAAAGGAGCTGGGATGAGCTACAGTCTTGACACCTCCCACACTTGCCTCTGCACCCCACAGCATGTGACAAAGCAGGAACTTCTCCAGGGTGGGTGGATATTTGTCCTGCTGCAGGTGTCTATGCCTGTGCCAGCAGGGTCATGTATATGTGAGCAGTGCTTAGCTGCAGGCATCTTCGGAAGCAGTGAAGAAGCCAGGTGTGGAAAGGAGTGACCTGCCAAGGAACGGGGTGAATAATCTCATGAGTTCCCCTGTTTCTGATGCTTTTCATGTTCAACAGCTGCTGACAGCAACAGTTCTTCAGTGCTTGCACCTGGCACGCTAGTGCATTGGAGGAGCAAGTGTCACAGCCATTCTCCCTACCACAGGTCGCCTGTGGGTTTGTGACTGTGTAATTGTGCAGAACTTTCACAAGAGGGTGCAGAGAGATCGTCTTTCTGCCACTGGCTTCAGCAGCTGTCATGTTAAATGGCACCAGGATCAGAGCAGTGTCCTCCTTTGGAGGGGTCCGATTTCCTCTCTCCCAGAAAAGAGTGTTTCGAACACGGTTTTCTAGCACAAATTTCTTCCTCCTTTGGCTCTGTCGGCACTCAGAGGAGACCAGCTACTTTCATAGAGGTGTAAGAGCATAGAAATATGTACAGAATGTGCCCATTAACGGATCTTCTATCAGCACGGTGCTGAGAAACCATTCCTGAGGTGAAACAGTGTTTACCACTCCAAAAATGCTTTGCCACCTTTCTGCCTGTGTCTCTGGTTTAGGAGAGATGCGACCTCAAATCAAGAGGAAGGGACAGGTTCTGTTAGAGGAAAGGCTTTCTTAATGTCATCTTCTATTTACACACAAACCCATTCCTACTCTCCCTCTGTGCCCTAAACTGCATGGGAAACAACTTCTTGCTGTATTTTTAGGAATGCAGAAACAATAGGAACAATTGGTTTCAGCACAGGCAAGACCTGAGAATCAGAGCTGCTTCCACAGAGCTGCTTCTCAGTTCTGCTTTGCCAGCTAAGGAACGGGTAGATGCTCCGGCTTCAATGTTCCTGTTTTGCAGCCAAAAAATACAGACCAAGCAAGGAGTCTCAAAATGACCTGCTCCAGAGGACACTTCTTCAGTTTCTCTTATCTTGGCCACAGCAGCCTCTCCTCTCTAGAGCAGCAGTCACACCAAGGGCACAAACTCAGGGAGCACTGGCATCACCAGGCGGCAGCATAAATCAACCCCTATTTTCCGCCTGCAGGGCATCACTGCTTCCATACTCTTAATTCCTTCCCAAGACCCCTCCAGCTCACAGCAGGTGTCTTTACCAAACCATTGATGCCTCAGTCACTATCACCTTCACAGTGGAAAAACCAAGAACAGGAACCACTGTGCTCCATCCCACAGCTCTGATCTCCCAAACAAACATAAAAGCTGGCTGAAAAAACAGTGAGTGAAGACTTTTTAAAGTTAAAATGTAAACTTATGCATTTCATAAGCATTGTATTTCAGGTAAGAAGAGAGTGGGACAAGCAGAAAAGTTCTAGCAATGACAAAATATTCCAAAGAATATTAAGCTGTGAATACTATTTAATTGTACCAAGTTATTTTTTTCATTACAAAATGTCTCATCCATCTAAAATGGATCTTTTTATAACATATGTCTTACAAAACAGTGTGGATGCTAGGATGGTGCAGTCCAGATAGGCCCACAGGAATATTTCAGAAGATCAAGATCTCGGGATATGGTTTCTGCACATCCATGCTTTTCTCTTGATTACACAGTAGAGGAAAGCATGAGACCTGTGACGTGATGAACATGCCCTTCCCTCATCTGTGAGAAACCACAGTGAAAACAGAAAAGAGATCAGTCTATTAAGGACAGAACATTTTTCCAACATGCCACATGGAGTCCATGAAAATGGGTTGCAAAATCAAGTATGTGAGGCAGAACAGATGTGTCATCAATGTATGCCAAATTTGGATCACTGGCAGTTAGTAATAAGGTTGTTGCATTTGGTTTTTTTTTTTTTATTCCTGTAGCGCTATGTTTTAGGTGAAAATTTAATTGCATGTTGCATGACTGACCTGATGCTGAGAGAGAATAACTGGTAAATCAGTTTCAGTCTGCAATAATTTCTTCCTTTACTCCAATGCTGTTAGGATTTCCTCCTGCCTCACTGATGAGGAAACCGATAACTACAAATTTGTCTGAATTCATCTGTACAAAGACACTGAATGCAGTCTTTTATACATAGGAACCTAGCAGACAAACTCAGCTATCGGCAAGTATTGCCAACATGACGCAACAGGAGTAATCTTTGGGCAGTTCTCCATTCCTCATACTGGAAGAAAAGTTTATGCTTGGAGTAACTTCAGTGCAAAACCGGTATCAAAGCTTAGGAAAATAATTTCTTGTATCAAAATGGAAGCTTCGTGTTCTTAGTATGATATATTAGTCAGACATCAGTTGAGACACGTACAGCGGGGTAATCCTGATTTCAAACAACAAGGTTGAAACTAGTAAGACCAGTCAGGAAAAACAGAATTAACATGATGGAAGTAGGACAAAAAAGAGCTGTGCTGACCTGAACAATTTTTTTGTGTCCAAAAGTATTTCCATACAAAATCACCATTAGAAGTTAAATCATGAAGAAATACTTGTAAGCTGAAAATAATGGTGAAGTAGACTCACCCCAGTATGAACAGGTGAACTACTTCTGAACATTGCACTTTATGTTAGCCATTATACATTTTTCTTATAGATCCATTTCAAGGTATGTATAAAAACATTTTTAAGAGAAAAAAGTATTCCACTTGAGAATGTCTGAGAGATACTTCAGCAATTCCAAATTGCTGACTTGTAATCCAAATGCTGATAGTAATCAAATTTCTGGTTACTATTAGTAGAAAGAAGGTGTTTTAAAGGACTCTTTCCTATGAAATTTTTTTGTTTCAATGAGTCAAGTATGATCACTGAATGACTAAAATCAATGACCAGAACACATCCCCAAAGTCCCGATTTTTCACATGAAATTATCTCTCATTAATCTGCAATGATAAAAATTGCAATAATGCAATCCCCTGTTATCTGCACTGGTAAGCCTTTATTAGCATTATCTTTTAGGGTTCTGCTACAGGTTCCACTGGTAGACCAGTATATTGGACTGAAATTTGTGTGGGTCTCATGAACACAGAGTTCAGCCCAAAGAGTTAGTCTGAGTTCCAGCCAAAACAAATTACTTTGGAGCAACTCTGAGTTCAGGATACCTGGGGCCACGCGGCTCCCCGACCTGCAGGGTCTGTGGGGACAGTCAGTGTGACACAGCACATGACGGTGCCCTGCCCTGGAGCTCAGTGCTGGCAGGGGACCAGCATCGCCCCTCAGGTTGTGCAGGGGCTGGACACCAGCAGCACGGGGGATAAAAGGGATATTCTGCTTTGCACCACAGCAGGGAAGACCCACAGCAGGGAGTGTTCCTGGGGACACTGAATAAACCCCATGAAGAAAAACACCTTTCTCATAATAAATCAAGATTTTTCTAGTCACCTACATACTATTGCAACTACAGCCCTTGGTAAAGCATTATCAGTGGTAGAGGGGCAGCACTGAGCAGAGCCCACGGGACTTGCCAGGGTGTTGACCTCTTGTCAGGAATTCTCTACACAGAAGCAGAACCAGGAGTCCCAGGGCTGCCCTAGCCCTGTCCTGCTGAGTGCTGCATCAGGAGCTTAAAGTGGTGGTGTCCCTTTCTACGAATTTATCATGTTTCCTGTGGCTCATCTAAGCAGGATCCCTCCATGGACACAAAGCCCTCTCCTGCATCTCCCCTACCATGTTCCAGGGTCTTCAGCCTGGGCAAACACACCACAGATGTTGTGGCAGGACCCTCTCCACATTACCCACGATGGTTGGTGAGGATCATCCAACATGCACATGCTTTGAGACTGTCTGTGTGAAATTCCCTGAATGGTAATCTCAGGCTCTAGTAGTCTATTTTAAACACAGTATTTCTTATGAATGGAAAATACAAAGAGGAGGTAAATTCAGAACAGTTTGCACTTTGTACCTGTTCATATGTCTGGCTGGAATTAAGCTAGGAAGGTATGCTGGGATTAGTTCCAGTCTGTGAAAATACCTTGCATTGTCTTACATTTTTCCTTTGGCAATCATCTTGCTGGTCTTTTTCCAACCCCACACAGTGTAGCCCAAGCCAGACAGCAGACCACAGAAGGCAGAAAGTAATGGCTGAGGATTTTTTCCTCATCTCTTGTCATCTTTACACCTAGACATGGATAAACAGGAGTATTCACAAGTGGGCATACTCTTCTGTTCTGAAAGAAACACGTGCTTCTGCAGAATCTTTTCTTTCTTTTTCCCCCCCTTCCTTCCCAGAAGAAGAATAATTAGAAAATCCAGGTCCCGACTTGGGTGTTATAACATAACAGATGTGCTCTTTTCTTCTACATTTTCCCAGATGACTCCTTGAGGACTTTTTGTTCTCATGTAGCCACCAACGTTGACTTGAAGAGTTAAGTGCTGTGAATCAACCACATAATGAGAAAAAATTAGCATTTAGAGGCATTTGGGAAACCCTGTTTTTAACTGGTATACATCACGAGGTTATGTTCACTGACTTAAGGAAATGTTACAGAGTATTTCATTCCGAGCACTCAACAGAGAATTAACTTCTATTTTATATTTGCAGTACGATTGGTTACACATGCTCTTATAGCTCCTGCCTAATGTGTGGACATTTGAGGGTGAGATTCTGCTTGAATGTTATTCTGAGTAGTATCCTAACAAAACAGCATCTCTCAAACAACAGATAAACTTTGTGAGGGAATTCACGTTTGCTGTTGCTGGATTGAAAACAGCATCCCTTTTGAGGAATACAGAGCCAGCACTGTGTTGACAGACTGCCCAGGAGGCACCTCCTCCTCCTCTTGCCTCCCTCAGAAATGAGCTAAGTCCAGTGCCAGGGACCACAGCCAGGGCAGTCCTGGCTGGCTGGAGCACTGTTACCTGTGGCTGGATACAGCAATGGAAAATCCATCCTCAAGATCCTAGAACCAGTCTTTGAGATCCTGGGCTTTGGCTAATGGGACTAACATTTGTTAAAAATAAAACAAAGGCCTAGTTGCAAACTACAAGTAGATGGAGGGAAACCTCTGAGAACCTGAGCTATTACATGGTGTGATCCTGGCTGCACCTGCGTGTCACGTTCAATCCAGGAGAGCTGTGTACTTTTGAGGAAAACAGAAAAGGCTTTTGTGATTCTCTTAGCTACCCTGTTCTGGTGGTGCTGAAAGGGGCAGATGAAGAGCAGCCTGCCCTTCCCACATCAACAGTTATGACACAGCTGTTTCAAAAACATTAGACATCCCCTCAGACTGCCATCAGATGACTGCTGATAGTACCTCTTGTTCCTTAGCATTCCCCCTTCTTTTCCATCATGGCAAACTTTTAAGCTGTCTATGTGAAGGTGCTTTACTTTGTACTGCCCTTCTTCTGATCTCCCATTCCAAAATATTCCCAGCCTTGAAAAAACAGTAAGAAGGAAAAACCCAGCTGACATGCAAAGACAGTCAAACTGTTCTTTTATCAATGTTTCTGGTTCAGTAGAAGAAGAGTGGCTCTCTACCCTGTTCAACAACAGACTTGTGAGCCTCAGCCCAAAAAGTGTGGTTGTGTTGTAAACACAGCTTCTCTACAGATGGGAAAACAAAACAGGATGGGTACGCTGAGAAGACACTCACAGACATAAATGAAAGAGGGATTCAAGCCTCTGTGAGCTGCTGTCTGCTGCTTGGCAGAAGACCTGGGAAGGCCAAGCGTGTTTCCTGGCTTGCATTGCAGAGGAAATGAGCTACTTCATTACAAATGTTAAGAGAAGGTAAAAAGGAAAAAAGGAGGCTAATACACAGAGGACAAACCCACAGGGGACCTATTTTCTGTCAGGGCAGGGCTCATAGTATTTGGAAAGTGATTTATCTGGCTTAGCAAATTCAGAAGGGCACTGCAGATCAAAGGCTTCAGCCTTGTGTTCAAGGTAAAAACTGCCAAAATATCGTGAAGCACTGAAATATGCTTCCTAAAGCATGTTGGTAAGCAACATCTCGTGTCTTTGTTGTTCAGAGATCATAGGTGCCTTCAGGTATCTCCCTTAGCATCTGCCAGTTGGTGCCACTCACGCTGCACGCAGGAGCCTGCAGAGGAAGCTGGTCCTGATTTGCACCACGGAGACAAGAGCACTGGGCCTATCGGTACGGACAGTGGCAAGGCCACAGCCACCCTCACTTTTATTGCGTGCCTTGCCCGAGCAGCTGTCTATACACCCTGTGTGCCCCTCACGCCCTGCTGCAGCATGCCGCCTCCTCCCAGACTAGCGGCCAACTCCATAGCACGGCGCGACACCGGCAGGGAAGGGCACAGCCGGGAACGGTCACGGGAAGACGATGCCCGCCTTCCCCGCCGCCTCGCGGGAGCCACCGATCTGTCCCCGCCACCGGGGCCAAGACGACCCACGGTCCGGCACCGCGGGCGCGGTCGGGCGGTACCACGGGCTGCGCCGGCAGCGAGCCGGGGCGAGGGGAAGGGGTTCGCGCCCCCGGGGACCCCGACCCAGACACCCCCGAGGTGCCGGCCTCGCACGGCGCCGCCGAGAGACCCCCCTGCCCGGGGCCGGGTCCCGCCCGCCGCACCACGGCGGGGCAGGGGCAGCGCGGCACCTCCCGGTGGAGGAAGGGCCCCGCCGCGAACGCACCGCACTTACCGCGGCGCTGCCTCCGAGCGCGCCGCTCGCCCCCGCCGGCCCCCGCCGCCCCCCCGCCGCAGCTCCCGCACCCCAGCGCGCCTCGGCTGGCGGAGAGGCGGGGAGGGCAGGAAGGCAGCCGCGTCGCCCCGGCTCCCGCTGCCTCAGCGCCCCCGGCGCCGCGCCGGGCTCCCGCCGCCGGCCCGAGCCCTGCCCCCGGACGCGGTGCCGCACAGGCGGGCCAGGCCGGAGGCGCCGCCGGCCGAGGGCTTCCACCCTCCCCTCGCCGCCCGCCCCGGCCCTCCGCATCTCCGGGGCCGCACGGGCAGCGCCCGCGGCGCCCCCCCGGACCGGCCCGGCTCACCCCGCGGTGCGGCGCGGCAGCCCCGCTACGGGCGGCGGTCTCCATGCGGGCGGGCGGAGAGCGCCCGCCAGCCGGGCATCGTGGTCCGCCCTCCCTCCTCGGCGCGGCGGAGAGGGGCGGGGGCCCGGGACGCCCTCCCTTGTCCTTGTCCTTGTCCTTGTCCTTGTCCTTGTCCTTGTCCTTGTCCTTGTCCTTGTCCTTGTCCTTGTCCTCCTTCTTCTTGCTCGCCCCCTCCCGCCCCCTCGCCGCCCTAGCGATGCCCGGAGGGTGGCCAGCGCGGCATCTCCTCCATCGCCCGCCTCTCCGCCTCTGCCTCCCCGGGCGCCGTACCCGGCTTCTAGCCCCCCGCCACAGCTGCGGAGTGGAGGGAGGGGACAGGGGCCGGCCGGGGAGGGGCGGGCGGAGGGACGGGGAGGGAAGGTGTCACCTCCGGCACGGCCGCAGCTGACCCCGCCCGGCCCGGCGCTGCCGCGATCCCGGCCGGCCCCGGAGCCCTCCTTCGTGCTGAAGCCACCGGTCCCCAGGGCTTTCCCCTCTGCCAGACGCCGCGGGGCGAGGAGCAACACGCCCCCCCAACCCCGGAGAGGTTTCTACCTGTCATTCGGCAGCTGCCGAGCGGGGGCTGGACGCGGCCCGGCAGCTCCCCCCTGCTCCTCCTCCCCCGCCATCGCCCCGCAGAGCACGCAGCCCCAGTGGCTTCCCCCGGCATCGCCGCGGGCTGAACTGCACGCCTTCCACCAGAAAGGGAGGGAGGAGGAGACTGAAAGCAGGCAGCCAGGCGAACACACGGAGGGGTGAGATCCGGGCTACCTGTGACAGCATCGGTGCCCCTAAACCCCAGGGATGCTCTGGCTTACAGAACCCTCGCAGCCCTGAGCACAGCGCGTGCCGGTGGCAGCAGGGTGGGACCCTGCTTAATGCCCCATCATATCCTATCTGGACTAATTTGCACTGCCGCAGCTGGGAAGATTCCCATCCATATGTTTTCCCCTGCCAAACAACTGTTTTGCCGTTCTCGTCACCTTTGGTCTCCTCAGTTGTGCAGATGGAGATGGCAAAGAGTGCGTAAACACTAATGTGACAGCATATGTGTTTGTCAGTTGGTGAGGTGTGCCTTGGACATGTGCCTTAGCACACAGACTGTTCTAAGCAGCAGGCTGCTTGGGTGCAAGTCTTAGATTATCGCTACTACAGACTTTGAAAAATACCAGTGAACATTGAAATGACAGTAAAAGCTACTTGAAGTGTGGGAAGGTAAAAGTAACCCAACCGATATGTTTAGTCCAATTGCCTGTTTTGCCATCAGCTTCACATGCCTTCATCTAAATACTTTGTGACTCCAGCCCAGTGTGCCTGTAACCTATCTAACCACGAGGGCAATCAGGTTCATGAATTGCAAGGTAGAAGACAAGCTCAAGATCCATTAAGGAAAAAAAAAAAAAAAAGAGGATGAAGCTGGGCTTCTTCACATCTTGGGGTACCCCTAACCTCCAAGGTAGAGCATAAGGTTGGAAAGGTGGGGGTACAGGGACTACATTGTGTTTTATTTTGAAAGACAGATGGTCATACAAGCCCTTTTTCTAAAAGGACATTCCAGGTAAGCTCTTTTAGTTTGAGGTGGGAACATCCTGGATCCTGGTGGGAAATCCTCCTGTGAATCTAGCCCTCACTCAAAGCTAGTAGCTAAGAGTTACTAGAGCCAGTAGCAAAGAACTGGAAGCACCTCAGATAGTGTAGCTGTAAAATCAGTTGCAGAACCCCCATCACCAGCAGGCCCTAATACTTTGGGATAAGCTAAGAGGACTTCTCATAATGTCTGTAGTCTGTAGTAGTCTATAATGCCTAGCAGGACTGGGAGAGCTTTGAATCACATGGGTTACTTTATGTTTTGATCTCTGGGGGTTGGAAGCAGAATACCTGATGCAGTTTGCAGTAACTGCACGAGGACCTGGCACAAGTAACAGTTTCTTGTGTAGAGAGCCCTCATTTAGTGAACATACCTATTTTGTGATGATTTGCACCTGAGGAATACACATAGTGTTTGAACACTGTTGACCTGCAGTGCTGCCCAAAACTGAACAGTCCCAATTCAGTTACTAAGGAGCACGCAGGCAGGCAGACAGGTACGTAGTGCAGGCTGGACGATTCCCCCGTTATAAGGCAGCTTGAAGTAAGAACGGTGTGCGAAGCGGAGCTATTCGTGCTGGCCTCTGGAGGAAAGAAATCTTTAGCTCTGTGATGCATGTAGCACTGGAAGTTGGCAGAGGGACAATTCTTTCCCTCGTGCATAAAAATGCCTCCAAGACCTCAATACAGCTCTGCTACCTTAGATTGCTGGTATCCATTCTTTATCAGCTGTTCGAACAAAACCAGAAATAATAATAAAAAAAGGCCTCTATATCCTTTGCTTAGAAATGTCTGCAACCTCTTCAGCTAAACTGGAATTTCCACTGCTCCTCAGTATGGACCATTTGAAACGTTTTCCTTACTTCCTCTCTGAAAACATAATACGCTTTGGCATGAAGCTGGTCATGCTTTTCAGGATAAGCCTCTCTCACTCTGTTTCTCAAGTAGTAAGTACTTGCTGGCATGGTTTGAAATGTAGGGCTTGCTTCTAAGCCAATAGTTTTGCCTGAGCTGGTTCCTAAAAGTATATCTGAAGAAGATGTAAACTTTAAAATGCTTTGACAGAACTCCTCCCATCCAGCCTCATGGTCAGCTCCTCAGGGATGACGTGCAGGACATGTGAGCCCAGGACCACTTTCTGGGGCTGGCCCACGGCTGCACTTTGGTCAGATGGACATTCAAACCCTTCCTCATATTCTGGTTTGTGTGTAAGGAAGATACTCTAAACAGGCAAGCAAAGAGCCTTGATGGATTCCAGAAGGGCCCATAGCATTGCTGATGCTCCATCAGAGCACTGACTGCACGGAGCAGCACAGCTCCTCTGAGACCTTCTGGAAGGACAGGATGTTGTTTGCTTTTAGCTCTTTTCCTAGCTAATACAGCTAATATCTCTGTATTATACAAACTCTCTATTAAAGTGTTGAAGGAAAAAAAAGTAATCTGTGTATGCTGAGGAACCTTAAGATAGAATGGAAATGCTTATGGCACTGCAAAACAGAATTCCTAGAATCAGAAGACTTTATACCATAGCAAGGATATATGGAAGAGAAGCTACAAAATAGATGAAGAAGCTCTAGCATGAAACACTTCCCAGCTAGCTACATACCTACTAAGGGTCAGATCTGAGAAGGAAACATTTATTTTTTTATTAGAAGCATGAGGGAAAAGTAATTGACAATGCTAGGTGTTTAAAGGCGCTCCCCAGACTCTTCCCCTTGAACATTCAGCATCATTTCTCCAAAGAAAATAAATTCTCCTATCAAATCCCTTTCATCAGCCCACTTGGTGGAAAGCTACCTTCTCAATCATACCCTACTCCACTCTTTGGTTTTCAAAACTCTCTCCCCAAAATAACCTCCTCACAACTCATTATCCTCTCTGGAGGGCTCCCAGGAGGGCTCAGTGATCTTCCCCCCATCGTTTCATTGTTTACCTCAGCTGGAAGAAAAGCAATTATCCCTGGCTGGGCCAAGCCCAGTGGTTCTTCCTGGGACAGTTGTTTTGTGATGGGTTGTGTCTGCAAACACTACAGGGCTTCCTGACTGTGAGATAATCTCAGCTTAGAAAAGGCAGTGGCGGGTATTCGAAGAAGAGATGTGAGACTAAATTGTATGATCCCCAAGCAAAAACAGAGTCTCATTATTAATACAACTGTTCCGTAAGGATAATGCCTTGCAGTTGAAAGGCAGGCAAGAAGTGTAGATGTTGTTTTCATGTGGTATTTGTTTGTTGTTGTCCAATTACAGGTAGAAAACTATTTGTCTTGGCTCTTTCATACATGTCATCACCCTTATGGCAGAACTGCCTTTCTGTTGTCAGTTGGGTGTTTCTGATTTGCTGCAGAGACATTGTCTTACACTTTTTCTGCCTTCATAATTAGATTGTAGCCACAGGCTAGATTAAATAGGGACAGGTTTTGAATGTTTGGCACCTAGACTTGACCCAGCAAACTATCTGAAAATAGGCACCACATAACATTTCTGAGTTGTTCTGAATTAGAGTTAACATGCTATAGTCGAACAAAAATTTCCTGCCTTTAATGATACTAAGAATATGCTTCTTCCACTCAGTGTTGATTAGTTTACTCAGGAAGGAAGGTAATGACATGAATGTGACCATTTCCATTCTTCTGTATATATTAAAGCAAAGATTTTTAGAAGCAGTTGGAGGTTTTGTTTGCAGACCATGATGCAGTGTAAAGGGACCATTTTCTTTATATTTTAATTAAAGAATAAAACACCAGCCTCTGGAAAAGCAGGCCTTTTGCAATGAAAAGACTGGTATCATGAATGACTTCTGAGAAAGGTGATCTGACCATGCTAACAATACTAGAGCTGGAATCGCAAGCTGTTTATACCACATTCTTTGCTTTGCTCTGCAGTTCACATTAAGTCCATTTTTATTGACTGCACAATTTGTCAATCAGAAAATGGGATCATTCTATAGTTCCAGACCAGACAAACAGCTCCCTTGTAAATGCATTTATAAAGTACCTTTATATGCAAATACTTATTTCTGCAGACAATCAACAAGAAAATGCCACAGTACTTTAGCAGCTGCCAAGCAGATTGGAAGAGTAGGAGAGAAGATGCTAAGACTGAGAGCAAGGCAGGAATACTCACTTTCAGAGCTGTTTATCTTCCTCTGCTATGTCCCATTGTAAGAGAATATTAAATCTAACTCTATGAGCAGCAAGGATCTCAGATTCACAGTAGAATTGAGGATACTACTGAGCCAAGCTGGGTCTGTAGTGCATTGTCAACCCAGCATAAGTAATTTTAGGATTGCACATGGCAACACAGAAGCTAATGAGTCCTTCCTTCCTTGCTGTGTGAAGGTACCTAGCAACTTAATAGGAGGTAGGAAAAGTGATAAATTACACTGTGGTTTCGAGGGCTGCAGAAGAAGAATGAGGTGACGGGTTGCTTCTGGGTCAGAGTTGGGGCTGAGCATGTATGGGTACAGAATAATAACCATACCATATACTGCCCAATTTCAACGAACATGGCTGACATAATTGCATCTCCTATTGCCATGTTTCAGCGATCCTACTCACGGGTTGCAGTCTATATAAATATACTGTCATGGCTTAACCCCAGCCGGCAACCATGCACCATGCAGCCGCTTGGTCACTCCCCCCCCACCTGAAGGGGTGGGGAGAAGAATCAGAAAGGAATGTAAAACTCAAGGGTTGAGATAAGAACAGTTTAATAGGTAAAGCAAAAGCCACACACACAAGCAAAGCAAAGCAAGGAATCCATTCACCACTCCCATGGGCAGGCAGGTGTTCGGCCATCCCCAGGGAAGCCGGGCTCCGTCACGTGTAACAGTTACTTGGGAAGACAAACGCCATAATGCCAGATGTCCCCCCCTTCCTTCTTCTTCCCCCAGTTTATATACTCAGCATGGCGTCATACAGTAGGGAATAGCTCTTTGGCTAGTTCAGGTCACCTCTCCTGGCTGTGTCCCTTCCCCATGTCCCATGCCCCTCCAGCTCTCTTGCTGGCAGGCCCCAAGGAACTGAAAAGTCCTTGATTTAGTATAAACATCACCCAGCAACATCTAAAAACATCAGTGTCCTGTCAACATTGTTTTCACACCAAATCCAAAACACAGCACTGCACCAGCTACTAAGAAGAAAATCAGCTCTATCCCAGCTGAAACAGGACAGCTACAAAAGATCACCACAGGTATAGGTCATACAGTCATAGATCTATTCCTGGCTGGATAACTCCACTGCATGGTTTTCCCCGCTCTAACACTGACCTTGCATTGTTCAAGTTGATATCTCATTATCACTTTGTCATCACCACTGCCAAAGGAGAGGAGCTGGATGACTTTAGCAATTCATCTTTTATCCCCACCCAAAGAGAAGGAAGAAAAATGCATACCTCTTGGGGTTTATTCTCTCACTAGTCTAGAGTTGTGCAATATTCTCCAAGAGCAGGAATAAAGTGGTGAGTCATGAACGTGTCTTAACTGAAGGGATATGGGAGAGAAAACTTAGGGGAGAAGAAGAGGGTGTCATTCCATCATTTCAGGGATCATCTAAGTAGGCAAACATCTATGAAGGTTTGGAGGTAGCAGGCAGTGGTGTTAGAAGTATAGGTGGAGTAGAGGGAAAGAAACCTTTTCTATGAAAGGATGTGCAAAGTGCAGCGTTCAGCAGAGTCCTGCAGCAAAATCTTGTATGTTTGCAGCTGAGAGTGTAAGACTATGTTGACAGAGGTATCTGTTTGTGGATAGTTGTGTTAAAAGCTGCAGGCATGAAAGTTCAAAGAGAAGAATGAAGAGTCTTCAGTGCTTCCAATCTCTTCAAATATTTATGGCGCTGTTGTCTCAAAAGTTGCAAAAGCTCCAGTAACAGACATTGTGTACCTACCTGAGGAAGCATTACATAGGTCCTTTTACAGAGGATTTGGATTGTGACTGTACCTGGTATTTGCTGGTGAGATGAGCATCATAATAAGCCATAACTAACTAAACAACTAGATAGCTTATTAATTTAATTTACAACTACTATCACTTTCTCAATCTCAGAACCCATCGTAAAGCAGAAGCAGCTAAACATTTGCCCTAGGAATCGAGCCTTACCAGAACTTTTCCATTGATTATGCTTCAGAGAAAGGCCCAGAAACTGAAGACAAATCTCTCTGGGATTGTTTGAACCAGTATTTGGTAACCTTCTCAAACCTGTAATATGAAGTCCCTATTTTTGTTGATACAGCTGTAACTGGGGTTTATGTTTTCTATGCTTCCCTTTGCTTTCACACTAAAGCATACTCAATTTTTCATTAGTTTTCCTGGTTTTCATCTTTTTTGTGCACTGCACATTAGCAAGACCTCTAAAACACTTAGCGCTCATGTCTTTTTCCATTTCCCATTGATCTATCTATGACCACACATGTTTAGTGTTATTATCAAGGTGCAGAAATGCAGTAGCCTCTGACTTTTTGCATGCTTTTTCTAACCTTTGGCATTGTTTGCTAAGGAGTATTTGTAGATTGGTGATCAGTTAGGTATCCTGGACTACCAATCTGTTAATGTGTACACTCTTTGTTTCTCTCTCAGTATGTTACAACTAACTATTTTTGGAGATGAGACAGAGACGTCATAGAGCAAATTTCTGGTGCCCTCATTTTAATGAATAAACCTGTGTGGCATCCCTGTCACTATAGTGGAAAAGAGATACTGAACTTATATTTGAGTATTAGAGGTGTATTATTTGAATGATACTGTAGTGGATTTGCATGACAAAGTTTTAGTAATGGGGGGGACTACAGGCGTGGCTTCTGTGAGAAGGTGCCAGAATCTTCACCCATATGGAGCCAACGCCAGCTGGCTCCAAGACGGACCCAGCGCTGGCCAAAGCCGAACCCATCAGCAACAGTAGTAGTACCTTTGTGATAGCATATTAAGAAGGGGGAAAAAAAAATTAAAATCTGCACCAGTGGGAGAGAGGGGTGAGACTATGTGAAAGCAACAACTCTGCAGACACAGAGATCCTGCAGAAGGATAGGAGGAGGTACTCCAGGCACTGGAGCAGAGATTCCCCTGCAGCCCATGGAGGTCCACGATGAAGCAGATCCCCACCTGCAGCCTGTGGATGACCCCATGCTGGAGCAAGTGGATGCCCGAAGAAGGCTCTGACCCATGGGAAGCCCATGCTGAAGCAGGTTTGCTGGCAGGACTTGTGGACATGTGGGGCACCCACGCTGGAGCAGTCTGTTCCTGAAGGACTGCACCCCGTGGGAGGGACCCATGCTGGAGCAGTGTGTGAAGAACTGAAGCCTGTGGGAAGGACTCATGCTGGAGAAGTTCATGGAGAACTGACTCCCATGGCTGAAGCAGGGGAAGAGCATGAGGAGGAACAAGTGGCAGAAACAACATGTGATGAACTGACCGTAACCCCCATGGCCTGTCCCCTTTGCTACTCAGGAGGAGGAGGTAGAGAAATTAGGCATTAAGTTAAACCCGGGGGGGGGGGGGAAGTGTTTTTTCTGATTTGAATGGTCATAAATTCAACTAATTTTCCCAAGTCCAGTCTGTTTTGCCTGTGACAGTAATTGCTGAGTGATCTCCCTGTCCTTGTCTTGACCCATGAGCCTTTCATTATATATTCTCTCCCCTGTCTGGGTGAGGAGGGGAGTGATAGAGCAGCTTTGGTGAGCACCTGGCATTCAGCCAGGGTCAAGCCACTACAGATATCCAAAGAAGAGGTTAATTTAGGTTTCAAATTAAAAAAAAAAATCAAATTTGTAATAAAAAGTAAAATCTGTTATCTGGTCAGTTGCTGACTCTTTTTATCTGCACTGTATCAGCCAGTTGTGTAACAGCATGGAAGTGTTCCCATGGAAGCAACATGTCTGTGTAGCTCAAGCACATGCCCAGAGGTAAGCAAACAGGTACTGCTTTAGTCCATTTTGGATAGGAATAATCCATCCTCATCCTGCTGAAGTCAGTGAATGACATACCCTTAATTTAAAAATTCAAGTAGCAGCAGAAATGCCTGACAAGTTAGTTGGTATGACAAAAGACACCTAAGCTCA
Source organism: Falco peregrinus (assembly GCF_023634155.1). Taxonomy (NCBI): domain Eukaryota; kingdom Metazoa; phylum Chordata; class Aves; order Falconiformes; family Falconidae; genus Falco; species Falco peregrinus. The sequence goes on from NC_073739.1 coordinate 17,544,467, forward strand.
CACTACATGCATTTTCAATGAAAAAATAACCCTTTTGCTGAAACTGTGATTACAGCAACGTGTCAATTTTAACCCACACTTCTTTTCCCAGTTCATTTTGTGATCATTTGTCTATTCTGCTTACCTGTCACTTTCCATCTGACAAACAGATTATCAACTTTCCATGTGATAAACAGATTATCAACTATTTTGAAAGGAAAATGCCCATACCATCTGTCTGATCAACATTCAGCACAGCAAGACCCTGTTTGAGCTGGGAGTCCTGCACACATCTAGACAAATACTTGACCTTAAAACCAAGTGAGAAAAGGGCATTATCAATTAAGCCAGGGATTATATGTACATTTTGAATTAAACAGATGTTAACTTCTGGATTCCCTCAAGAGAATTTAAGGCAGGAGAGAGGTAAAGTGTGGAAGAAATCCATCACTGATGTGATTTTTTCTGTGATGAGGTGAAGTGCCTTATAATACCTCAGTGTTAAGACCAAAGTTCAGCTGCAATCTGATGTCTGTGCTTCATTAGTAATCATCAGGCCAGCTCTAATCATGCGCCAAACTGGGACAACAAAAGTGCTAAACTGAATGGCTTTTGACCAAGAACTATTCCCCAGCTTAATAAGCTGAATTCCTAACCGCAATATGATTAACTATGGCAAACCACTTACACCTATAGGCGTAGGAAGTGCTAATGAGTGCTACACCAATCCAGGTGGTTGACAATGTAAGTCTGGGTGCTGGTGCACCTGAGAGAAGGAAGCTGTTGCTGTTGATGTGACTTTGTACCTTGCCAGTTGAACAGAACACACTCATAATCAACCAATGACTTTGTTGGACTGTTTTCCCCTTAGCTGAACTTGCCCTGGCAAATAATGTGCATACCAGTCCTGTGAAGGCTTGGTCTTTTCTCTGCTCCTGCTCAGTCCCCTGAAGGGTCAAGGTTGGAAAGTATGGTGTGCGGACACAAAACTGCATCCACATCTCTGTGAAGACAGAAGAGAGACAGCCTCTTCATGGCTGTCAGACCAAGCTGTAAGCTTGGCTTTGCTTCGTCTGCAAGATATGCTCAGCTAGCTAAATCTTGCTTTGTCTTCAAGATTTTGCTTAGCTAGCAAAAAAGTTCTCTGCCTGTAACACACATTTGCTTCTGCAAGAAAGGCATTTTGTGGTCTAACAACAGACTTTGCTTTTAGGACGGGCTATCTGGACAAACCTGGTATTTAAACATCAGATCTGGTAGTCCCTTCTGGCTTGAAGATCTGAAAGTGGGGCAATGTATTGTCAGTCTCTTTGGCTGCAGAGTCTGATGTGTGCTGTGGTGGAGAGACCAAGAAAGCTTCTGCACAGGCTGACTCCTGTCAGCTGTACTGGCTGCTGCCACAGCCCAGCTAGGGCCTCATCACTAGGGATCTGGGTTTATACTGGCATATGATTCATGCGATAGAACATGCCTTGATACATGTATGTATTCATGACACAATATCTGCAATTTGAAGTCTGTCATTCATTTCCAAGAACAGCCAAATAGAGGTTTGGGTTGGGAATTTTTGCCCACGTGGTGGGGCTTCAGGGACTTTCAAAGCAGTCCAGAGCAGACCCATAATAGATGTTGGGTCCTCTGAAAAACTACACTGTCATGGTAGAAGATCCCAGCTGTCTGTGTTGGGAAGAGCAGAGTGACAGAAGAGCTATTAAAGCAGAAAGCTGGGTCCCAGCAGCTGGCAAAATCATTACCTCTTTCAGGAACCTCTTGTTTCAGGAAGGTGCCAGCAGCTTGTGTACATACAAAGAGGTGAACCACCAAAGCACTTAGTCCTTATTATTCTGGCTGCTGTCACACCACACATATAGGATGCGACTTCCAGCTTCATTTCACAACAGCATTGCCTTGGCCAAGCCACCTAGTCATCCCTGAGCATGTTTTGGCTGGAAGAAGGCTGTTGTGTTTATAGGTTAAAAGTGGTTTTTATTTCAAGTACACTTAGATGGAAATGATGTATCTCTTTGGCCTCAATTGTGTGACAAAGGGTCACCCGGGGTGCCCTGAGGGCTGGACCAGAGAAGCCAGTGTCTGGTGGGAAGGGGCTTGTGCTGACCCCACATACAGGTTTCTTGGGCCCTACCAGCAAGAGAGCTGGAGGGGCATGGGACATGGGGAAGGGACACAGCCAGGGCAGGTGACCCAAGCTAGCCAAAGGGATATTCCATGCCATATGACACCATGCTGAGTATATAAACTGGGGGAAGAAGCAGGAAGGGGGGAACATTTGGTGTTATGGCGTTTGTCTTCCTGAGCAACGTTATGTGTGACGGAGCCCTGTTTCCCTGGGGATGGCCGAACACCTGCCTGTCCATGGGAAGTAATGAATGGATTCCTTGCTTTGCTTTGCTTGCATGCATGGCTTTTCCTTTACCTATTAAATTGTTCAAATTGTTCTTACCTCAACCCTTGAGTTTTACATTCCTTTCCAATTCTCCTCCTCATCCCTCCGGGTGAGGGGGAGTGGGCAAGCAGCTGCGTGGTATTTGGTTGCTGGCTGTGACAATCCTCTGTACTTCTGAAGCAGTGCTTTTCAAGGAACTTGTCTTAAAATAAATTGTATTGGAAAACTAAACCTTCCCAAAGCTATTAATCAATGTAATTTGTTCTCTAAGTGCTGTAACAATATCAAATAGTGCAGTCTAGCTGCTGTTACTGAGGTGCACTTGTTTTTGGAAAAGTGAAAGTGTTCCTGTAGTTGAGGGCAGCCTATGTTTTAGTGGTAACATTATAATAACACCTAAAAGCTCCACACAGAACTCATGGCCCTGGTTTGTTCTGATCTGTGTTGCTCTAAGTAGAATGGGAAATAATTTTTCAAGCTTGTGAACACTGCAGAGAGGACAAATATTTTTCCCAGTTCTGAATCAGGTTGTAATTATTGGCCATTTCCATTAAAAAATGTCCTATGTTTTCATTTAGATCAGACTTTAAGTCCAGAAATCCATTCATTTTACACATTTCTCTGCTCTGTTAGATCAAGGTCAGTATGTGAGAATTATTACTCACAAAGGTACTCTTCCACAGCAATCCTGTCATAGATCAGCCTCCTCTTTGATAAGTGAAATAAGTAGATTCCTTTAAGTATCTCACTTTAAGGGATACTTAAGAACGTATTACTAGAAAGATTTCTAAGAAGAAAATTAACTCTATCCCAGGTGAAACCAGGACAAGGCCCTAAATTCTGTCTGATGTCAATGGTCAAAATCAACCCCAAATTTTCAGCTGGCCCTTTTCTCATTCTGTTGTTTGTTTTTTTCTTTCCAGATGATCAGTTTGCAATAAACCAAAACTAATCCAAATAAATGAAAAATTTAAGGCTGAATTTTAGACCTGATTTGGAAAGAACATTTCAAATTCTTTAGTTGATAAATGCAATGAACATCACATGTCCAGTTGTAATTGCTGCCCTTCTGTTCTTCCCACATTCCTCCCCTGTGATTTGCAGTATTTCTCATTTGTGCCTTCATCTTACAGCAACTCTATGTCTTCTCACCAGGGGTTGTACTTCCCTGCATTTCTGGTACAACAGAAGCACAAGACTAGCATCCTTCAGACACTTGTTTACCCTTGTGTTGGACAGGTAGCCTGAAGGTGGGGCGATGTGGGCTCATCTCTTTCCTGAGCCACTCAGCCAGTAGTTCAGCCTCTGTGCACAGGGCAGCAGTGATAGGGCCACATGGGTATTAGGCGTACTGCAGTAGAACAGTTAAACTTGCCCATACATATTAGACAAAGGCTGGCAGACAAGGAGGAACAGGGCTCAGTGGGCCTGTCCCTGAAGTCAGTTGCGAATCTTCAGTTAGGTTCAGCAGTTCTCTAAGGACCCCAGGACAGACCCTGTAACATGGATACAGGTATGAAACAAAGGTGACAAGTTACCACCCCAAAATAAAATGGGGACATACCTTCTCAGAATGACACCTCCCATGAGTCAACTGAAGAATACCCTGAGGTCTATGCACAGAGCAGGAGTCGTCCCAGCCATGTAGCACCTTACAGCAACACTGCAGTTTATCACTTTCCCACATCACTTGTAACTTTTCAGTTTCTATGTCCACACAAGCTCTGAGAGTTGCCCTGAGGAAACACAATCCGCAGATGAGTCTCTGAAGGCGAAGGTGGAAAGAACAGATCTCTGGCTATCACCTCAATCTCAACCTAACACACGTAATCAAAACAGACTCTTGCCGTGCCAGGCTTTTAGAAACTCTGGACATGCTCCAGTCACCAAGATAAACACTGCAAAGTGAGGTTCACAGAAATCTGTCCTTGGTTTGGGCCCTTCTCAGTGAAGTGACCAAGGACTGGTGGCTGCAGCTCCAGTGGGGAAGAAGTCTGCGTGTTCCTCTCCTTATCTCAATGAGTGATTGCATACATACTTGTAATGAATGTCAAACACACACTTTCCCCCCCTTGTCTCCTGAAAACACCAATTCTGCAAATGGCAGCATAAGCTTTCCTCCAATTTCTCCTGTTAATTGGTTTAATGGATTTTAGATCAAGGAGAAGAGAATGCTCAGCCAGTGCTGTGTTAAATATATGTAGAACTGCTAGTATAAATGCTTAATAACTCTTTGCCTCTTTTAAACAGCTCTGATTATGGACATGATAAGACAGGAATCAAGAACACTCAGGCTATGAAGTGCTTTAAATTAGTCCTTTGATTTGAATTAGTAAATATCTCAGTTCTGCATTTAGTGAAATAGGGGAACTAGCACAGAGCCCTTCCAAAACCAGATGTGTCTGTCTGTTCCTTTCACTAATATCATTTAAATCCAGTCAGACATTTGCATATCATGTAGCACATGTTTCTCATTCCAGCTTTGCAGATGAGCAGGTTGGGGTATTTCTTTTTGTACAAGGCTTACTTTTGAACGTGTGTCTAGTTCTGAGGTTTGTCATAAAACAGGTATCAATCTTCTGCAAGCCTCAAGTTGAAGTGGAGATTTTACAGTAGGGAAAGTGACTCTTCCAGGAAGAGCCTTGGGGTTGGAGAGCTGTGTAGTTTGCTGAAAAGCATTGCAGAGTTTCATGGTAACACCTGCAGAATACACTGCATATTACATATCCTGAACATATCGGTTAGAAATTAAGTTCTCTTGGATCATTTGGCCTCCCAAGCCCATCTTGATGCTCATTGATGTCAAACTCAGCTTGATTTCACTGACATAGTTACAGTGCTATGGTAGCAATAAGTGACATCACAGGAGGATGCACCTCCAGAACAGACTGGGGTTCTTCTTCTCATGTGCAGCTGTACCACAGGTTTTCAGGCCATTTGCTGCCAGCAGAATATCTCTGGCAGCATTGTTTACCAAATCCCAAAGAAGCAAATGACGTAACAAAACCCAGCTTCTGGTCTGCTGTGGTTGCTAAAGTTGGCAAATACAAATCTGATAAACATACAGAGCAAGCAGAGCTCTTGAATGAAGCACTGCTCTTTTTTCCTCCTTCGCAGAGTCATAATATTGAGGCAGCATCATATTTCAGTAATTGCCAGTGGGAATATCTATAATGAATCCACAGCCACCTGCTCTGTCCTAAGGCATCCCTGGGGTGTGGCACTGTCCTCAGAAAGGTTTTCCACTGCCATCTGCTGTCCTTTAAACAGTGTTTTAGCTTCTACAATAATGGCTTAAGGCTTGTGCTAGATGCTGTGAAACAGTTTGGACCTCTGCGAGTCACCACAGCCTCTGGGTTGCCAGATGCTCCACATCCCTATAGGTGCTGAGCGAAGTGCTGGGAAGCAATCTACTGCATCTCCCCTCTCCCTCTGCTCTGACCTCTGTTAGCCTTCACTCCCACTTCCAAGTGATCTAATCCATGATACCAGCCATGCAGGCCTGGTTGTGCTAAAAGCATAAACAAGAACAAGATTGAGGGTTATTAATTTTCACAAGTGGGGTAGGAGGCACGCGGTGCTGTCCTGGGGTCTGAAAGTTAAGATGGAGTTGAGACAGCCTTGCTCCATAGCCTGACTCAGGTATGGCCTTGAAGTTCCTTCCCCAAGCTCACTGCAGGACTTGAGTCAGAAGGATTTGCCCTGCTCTGGTTCACTGTATTGTCTGTAAAAGGGGAAAGAGAACTGTTCTTGCTTCAAAATCATGTCCAAGAAGCTAATGTCTGCCATGTGAAATTAAATACCCATTCAAATGCACCTGTTCCCTTTTCCCATCTGATACCACCATCTTGGGCATCAAAGTCTGGGCAATTAATAGATTGTGAAGAGTCTGAAGAACACCCACAAGTGGGTTGAAAGTTTATGGGAAACAATAAGAGACCGAGGCAACAAAGGGAACATTGTGGCTGGTATTTACCACAGGCTGCCCAATCATGGCAAGCCTATTGACAAAGCCTTCTTAATCCAGCTACAGAAGGCATCACACTTGCAGGCCCTCATCCTTCTGGGGGACTTGAACCACTCCAACATTTGCTGGAAAAGTTGCACAGTGAGCTGTAGGCAATCCAGGAGACTCCTGGAGAGCACTGAGGATAACTTCTTAAGCCAGGTGATAGACAGCCTTACGAGAAGGGATTTGATACGGGACCTGCTGGTCGCCACCACAAGTGAGCTAATTGGTGACATGAATATTGGAGGCAGCCTGGGCTGCAGCGATCACACTGTTCACAGAGTTCACAGTCCTGAGGGACAGGGGACAGGCAAAAAGCGAAGTCAGGACCCTGAATTTGAGGAAAGCAAACTTCCATTTTTTCAAGGAGTTAGCCAATGCTTCACTAAGGGCAAGTCTTGCCTGACCAACCTAGTGGCCTTTAACAATGGAAGAAAGAGTTCTGAATGTTAATTGTTTGGATTTCTGTAATGCTTTTGACACCATCCCCCACAAAATTCTTCTCTCTAAATTGGAGAGACATGGATTTCCTGGGTAGACTGGTGGATAAGGATTTGGCAGGATGGTTGCATCCAGAGAGTAGTAGTCAGCAACAAAATGTCTGGATGGAGATCAGTGATGAGCACTGTCCCTCAGAGGTCCATACTAGGACCAGTATTGTTTAATATCTTTATCAATGACATAGACAGTAGGATCAAGTACATCCTCGGCAGGTTTGCAGGCAACGCCAAACTGAGTGGTGCAATTGACTAGCCTGACGGATGGGATGCCACGCAGAGGAACCTGGACAAGCTCGAGAAATGGGCCCATATGAACTTGATGAGGTTCAACAAGGCTGAGTGCAAGGTCCTGCACCTGGGTCAGGGCAACCCTCAGTATCACTACAGGCTGGGGAATGAAGGGATTGAGAGCAGCCCTGTCAAGAAGGACTTTGGGAATACTGGTGGATCAAAAACTGAACATGAACCAACAAAGTGCACTCTCAGGCCAGAAAACCACCTGTTTCCTGGGTTGCATCAAAACAAGAGTGACCAGCAGGTCAAGGGAGGTAATTCTGCCCACCTACTCTGCTCTGGTGAGATCCCCTCCAAAGTACTACATTCAGCTCTGGAGTCCTCAGCATAGGAAAGACATAGACCTGTTGGAGTCCAGAAGAGGGCACAAAAATGATCAGAGCAATGCAACACTTCTATGAGGAAAGGCTGAGAGAGTTGGCATTGTTCAGCCTGGAGAAGAGAAGGCTCTGGGTAGACATTATTGTGGCATTTCAGTACTAAAGGGGTCTTATGAGAAAGATGGGGACAGACTTTTTAGTAGGGCCTGTAGTGACAGGACATGGAGTAATGGTTTTAAACTGAAAAGAGGGTAGATTTAGACCAGCTATCAAGAAGAAATTCTTTACTCTGAGGCTGGTGAGGCACTGGCACAGGTTGCCCAGACGAGTTGTGGCTGCCCCCTCCCTGGAAGAGTTCAAGGCCAGGTTGGATGGGGCTTTGAGCAACGTGATCTTGTTCAAGGTGTCCCAGCTAATTGCAAGGGGTTTGGACTAGGTGACTTTTAAAGGCCCCTTCCAACCCAAACTATTCTATGATTCTGTAATCGCATCAGCCTGCAGACTTGCTACATCATGTGAAAACAGTCCTTCATCTAGAAGATCTTTTTGGTGGATCTTGAGATCTGGGGCTTGTCTTTGCTTTGCCCCATCTCTTGGGAGAGTTTGAGACAATGAACATCACCTGCTACAGAGCTTCTTTGCTTTCAACACAGAACGCTTGTGAGGATAGCCCCAAAACTCCCTTCAAAACAAGCATGGAGGAGCAAATCTGTGTGCAGAGCTGTGTAGGGTCTGATATTTCCAGTACAGTGCCAGTTACTCAAATAGGCAAGTTTTGGGGGTGTGACAGCTCTAAGCCTTTCAGAATTCCCTTGTTTCCACTTCATCTTCTATCACTGACCTTTGTTTCAGATTTGCTAACAGTTTTCCTGTTAGTGTTGCCTGGGAAAGGTTCATTGAGACTTTGGAGTTTGTATTTTATGACAAGCCATTTATTTGCTATTACAAGTGCTGAAGGCACCCTCTGTAGTGGCTGGAGGATGTTCTTTGGGCCCTTCTAGAATAAATGTTTACTTCATGGTGCATCTGCACAAAATGAGATTCAATGATCCACGTAATCCCTGGTTTTGTCTTGCCACATGCTGAGGCGTTCAGTGGAAGTGAAAGGCTGTGTGTGCCGTGAAAAGCGTAGATGCCCTGGAGGGATCAGGGCTCAAAAAGGAGGAAGCACATCCAGATGGCCCAAGTACTAGGCTAGCCCCAGTCTTTTTTGTTATGACTTAAGAACTACTTTTAGTCCAAGCTTATCAGGAATTTGGGCTATATCATTGTACACCATAGGTATCACAGGGATGGAGGTGTTCATCATTATCATTTGAATAAGCAAAAGCTCTTCTGGGCTTTCTTTCTAAACAGCCCAAGTCAGTGAGAGCTGTCAAGTGACAATTTGCATTCATCAAACATGGATCTCCTGATGACAATGCAGTGTTTGCATTGTTGGTTCCTGTGGTGATTTCAGGCTGTTGAAATTCTCACCTTACAGCACAGCATCCTGATTTCAGCATTTCTGAATCCCTTCCAATGCAGAACCTGGCTCCTGCCACGCATGGGCATTGGTTTTCTTTATGCGTTAGTAAACAAGGTGTGCTACCAATGCATTTATTAGCACTCCCTGCTCTGAATCAGTCATCCTCACCTGCCAGAAACATTGCCTGTATGATTTTCACAACTTCACTATTTCTATTGATTTCTGTAATTAATGGATGCTTTTATCATGCATTAGTGTTGGGATTTACAACAAGAAAATTCAGTCCCACAGAGATGAACTGAAGGTAAGTGGCAGCATCTCTGTCTTGGCATTTATAATCATATTTATTTAGACTTGCAGACATGTGCCATTCATCCCATTTCTGTATCTCGTTGCATTTAATACACTTCTTCCTTCATACTCTTGTCCAAGCAAGTACATCAGTAAAATCACTGCTTCCGAACAAGTGCTCAAAAGCAATCCTATTTTATAGCAGCCCTGCAGGCACACAAGGTCATGAGAAAATGTTATGGAAACAGATATGCCAGGCCCAACCCTCCAAAGTGCTATGGACTTCCAGGACACCCATAAGTGTTTTCCTTCTTTTGACTGTGGTACGTGTTGGACTTCTGGCTACCTACAGACTCAACTTTCAGCTCTTGGGGTTTTGCAGTATAACTAAGGGAAGCTTTTGAGTTTTGATTATTCTTACCTGTGAGTATAGCAAACTGTAGGATGGCGTTTTCCAAAAGGAAATTCTGGCAAGATAAAACTTCATTTTGAGACGTTGTTTCAGATGTCTTGTCATGTGTTTAGTTCCAGTGTACGGTAAATAATACTAGTCTATAACAGAAAGTAAATTCCAGTATTTTGACTGACAAGTCATATACTTTTCAGTAAAAACATTTTTTCCAGTGTTTTTCAAATATCATGACTACATTTTGAAATGCAGGCAATTTCTTTCTAAGGTGGATTTGCAACAGTTCCCCTTGCTGTGCAACTCCACTTAATGAGGTATAACCCACCTTGGCCCAGGGATTTGTACCAGTGATGAAACAAAGCCTCATTTTCTGCCCTGTGAATTTTCAGGGGTTTGTGGCTTTTGTTCTAGAAATAAGCAAGCATGGTGTGGTACTACATGAGGCCTGTAATGTCTTACACACCTTTGAGAGTGAAAGGTACATACAGAATTGGTGGGCAGCTGACCATCTTATGTCAGCTCAAGATGAGCAATGGCACTGGCAGCTGCCGCGTCATGCTGAGTTTCTACCGGTGGCATGAAAGGCTGGTTTGATGTCAGGCAGAGTATTTCACAGGTGACAGCACCTCCTGGTTGCTACCATACTCTATTATTCTTCCATAAAAGGCTACTGGTCTTCCCACTTCCATTCACCCTTTGACAAAAGTTTCTTCTCATTTCCCTTGAGGCAACTTTCATTGAATCCCTCATTACCAGTGTGCCAGTATGCATTAGAGAGAGTGGCTTCTGGTGTGAATCACAGCTGCAATGTGCAGATTGCACTGCAGACCTGCACTAGGGGCAGCAGCCACCAAAGGCCATCTGCACTCCAGGAGAGGGAGCACCTCTTGTCCATGGGGAGCACACTCCTCAAGCCTCCTCTCTCTGTCCTGTTTTCTCTTCCTTCCTTCCCTTTTCCTCCTTCTCTTCTGCCTTTCCTCCTTCTTTCTGAATTCTGTTGAGATCTTCTGTTGGGATTCTTGCTTGACACCAAATAGTACCTTTGAACATCAGAGGAAAAGGCAGTGTCATGCCAAAAAAGCTCTTATCCTTTCCCAAAGCCTTTTCCCTCATGTTTAATTTCTTCCAGAAAGAAAATGCTGCTCCTCATAACAAAAATATAAATATACTTTCTTTTTGGTAATTTATAAAGGATATTATTTGACAGTAAGGAGTGAATAAGATCTGCTGTCCTTGACATCAGGAAAATCTGTCTACATAAATGTAGGGAAGAACACCCGAGACATGGATAGGAACCAATCACATCCCTAACAAGAAGGTTCTTGTTTAAACCAGGAATACTGCACCAAGTGGAGACCTCTCAGATATGCATCTGATCACTGACCCCTGTCACACATGCTTAGCAGGAGGTTACAATACCCTTCATGTGGGAGCACACCAACTACAAAACATGTGCCTGAACAATGCAGGCTGTTGAAGCAATGGCATCCTGCGGTATCACATCTCATCTGCTGCACTGCAAGCTGGACAGTGTGAATGGTGAGGGATAGAGGCTATGAAAATATTTAGGCAGTCCTGTTCAACAGCCTCTATTGATAGCCAAACACAGAATTGACAGCAGTGAAATCAAGGAATGTGGTGTTTTGTTCGAGATTGTTTTCTATGCTCTGGTAAAATCACAGCATAAGAGGGTGGGAATATGGGTACAGCATACCCCCTGCGTCACTCCCTTTCTGGTTAGCCCACCAGCAAAACAGCCTTTAATGCTAAGAAACATGAAACATGGGTGCACAAGATGGTTAGTTACTTAAGAACACTGTGTTGCACACCAGTGATGCTGACCAGACTGCTTACATATATACGTCCTGGTTCTTGTCAGCAGGTGGGAGAGAAGATGTGAGCAGGTCAAATCAATCTGCTTATAAGTATCTCAAGTAAAACCACCTTATGCTTACCTAAGATCTTGCCCTGGGGTTCGTAACATGGACTTTTTAATACAAATAACGAAACTTTTGAGAGTTGCTACTGTTGGGTAACCAGAGTATTTCCTAAGCTGAGATGGGTCACCGCTTCCCCTCATGTCTCACAACACCTACTCAGTCAAGATTAGTAGCATCCTCAGTATGCATGCACAACTTTGCTTTTTTGGAGCTTGATTCAACCACCACGGAAATCAAGGGGAGGAATGTGAAAGACAAACTTTGCACCTGTCTCATTCAGTGACCATGTTAAAAGCTTCATTTCATCTTACCCCTGGAGGACCGCTCCTCCACCGAGTTGTACAGAAAAAGGAGTGTAATCTGTTTTTAACAAGAAATCAGATGATGTTGGAAGATTTTGATCACTTCAAGGAACATGTCCATGGTCTTAGTGACAAGTAGAATTAGCACTCATCAGCTGTAAATGCATAAAGACTACCACAGTGGCTGAGGAAAATAATTCAGTAATGAACACTACTAAGGATTGCTATACTTAGTTTTAAATAATCCTTGATGTTAGATGACGCTATCCCTACTGGTGGATTTCTCTGTTGGTATCAATAGTTACTTCCTGTGAAGAGCCCCATTGGGCAGAAAGCAAAGGTATGAAAATTTTGCACATCAAGAATCATTAGGAGAGACACTTTGATGGCACCTCCAGTAAATCATAGAATGGTTTGGGTTGGAAGGGACCTACGCTCAAGATCACCTAGCTCCAGCCCCCCTGCCATGGGCAGGGACACCTTGCACTAGACCAGGTTGCTCAAAGGCCCATCCAGCCTGGCCTTGAGCACTGCCAGGGATGGGGCACACAACAGCTGCTCTGGGCAGCCTGTGCCAGTGCCTCACCACCCTCAGAGTAAAGAATTTCTTCCTGATAGCTGGTCTAAATCTACCCTCTTTCAGTTTAAAATCATTAGTCCTTGCCCTATCACTACAAGCCCTACTAAAAAGTCAATCCCCATCTTTCTCATAACCCCCCTTTAAGTGTTGAAAAGCCACAAGGCCTCCCTGGAGCCTTCTCACCTCCAGGCCAAACAACCCCAACTCTCTCAGTCCGTCTTTGTAGAAGAGGTGCTCCAGCCTCCTGGTCATCTTTGTGGCCCTCCTCTGGACTTGCTCTGACAGGTCCGTGTTCTTCTTATACTGGGAGCCCCAGAGCTGAACACAGTACTCAGTGGGGTCTCACAACACACAGATCCACAGAAAAACCTCTGAAATCAATAGTAACGACTCCAGAGTTGTATCAGGCAATGTAAAATTCCTGATAATATGCAATAAGCTTGCTTGCTCTCCTTTAGAGATGTGGAATATAAACAGCAAAACCCCACACTGCTGAAGAAACTGGATCCGTGTCACATGATGAATTTCACTTACATACGAAGCACAGAACCTGTCCTAGAATAACCTGGTGCAGTACACCAGCTTTCTGCACAGTGATCTGTTACATGGTAACTCCCCGTTGAACCCCAAGGCCAGGCTTTAAAAATTTCTTTCAGTAATTTTTGCCATTGCGCAAGTCATACAAAATCCAGGTTGCAGTGCCTCTGCTGCAGTTATGCCCTCAGGCAGTCTGAGAAACTTTATAGTGGGTTACAGTGGTCCAGAGCACATTTCTACTTCTTCTTTGATAAAAGCCTTCATCATCACCCAGGTCAGCTGATCCACTGACTCATCTCTTCACCTATTTTTTTTTTTTCTTTTTTAAGATTATCAGCTTTCAGTGGAAGAGTGCTTCTGACGGCAACTTGCCTTGAGCTACTTTCACATCCTGGGTGCCAAGCACCAAAAAAAGCCCCAGAATAACTACTTGACCATAACAATAACCCTGAAAGAGGAGAACCTGCCCATACTTCTAGAAAAAAGCTTTTTTAATCCAAGTACTGTAAAAATTCTTGAAAATTTTTAACGTACAACTGACATACGAGAAACAAACAGCAAGAAAAAGCCATTTTGGAAGATGCCCACACAAAGCGACGATGCCTACTCCATCTGGTTTTTAAAAACTGATACGTGTTAAGATTCAGCAAGAAAGTACACCAAATATCTCAAGTCAATCATTTAGTTGCTACATAATACATGAAGTTTACATCTCGTCATTAGACAATGCTAATTGGATGCACTTTTCTAGCTCATCCCATATTAACCTTCTATCGACAGAACTTATCAGAAAAGATGCTGCAGGTCTCAAGTCATTCCAGGCATCTGTAGTCACATACTTGGAATTCCACTCCAACAGGAACAGATTTATGAATATTACTGCCTGCACTGCTAATGTTCTGAGCAAGAGCCAGTAACCACACTATCTTGCTGAAACTTGTGACTTTCCAGTGACCTGAAAGCACAGCTAACTATGAATACCAGTGAACTGATACACTTCCTGATGTAAGCAGCAGAAGTAATGATCAAGTGTCAGATGGCAGATCAACTCTGATGTGTTAAGACACAAGCTGACTATTCCAATCATTATTCAAAGCTTTTTTGAAGAATAATGCTCCCACTCCCACATGCAAACAGAACAACCAGACCACATTCATATATTAATTTTTATTTTCCCATACAATGTTCACAGGGTCTGTTTTTTGTCTTATTCAAACTAAAGTTTTTGTCCCCCCAAATGAAACTGACGTTCCAGGACATGAAAAGTTCTGTAAACATAAAACATCTGAGGAATAGCTGAAAATTGGGGTCTTTAGCAATTAAAAACACAGTTATATCCCCTTTAACACAGGACATTTACTTGTGTATTTCATCATTAACCAAACTGTTCTCTTCATACGTTAAAAAGGTGCAGCTTTAACCAAAAGTCACAATGCATTTCTCCAACCACTGCATGTTAGCATGTGTTTTATTATATCCTATTCAGTCACTTATTTTAAAAACTATACACAGCTATGTTTAAATATGTGTATTTGTGCTGTGGTTTTAGTAACACAAAAATAAAGGCATTTTTAATCTACTGCTGCATATTATGCAGGAGGATACCAGAGGACTGGTTTGGATACCTAACTTCAATGCAAATGTCAAGTCCACTAAACCTCTGCAGTGGGAGTAATACCGAGCTGAACAGTTCCCACTTCACATATTCAAACATTACAAAAGAATTAAGAAATGTGTATGTCATGGCCGACTTACCTGTTTTACCCCATTGTTTACCACTTTTGACAGCACACAGAACCACTCAGTGGAAAAGGAACCAATACATTTCAATCTTTAAAACAAATGCTGTTGTTGTGATTAAAGCTACACAAGCGATACTCAAATTCCTGAAGGTAACAGTGGACACTATCAAAATTAAATCATGTTTTCATCCAAAATATGCACCCAAAGTGTACCACTTGCTTCATTATTGTATGCAATGCAGCACAAAATGTATCAGTTTCTGAAACACAAGAATAAAGCATACAGGTACAGTCAAGAATATTGTGTGCAGGCACAGATTTGTATTGTAAGAAAGCACTGGGTTTTTTCTGTTTCCTGACCTTTGTGAGTCTATTTCCAAGAAGCTTGCATCCCAAAATGGGACTGCAGTATGCAAAATTCAGTACAGGATAGAAAAACATTACATGCAGTCCAGAATTTTACACACATTAAGCTTTTAAATACCCCTGTAACCTTTTAAATAATTTTTCAGCTGTTTGAGGTTTTTCCTCAGTTTCCAAAGGAGCAGTCATTTGGTTCACAACATTTTAAAATCAAGTCATCTTAGACCAATTCTTCAAACCGCTCAAGTGTCACCTGTACATGCAAATTTGAATTTTTGCTACAAATAATACAGGCAATTAATAAGGGTTTAGCATTCTTTCTCTGCTTGCTGAGAACCTGTTTAAGAAGCATCTTTTGATTCAGCCAGTAATATATAACAAGGTTTTTCACCTTAGTTTACTTTGTGTGCACTTAAGAATTGGTCAGTCTACTCATTCCCCCAGAGTCATGTGAAGGAGTTTAGCCTTATTTTGACCAGCTCAATTCAAGCTACTTATATGTACAAATATTTACTACCTTACACATCAAAATAAAACAAGACTTTACAGTACATAAGCTACTAAAGACATGAGCAGTGGAAACAATTTAACTATAAGTCTACCAAAAAGATAACCTGAAACACATTTCCCAACCACTAGCAAAAAAAGTGGCAATTAGATGCACAAGGCCATCACGTATCAGTGCACCACACACAGAAAAGTAAAATTTACAGCACTTGTGCAATGCAGTATCAATATCAAATTGGCCTCTTAACAGGAAAACAATTCAGTAAAAAGCTCTGTATGTGCCTAACACATAATATAACCTCATCCAGTGCTGGTGCTGTGCTGCTTAACAAACCAAGCTACTTCTGGTCTCAAATCCAAAAAGCAGCAGCAACATGTATGAGTACAGAAACTGCAGTTTCAGTGACAAAGTTAGAGGATTTCCTATTTTATTGCATGTTTTTTAAATAATCTTGAAGATTTGGGCTTTTGAATACAGAAAGTGGATTTCCTGAGTAGTCTCAGTTTACAATTTGTTCAGTAAAACAAACATTGTAAAAGAGGAAATGCATTTATTTTAATACAGAAGAATGTGTATTTAAGCAAATATACTAAAGTATAAGATTTAGCAAGGTTGGCAGATGGTGACTTACCAGGCTGGTGAAGAATTTGCACCATGATGTAGTGTCAAGCTTGCAACAATTTTACAAATAAACGAGGGGTACCACTGGATTATTTTTTAACAGCAAGTCAAAACAGTGCATTTCATTGCATTTGCTTTTTTATAATGCAATACATTCATCCTGAAAATTAAAAGCCAAATCAAATTTTCATATATATATATATGTATGTATATATATATATATGTATGTATATATATATATAGTCTCTCATATCAGACACTAGACTGTTGGGTTATTTTAGAAGTGTTATACTGCAGATTGTTAATCTTGCTGGTCAATTCAAACTCCGTTTGGATTTCAATCAGTAGAAATACAGAGGCTGGCCACTGCCAGATACTTAATACAGGAATCGGGAAACACGTAAAGTTCCAAAGTATTTTAAAGTATTTCAAATCATGTGTTCCTTTCATAACTTTTTGGGTCTGTTTCGTGATTTTTAAGGGATGAGGGGTAGAGACATTTGAATGTTGCATATACTGAGATCTTTTGTAACTACAATTAACTGGAAAACAGTTATTTCTACAGATGAGTAGCACACAATGACCTGAAGCATTACCACTACTAGTTATGATCCAACACGGGTTGTTGTGGTCCTTTTATCTGAGAAGAAGCTTTTGAGGAGAAATACCTGCCCAATACTAACAACAAGAAGAATGATTGCTTCCCCTATGGACCAGTAGGCCACCCTCGTGTTTAAATCCTCTGCTCTGCTGCGGCCCTGTGCTTCCCTCAAACGGAAGTGAGTCTGATAATCGATCACAGACTTCAAAGCTTCATGAATTGAAACACACGCAGACTCCATCTAGAGAAGCAAACAAATACACAGCACTGAATTAAGAATTCTTCTAGTGCTTTTTCTGCAAGATTTGTGGTTTGGTAGTTAAAATTACTATTCATGTAACTCTGCAAGCTAATGATTAACCCTGTCCATTGTCAGATTGAAATACTGTAAATGTAGTAATATTTAACCTACATTGATCAAACTCTACACACAGGAATGCAACAGACTCTTTAACACACAAGCATGTAAAACTAGGTCTAATAAAAAGCAGCAAGCTTTGAGAACTAAATAAATCTTAAATTCATGTATATTTGGCTTCAAAATTAACATTAGAAACACTTTTGAAATGTCAGTGATCTCTCAGTTGTTAATACCATACATACCAGGAAAACAAGTAGTTGCCTATAATATTAAAATGCACATAGTGTATATTAATTTCTCCTGTGTTTCACAAGTATGACATTCTTCATTGCACAATTCTCACTCAAGTTGTACATCCTAAAATCTGTATTACTGAACTCAACTTGCTCTTTGGGCAAGAGAACCTTCTTAATCATGTATGCAAAAAACAACTGAGAAAGGACAATTCTGTTACCTTTCAGTGTTCCTGAATGCTCCGTAACAGAATCATATTACAAATACTTAACAAACTGCCCAAATTCATTGCCACTTTTCATTAAAAAAAAGAGGTAGTATTACCAGTTTTCCAAGCCCTAGACCATTTTTTCACATAAACTTCTTGCGCTTTCAATTTATATTCTGTAAGCAAAAGTCAATACTCCTTACTGTGTTTTGATCACCAAGAGATCAATCACAATTTGTTTTACTATTTTATGGCTTAAAATAACTACTTCCTGAGGATTAAACATCACAAACTATTATGAAAGGAAATGCTTAACACCCTGATAGAACCACTCTCAGTTACTTGTATCTGTGCCTGTCTTTCCAAGTCAATGACTTTCAGGACAGGTGTCTGAAGAAGCCCAAGATATTCTCAACAAAATCCAGGAAGAGGTCTTCCAAACTAGGTTCTGCCATTGGTCTCGCTGATAAATTACAGAGCTCTCCTAGTCTGCACAAGGGATTTAAACACAGAGTCACTCTGGTTTTAGGGATTTACCTTTCACTGTCCTACAAAAGGCTGCCCAAATTTGGTCATGATACAAGAACCTCCCCTTTCCCAAATACCTTCTTTGCATTGCATATGCTACAAACCAGTAATAAACTATTTTTTTCATATATCTTCTCCCACAGGCTGCAAGGCGCTGCAGAGATGCTAGAGCCAGGAATTGCACGTTCTGCATTGTCAAAATCCCTCTGTTGATGCCAAGATAGCAAAAGAAAAACCAGATGTAACAGAACACACAGACTGAACAGACTGAAGTCTAAAGTTAGGAGAAGAGATGGAAAGACCCAGGATCAAGAATCAGAATATGAAATAAAGCAAAGCAGAAGAGTGACAAGAAGAAAGAGCTCTAGCTGAATTCACAGCAAGTCATCTACTCATTACAGTTCTCAGCTACTACAGACTTATATGAGATAAATTCAAGTGAGATTGGCATTTGAGAAGTGGTATTCATACTGTTGTGTCTGGACTAGCAAAATAACAATCATATACAGCATTCTTTAACAGTTGTTTAAAGTGAGGTTTTATGATGGTAAGGACATGAGTGGGAATTAATGAAGCAAGCGTTCCAAAGAAAGTTTTGATGGATTTAGATAGGGTAGAAGTACAAAACTGTAAAATCCTGAGAATATAACAATAATGTTCTGATACTTCACAGTGTCCTACAAAGGACAAAGAGCTAGAAGCCAGCTAAATATGGCTGACTCTGTTCATTTGTTTATTTTGCTAGAATTTTCTTCTCCATTTCAAAAATGGCTGTTACATGAGAAGTCAATGTAAGTCTGCCCCCAAAAAGACTACTATTTTAAATATAAAAACAATTCTGAAAGTTTCTCTTAAGTTTGGAAATACAATAATAATAAAAAACATAGTAGCCTAGAGTTTAAGTTACTACACTAATTTTCTCTTAAGCAATTGGTGATTCCTTCTCAGCTCTGTTCTGTGTTCTATAAATCTAATCTTCAGAAAGAAAGCTTCTTTGTAGTAATCCAGATTATTTTAAAAGCTCAAATCCATTGATTTTCAGAAATTATATAGATACATAACGCAGCTGAACTTGAAAAAAACACTGCCTCCACCAAACAGCCACTGTCAAACACAATAGCATTTTACCTGGGTAAGTGCGGTGACTCTGTTCTCACTAGGAAACAGCGGTGGATCTTCTCCAACCTGGAAATCAAAGTACACAGTTTTGTGTGTGAAAGTAGAGAATTCATTGCTGAAGCAGAACTTGTATGTTCCATTTCTGGATGCAGTAAATGTGAAGCTATCGTATTGTTTCTTCATTTCTTTGTACAATACAATGCCATCGGGATCTTCCAGCCGACAGTCAACATCATAGTGACCTCCAGTGATCACCTGAAAACAAAAACCAAAAAATTGCCTTTTTAAAAAAACAGGTATTTATACATTTCTTCTAAGAAGTATCAATTGTCACATGGCACTGCAAAACCTTTTTCTTTAACTAACGTTTTAAAATGTAATTTGAAAATCTTTCAAAGCGAGTCTGCAATTTTTTTTTTTTTATGGAAGACACAATGTAATTCAAAATACTTTAGGTTCAGCATATATAATGTCAATTATCTTTTCAAATTGTTTAAGAGAGCAATTTTAGTTTGTTATAAATAATTGTACAACAGCAAAGGCTACAGTAGATGAAACTTGATGGGGCAGTGAAGACATTACTGCAACGAAAACAGTTTGCTGTATCTGTGAGTCCTCCGTGGAACTGATTCAGCTGGCTGAAACTGCTAACAAGGAGTAAAACAGCTCCTTTCTGTATGGCCAGAAGAGTGCAACTACCGTATTAGCTCAAGCTGCTTTAGGCTGCTGGAATGGCGTTAGACCAGTAGAACAGGTATTTCAACCTGGGCTTGTGAACCAGCAATGATGGGGAGGGGGGTGTGTGTGTGTCTTGCCACTGCCTCCCTCCTGCACAGTTAGCCACAGCATTTTTCTCAAAACCTGCCCATCTGGCTAATGCCAACTCGCATAATGGTCTCCAGGGCTTTTTAGGCTTTGATTATTGTTGGTGTACAGCATATTGCTCTGTAGACAAGCTATCCCACCTCAACAGACTCATCGGTAGCTTACATATTCATCACTTGGTGTACCAACGACTCTTACACTAGTAGTTCTACACTTAATCCTTGCTCCAAACTTTTTGATTTTAGGATAAAGCACGCTGAAGGAGGAAAATATTTACATCTAAAGGCATGTCCCTTGTATATGTGTGCAGAAGTCACTGAAATACTTTAGTAGGAGTATCTGCACTTCAGTTCACATAGTATTATTTAAACTCACATCAGTTTAAGTATCAAGTTACTAAAACAACAATGTTAATGGTAAAACTGAAATAACAAGAGATCTGAGCAGTAGCTACTCAGCAAAGAAGAAGTTTTAAAAATAGTCAGGTAGCAAGCAGTATCTTCATAGTTTTTCCAAAAGTGTGATGACAGGATAGAAAGAGGAAAAAAACACTTTGGATTTCTGTATCTCTGGATGTCTCTCCCCAGGTATCTGCATGTAGTTGGGTTTTTCATACAGAAATGCTTACCTTGGAAATAAAAAACAAAAATAAGATTTTTCTATAATGAAACGATGGTTCATTTTTGAAGCATCATACCAAATTTGACAGGGTCGTGCTTTTTACCAATTACACAGAAGTCACTCACATTGTTATATCACACACACTGAAAAGGCCAATTTATATGTACATGGTAAAGATCTGCCACAGTTTTAAAGTTCCCCTAGGATTCCTACCCAGAGCTTGCTTGAGCTTCCTCTCAGCTCTTAAGACTTCCTGCCAAAAGCACAGAGCATTTCAGTCTACCAGCACTTGGTCACATCCAGACTTTCCTTTTGACAGTGCTACTTCTGTTCTGATTACCAACAAAAGTGACAACAGCAGGCTTATCTGTCCAGCAACCTACAATGATATCCACTTCAAAACAGGCAGGAAAGTACTGCACAGAAAAGGCTTTATGAAAGTAACTGGCAGGGACAAGAAACATTTGGGCAGGGATAAGATATCTAAGAAATAGAACATGCAGGACAGAGTAATAAGGACCAATATTTGGTAGCAACATTCCCCAAAATACTAAAAGCAGGACAGCAACTAGAGGAAAAGTCAGAACAGAAGCACATGGACCCTTCAAAAGACTACAAAGATAACTGAATCCCATTGTCAAGGACGATTTCTCTCTCATGCTGCTGCTGTACAGCCAGTGACTTCACCAGCTGAAGCTGCAGACTGAAAGGTTCCAGCCCTGCTGATACACTCATAGGCACCAAAATTGTCAGAGCTATTTGCTCAATACAGCTGAACAGTGTGCTCTATCTATCATGATGGCTGCATGTTCAAACTGTTAGAAACTGCAAAAGGTAAGAAAAACCGTGCAGCCTCAATACATGCCTGTTAACCACAGTCTTCAGTGTCAGTTTGCCTGCATGTTTTATTTTTAGTGAGACTCCCATCTTACTATATGCCCGGGAAGCTTCCTGCATACATACTTCATCACCTTCATAATGTTTGCTAAATAACCCCAACCTGAACCATACTCCGAAATAAGAAGCATTAGCTCCTTAAGTTGTATCGTACTCATTATGCAACTACTTCACAAAAAACACAGAAATTACTTTCCTGGCACCTTGCTGGGCAGCACTTTAGGTGTTCTCCAGGCTGTTCAGACAGGGCACCGCATGACAGCGATCAGGGTAAAAGACGCTGCCGGCTTCCAGGGCCAAATTTATGCCTGTTACTTCCCCCCGAACTAAACGCACGCCTCCCCGCCCCTGCCGCAGCGCACACGACTGCCTGCAGTGTCTCCTCAGCTGAGCTGGAAACCGCGCTGGCTTCGGCGGCTGCTCCGTGCCGGGCGCTTCTCCTAACTACTCGGAGCAGCGCGCAGTAAACGAAGGAATCTGCGAGGCTCCCCCACCCCCACAGGCCCCTCGACCACCGCTCGCCGGCACAGGGCCGAGCCCGGGGCTGGGCCCAGCTCCGCCAGCGCGGCGCGCCCGGGCCCGGGGCGGCGCTTCCCCGTGAGGTCGCCCCGTCCGCCTGACTACCTGGAACTCTAGGGTGCACTTGGTGCCCTGGGCGATCTCCTCGTAGAAGCACTGCTTGGCGTTGTCGGGCAGCTCGAAGGTTATCTCGGAGGCCCGCACGGCGCAGGCCGCCAGCGCGACTAGAAGCCACAGCGGCAGCTGCCGCCACGGCCCCGCGGCCTGGGAGCCCCGCAGCAGCATTGGCCCGGCGCGGAGACAGGCGAGGGGGGGGACACGGACCGAGATGGGGGCGGGGGGAGCGGGGTGGGCGGAAGGCGAGGGGATAGACGGCGGCTCGGCGGCGGGCGGCGGTGCCGGAGTGGCGGCGGTGCCGGGCGGGGAAGGGCGCTGCCACCCGGAAGCACACGCGCTGGGCGGGGCCAGCCCCGAGAGCACTTCCGGGTGAGCGCCCCGCCCGCGGGTGGTTTTGCAGACGTGGTGCGAGGCGCGGAAAGGGGCGGGGCCGGGCCGATGTGGCCGGGCGGTGGCGGTGGCGTGCCGGCAGTGCCTGCGGGCGGGCCCTGCAAGGGGCGGGGCGGGGCCCTGCAAGGGGCGGGGCGGGGCGGGTTCCCCGTCCCAGCGAGGCTGCCGGCTCTCTGTCCGCTTAAGGCAATTACCCGGGGGTTAATTATCGCCTGGGTCCTGCGAGGCAAGATCTAGACTCCAGATTCTAGAGCTGCAATGGGGGGCTTTCGCCGCCGAACGCACCTCGCTACTCCGCACCGGGAGCGAACCTGGAGATCTGCCGCACGGGCCGTTAAACTTTCGTTGCTCCAGCGAGGTAAAACCCGGTGAAAGTGCTCGCGCTGAGTGCCGGAGTGACAGCTTCCAGTTCTACACTGCTAACTGCTTGGTTATTTTTACAAATTAAAACAGATTCAAACGAGGAACAGAGATAACCCCCCTCCCCATCCTCGTTGTAAGCTTTGTGGTAGATCAGGCAGAGCAGGAAGAACGAAGCCCGGGCTCCCCCCTTCCAGGCCGCAGCACGATCGGGCAGCGCCCGGTGCGGCCCCAGCCGGCGGAGCGGCCGCGCTGCCGGGCCTGGCGCCCCCCGCCCCAGGAGCCGGCTCCGAGTTGCCCTGCGGGGGCTGCCGGTGCCATCCGCAGCACCGTGTGGCAAGCCTGGCTGTCTGTTAGAGGGCTGTGGATTGCACAGGACAGAGGTACCCCAAATTCGTGTGTTGAAGGCTCTGACGGATTTGCTGGTGTGGATTAAAGTGAGAGATGACCGATGCTTTACCAAGTATCCCCCTCTGCTGCAGACCTTATCCACCTACAATTAACCCTCAGATCTTTGCTGGTTTCATTTAAACACACTGGGTTTATTTCAGATTGCACTTAAATGCTGGGTGATAGCTGAGATAGCTCAAAAGCAAATGATGCATTGTCACAGCACTCTCCAAACTATCAAGCTGCAACAAGGTCTTTTGCCATCACATACCGACACACTTTTACATGCCAGTCCCTCTGCTGCCTTCTCCTCACCTCACCCAGGGCATGTGTTCTCTCCCTTCTCTCTGCTTCTCCCTTCATTGGCTCTCAACCACTTCACTTAACCAGCCACGACTGCACCTTATCTACATCTGCCAACCTGACACCCTGAAGCCAGCCCACAGTTGTATATTATCAATGCTAAATAACCCAGCTTCATTCCTCTACAATGTATCTTTGCATAGGAAGCAGCTTCAGCCATTTTACTTACAACGGGTGACTTCAGGCTTGTACAACCTGTATGACTGAAGAGCATTCTCCTTCATGTGGCAAGAAAATGCGTTTCAGGAAGACTCAGTGATTTTTCACAGGAAATGGAGTGATCCTGTATAAGCTTGCAGTTTCCTAGTTCACTCTTTCCTGCTGTTTTCTTAAAGCCTCACTAAATACGTAAAATCAAGCTTACCTAAGAAGTGACAATTCAAAACCTATCACCAAATAACCAAACAACAAAACAGATGGGGAAAGATGCCTGGTAAAACCAAGGCAATACTGCAGAACAGGCAAGAAGGTGTCTGGTGGCACCTGCAGAGTAAGCAAAACACTGAACATGCCCTCATCCCCAAAATAAGTCAACAAGAGCAAATGAGATCACTTCCTATTTGTTTGAATCAAGGACAGAGAGTATAAAGCGTTCACTGAGTAAAGAAGAAAGAAGGCAAATAGCTTGCAAGGGGCTCTTAAGCTTGATCGCCTTGGCCCTGGTAACTGAGGACCACCATGGAGTGCAGCCGTCAGCGCTTAAGTAGCTGATGAACACCAGCTCCACTGTGTTGCGTGCTTGCAGTTCATCTGGGGTAGATGTAAGGACTGATTGTTTTGTATATGTAGCAATAGTGATTGATAGTAATTAAGAACTAATTATTAGTAACACGAACTGCTAATGAACATCTGTTTCCTTTGAAGCTTGAAACTGGCTTGATTTGGGCATTTCCTAAACACCCTAGTTGCAGTGATACCCAATTCCCTAAATGATACACAGAACTATGTATTAATTTGTAACACTAAGGATCTGAGCTTTCCTCTGTTTCAGAGGAACATTAAATGTGCCTTTTTACTTGTTGATTTTATTATAATCTTCCTTCAGTTAACCAGTTAATAGTAACTGGTAATCCTTACAAGGAGTAAAAAAATCAAGTGTTCGGTTTTTCGGGTTGCTGGCACTGCTGTTTACTGTAACCATTCTTCCCAGTTGTCATTACTCTACTTCCATGTGTCACCATTCTGTCTGTGAAATAGCAAAATTTCATGTTGTCTTTATTATCTTACTGCACAAATAATATTGGAATGTTAAACCCAAAATAAATACAGTAAATATATTTTTTAGGGAGTCACCTGAAGATTTTTCCTTTCCTACCAGACAATCTATTCAATTAGGGTCAGACTCAGTTTCAGATGCTCCTCAGTGTAGTCCTTGCATGAGAAAAATCTTTATCATTTTTTCTCTGTTATGACAGAACATCTGCAAGCAGAATTCTGAATTATAACCTTCCCCCAACATACATGAATAGCTAGATAATTTTATTAATGTACTTTTTTACCATATGTCAAGTTAGAACACATTTCTCAGTCAAAGACTGAAACAAACAAGGACTCATTTTACTGTTAGGTTGGTTTGACTTCAGGTTTCTAAATTTATGTTGTCACTTCCTGTCTGTGGAAAATTAAAATGGTCAAAAAGCAAGCATTTATTTCATGGGCATTAATTAGAATACACTCTCCTGAAAAATGCTAATGAACCACAGTGGTACAAACAATTCAGTTCTTCAGAAACACACATGGAAGCAGTTGCAGAAAGATGAAGAAACCTGCCAAGTAGAGGAAACTCAGGTGTATTTCTTCTTCTCACCTTTGTAGCTGAGACAAGTTTCAGATCGGTAGTTAGAGACCTCTTGCCTGTATTAGAGGCTGTAGATAGGGATGTAATTTCAGACAGATAGAATAAGATCTCATGGCTGAAATAACATTTCCTGTTATTTGAGTAGTAAAACAGAAAAAACTGTTCTTCACCTTTACAGTCCTTTAATATGCAGTCCTCAATACTGGAGATTTTGGAAGGTGTTTTCATAAAATTCCTTAGTCTGCGTGGCCCTCATACCTTTCCAGATATCTAGTTGCATTTCCCAGTTTAAAAAATGTACTTTGCCACACTGTCATTTAATTCTCACTTAAAGTGCATTGCCTAGTATGCTTTATTTTGCTACTCAAACTCACCTAACATGGTAAAGTTTCACCACTTTAAGCCCCGCAGCTTTAAAAATCTTTCCTTTGGGCTTGCTTTGACAGGTTTCACATAAATAACAAACCTTGATATCCAAATATGAATTCCTGCTTAATTGCCAGTATAGTGCCCAATTTTTCATAGATTAAAATTGCTAAAACAAGCCAGTCAGATTATAATACAAATTAATCTTCCTTTTCACTGTGCTTCATAATTGAAGAAGCAGCCTTGAACAACTTTGGCACCTGCAAAACACTCAAAAGGCAGTCAAGTATACTAACTACTGACACAGTTTCATCCCACAGTTTCAGTGTAATTTGTGCAATGTCATGCTGTGGAGGAAAAAATCACCAGACCTTAAAACTGCTTGATTTTATCCTTTCTTTTAAGGTTCAGTGCATTTTCTAACCTCTGTTCTCATGTTTTCAGATCTGCAGTGAACAAGAAATGAGCTTGTTTGTGTCTAAAAGGTAGTGGACTACTGTCTAAGCTCCTGGTTGGTTGCATAAAAACCAAAATATAATCCAGGCAGGGCACCCCAAGAAAATAACATGTTTAAGTAAGTGTTTTAGGTGAAAAAGAAATTTAGCTGCACCCAAAATTAAGCATTTACTCTATTTCCACATGTACAGCTTCACAGAGGAAGAGGTTGAGAGCTGCTGCAGTACAAGGAGTTGGCCATCATGGCATCAGAAGAAGGGAGGTTATTGGGAAAGCTGTGACCCTTCTTACCTGGTGAAATGCCCCAAATGCAGTCCTGCAGAGTCTCAGGTTTTATTAACGAGAAGAATTTGTAAGCCTGTATTCATGAAAATACAGTTCTTCGATTTGAAATCTTCTTTGAAAGATCTATGTGCAATTAAGAAGTTCAAGCGGAGAAGAATTTAAGAATGCATTTCAAAATGTCAGTTTCAGGGTGGGGGCGTCTTTTTTTTTTTTTTTTTTTTTTAGATAAATTAGTGAAATAAAAGTGATTGCAAATGTTGGGAGAAGCATTCACATTACAGAACTGTACTTCTACCACAACTCCGGAGGTGCCGAAGCGGAGCTGAGCGTGAGCTGGGGACGCCGCTGCCGGGGGCTCCTCCGCGGGTGGGCTGGGAGCGGGGACCCCCGCCGCACGATGCCGTTGCTGCACCGGGGCTGTCCCGGTTGCACGTCCCGAAGCCGAGACCCGTGCACACGCGGGCCTTGTGCTCCTCCTGTAACGCACAAGAGGGAGCTCTTGGTCACAACAACAGCTGTCCTTCGCTTGTCGCATTTTTGTTGAAAGTGCATTCCGTGCATAAGCTTTTCATACTTTTAAATTGGCTCTCTCAATTCAGTGATAACTGGATATCGGGGGGAAAAAAAGAAATTACAATCTCGGCCGTACATAACGTAGGCATAGCTCAACGGAATGGGTTGCAGCACCCAAGGCATATGCGCATTCAGGCATACAGTTCAGCACGCATGTTGCTTCAGGCACCAGGATATATGTGTACCTCCCTGTATATAACATACGAGATCTCCAGCAGCGAAGCTTACAAGCACCCATGTCCTGATCAGGCAGCTGCAAAAGCTACTCCGTTGGAAATGAGGAAATGTTCCCCCATGGGAAATGTCAGTGTTCTGACATCCATGGCAAAGGTGGCCTGCGCTCGGCAGCGGGCAAGAATTCACCTCTGATTAACACCCACAGCTCCCAGCCCTCTCCGGGGGCAGATGCCCTCAGCAGCCTTGCTGCACCGCAGGTAACGCTGGGGTGAAGCACTAGGAACTATCCCCATTAATTCAATTTCTTTTGGACTTGGAGGGCTCAAGCTGTGCAATAGACCAGTTCCTCTCTGTTCTCTGGCTGAACCTGGACTTCAGTGGGCTCTGTGAAGGGGAGAGATGGGGAAGGGCTGAAAAAAACCTCGGAAAGACACAGAAAATGAAAGGTTGGCTGCACTGCAGTAGATAAGAACCCCAAACAATGCTCTGGTCAGATGTTAAGTGAAGAATATGAAGAATTTGGTCACCCTTCCCACAGCACTCCTCCCAGTGGCTCACCTTTTGTTTTGTTTTGTTTTTTTTCTTCTGGTTATGGCTGAATGTTGGTAATGCTGTTACACTTACCTAACGAAAGAAATACTTGTTCTTTCATATGTGCATTTTTATCCACTCAGATTTAAGGTACTTATAATACGCTATAGCACACTTAATAAGAGTAGTCTGCTCTTCACAACTATACATAGTTAATCTTACAATAAAATATATCATTCTCTCTACAGAAACTGTTTCAATTAAAGCATTTTAAGCAATATTGTGGCTTCATAAGTCATGGACAGGTTTTAAAAGACCTTTATGCAAAATAATTCTATAAATTTTTCTTTTATATACCTAAATGGTTCTTCCACATTCATAGTAATCCCAGCCATTCATGGTCAGGCTGTAGTTATGCACTGAAAAAATGAATATGTTGGTCTGTTACCTCCTGTCATGCTGTAATTATTGCTTATAAGTAGCAGCCAATTGAACAAATAAAGCCTTTAGTATGACTGGCTCTCTAATACATATGCTACTCTTAATATTTCCCCAAGGGAAGCACTACAGAATTTCATACAAGTGAGTAATGAAAACTGTCTGGTACACTATCTGGCTACCCAAGTGTAGTCTGTTGATTCAAAAAACATCTGTCTTAATCTTGGGTAAAAGAACACCAGATACTGAATATTTAAAAGATACCAGATAAGCATTAGTATCTTAAGTATCGACAGTATTCTAAGCTGAAGAGAATTTCCTCATTTCATCTTAGACATAGCCAATACAGCAATGGCGTTGATAATATCTTGGAAAGCAAAATAATCAGGTACACTATGAATCAGCTGGCATTTTGTGGCTTTTCTGATATTCTCTGTGCTTTGTTACATTTAAGATATTTGTTATGTTGGTACATTCAGGTATTCTGTCAGGAAAAAGAAACATCTGAAAAAGCAATATATTGTCAAGGTGTTTAAATATAGGAGTCTCAGCCTAGTTGTAGCAACTTCTACCAGATGAAGTCTAGGCAAAGATTATCCATTAGGTAAATCCAGGGGGAAAAACCCACACGTAGCATTGCTACGTGTAGATAACAAAGAAGAGAGAATCAAATGTGTTGCGTCAGGTGGAGTAAGAATGGGAAAAACAGGATTAAGGGGAAAAGCAAGCATCTTAGGTTGGATTGAAAATAACAACAACAAAGCTGCAACCCAGGAGCTAGTAGATATTCTAAAATTGCTTTGCCATTCTGCAGAACAGGATATAGACATGTGAATGTGCATTTTGGAACTTACAGTTAGATGAAGAAACATGGGAACTTGTTATAGTCCTCATTCTTCTCTTTTTAGCTGCAAAAAGAAGTGAAGGGTCTGTAATGTGCGTATGACACCGAAAGTCATGCTTATACAATTTTTATGTGATTCACCAAAGCATTCCACAAAAATAGCTGGCACATGAAGAGTGACTAGAAATGCTCAGAACCTGGGTGACGGGTGGTGAGAACTTTTAATTGATAGACAGGAGATGTTGTCTACCATTGCCACTAGGAAAATGAGAGAGGGAAGCTCTTTGAACAGTTTTGAACAGAAATTGCTTCACAAACATTGCACTGAAATAAACACATCCAAAAAAATCTTGGTGCTAAGAGTGCCTCAGTTTATTGAGATGTACAAGGACACTGGAGACACTGGCTTCTGGAGATCATGACAAGAAAAGTAGAAGGAGGAGCAGGAAAACCCAGAAAATTATTTGGCTTCTTTCGTGTCCACGGAAAGATGAATAACATGCTGTTTCAGAGTACAGAGCCACCTTGGATTTCACATGATGAAATTGCGGACGTGACAGAAAATAAGCTGTTAAATCACATTCCTTTTCAGAAAGAAAGATCTATGCGCACACATAATTTCTTTCATCCATTTATATAGAAAAAAGGATTAATTAATAGGCAAGACACACAAGAATACAGTATGCCTCCCTGATTTGTTCTGCAACTAGTCTGTATAAAGAAATACAGATATAGAAATCTAAGAATGATCTTATCTGCATCTAAATCCAAAGCCTAATTTGGTGGAGATCTCACAGAATATGCTAGGACAAAACTGATAATGAGGATCCTCTGCCCAGAACACAGTCTTTTAGAAAATGGTTCTCTTTACTAGAAATTGGCTCAGACTAGAAGCCTCTGAAAAAAAGCCTTACCGCAGACGCACAGAGCTTTCTCAGTACAGATTGCTCAAGACTTTGGGCTAGGAGCCTGGAGTCAAAACTGAATAAAAGCTTGTCTGCTTAAGAATAATTTATTCTCAGCAGCTTCTGTTCTATAATGGCAAAGCTCTACCAGCCACATGAGGCACAGCAGGAGGAAGGAGAGAATTCAAGAGAAAGCTTGGCTTTGTACCTACTGCAGCCTTAGTCATCCTTTCTGAACAGAATTCATCTGCCAGCCATTTGCCAGACAAACACCTGTGAGGAAGTACAGAAGCAGCTGGTGTTAGAGGTGATAGTGCAACCAGTGTCTGCTGTGCTCTTTACCAAGTCCTGCTCTTCTGCTAGTTGCAAACAGTAATGCAAGTCCTATTATAAAAGCTAATGCATTGGGATGAATGAAGACATCCAACAGGCAGCTGGGGATAAATTTTCTTTGGAAGAAAGAAAGAGTGAGGATGATGCTGTGTTTTCATGGATTGATCATTGTTGTTGCAGTTCTTTACTGTGTCTTAGGCACAGGGAAATAGTAGCAGTGATGGATAATAAAACCTGCTCACTCTATTCCTATTAAGGTTTCTATTCCAGACTCATAGTTTCTGTTTCAGCATCCTGTAATTTCCCTAGTGCTCATCTCATATGGCCCTTGAAAACATATTTCCAAAGTATTTGCTCAGATAATCTACCTAAACTTGAATTGTTTATTGTTTGTCTTTATAAGGGATATGATAAAGTCCATGGGACCTATCACAATGATGTAAAACAGGTAGCTTATCAGAAGGTTAATAGATAATCAGGGTTTATACCAGTACTGACTATGAGAGACCTTCATGCTTGTATTTTGAATTACCTACCACAAGCTTTGATGGTGGCTGAGACATTCACAGACTTGGAAAGATGACATGCTTGTGCCAGTCTGCAAAATTAAATGTATATGCATGGCTGCCTTCAAAAAATCCTTCCAGTGACTTCTATTGGCAGTTTTGTGACATACTTTGTGTCCCAGGATTTCACAGGTTCTTTCAGTGCAAAGAATTAATCTGTTTTTTTAGAGAAAGTGCCAAACAGATAATCTGAAAAACTTGGTCTGGTGTCATGCAGGCATTTTAAAGCAGATAGGGGAGAATTTTAAAGTGGCTATGAGTGGGAAGCAAGACCAAGAATATAAGGGTTTGCTTCAACAGTTAGATTTGCTTATGGGCAGAAGAAAGGTTGAGACACTATTGAAGGTGAGTAAGAGGCTGTAGTAAAAGTCAGTCTGCTAGGACAGGTATTTATTCCACCTTCTTGAGTGCTTGTAGATCTTCTGGGTGCTAGGAACAGCAGTTGTTCATTTTTCAACTTCTTTTTACAACTTATGACACTTTTATGCATTTTCAGTACAAAAATAAGATAGACTGAAAGCTGACTATGGTGTAGAAGTATGTAACAAAGTTGTATATAGAAATAAAAAAAGATTCTGTCTTAATGTTGTAGTATGTTTTTGATTTGCTTAATAACTTGTCAAGGTACAGACATGATTCTGACAAGGGCTTTTTTCTACAGGAGATGAAAAACAAAGTGACATGAAGAAACACTGCAGAGAAAATAAAGTATTTCATGGGATTCAAGGACTGAATTAGAAAACCAATTCCATTTTTGAAAGAGCCTGCATTTTAATTCCAGAGGATTTTTAAAATTGTACCAGTTGTTACATTGCGAAATATTGATGGTGATAATACCAAACTCTGTAGAAGGAGGCTGTAATGGAGGTTGCAATGAGTTTATGATTTTTTTTTCCTGAAATTTAGGTGCTTAGAGTATACATTCTGCTCATTTGTCTAAACTAGAATTTATGTCTCTGGGTTGACGTTGTTACTAAATAGCGAGGACTTTAAATTGTAGGGCTGCATCTGCAAAAAATATAGTAATCATCAACAGTCTGAAAGTCTGGACACCAGACATGTGACTCTGGTGACAAAGAGAACAGATAGTTTCTTTCATTCACAGATACCTTTTGCATTTGTACATTTTTAATATACTAGAGGTTGCAAAAAGTGGGAGAACATGAGAAAATAAAAATACTCTCTTTCCTTCCTGAAATAGTAGGCATGTTGTGTATTTGCATTCTTGAAGAAACTTTGGGCTTGGATAGGTGGTAAAAATAAAACTGAGGCTATGAGCAATACTTCTCATATCACTAAATGTACAAGTTGGAAATGGAACCTTTACAACATTACTGGGGTTTTTCCCCCAGTATATATGTCCTTTTCCTTTTTAAACATATTGCTACATCTCTGCAGATTATCACTAGTCATTGATTGTTCTTAACTTCTGTGTGTGTCAAAGGACACATATGCATTTCTTCCTTGTATTTGTCTATTAAGAATATTAGACATAACCTATGAGGAAGAGAAATCTGGCATGCCTGTCTTCAAAAAGATTTCTTTATTTTATCAGAGGTACATGGAGTGTAGAGGAAACTCTTCAGTCCTGAATTCATTTATCCAAGAAAATAAAGGTATACAGGCCAGGAAAATAAGCATATTATATTTTCTTTCTCTAGGAATAGATAATTCTTCTACTGTGAGATTTGCTCTTCCCAGTCCAAAAGGCTCACCTGTTTGAGTGTGGAGATATCCAAAGTTTACCATGGATCAATACATAATACTCCTAATGCAGCCACCTGATTACCTGTGCACCTGCACGTACAGGTCACCCAACTGAGGGCATCACATTCTGTCCTCTGTTACTTCTACAGCAGGACATGAATGTTACAACTCAGCACATTTCTAAGAGAGCAAAAAGGTGAACCAGCTAACTAGGGAGGGTGTCATTACAGGCAAAGAACTATGCACTGAAGTGATATATTCAGCCAGAGAGTAGCAGTGTCTCAGAAATAAAGGTGTTCTCTATCATATTTTCTTATCTCTATGTTTTCCAGTTGCAGATTTATACGATTAGTCATTTGCCGCACTGATTAGAACAGGAAAAGTGTGCAGTTACATAATGGGATATATGTGGTTGCAATTGCTAGATCATTTGCACCTGTGTAAAGGGAATGCAAAATGCAGCCAGTTTATGCTTGCTTTGCAAAACAGAAATACTAATAAAATACTGGGAAATAGATGTAATCAGAAATGGTGAGTTTGGGCAAAAGAGGATTCTGCATTACTCGTTTCTAATTTGATCATAGTCTGAAACTAAGTGGCTGGGAGCAGTGATTTTATAGGCTGGTATGCCTAAAGAAAGTCTCACTCTAAATTTGTGCTATAACATACTAGTATGTATGCTTCTAATGTTCGCCCACCAAAAAGAGGAAGATCCACTGTCTTTAAAATAGTATGATTATTTACTTTAATGGAAAAACACTGAGGGTCACTTGTTCTAAGACTCATCTAAGCAAATCAGTTTCCTCTATGAAGAAATGCTTTTCAAAGGAAGATAGATGTCAAAATGTGAGGTTAACACTTACCTTCCTGAAATTCCTCCATAATTTACCTATGTCATTCAGGTACTCTTCCAACATACCAAGTGTAACGCTCATCTTTCTGAAATGATGCTTTTGGTCCTCTTGATATCATTTTTACAATTGTTGCTCCTTACATAGAAAAGATGTACACAGCTCTCTTCCAAAATTTAAAAAACTTTGTTCCCCCCCAAATTTTTAGACCCATTTAGGCAGCTCCACAGAGATGTTTGATTCAGAAACAGCAATAATGCTGAAAATAGATTGTGAAGGTTATCTAGTACCATATAGTTTGGAAAAATCAGTCAAAAAAACCCAACCAAAAACCAACAAAACCCTGAAAACAGTGATTCAACAAACTGTAGATGAAATCCAAGCTTTAAATGGAGACAGTGGCCAAACTCCCACTGACACACTTAGGCCAGATTTTCTCCTTAAATACTCAGCAGGTAACTTGAGACATAATACCTTTAGGTATTCGCTGCAGTAACAAAGCAGTTGTTACAGCATTGCAGGGACAGATCGGAGCACAGCACTGAGGCTCAAGCTGGTTAAGAGCCTTAACTCAAACTTTCATCTTACCTGCTTATCAAACAAAGGATGTACTAGAGCTGTATCTCTGCCAGATAATTAAGGTCAAAGAAAAGGAGTTTGTAGTGCTTTAGATTAGGTTGCTTACCTTCTATTTAAGGAAATAGACAGGTAATATGTATGTAAAATTAAAGAGCGTTTTTCCTTTCTTCTCATTCCTGCTTCTTGACCTTGTAAGTGAAGAGTACTAGGTTCTTGTGTTCTAGAGCACCAGGCTTGAAAGAAGCAGCAAAGTTTGTAAATTAGCCTAATGTCTGCATTATTTCACTTCAGAAATCAGGATCCTCGCTACTTTGTGAGTCCTGAGCATGAAGAACAAAGGAAATAGTGAATCCACAATGGAGAAGAACAAAAATTTATTTAGAAACAATCTTTGTTATGATATTTAAAATGGGGGTGGGGGGTGGGGTTGTGGGTGGTGGTGGTGTTTGTTTTACTAGTTGCTGTCTGCCTTCAGCAACAAATCCTCGTAATGAAAATTTCAGGAGGGAAGGACTTATCAACGTGGTATCTGTACTTAGGAACTCATGGTGATATCCCTTTTTCTTCTGAGTCATTGTTGAGCCAGCTCCCAAGTTCAAGTTTATGTTTTACACTTTTCAGGGTGGAGTAACAAACATCCTTCCATTCTCATTTAAAACCTCCCTAACAATGAATTTTCTGACCCCATCTGCAGCCATATTGATGCAATATCATCCAACAGCCATTGCCTTCTAGTGCTCCCTGTGTACCTAGTATGTTCACACAGAAACAGCCTTCCAAATTGCTGGTGATCTGGACAATATTTTCCCCAGCTGAAGCTGTCCAATCGTTTTCATTGAAACACTGTGCTTTTGCACACAAAGCATGCATCTATGCTAATCAAGCACCATTTTTTATCAGCAGGGTGTGCACAATCAAGTGTATTTGATTCAAATACAGAAACATAGGCTGGTTTACACAGTCGAAAGATTTGGTCTGGCAACTACAGGTATTAGGTAGAGCTAAAGGAGACTGTAGTGCTTATGGATTCTGATTTATTTTTGGCCTCTAAGGCAGAATGTTATTTCTTTAATTTCTTAATTAAAGAAGAATTTATTATTATTATTAAAGAAGAATTAAAGAAAAGAATTTCTTCACCGGCACTAACACAATGCTCTCATTGAGTTCCTGAGAGCAAGAGATGTGTTATTCCTCCTAACAACTTTGCTTCTTCGTATGTTCTTCCCTTGCTAATCTGACACAAACAGGCTTCTAAATTATCATCATGCCACACGTTACTACAAAATGTCATGCATTCCTGGCTGCCTCAAGACAAAACACTAGCTGCAAGATGTAGGAGCTTCAGTGAGACATACTCAGAAAAAGAATCCTGCCCTTGTTCAAGGGCATAAAATTTACTTTCAGATTTCATTAATTTCAGTGGATGGATGAAGGCAAAACAGGTAATTATCAAAAAGGGTACATAGATTTTTACAATATTCCTTTAGGATGTGCCTGCCATCCTAAGAATTGAAAATAGCCAAAATACTGTGTTCTGGCCAAAGAACTGCTACAACAGTAATATGCGATTTTTATGACCATTAACTTGAAACCAGTGCTATAATCTTCAAAATTACCAATCAAACTTTTTCCCTAGTCAGCTATTTGCTGTGACATGAAATGAGGAAATAGTTGCTTGAATGAGATAAACAAGCAACTTGCTATTATTGCAAAAATGAAGTGTGCAACTGCACAAGCAAAATAGTTTTTTACATTCTGGTTTTAGAAGTTACTATTTGTCTTATCATTAAACTCCATGTGACTAGTTCTGTACTCCTGCTTCATCTTACCTTAAAAAAACAAAACAGTTATTCTTGCTGCTCACTTTTTTTTTTTTTTTAAAGCATTTGCCACATTCCCAGCTGTTACAAGAAATTTGAGTATACAGGTTCATTTACTCAGGTGTTTTGGCTAACAAAGGTCAAGAGGATTGGGTTATAAATATGTAAATCATTAATTGTAGCATGTGTTCCTTTTACTGTGTTGCTAAGAATCACACAGAAGAAGAGAGATTAAATACTTCCCTATAGGCTGCAGTTGTTCTCCCTCCAAGCTGGAGTTAACTCTGTCCTGGTGCCAAGAGGTATCGGCTAAGTTGCATTGGTTCCTTCTACCAGCCACTTGAACATCCACAAATAGTACATAGAGTTTTCTGTGATTGGAATCTTTGCTTTTCCTGGAGAACAGAGCCTAGGTTTCAAGTGCAATAATATCAAGTATTTGAAGGGTGCCAATGAGCCATTTTGTCAGATGCTCTGATGCACATACGTGTTTATAACATCAACTCTAAGCAGACCTGGGAGCTCATAGCATCAGGTGACCGATCCCACCCAGAGCACTTAACAGGTGAATAATGCCCTGAGTTCTGTGGGAACATTTCTGAGCTTGAAGTCTGTGATTTATTAGTTGCATAGTGGTGTCTGTCTGAGTACAGGGTAAATAAAAGCCTATGTCCCAAAAATATGCTTGCAAGTTATGGGTCAAACCTACCACTGTTCCAATGTGCTACCCTCTAAGGGTAGATGTTAGTTCTGGGGTAAAGACTAGGGATCTAGGGCAAATCCTAGCTGATGCAGCCTGTGACTTTTCAAATTGTGGTGGTTAGTCACTGAGTGCATTTGTACAGTGTTAACAAGGGTCAGGCTCAGGAGGGATATTGCTGACAGGGCCACATTGCACTTAACATGCTCCATTTCTGAGTAGAAATTTGGACATATTTGGGGGCTCTAAGAAAGGGCACGCTGTCCCACTCCAAACACGTCTGTGGAGCTCAGACTGAGACGGCCTCTCAGTAGGGATTTGGGGGTTGTGGTGTGGCTGACTGGCAATCTGGACCAAAGAGCAGCCTCGAACTGCAATGAACTGATACTGCAGATGTATCCAGCGCATGCAACACTTGATGTATATGCTTCCCATTGCAGAAGAAGGACTTCCATCAACAGCTACCACTTAAGAGGAAAGTTCTAGTACGCAAGATGCTTTCTCACCAGCAGCAAGATTAAAGCTGAAGAAAAACCTTGGAAAAGCAAGCAATGAAAGCTTATAAAAAAGGCAAAAATTGCAAAGTACCTAGCTTTGAACAAGGACATGTAAGAGCCAGTAGTGAGAGCCATGCTAATGTTTTGGCATCCAAATGCAACTAGCAACCTTTGACTTTATGCCAGTTCAGCACTGGGTGTGAAACGCTTGGCAGTTTGCCCGCACTTCACAGCATTTTTAGGTCTGGAGACACAAGGAGAGAGCAGAGAGAGAGAGCTGAGACCCGAGTATTCAGATGATTTTATAAGTCTTGTTTCTGCTTCTCTTTTCTACTTACAAGAAACTATTCATGACTTTTGGGACTACAAAGGATCTAACTCGAAAGGATCAGGTTAGGGAAACAAATCACATCCCCCATTTCTTTAAAAGTGGTCTTTAGATGTATTGAACTATATTTTGTGCTCCCTTTACACAAAAAATATTTTTTGTCAAGGGAAATTATTATCAGGTGTGATTTTCAAGAAGTGAGCTGTCTTTCCAACTTGAAACACCAAACTTCCTTATTAAGAGAGAAGATTTTTGTAACATCTTCCAATCTCCCAGAAATATTAGATCTGCCTAGATTATCTGGAAACAAATGGCCACAGCTCCTAAAAAATATAAGAATGTTTATGTAATTATTTAGTTTGTGTTTGCACAACAAATATACTACATCATGATGCTTTAACCTGATGCTTCAACTGAAGTAATTTTAGATTCAGTGGTTGCTTTTCCAATTCAGTCCAATAATTTTAATTGTACATGCAGATGTGACTTTACCTAATTCAGATTAAAATATTATATATGTAGATATAATGTATGGTATAAAATCAGAAGTTCTCTCACTAATCAAATAACCCTGTTTCTAAAATTGTAAGTTAATAGGAGCAAAAGTATCTTTGAAATTCTGATAGTTACAGATTTTGCTCAAAGGTCTTCTGCCCATCTGCTGTTTAAGGCAGCAGTCCTCTCACTCAGAACTGTGCATGGAAGGAGAGGGAGTGCAGGCTGTGCTTCCCAGCATTGCTGCTGCAGACCTTTGCAGCAGCAAGCCCTGTCAGGCAGAGGGGGTGATCTAGAAGCAGCAAGGTTAGCAGAGGCAAACCCAGCTAACCTCAGGTCACCGGCATGTGAAAGGATTCCACTGGCCCTTTCCTTCTTTGCTTGTATCACCATACAGCTATGTATACTGATTTCAGTGCCTGTAGTACCAATTTTTATTGCCATCATCTTCCCCTTATAGGCAGAACAACCCACACATTTGCTGCTTTGGTTTTTCCAACATCACTTTGGGAGCTTCAGTGCCAGGCATGACTGTGCTACTTCAAAGCAGGGATCCTGTAGGAAGGGATTATGGCAACTCTTGCAGGCATTACTGAGGGCATAGTGTATCCCACAGTCTGCCAATACACATGCCTGTTTTTTCCCACACTGTCTTGGAGCGGGATGCAGAGCAGCAGGTACATTCATTTCTCCACACTGGCAAATCCCATATACCCTGTTTTGTACTATTCACACTGTTTTGTTCTCCTGCATGCCCTGAATAGAATTAACAAATAGAGTTTTTCCTTTAAGCTCCGGTGAACTTCACTAAGATACTCAGAAACTGCGTCAGAAGTTTTATGTAGTCTTTCTCACTGGTGTTTCTCTTGGCACCATTATTTCTTGTCTTAATAGAGGCACTGACATTTTGTCAGTGACAGTTCTTGTTCTATATCACCATCAGAGTGTGTGACACATTAACTTTCAAGCAACCCAGAGGTTTTATTTGCTGTCACAGATCTCTTTAAATATTGACCTCTTTAAACATTAAACATTACAGACAAACACCCCAGATTTGACGATGCAGAGATTGCAAAATAAATTACTGTTTAAACCATGGAATGTGCAACATGACAATTCAGAGCAGCTGTCAGGGCCACCCCCAGCTACCCTCTGGAAAGTGCTCTCACCAGCTGCGATACTGGTGCTAACAGTGGTTTCAGACTTATTTCAGGAAACGTTACCATCAAATAAGCATACTGGTGAATTGCTTTAATGACTCCAAATCAATCTCTTATTGTCTGTCCTCTGGTTTGTGGAGTTATTACTTTGCGAATAATAAAGTGTCACTGGTCATCTGGGCACACCTAAAATGAAAGTATATGACTTAAGAGGTTTAAAACTTCAGTAGTGAGGCTTATATCTCAGCAATTTGTTCTCCAGGTAAAAAATTATTGGTCAGATCTTTGGCTGTTGAAATCACTTTGGCACTTGTGTCTGTATTGCCTTAGGGAGCTTGTTGCCCAGGTCCAGTTTCAAGTTCTTTGAGTCGAACACCTTGCCTGAAGAAGGGAGCGCAGGTTCTAAGCCATTACCATCCCCTGCCTGAGTTTTCCTGCTGGATCTGCCTCCTTTTCACTACACTTGAAAAATAAGAAACAGCTGTTTCTCTGGCAAAGCTCAGAAGAGTGTAAACAGTGCCGTAGTTACATGCTATACACCAGATATGTTTTACTTCAGCTCAGAAATAATCCTTTTGCAAGCAAGCCTACCTCTAATCCAGCAGGAAGACTTTTGACAAGGGCAGAACTCACAAGACCGTACCACGACTGTGCACTTTTTGCAGGACGTACAACTGATGACCTATCTTCAGGACAGAGCGATAAACCCTGTTCCTACATTGCATTTTAGGTGAGGCCAAGAGTGCAACTTGGAAGCAAACCTCCTGATTTTTCCCACATACCACACTG
This sequence comes from Falco peregrinus, assembly GCF_023634155.1. Classification (NCBI taxonomy): domain Eukaryota; kingdom Metazoa; phylum Chordata; class Aves; order Falconiformes; family Falconidae; genus Falco; species Falco peregrinus. The sequence goes on from NC_073739.1 coordinate 17,584,465, forward strand.
CAAAGGGGTCCTGAAGCGTATTATCTGGATTACCTGCAGATAACACTAACCCAGAAGATGCGCTCTGGAGTCCTGCAATCATTAATGAGTTTTCCATTCACAGGTCAGAACCAACCTGAAGTAAAACCTACTGAAATTAATATATTGTGGAATACCCAATCCTCAGCACAAATCGTTTTACTCTACAGATCCACTCCTACTGTGTTACCCTACTTGTCAATATATGCATAGCTCAAATGATCTTCTGATATTCAGTTACCATCCATCAGGTTTTCAACTGGAGTATCACTTTTGGAAGAGACTGACTAGTTCATAAATAAACAACCACCAGCCAAAGCAAAACAAAAGAAATTGTCTCTGGTTCAAAAGAGAAATGTCATTTCTCTCTAATTCTTCTGCTACTGCAAAGAATGCACGGGAAACGCTAATAGCCAGGGCTTACAGCCACGGGCAGGATTAAGGCTCAGATGATTTAGGTCACTGTTACTTCATTAACTTCAGTGGACAAAACAACTACACATCCCAGATGAAGATCCAGACAAAAAGTATCTTGCAATACGCACAGACTGCAGATTCAAAACTCAGGGATAGATTTTAATAACTACAATAAGGATACTATGCCAGGACAAATAACAAGGGCCATGCAGCTATTTTCTGCTCTTCATTCCAAACCTCTAGTTTTACTACGTTAGCAAGGATCAGCTAGGAGAATCCCTGGTGCCAAGGTAAGAGCCATGGGAAAATGACAGCTCCATCCTACACAGCTCCACAGAACACAAGCCAAACCCCTACAGTTTAGGCTTTCTTTTGGGTGGTAGATGTTTCTGTATGTATCCCTCCACCCATCCACACATATATATTCTCAGCCCAGGCAGTATTTAGAAATTATCTCTGCCTCAGAAGTGTACGTTTGTTTCTTCCTGTTTGAGCAACCTTGCACTGATTTGTTTTAAATTAATAACATGGATTACACCTCATCATTTTAAGGAGGTTTATCCCAGCCTGCATTCTAGCTAGTGGTATTCCCCTCAGCAGAAGCTGCAGGCTAGTTCTCCACCTAAAGGTTCACATTTGTATCTTAAATTTCCAGATCCTATTTCTGAATTAAGATTGATATGCTAAAAAAGAATCAATCTGGAAGAATCTCTTTCTGTTTGAAGAAAAGATTCCCTCTTGGCACCAGGAGTTACAGAGACGCCTTCCCCATTCATTATTTTTCAAAGATACTGGGGTTCAGCCTTCTGCATTTCCAGTGCTGCTAGGTCTTGGTATTTCAGAGAACTTTTTTCCCAGTGATCAAAGAACTGCAGGTCTTCCTACTAAGTGCACCTGGAGGTAAGTAAAATGATTACTATAAGGGGTGTGTTCTTGAATGTACATAAACTGGAATTTTACTGGGGCTAGTTGAATTTTAAAATCTAAGCAGAAGGTTACAGTCAGCTGAACTGACCTTAAAAGACCTACAGATAAAAAGACACAGGTTAATTCAGCTGTAAATCTGTGCAGAATGGCATAGCAACAGGATGACTGTCCGAAGGAGAACTGTTGATCTAACTTTAGGTAGCTGCTGAAAATTATTTTCCTGAAAACATAACAATTCTAGAATAGACTTATGCCCTTCCAAAGGGGCTTAAATAGTATGCAAAAGACGCCAGATAACTAAGAAGAAAACCCCCCAAATCGTTGTATATGAGCATGAAGCTGTATATCCTGTAAAAAACCACAACTTTCCCACAAACGCAGGGCCTAGGACACAAAGTCTTGGGTTTAATTTTCATGAGAGAATTTGGATTCCCAGCCACCTCTAAGCAGACTGACACCAGTGGTGTGGCTCTTGAGTCTGCCAGATGTCAGATGTGGTACTAACAATTGTCCTGCCATCACTGATGTAAGTTAAAATCCAAGACAAGTTACAATGAAAGCAGCAAGATATACTGGCAGCTTTAGCCAATGTGCCCTTTAATTGAAACAAATCTGAATATTCAGTTTTTCAAGTGCGATTGTGCAGCTCAAGATAACTACTCCACTTCTGTCCCAATGCTCTTTAGTTAGTCAGTACCTGCAACGTTTTCTGCAATACACGTCATTGAGACCATCTTATACAAGTGACAAAAAACATACATGCGCAAAATACATTCTTAGTGTATGCAAGGCTCTTCTTTTCACACTGTCTCTTAAAAAACCTGCTTCTCTTCTCTTCCCTCCATCATGGCTATCTGCACTTCGTGCTAAGAAAGACATTGCTGCAGGAATAACAGCCCCAGTGGAGCCACACATGGAGGATAAACAAAACATCTCAGACGCTGGCCAGCAGTTCAGCATTTTGTTTTTCTTTCTTTCAACCTACGGATACCATCCCTGTATTTAAAGTCAGGGATATGCTTACATGACTTAATTGAATTGGGACATCACACAGAAAAATACTTTATGTAAGCCTGACTTACCTACTGCTTTCTGCTGGTGCTACTGACGAGTCAGGCTGAGCCTGTGACAACAAGAACAATCAGCATTCAAAAAAGGAAACAACACAAACTCAGATCCTGATTCTTCCAGGTAAGGAAATCACTCACCTTGGGGATTTATTTGGCTGAAGTTACCGTGTATCAGATCTGACTGAAGTCTTGCTAATGCCTTTAGAAGGGAAACTCGCTCAAGATCAATACAATGTCAACTGCAAATGATTCATGAGGTGAATAAAAATGCACCCAACCAACTCACACAGCTAGAAACACTTTTCTAAGGCACACAGCTGCACTGTTGAGCTGCCTGATGGTCAAATCTCAGAACACAAGCTTTCCTCCACCTGACAAAGAGCATTCAATTTTAAAGAGTTTATATGGCCAGCTTTCTAGCTGCAAAAGGCTGTTGAAACATTTCAGTTTTGTTTTTCACACACTGTCAAAAGATTTTTTGTTTTGGCTTGTGTGCTTTCAAAGGCATAACAGAAATATTTACAAAGGCACTATTCATGCCAGAATTTAACTGTTGATTGACAACTCTTCTTCTGTGAGCTGGTAAAAGCTTGATGAATTGTAGCTTTGGCTGGAAAGAGCCAACAGTGAAACTGAACACCTCTTCCTCAATCCCAAATATCTGCAAATCTAAAGGTCCTTTTGTTGAAAGAGTACTGACTTTCAGAAAGCCAGGCAAAGAAGGAAAATAATTATCTTTTCAGTCCTTTCCTTGTTCTTATTGCTACAGAGTCCAACTCTGACACCTGAACTCAGAGCAGATATTCCCATCATCCCCATCAGCATGCCATGTGACAAGAGGCTCTTATCTTCTGTCAGGTGTTTTGTTTCCTCCCACATCAGTTCAATGAAAGGACAAAGCCAAAAATGCTGCCTGATCTTATGTTTAAAATATCTATGTTAGAAAAAAAAAAGAAAAGTTGAAGAAAAAGACCTTGTTAAGTGATGAGACTTTGTTTTCTGTACGTCACTGGAAACTGCCTTTTCAAGGCATGAGTTAACTGAAGAAGCAGACGTGTGTTATTTGATTCACATCTTTCAGGAAAAAGTGATTTCAATATTTTTAAGCAGTATTTAAACAGAATTGTCTACTAAAAGAAATTCAGCAAAGTTTCCATAAAACAGCTGTCACTTTTAACTTATTCTGATATTTTGAGCTTTCATTTTTAAATCTCCCCTTTTAACACGCTCAGTTGGACTTTGTCTTTCAAATACAACGAGACAACTTGGCATTTGCATGGGCCAAGATGCTTAGAAGGGTTTTCATTTCAAAGGTGGACTTTCTGAATTCTCAGACAACAAGTGAGACAGAATCAATGCTAATACTCTGTAGTATAAGAGTATACCTGGAATAAGGCATCTACATCTACATTAGCATTTGAATTGTCTTGCTGGTGTGAGAATTATTTATATAATTTAATATTTCAGAATATTCTGACACATCAAATGATGTGAAATAATTGAATCAATGGAAATATCAATGATTACATGTAAAAAGACAGAAATACAGTAAGAAGGGGAGAAAATCAGCAAAAAGAGAATAGAAAGCTATTCAGAAATGCACATTTCCCGTGCAGCATTTTGACAAAATTTTGAGTGAGATTTTGTTCTCTGGCTGTCCAGTACTTTCACCACACTCATAAGTGTGTGAACTCTGAAAGAGAGACACCTTTGTCTCAAGAATGTTCACCTGTTCAGGTGTTCCTCCATTATCTGACACAGAACACTTTCTTGCTGCTCACTTCTTTTAAAAGAGCAGATGACTGTGGCAGTCAGGCAGAGAAGCCTTATGTCAGCTTTTCACATGGTCTGTCCTATCAAAGGACATGCTTCCTCCCATTACTTTAGTAAAGCTGCTCATGTCATCAGCTTTTCAACACTCAGCATGTCTAGGGATCTCTTTGCAACCCAGCCATCAAGCTTTCATTTGCAACTGCTATTTTATATATTTCTGTCAGCCTTTTATCATGACCTTAAGATCACATTTCTCCAATTATTGATTTCCCTTTTGAAAAAAAAAAAAGAATGATCATTTTCAGACATCTTATGGACAAGATTTTGGGAATGCAATGGTAGAAGAGAACTTTAAGCAGACAGAATAGATTGAAATAGCAATTTGTCTTCCACTTTTAAACTTTTTCTTACATAAACTTAAGCCATCAAATCTTATAAAGGAGAACTATTTTAAAAGCTTTCAGAGGAAAATCAGGAAAATGATACTGACAAAATAAAATCCTTGCCTGAAGCTATGCAGCCATCATTTTGGTAGGGTCTGTGTACATAAAGTACCCCAAGACTTAAAAAAACCAAACCAAAACAAAAAAAGTAAAAATCCACAAAACTTCTTCAGAATTCAGAAATTCAGAAATGAAATTCTTTGCTAGTATATAAAAGGAAGTCTCTTCCAGCCCTACCTCCTTAAAATGATAATTACCTTACAATCCTTTCTTTATAATTCATACACATCTAAGTCTTGTGCATACACATCTAAATACCTAGATACATGCATTAGCATTCTTTCAAAATCAGTTTTCCATAACCGTTTCTGAAATTCAGCCTATTCCAAAACCTGACCCCCAGGTTGCTGCAGGAAAGGAATATTTTAACATCAGAAGCACCCTGCCAAATTTAGCACAAGAAAAAATTCATAGTAAACTGCACAAAGTGCCTTCAGAAATGCATACTTGTTTTATCAGCATAATGTGGGGTCTGTCACAAGCATCAAAGTATTTTAAATAGACCTATTCTGTGGTGCTTTCACCCCAGCAGTAGCTATGGTCAGGTGAGCAAGGCTGCCTTAGAACTTAATCTAAACCCTCATTGCTTCTTTTTGTCCTTTTCCCCATGCCTATCCCAGTTCTGCTTCTAGAACTACCTAGAAGTTTGATCCAGTTTATCCTTCTGGACAGCTTTTTTTCACCTGCACTATGAGAGACAGAGATACACTACACGTAGATATAAACCATCCGTTGACCTGAACTACTTTGAGTTGTCATGTGTACTTATGCTCTGCCAGGCACAGTGGTAAATATTTCCCTAAGGAGCAAAACGAAGTGGAAGAATACTCCAGTGCCTTGTCCAGGAGCAGTGAGTGGAGTCCCTCAGGACACCACAACCTCTGGGTGCTCAAAGCTACCATATATAATAATTCTTATTTCTCTGACTAAGATTTTTGTCTCAGAAACTTCGTAGTAATTCTTCCTTTCCCAAAAAACTTTTTGTATTTTTATGTTCAGACATCGTAAGCTTCTGGTGCAGGACATTTCTTGCTGCATCTTTGACTGGAAACAGAATGAGAAAACTCTGTCTCACCTTCCATTTTTGTGTACCCTGTTGGAATGACACTAAAAGAAATGCAAAAAATATTTGGCCTGTTCAGTTGAAGCCATTCAAACTAATATTACTTTTGGCTGTTTTCAGTTTTTATTATTGTGCAAGATGGTAATTTAAAATATGTTATTGCTAAATTAGTTTAACAGTTCATGTATAAACATGACTAGTTACCATCTAAACAGCTAAAACATCATTTTTCACAAGGTGCCTGGTTAGGGGAATTTCCAATAAGGACTGATGTAATACTTCTGCTTGTGAAACAGACGGGCAGGGTCACCTGTGTCATCCCTGGGCTGCACTGCAAAGATATGTCTTTGTGTCAACGGAGTGATGTGACCTGTACTCATCATTGATGCAAAACAAAAGTACTGGCAAGTTTGGAGAACTACAGTTGGCAAAGTCAGAAGTTAGCTTTGTGACTTGGGGAAGATGATGGGAAGAGACACCTCATTTTAAACAAGCAAAAGAAAAGAAAAACAAGTTTAAAATAAATTTTTAATACATTTAATACATTTAATACATTTTAATACATTTAAATTTTAAATACATTTTTAATGTATCCTCTGCATCTAGAGAAAAGCAAAAGCTAACATATTCTGACTGAAGGCCAAATGCTGAGCCTTGGCTGCAGGTGCTTGGCTCTCATTGTAATCAGCAGGAATTCTATGTGAGTATATCGAAGGTCAGAACTGAAACCTGTTTGAGCTCAGATCAATATAACCACGTGATTTCACCAGGTCTGCCTAAGTGTAATAAAGTAGAACTTAAGTCATCATATCACTGAATAATGCATTTTGTGTTTAAGTAAAGATACACAACTTTATTTAAATAAACATCAGCCCAAGGAAATGAAAGTTGGTGTGAACTGAATTAATGCTTTGCTATACAAAATGTGAAAAGCCCAGCTGTTTATCAGAGTGTAGCTTAATTACTCTGCGTGCAAGACATCAAATCTGAAGGAATAAAAGATATGCTAAGAAACCAGATGTTAAAGCTACAGAAGAAGCAACAGATGGGTGCTTAAGTCAAGCATATCACCTCAACTACAGTGCAAGCAATCTTTATCCTGAAGTGCTGATGAGGACTGCACTCTTTCAGTTGGATCCAAGAGAAAAGTACACAAACTGTTCTTCAGTCCTTCTGCCACTGAAGAGAGGAGTATTCTCCCTTTCAAGACTTCAACTGTCTTGAATTAGCTTTGCATTGTCTGCTTCGTCTGTGCCCGCTGCCATGGCATCAGACTACAATGAGTCTTCTCCTTCCAGAACACCAGTTTCCATTCCACCCACTGTCTTGGCTGTCCCTTGGAAAGCTGACTGTATGAAGTGCAGGCTCTGACACACAGCACGTGTTAAACCCTCAGGCTGTCTGCTCTTAGCATTGCCAGGTGTGAAGTACAGGGCAGTTCTAACCCCATTCCAGCAGAAGCCATGCACCTACTGTAGCTCTGGTAACACTTTTTGTGCATCTCATGAAGGCAGCCAGGCACCAATTGCTGTGTAAATTTAGTCCTTGAATAAATAATTCTTATTTCCTTGTTTGTAAACAGGCATCTGTACATACAGCTATAGATACAGTTTAGAGTTGGTTAACTGTATACACATAGATACAGTTGGTTGAGTTTAACCACCTGTCCTAAACTGGCACATCTCTCATTGTAATTATTTCTATTTAAAAAAAACTTTTGGCAAAGATTCTTCCTCATTCATTTGGGATGTACTATTCAATTTACAATCGTAGAACAGGAAAAATTACCCCTCAGAACCCTCCTGCTTTGCTTTTCTGTGAATATTCAGTTTAGCAGAGTTTATATATTTAGAAAGTTGAAAATCAGCACAGCCAAGAGAAGTATAAAATGTTAAATAAATCTAAAGTGTTTGCATGTTATGAAACAGGTTTTAAGTTTCTGTCTTCTCAAGTGAAAGTGGAGATCGTGTATTATGGTGTGACATAATATGTACACTATTTTAAGTGGTATTATGATTTAAAATATTTTACTACTCAAGGAGAAGCACTCAAATCTTAAACAAGCCAGGCTTAGAGTAAGAGCCAGATGTAGTTGTAATGTGATGTCTTCCAGATGCTACCGTGCAACATACCAGCAGAGCATTTCCTGTTGGCTGCTAGGATTTATGTTGCATTTAACCTTGACCTGTTCTGGTAATTTAGGGCATGGTTCCACTGGTCACAGTCATGTGATGATACATCATCAACATGGCACAGCAATGAAGATGTCTACCAGGGCTCCCCCAGAAGGTACTGAGCACTTCGTGCTGACAGCAAATCTGGCTCTTTAATTCTCTCTTCTTGCTTCCTTTAGCCATATACAAACTTTGACAGTTTGGTCTTAGGCATTGAAAGGACTCCCAAGGAAATATCTTGCAGATTATGGTGACTTTCCATTCTGAAAAAATTATTTCTTTGCCATTTCAACATTCTCCTCCTTCTGTGCCCTAATAATAACCTCAGCATCCTACCTATTTGACTTAAAGCAAGAAGCCTTAATGATAGCAAATATGGGGTCCCTAAGGAAAGAGAAACCTCTAATGCACAGAGGTCTGTTAGCCTTGATGTAACCACCACTGACGAGAAGGGAGAGAGGCAAGACAGAGAATCCTGTCAATTTGGTACATTTATTTAGCAGGTTAAAGCCCTAAGATAAGATACAATTTGAAGGTGTCTGAAAATAATACGGTAGAAGAGTAGAAGAATAATCTATACATCTTCCATGCTAGATATGTTGCTTTGCCTATCCATTTAAACTATCCACTCTGCTTTGTCAGAGCTTCTCCACATAATTATGTTCCCTCTTCTGGCTGTAGACAATGGTGCATACAAAACAAGATGAAGACAGTGGGGGAAAGAAACTAGGGTATAAAGTCAGGAAGAAAAAGGAGGCAAAACAAGATGGAAAGAGGAGAAAAGGAGGAAATAAAAATGGATTGTGAGCTAATACTACATTCCTACAGAACCAAGATAGTGAACAATAAGGTACAAATCACTTCAAGACTGCTCTTTAAAATGCTTGGGTTATTTTCACTGCTTTTACTGCTATGAGATATTACTGGTCCGCATCCAGCAAAGACACCCTCCTAACCTGAGAAAACATTCAGCCACACTGAAAGATACAGCTGCACAGTGTTCTTGGTGAGTAGTAACTTACTGAAGTAATGCAAAAAGTGGGGGAAAAAAAGTGTCTAATCGGAACTTTAGGGGAAAAAAATGTGTCTGTGGAAAAAGGTAATTTCCAAGTTGAAAACTAACCAGGATGGAGGCTTGAAATAGTGGAAAACAGAAAACAAATTCCTATGAGATGAGCTAACGTGCTCTGCAATGAAAAGTAGTTAGAAACTAAAGAAAACAAGGGGTTTGGAGCCAGAACATGACAAAAACCACCACAGTCTCACATCCCAGTTAGCCCACACACTTCTGGTGCTAGGGACCTCTTGGAAGAACAGTCTGTCTCCTGTTTGATCGAGGAGATTTCACAGGAATTTATAAATGACAGCTGCCTCTGCTGAAGGGGACCTAACAGGTACTGCACTGGTGCTTCCCTGTCCAAACCCACAACCACAAAACCTCACCGTCACATCATTAGGATAGGGAGAGATCAACACCACTGAATCCAGTTCTAGCTCTGTGGGAGTGAACAGTAAAACTCCAGATTTACTACAAAAGCACTTGTCTGGAAAGGTTTTCTGAACTTAACCATTGTCTTATTTTGCAAGTTTCCTGTAAATCACATGTTATTGCCTTCTTCTGTTTTTTGGGGGGAGTAGGTTGGGGGTGGTGGGGTGTGTGTGACTGGTATTACTCTTCTATAAAAGAACCCCAGCTCCATCAGAAACCTTCCTGTAAACCAGAAGATTGCCATCTTAGACATAACTTAGACATACATTTCTTCTGAGTTGAAATTCTGTGTGCGCTCATTGTCTCCAGGCACAGAAAGGCTGTATGTGTTTGAAATTTGTCCATCCTTCCTAATTGTGCTAGCTGGTCTAATGATCAGAAGGTAATGATCTCTGGGGTCTCTGGAAGATAATAGGTCTCTGGCGCATTATTCTTACTAATTTATGAATTATAAAAATTAGTTACAAGGCCCATCTTATCTCAAAGACCCCCCATCATGATCATCTGTAAGTTGGTTACCTTCCTTGTGGCTCATTGGGAAATGCAGTGCCAAAGGATGAGTACATGGAAACTACTGACAAATCTGGAAAAGCTAGTGGTAACCTGAGAAGCTACCTGAGGAATAACCTGAAGGAACTTGAGAAGGCAGCTAGCCTGTGAGGTCCTGTGTCTACACACCGGTAGCTAGTAAGAAATCTGTGCTTAGGAGAAATGCCAACAGAGCTGCAGCATCCCAAAAGTATTTAAGAGCCCAGTGCATACCCCAGAACAGTGGTCCAGTGAGTGTGCTGCAGCAGATCTCTATTAATAAGCAAAAAAGAACAAACCTGATATACCCATGATTCATTCAAATGAGATGGCAACGCTGGCTCCTATAACCCATGATGTCCCCACCCTTGTAGACAAGGCCATGTACTTTGGCCCCTAATAGGAACTTCATGTACTTACTAAACAAAAATCTCTTCTCAGCATTATTAATGTTTGGTATAAGCTATTTGCATCACAATAACATGGGTAGTAATAACATTGAGAAATCAGCACTGCTTTTAACTGCTAAGTCATTGCCCTTTCACCAATCAATAATTCCAGATATTTTCCAAGGGAACATTTTCCCCAGAGTCCTCAAGTAAATCTTACATGGGGAGATCTTACGTGATCTTAGGAAGAAGAGACTGTGAATTGATTGAAGACTTCTATAAAAAATTCATTTGAGATCTGGTTTGTGTAGGCAACTCTGGTCTCAGAATCTCATGATTACTGCCACTAGGACTGCTTGGTCCAAGTTCTTTATCTTCCCTTCTTTGCTGCATGATTCCTCAGGCATGGCTATTTAAATTCTGTTTATTTGAACATGGAATCAGTTCCATGAACTCAGAGTGTGGGGTACTATGCAGGTACATCTGTGTGCTAACTTAACGTGCTGCTGCTTTTCACTAGTGCCATGAGAAAGAGCAAGCTGAAACTGCTTCAGGCCACTGTATTTCTTTAACAACAAGGTTAGATCATCCGTGTAGAGAGTTAAAGCAACTGCCAGCAGTTCCAAGTTGTCATGTCAGTGAGTAGACTTAGTACAACACCAAAATGTCTTCTTTCTTCCCATCCTAAATCTGAAGGAAGTAGCTGACAGTTGAAGTGGTTGCTGCTTCACTGTTCATTGAATGTGACCTGACTGCCATGTTTTCCACCTTGCACCAAGGACAGCCAAAAGTATGTTTAGCTCCTCATGAACTTGGGATTTACCGCTCCAAATCTAGCAAATCTGGCACACAATTTCAGAGTGTCTTAATATGAAAAGATGCAGGCTGTCGTGGCTCAGAAGCAGCTTCAGCCTGCTATGAGGCTCCAGCCTTTGGAAAATGGATGGGCAGGGAGATAGCTGAGGTAGCAACTGCTTGGCCTGTCCATTTTAAATCACTGGTGTGTCTTGGTCCTCTTTGTTCCCCACTGAACCGTACAGATGTCTTCACGCAGTTAACCCCAGGGAGCTTGAGCCTATGGCAAACCCTGAACTTTGGAATCTATCTGTCATACAGTATAGCTGGCTTTCACCAGAGGTTGCAAGCCCAAGCTAGCGGTACTGTGGGCATGCAGTCATTTGCAATCGCTTGGTTTTTTTTTTAAGTGACAGGGAGATATCCCTTACAGCTATTAAAATAATAGAGAGAAGCAACTGTTTCAAAGAAATTACTTTGAACTGAGGTAAGCATTTAACTTTGTAGTGACTCTGTGACTCACTCATTCACTTGGGATCCTCTTACTAGCTGCTCTGCAGATGGAAATAAGGGAATTCCAAAGGCAAGTCAATATTTGGGTATTGTTTTGTTTAGAACTAACTGGTTTCCAAAACCCCACCTTTATTTTAGTACAAGTCTATGGAAACAATTTTCCGCTTGTTTTGAATCATTTTCCGTTCTGTGGAAAAGACCTGCACAAGTGTTTGGGAATTTCTGATTATGAAAGATGCTTTTATGGAATGTTATGATGGTGTCTTCAGAGTCAAAGACTACAACAAAATACCTAGTGTTATTTCCTTTGGGAGTGGGCTTTCCCTGCAAATGAGCATTTGGTATTTCTAGGTCTTAGTTCAACCTTTCAGTCTTACAATAGAAGTGCAGGGTAACTCAATTATAGATGCTCTATATGAACAATTAATGGCCCTATATTTTAGCTCTCCACAGAAGATCATATGTTTTTAGGTAGCAACAGAAATACAGACTACCCAATTGTATTGGGAACTAGCAACAGGTTTGAAATACTTTTGTAGAGCTATCTGCCCTGTCTAACAGAAGGTCACCAATTTCACTGTGCCTAAATTCCCTTGTTATTAAAGAATTTAATGCTATTGACCTGCCATAGGCTTGATACCACAGGAATAAATATTTTTAGGATCTCAGATGCTGCAGCAGTTGAGGCTATACAAGTTACTTAGGCATAATTTATGTCATTTTGTGTATGAGAGTCTAATTCTCTAATACCTGTAACACACTTCCACAATTCTTGGAGGGATGGCACTACTGCTATCACATTGCATGTAACAAGGCAACAATAATTTACTTTCTTGTACGTTATGCATTTCATTTTCATTGAGAACCTGGAGTACTTTCCCTGCCTGGTTTAAGAAAAGTTTACAACTGGAATATTACACTGCTCTGCAAAATGTCCTAACCACTGCGCTAACAAAAATTCTAAGTTTGAGGAGTCTTCAGGTGACTTTAGCTGTTTTTTCAAGTGCTTTGTGCCAAGAAAGCAGGGGCCAGAATTCAAACCATACATCTTAACCCCAGGGGTTTATTTTTCCAAGATATCAGAACCCCAAAGTAGGTACAACAGATGAAAGGACCTCCTTAATCTGAGTTTAAGTTGCAATGAAGCAATGAAGCAATGAAGTGCAAAAGCAGAGGTGTGATATTTCTTTTAACTGATGCAACGATGTAGGAAGAGACTCTTCTGCTCACACTTGCCTTTTGTCCAGAGACTAATTCTGAATACTCCTGGCCAACATGAAGCACTAGATGTTAAAGCTTTTCTCAAGCAGTGCCTTTTCACTCATAAGTGACCCTGTTCAGGGAGGGCCACCATCTGAAGTCTCACATAATAAGCGTAACCAGAATTAAGCACGCAGTCCTAGTAAAGGCTTAAAATAAGAACCATTGTTTCAACCAATGTAAAACATTGTAAAAGTCAGTTGACAACAGCATCAATATTCCAACCTATAAAGATCTAGCCCAAAAAGGTGATAAGGCTTCCTCCAGCCACTGAGTTTAAACAGGACTATTTTGCACACTTTGTTTGAAGTAAGCTTTCATAAATGCTATTTTCTTCCCTAAGAATATGTTCAGTAAATACTCGCATACCAGCAATCCCAGGCCCATTCAGAGCCCTAGCTGTAACAGAGGAATACCTATATGCCACAGGTCTGAGTGCCTCCCAGTAGGCTATTCAATGTTCCAGTGAAAGGTTCAGACCATGGCTTCTATAACAGTATGTAACCAGACCTCAAATGAACTTGGTCTTTGCAGTAGCAACAGACCTTCAGCATTTACAGAGTAGTTCTCTAATCTCTAGAGCTATTTCTGCTCCTCAGGATTGACTGTCCTTATGCTTAGGGCATGCACTTCTCAGGGCACATCCTCTAAGTGAGAGATCAACAGGATGTCTCTGCATCTAGCGCCAAGCACTTACACAGCTGTTTTGCAATCCTCTTCAGGGCAAAACTTTGTACCTGCCTGCAGATAGAAACAAGGGAAGAAACATTTTTCAGCATGCTTATTTGATCAGAGTGCTCACTGTAAACATGTCATACGTTGCAGAGGCATCTTTTTCAGCGAGGGAGAGAAGAGGAAGTTCATTTTTCTGGCTACTGCTCTCATGGGTTCCTAAGTCTGTGACTTACAAACAAAATACAACCCTTTGCATTCATGGTGTGATTTGAAAGGCACTCAAAAAGATACTGAGTGTCTAAAAGAAGAGAACAGTATGTAGCTGTCTTTTGGAGCAGAAGTTTTGCTTTCTGGTCAGGGAACATGTTTTTGCTCATGGTAGATTTGCAATTCATGTGGATCTCATGGAAACCAGCCAGATCAGAATAGCATGTGCCACACAATCCTCTTATGTTGTTTCTCTAATTATTATGAATTAAGGAAGCAGGCTAATGAAGTTTCATGCCCTAAGAAATACATTAATTCACATTTTATCATCATGTTTTAAAACGTTCTTCACCACTGCTGGCCATAGGTCAGCCAGTTAGCTAAACTAAACCTGGGAGAGCACAGGGTCCTGAAAGACTATAAATCTAAAACCAAGAGCAGAATGGGCATGAAAAATAAACCAGGGCATGAGCCATTGAACAAATATACACTTTATCTTTGTAGTTCATAAAAGGATTTTTTTTTGCCTGCTGGGAAGTGAAGTGCAAATAGAGTTGCTGTTAACATTACGTGTTCCTCTGAACCTACAATGGGACAGGAAGGAAGCACACCTCAGCTATCAAGAAGTCAGGCTTTAAGAGAAAATAATGTACTCATCTGCCTGTACCAAAGGTTTTTAGTGAATTTTAGAGTAAAAGTGAAGAGGAAACAGGTCTGGAAAAGACATAAGATGTTTCCTTATTGATCAAAAAAGCCCAGACATTTCTTGTGTAGCATGCAGGAATGATCGATTAGGTTAGAAGAGTTTGTCTATTCCTATTTTGGGGGCCATTCAACCCTGAAGATATACAGTGTAATGTACCCACTGGATTCAAAGATTCAAAATCTAATTATTGAATAAGGCTTCGTATGAGATACAAGTGTCAAAACTAGTCTTGAAGGCCTGCACAATTAGTCCATGGTGGGTTTGCTTCCTTTACCAGCCAGAAAGGCTGGGGCTACTGTCTATCCCCAGAACACAAGATGCTCTGACATTTAAGGACAGCAATATCTTTCACAAGCTACACCAGCAAGAGCAGAATATATGGTATTGTTCAAAAGTACTGAGCTTCATGTTGTTCTGCTTGTCTCTGCAAACCAAGTCACTGTAGGCAGGTCACCTCTTTTAACCTTGGGAAGGCTATATTCTTGCAACACAGCTTTCTCTTAGCCATGATAGGAGTGTGAAAAAATAACCGTAAGGATTAGCTAGTGAATAGCACATCTTGTATCTTTGTGGTCTTGGGAAAAAATCTTTGTAGTGGAAGCAGGGTTACATATAGGGTGGATTTTGATTCTGCTGTGTTCCTCTATACATTAACAACAGAAGAAGATGAATAATGCTCAAACATTACTAAGTGTCACGCAGCATTAAGGAACAAATTGAACTAGTTTGGCTCTGCTAAGATTTTGTAATGAGTTAGACAAAAAGTAACTCTAGGCTCAATTACCCACAAGAACATTAAGAAATTGTGTTTACACAGCAAGAAACCCTGTCTGAGCCACAATTCCTGTTCGTGCCTCCAGAGCTCCCACATCTCAGCATGGGGAGAAAAAGAGCTACTCACCTGCTGGCTAGACATAGGTGAAAACCCTCAGAACATGTCCTGAGTTTCTGTGCATCTAGTCCTCATCAGCCACAGACAGACAGATGTGGATAGCATTTCCATTCCCAGAGAAGTCCCTGTTGTTAGCTTTTCCCTTGCATATGGCATATGCTTTCCCAGCAACTGTTCGCTACAAAGCCTTCCCACGTAAAACGTGTCTTTGATAAAAAACTTCTCTTCTCACAAAATTTCTGGTAATGACTCTCCAAAACAAAACCAAAACCACTAAACTCTTGCAATTTGCTCAATACATGTAAATATTGCACTTCACTCCACTCCTGGCATTAGTTTGTCTCCCGGTGTCTTTCTGTTGAAGCTTCTTCACTGAAATCTTAGTGAATGCACCGAGTCATAGTTAGTCTGAGTTCCTCCTGGTGTTGACAGCCTGAATGATTTATTAGTATTAATGGTTTAGGCAGTATCTCTTACCACTTAAAGACCTTAGCTGTAATGCAAGCAAGTGTTAAACTCTTCAATTTACAGTGGCACTGCTCAATAGCACCTTCCCAGAGGAAAGGATATGAAGCACAAAACATGTTCATTGCCACTGAAAGCTAACTGTCACCCACAGCATATTTCTACCTCACCAGCTGGCCAGTTAGCAGTACTCCAAAGCTCAAGTACTCTTATATGTTAGGTTTAGCCTGTTCAGCCATGATAATGTGCAAATACCATTTTGTTTTCACTGGTTTCTATGTTTTAAACCAGCACAGGTTTTATGAACATATTTGTGTAAGTGAAAAAGTGACTCTATTTCTTGTTATAGTGCTTGGTATTTATTAAATATTCTTTCAGTGGGTATTAGCTATAGGCTTGTGCTGTACAGAGCATAAGACACACAGCTAGTGCTTGGGAAGGAGCAAATGTAGCAGTTGTGGTATGTGTTCTAAGGACTCTGGACCCAATTCATAATTTGTCTTGAGGATTCCTGTATTTGTGGCCTTTTTGTTGTATATGCTACCCCCTTACGTTTCTGGTATGGTGGACGTAAGTACCTGGTAAGTACCTTGTTCTGAAACACTGGAATTCCTGTATTATTCTATGCAATGTATGATACCATGTTTGCTGTGGCTAAACAGTGTTTGGGAAACCTATTTTCTGCTGTATTTGCTCTGCATCACTTGCTAGGCACGTCATGTGCGTGGCTAACTGGAGTACTGCCTGAGTTTCTATACCAATGGATCTGGGTACAGTTAGCTGCTGTCATCACTGCTGTGCTTCTTGGCTGTCTCTCCAATCTTTCCAGTTCCCATGACCTGACAACCTGTCATCTACAAGCTATTGGGTTTGTTCGTTAATTTTACCTGGTAAGCAAAAGTGTGATGAATATGCAACATTTGAAGTTAGTTAAGTAAAACTGCTCATTTCCTGTGAGAAGGGGGAGGAGGGAAAGAGGCAACAGATGCAAGCAGAAATACAAGACATTTTGTTTAAACATGAGGCTTCTTTGCTGTGAGAGTGGTCAAACACTAGAAGAATTTGCCCAGTGTCTGTGGTGCCTCCATCCTTGGAGATAAGCAAAATCTACCTGGATGTAGTCCTGAGCTACCTGCTGTAGGTGACTCTGCATGACTGGGCAGCTGGACTGCCATCCTTAGCTCCTCTTTGGTCCTGTGATACTCTCACCACAACTTGAGCCATGCCAAATTAAGATGCTCAAGCCCAGCATCTAGCTTGACAAGATTTTTCAGGAATTGGTTCATAGTTAATGAGAAAGAGACATACTAAACACTGGGGTATACTGGACCCCAAGAAAAGCACAAGGGATTCTTTATGCCTGCAGTTTCATTGTTCCTAATGCTTCTTCCAGTTTTGGGCTACACACTCGCTTGACCCCTCCTTGGCACAGCCTCTAGGCCCACCTCATGCAGACAGTCCCCACTTAACTGCTGATGCTTATCCCTGTACTTTTGCCTTTAGGCCTGCTTTATCTTTTCATTTTTCTTCTCCTTCCATGCCCCTTTCCCTGCTCCCCAACCCCCCCCCCAAAAAAAAAAAAAAAAAAAAAAAAGAAAAGAAATATTTGCAAAGCACCCACTGCTTTTGCACTGCCTTTCAAGGAGTAATTGCAGCCCAAGGGCACAGGTTCACTTAAGAACTGCTACACTTCTCAAACATTTTTTGAAAATTTGACACAGCCTCCTTGCAAACAGGATCTCATTAAGTATTTTCTGGGCTTGTCAACACCGGGAGAAGTATGTGACTCATCTAAAAAGGATACTGTTAAAACAAACTGCTGCCTGTCACCTAGGAGAGTAGAAGACTTGCTACACGTAATCTGCTGGGTCTTATGTTACTAGCTGCATTAAATGAATGGGATAAGCTTAGCGCGGCAGCTTTGCAGATTTTGTTATGTTTAATTAGAAGTAACTTTTCTCAAGATGGTTCTTTCCTTGTAACTAAATCTGGAGGATAAAACTAAGCATCAGCGAACTCGATGGCAGAACTCCCACCAACTTAATTGGGATCAGGATTCTTCGCATGTTTCAAATACTTTCAACCTTTTAAAGCCTTTTCTAATAGTGTATTGCTTGGAAAAGACTTAGATGTTCATGAGGAATGTGCATTTTGGTAAAGTGTGATGAATATTTCAGTCACCAGCAGAAAAAGGCTGAAAACTTTGAAATCTGTGCACAAATCCAGTTTTATTTCAGTTACGTTCTTCATAGCTATACAGAATACTTTGGAAACTGGACATTAGCTGAATTAAGTATGATTAGTCATATTAAAAACCCAAATCTCTGCCCAATCAGTTTTTAAAATCATTGTGCATGAAGCATTTCAATGCTCCTATGTTAAACAAGATTTGACAAATTAAATTGTAAAAAACAAAAAGTAAAAAAAAAGCACAAAACTATCAAAATGGCCTAGAGCATTAAAACCTAAAAGACTTAATTAGAAAAAAAAAAAAAAAAAAAAAGAAGCCCCTAAAAGACTTAATTGGAAAAAAGAAGAAGTTAGTTGTATCTTTATGTACTACCTATAGGTACAAGTGACTGGAAGCTGAGAAGTTTATATAGTTATTAATTACATTGAAAGCATACATACACATAGGCCTATTAAGTAGTGTCAAATGATGTTTAAAAACCCTATTTCTGATATTCGCAGTGTGGTATCAGAAGTGGAATTAAAAGGAGGCTAGAATCAGAAAACAAACTACTTAATTCTGACAGGAGCCTAAGAAAGGCATCTAACCTCTGAAGTAGTTTATGGCACTGGTTAGCTTAGTGTCCCATAATCGGCATTCACTCAGGGGAACTGTAGGTGGCCTGGAAGCTGCCCTAGTGTACTCCTATGTACAAGGTATAGAAATATAGTTGGCTGTTGGCCTTAGCCATGCACGTCTTCCGTCCCTGGTTAAACATTCAGCAGGTCTTACACAAACACATGCTGGTGCTTCTCAGTTGTTCTCCTGCGGCACTGCTGTTGCCTACAAGGAAAGAGAAGAGGTTGCCGTTTTAAAGAAAGGGACAGTCACCACCTGCTTCATGTTCTCAGCATGGACTTTTATTCCTCGAGTAGCTCAGCACCTTACAAAACTTAGTGCGTTTATTCTCAGTACTCCTTGCCAGGGTTTGATAGAGGGCACGGTGCACCTGACAAAATAACCCTGTCCACTAGCTCTGTGTGACCACGGACAAGCCTGCAGCAGAAGGGACAACTGAGGAGTACTTCCTCTTTCAGCCCATCTTCTCTCCCCAGTACTCTGCTTTACTTCGTTTTGACAGAAATGCTTGAAAGTCCAGCTTGGAAGACAGGTTGCAAAAAGAAACCACTTCTCCCAGCAAAATTCTTGGCAGCAGGAACTGATGACACCCAAGACAAAATTGGTTTTCTTACATCAGTATTCTCATAGTTTGTACCTGAACTGTGTAAATAGTTATTTTGAGTAACTTGGAAGTCCTTGGATATACTACATACTGTTTTACTTATTAGGCCTACTTAACATTATGTATTTACTGGAGAGTTAGTTAATCTAGGCTTAATCATGGCCAGAAGCCACTAGGGATTCAGCTGTGTGTTTTACCTGCAGAAAAATTTAAGACAAAGAGCTTTGAATGAGCATTGAATGAGCTTTAGCTAGGCAGATCTCCTCACTCACAAAAGATACACAAGTATACTTTACATTACTCTTTTGGTATTTTTAACTTATAGCTTTCTTTCTTCCTACATCCTTTTGAGATCTGGCAAGCAAAAGAAAGATTGATTATCCAGCATGCTTTCCAGAAATCCTCACTAAGACCAGGAGGTTTTTGTGGTGTGAAGTCATTTCAGGCAGCTGGATGGCCCAGGCTTGCTACCACTTTCCCCCTTAGTGGAATTCCATTTACAGGAAATCATGAAAGAGACCCAATGATTGCAATTTACCTCTCTCCTGTAAGCCAGATCCTGTTTCCCACAAAAGGTAGAAACACTGCCAGATGGTTACAGATCAAGAGTAGGAAAACAGTCCACGCTAAAACATTTAGCCTCACTTGTTATCTTACATACTTCATATTCAATAAACACTTAAAACAAAAAGAAAGCAAGCAAACGCTGAACTCTTGTGCAAATTTTTTTCAACATTTTTCCATGTTAATTTTCCTTTAAAAGCTGAACTATAAATTTGAGTTCCCTTTCTCAAGGGCCTTTCAAATCTGGGAAGGTCAAAGTTTGTGTTTCAGCTGTTTGGTAAAGTTGTAATCATGTAATATGACAAGCTTCAAAGAAATAATTTACATGGTACTTGTTGATTATATAAAACTTTAACTAGGTCTTACTAAGGGCTCACTCCAGGAAACCCCTAAGCACTGAATTTCTGGCTTCAGTGAAAGGTGAAAGTGTTCTGTATCTAACAAAACCAAAGTCTTTGAACCTCTGTGGCTGAACATCAAGAATCTGTCTTTTCTCCCTGTATAAGTAGTTATGCTTCCCAATGCATGGACGAGTGCTAAAAGGAATCCTGTTAAAGTCTCCCAGATGTCCTAGCTTGGTTCCCCAAAGCTGATCTTAAGATTTTTTTTCCTATTCAAATAAAATCTCATGCCATTGCTCAAGAATGCAGGCATCAGCCAACCAGCCTACTCTCACTCTCAGAGTAAGTCTTTCTGTGTCAAAGTTTTCATTTAAATAATTAAATTTATTGAAAAATTCTTTACAGTAAGCTAGAAGATTTAAAACAACTGACCTGAAACGTGGTGCTTTTGGGCAGAACAGTTTAGGCAGGAAACGTTTTACACATCGCTGAAGTTGGCCAAAACAATGTAGCTGCTTCACAGTTTTCCATTGACTAGGTTGCATTCACCATCATTTGCTGCCTGAACACACCTAGCTAGTAGCAAAATTTTCTTTAATCCTCCTCTCTACTCGGAACTGATCTCCTACTGATGAAGGGTAGGCAAGCTACAAAGCAAGGAACTCCATGCAAGGGAAGTGTGAATTGACAGCTCAAGCAGTATTTGGAAACAGGTTTGATGCTGGTCCTAGACAGGGATGACCTGGGGGAGGCAGGGCTGCTGGACCATGCACCCGTCCCAGGGCACTGGTGCTCTGCCCAGAACAGGAAAGAGGGCAGCACCTTGTACCTGTCCCCGCAGGGGCTCAGAGCCTGGGGCCAGGAGGGGAAGCATGCCATCTTGTACTTACACAGAGAGTCCTTTCTCCAAACTGGCTGTAGAAGGTCATCTTGACTTTGTGCTTGTGTCCAGTCCGCTGATCAAAGGTGTTACAGCTGTCGAAGGGTGGGCTGTACAAATGCAGGCTAACAGCAGATTCTGTGTGGCTTATGTTCTCCACACGGTGCAGGCCAATGGAGTCTACACCACCAAGGGCATGAAATGAGAGGTTGCATTAGCGGGAAGATTTAATGATATTTCAGATGCCTGGAAAAATGCTTTCTAAACTAAAACTCATGAGCAAGGCGGTTAGGCACACCCGCACTGTTACGGGCAACAAGGAACCTGATACAAGGAATGTGACTGCTGATCTCTAGCACAGATTCCTACATACACTAGAAATTCAAAATATGTTATTGCCTTCCACACTTCATGTAACTTCTGGATTATCTGCCACAGGATGAAGGACAATATAAATCCAAAGAAACTTAAGGAAGCCTCTGCTGTCAGTAATTTTCTAGCCATCATTCCCAAGAGATTTCAAGGTTATTTACTTTCCTAGGAGATGCTGTTGTAATTGATGCTCCAGAAGCAGGAAGATTTCTGTTTCTAAAAATTAGAAAGATATTTTTCAGGGAAAAAGTTTCTGTATTGCTAATTCTTAGCCCAGTACACAAGGATATCAGTCACATTAAGTGTCAGCTATGTGTATTTGGGCCATGGACTTACAGACAGAGGTGTAGTTGTCTTCAACTGCAGGCATCCGTCTCCTAATTAATCCTTCCAGTTTATTAGTTTGGAGAACAGGCTTTTCATTTGTCTGCTCGTTTGACTAAGGTGACAAATTAGCAGTGACTGGCATACTTCCAACCTCAACTGAACACTAAGCATAACTGAACATGTAATAAAACAAAGCACTGTCTGTTGTGTGGTTACCAATGAAGTAACGGCATTTTCTGTGGTGATACAGAAATCAAACTCTTATGTGAAAAGGTAAGGTATGAAGAATCTAATCCTCAAAACAAACCATTTCCATTCTACACTAAACTGGAGTTTTTGAGTTACTTAAGAGACCTTGAATTTAAATTTATGACCCTGCTGTAAAAACAACTCAGGCCTTTGTACTTGAATAAATATATTATATAATACGTAGGCCTGTATTGTGCAACGTAGGCACGATACCCTCAGAATGATTACACTCTTAACCCTGATACATTTGAAGTGTAAGTCCTAAGCATTGTTAACATAGTTTACCTAGTTGGAGGACATAGGGGAAAACAGTCTTAAATCTGTGCTCATCTAAGGGGACACTCAAATAAACAGTGTTTATTTAAAAATAAAGTACAAGAGCAACCAAGAAGCATGCAATAGAAAGATGAAAGTCATTCACTATTGAAATAGGGCAATCACACTGTCAGTGTTTTCCTTCTACTTGTTTTATCTGTTTCTTTTAAACAAAAACATCTGTTATGAAACATGGCAGAGATCCAAACTGCCTCACAGAACTGGATACCAAATTCATTTAAGACAATCAAGGAAGCTTCGGACCAGATGCATGCAGGGTGCAATTGCTTGCATCGGAAAGGATCGCATAGGTAGGAAAACCTGACAGAGTCTGCTCCCATGCCAGGGACATGGACTCTCATCAGCAGACATGCCAAGCTCCTTCTTGCATTTCCTGTCATATGAATTTTTTGTTTTTACTTGATGTGGTGTACCTTCAACAGAGAGCTGCAGAGCACTAGTTTTCCTTCCCCAATGCCCTTGCCCTGGCTTCATCCATAACCCAATATGAGGCTCCCTCCAGCTGGGGAGCTCCCCAGCTCAGCCCTCACAAGGTGTGTGCTCCAGTTTTTAACTCATCACACGAAAGGCAGATGGCCCCCTTCTTTGATGCTTTGCCTTTGTTCTGCTGAACTCATTGCTGTTCACCATGATGTGCAGCGTCTTTCAAAGCATCAGAATACATTACACCCAGCTGGCCACTCCAGGATGGCCTCCAGTCTAGCACAAGGTGGTGATAGTTACAGATACATGTCATGGCATGGATTTAGGTACCTAGAGAGCCTTACTGGTGGAGACTCAGATGTCTCACAGCATCTATGGAGTTAGACAAGTTTTTTGTAGATTGGGTAGACCTGAGCATCTCAATTCCACTGACACTGCACTTCAGCATGACAGTCTTTTGCTGATGTGGACATGTAGCACTGAGGGTTGGGGCCTCTGCTCCTAGCCGGTCAATTTATTCCATAGACAGCTTTTACATTTTTGACCTAGGTCTTCCATGACTAACCAAAATGATTGTTTCTCTGAAAAAAAAAAAAATCAAGGTGAGTAAGCTATCTAGACTTTGATTCTCTTGTTTCTCACAAAATACTATTCAAGGTCTATGTTTACAAGCAATTTCAGATAGTCATTAGGGACACGATGCTGAAGGCTGCTTGGTCTAGAGGACATACCCGGCATATTTAAGCATCTAGCAATTGCTGCAATGTCTTAAGGGTGAGTTAAAAGGACTTTTGTATGTTTGTTTGTTTCACTGAATCTAAATACAGATTTATGCACTATCTAGAGAGCCACGTTCTTTAGCTGTGTGTATAGCCATTACTGTTAAAGGTAGGAGACTAGAAAGGCCATGAACTCTTCTGTAAGGAGTAAGACTTATGGATGGGTAGTTGCCAAAACAAGTTTAATAGCTTACCATTAATGTAGGCACATTGATTTTCCCTCAAAACTCGTTCTGATTTCTTAGTCATTTCACCATTCCCCTTTTTCTCAGGCCACTCGAACAGAGTCTCCTTTAGATTTCCCTGGAGGATCTTCATAAAGCAGTGTGAGTCAGTGTGATCATGGATGCTGCTATATATGTAAAAAGAATAACCAAACTCAGTCCAATATACATGTTAACTTCAGTACAGCAAACAGGACAGGTGGCATAGCATATTGTACCTGGACATAGCCACAGAATGAAATGGTATTGCACATGGGTCATGCACAAAAGTCTGTGGAAAAAAATGTTCACAGTGACAAAGGTATGCCTACTTAAAACTGCTACTTTAGAAATGTATTGAGATGAGTTCACATACAGCAGGACTTGGAGAAGAGTCAGATATTGATCAGCCTATGACTTTGCCACAGAGGAATACAAAGGTAGTCTAGAGGAGGACAGAAAAATTCTTCATAATGCAAAAACTCTCGTGGGCTAAGAAACAAAATTACAGCTTCCACAGTGACCCCAGGCAGAGGCTGATAGAAACTTGCAAGTATACCTGATATTTGCAGATCCTCCATGCTCACTCTGGAAACATGGGAGAAATGAGTTACTTCTGCATAATTTCTGCGGTCTCTTTACTGCTGTGGTGCACTGACATTTGTTGAAGAAAAAATGCCATACCTCTCAGTCTGACAGTACTAAGTACAACCAGCTACAGTAAACTGTTAACTTCACTAGTTTGGCAACACATGGACAAAACAGCAGGATCTGGTATGAATTGTCTGCTTGCTTTATCTGTCTCCTTCCTCCAAAGTACATTTTAATTGCTACATTTGGAGACATGTGGGCTAGATATGCAGCTTAGTTTTGGTTTTGGTTTGTTTTAAGTAGAGAACTAACTGTTTTAGAAGCCAATGGGATTAGGACAAAGGGAGAGCTCTCCACACATTGGAGGCAAGGGAGTAGGAGGAATTTGACCCCCCCTGGAAATACAGTGCTAATGAGTTTCAATCAAAAACATGGTACTTGTGTGTTACTGTTTTCAGTATTTCAGTAAACAAATGCCAGGGTTTCTTACAAACTGAGATGCCAAGAGCCCAGAGCTTGCTTCAGGCACAGAACAGTTCACAAATGCCACGTTGTCACGCTCCTTCCACAAGCCACGAGAACAATCTGATCCTCCTCATGTAGGAAGCAAAAACAACTTGTGGTCTCAGTCTAGCTCTAGCAAATGCTCATCCAACTCAAACACAGTTTGACATAAATTACAGGCTTTGTGGGAATAGCCTGGAAGGCGCAGAGGTGGTGGGCTCACTTCTTATATCCTTCAGAGGATAACGTCACAGCATCCCCTAGAGACTATTGTAAGTGTTCAATTGCACATTCAATTGAAACAAACAAAACCCCACTTCAACATCTCCTTAGGTTTTCTATTTAAATGAAATAATAATTATTCAAAACCTGCAAGTTTTGTTATTCCATATTTTGTTTTAGCCAACATTTTGTAAAAGACTCTCCAAAGGATAGATCCTGCCCTCACTTTTGTGGGGACTACACAACCCAGTGTTCTGTCTGTGTACAGAATTCAGGAGGCAACATCAGCTGTGAGGTCTGTTTTGAGGGAAGAGATAGGATGCATGAACCTAAAGAAAGACAAGTACTGCTGGGAAGGGGCTCCCTCCTCAGCCTGCAGTCCTAACCCAAACCTAACTATTCTCATCTTGTCACAGAGGCGGGATTTAAACACCATGAGAGAACAAAGACTATTTAAATGGCACCAAGTCCTGCTTCTGCAACACATGTTGCAGGGGTCTGCTATACGGGTCAGGCTGAACAGGGTCTTGTCAGCCTGTCCTGCCCACAGGACTCACTGTATCTCTAGGATTAAAAACCTCCTCTGACAGAAGGGAAGCTTAGATTTGGTAGAAAAACAGCATTTTTAAAAGAGTGCTCTAAAAATGTCCATGAGGTACAAACTTGCAAAAGATAAAGCAAATATTCAGGACTGCTATACCAACAGGAGTTCTGCACTGTTTAGTTTCCAGACACTTTCTGATAGCTCACATAAGGCTGATTATTTTTCTCTTTATGTGTGACAGTGAAAGATACAGTCGCTTTATAGCTGCTTAATAAAACCATAGCCCTTGGATACAAACCTGCCATGCCCTTCACCCCAGCACAAGATCATCAAGTTGAACTTTCCATTTCCATTGTCCACAAGATTTCTTGTATACCTGAAATACAAAGTGTTTTCTTTATACTGTACTGATATGCCTATAAAAGACAAAATTATACAAACATGTTTAAGAAGGAAGCTTGTGACATACAAAAATTATTTTTCTTCTTTTTCTTGAAAGCCAAGTTTTACTTGGGGGACAAAAAAAAATGTATTTTCAACTTTTTTTGTAAGAGTTATTTTTCTGGGGAAAAAAATTGGATATATTTAATATTTTATAATAATTGCTTTTGAATTATATAGCCTATCAGAGTTTGGAACTGTGAGTCTGAGACCAGAATGGTACACAGGATCAAATCAAAATAGTTGTTGAATGAAATCACTTCAGCAGCTGGCTTATAATTAGAAACAGAGGACTGCAATGAAACAAGAAAAATACATGGTTACATTCTTCTGCAGCTCCTTTTCAGATAGTGTTGGCTTTCCTTCTATTACACAGCACTCATTTGTACAAAGCCAAAGAAACAAAGACTTAAGATGTCAGGCTTTCCATACACGGTCCTCCTCCTCTGTTCCTGAAAGTTCTGTGTCTTGTACTGCAGCATTCGTGTGAGGATAAACCACCTGTGCAGTAATTTCTGTCAGCATCTACTTCTAAACAAAGTTTATCAGAGCAAAATTTCTTAAAAAGATCTTTTCACATGCTAACTTATAGCTGGCACAGAATAAACTTGCTTCTAAAGGCTTTATATCAATATGAATGTTCTAGACTGTGATTTGTTCTCAGGGCTGGAAATAATAGCTCTAATAGCAACATCTTACATTTGTTTCCTGGCACACTCCTGCAAGCATTCCCTGAGCTGCTGATCAAGTCGTTCTATTGAAAAGGTCACTAGAGTGGACTGTGATTTTGCTCTATACATTTCTTTCTGTGGTGGGGCTCTTCTGATGCGGGGCTGGTGCTCCTAGCTGTTACAGTGCAAGTAACGCAGTGGGACCTTTCCATTTCATTTTAGCTGTAGTCATGACTATTCGCACTTTACTTAGCCAAGTAAAGCAAACACTTACGCCAGTGACAGGATGCCTCACTGGTGCCTAAGAGATGCAAGCAGGGACACACAGAAGGTGCACTGATGTCGACTGAATGTTTTTTAATTAGTTTCCCCATAAGACCACTACTCTGTTTTAGTCAAGATAGGATGCTCATAATAAATAACTTTCAAAGCATCTATATACTGTCTCTCACTGCATTCAAAATTTGTGCGTACATTACATAGACATATTTTTCCTGTGATGACAGAACTTAAGCAATCAATGCTGGCATTTGACTGAACATTTCAATGGCTGTTATTTCTGTACAGCAGGTCTGGCTGGCCAAAAAAAGCTCACCAAAAAAACAAACCAACGAAAAAGGCTGCCATGCATACTTCCAATGTTAGCACATTTTGTTTTTCCAATTCTTAGTTTCCTATGTTCTGTTACTAATTTTGTGATTTGCTCTGAAAGGGGGGAATAGCCAACGCTAGGTGAAAGGAGGCTAAAAAAAGTCAAGCTGGAATGATGCTTTCATGATAGCAAGGTTAAAAGGAAAACTCCTGGGGTTGGAATTTTTTCTTTGCTCGTTGTTTTAAAGGACGTGCTCAAATAAAATGCATTTATATTGAAATTGAAGGCACGGAAGCCAGAAATGACAGGAATAAATGAGTTGTTAGCGAAGCAGGAGCGACTAAAAGGTATTTTCCTTCCTCCCGGCAAACAGCAAAAAGCCTCGCCCGGCACAACGCCGGGGGAGGAAGGGACCGAAGCGTGGCGGGCAGGCGGCTCCCGACGTGCCGGCGAGGCCGGGCACACCCGCACCAGCCCCGCCGCAGGTTCGCTCCCGCCCGGCACGCCGCGCAGCCCGGCGGAGCGGCTGCTGCTGCCGGCCCCCCTCCCTGGGCGCCCCCGCCACACACGCGTTAAAACGCCGTCCCGGCTGCTGCAGCGCGTCCTGGCCCCTCCGCCGGTTACTCGGGCGGGCCGCAGCGGCGCCCGCCCTGGCGCCCTCCCGGCCGCGCTGCGCGGGGCCGGCCCGAGGGACCGCAGCCGCGGGCAGCGCCGGAGCCCAGCGCGGGGCCGCCGCCCGCCCGTGCCCGCCGGTGCCGCCATTGGCCGCCACCGCCCCGCCTGCTCCCCGCCCCCGCCCGGCCCCGCCGCGGGGCACCGCGGTGTCGCCCCGCGGGCCTTTGCCCTTCGGCTCCCTCGGGGCGCCGCCGGAGGGGCTGCCGGCCGGGGCGGCACGGGGGGGCGTCCGCCCGGCGGTTCCCCCGCTCCCGGTCAGCAGCTCTGCCCCGCCGCCGGCCCCGCTCGCACGGCTGCGGGGCGCAGCGCAGGGGGTCCCCGCTCCGGCTTGCTCGGTACCTGTACTGGTCGAATTTGGCGTACTGCAGCCACTCCTCGGGGTTGCTCTCGTACGACTCCATCAGCGCCTGCACTTCCTCCACGCTGACTTTGTCCTCCGCGAATATCCGATGGAGAATGCGGACCAGCTCCTCCAGGCTCCGCGCCTTCCACGTCTCCGTCTGAGCCGGCTGCTCCGTCATCGCCGGCTGCTCCATCGCCGCCAGCCGCTGCCCCCGGCCGGCCCCCGCCGCCTCCCTTTATGCGCCGGGAGGCACGGCGGGAGCCTACCACCGCCCCGGCGGGCGGAGGGGCCGGGCGGCCGCGGCGGGCGGGCCCGCGGCCAGCCGTGCCCGTCCCCGGGAGCGGGGCCACCGACCCCGGCGGGCGGGGGCAGCGGGGCCGGCTGCGAGGGCGCGCCTCGCACCGCCCGCCCCTGCCAGCCCCGCCGGCGAGCCGCCGCGCTGCGGGGCGGGTCTGGCTCCGGCGCCTCGGGCTGGCAGCCGGCGTTCGGCTCTCCGGTACCCCCGGCGGAGCGAGCACGAGGGGAGCAGCGGCCGCCGCTGCCGGGCGGGAAGCGCCTCTCCCGGCAGCAGTCTCCGCGCAGCTCTCCCCCTCCCTGCCAGGCCTGTGTGCGCATCTCCATCCCCTTCGGACGAGGTCTGCGGCTGTCTCCCTGTCGTGTGCTCGCAGGTGTTACTTTGAGCCTGGCCTTACGAAAACACATCTAGAAGCTCTATTTAAAAGCGACACAGAACACATGGTGTCTAAGGTCACAGAAAATTGCTGCTGGAAGCTGCATTAGGACAGGCTGCCTGTTGAAAGTGATGTTCCTTGAAAACCGTGCTCTCCGGAGTGGCACTTAGGGCTGCTGTGACCATTACTGCTCTGCATGACACCTGGAAATGGAACAAATGGAACAAAGAACAAAACAGGCCAGGCTAAGACGACAGACCATCCTTGCACTCCTGTTCATCAAACCTATATACTGGCTGCAGAGCAAGCAGATGCCATGCCAGCCATCTTCACTTCCAGTTCATCTGTTAACAGGATGGCTATTAGTCATGAATTCTGGCAAATTCACTATATGTCATAGAACTGTGCTTTCAAAAAAACCATACTTTTCTTTCTGAAAAAGAAGTCCAGCTATTTAGGCCTGCCTGATGATTGTGGGGCTGGAAGAAACCAGATCAGAGGTGTGGTCTGCTGTAGCTCTGGAGCTTGATGGTGCTCACAGTACCAGCAGCTTGTGGTTTCCCTTGGAGATGGTGACACTGAGGGTTTTCTACTGTGCCTTCTTTTCCCTCCTCCTGACCTGTGCATCAAGTGGGTGTGAGGAAAAAACCACACTATTGATATGGTAGCTGCAGCTCAAGAGGCTGGATAAATGTCTGGCTCCACTGCAGTCAGGAATACGTTCCCATAAATTTAAGTGGGGCTGGGATCTAGTGCATTGGAATGAAATACAAACAAAGTTACTGAATACATACACTGTCAGGCATCAGTCCAGAACCTCTGCTGGCACTCAGAAAGCAGACTCGGTCTTATCACTCGTTTTTTTACAAGTTGTGTTTGTGTGAAAGAACTGTGATGATTTCAAGCAGGCTTTTTAAGATGTGAAAGGACCCAAAACAATCCCAAATCTCTGAAACACAACCAGGATACCCCAGCACTGATATCAACAGCCATTGTGTCGTTAAAGAAGAAAACATCAGTCTTCCTGGGAGAACCGCAGGTAATGAGCAAACACATCACCTCCCTTGGTAACTTGATCAAACTCATGGGTAACAATGAGCACCTTATTCCTTAATGAAATTTTCCTCAAGTCCATTTTAGATATTGGTTGGTGTCAATAGATTGTATAGGCAAGTAATGCTTTTCTTCAGAACTTGCTTGCGTATCCCATATGGGCATGATTAAAACTGCTGCAGGTTGCACTAGAGTTAGAATTAGTGTGAAACACCTTATGCCATTTATTTCAAAGGCAGAATTCACATTACTTTAGAGGTTGTCAGAAACACTGGCCAAAGGAATAAAATATCCTGCAAGAGCAAGTTGTTGTAACCATCACCAAAATGGGTTCTGAAACAAACCACGAGAGAAGCTTTCAAACATTTTTTTGTTTTATTCCAGTAGTCCCAGAATCTGATTTAAATTCTTCCCCAGGAGTTACAGTATCTCTCTGCTTATCTGTACACCTATGTGCTTGGTAAGGTTCTGGTATTTAAATCCAGAAAAATCTGAATTATGCTTCTGCTGTTAATCCAGAAACTTCAGAACATGGACTCTTTGCCACAATTTGATGGGATCATAAGTGATGTCTTTAAATACTGCTAGCAAAAGCAAAAGGACATTTTATACTTTCTTCTCTTACAACTAAGGAATCAGGCTGGATCTACCTATTGCAGTTTTAAACTGATGTTGTTCATTACAGATCACCTATATTGCTGTACCAAATTGTCAAAGTTTTTTCCTTGATTACCAAAGATTTTAATTTCTCTAGTAGAAATAGAAAATCTTACACTTCCGTTTGCTCCTATTCAAAAGCATTTACACAGTTTTTAATTTTGAATCGTTCAACATTACTTGCTGATCCTGAAAACTTATGGAGGAGTTGATTATCTGATTACATGAAAATCGCTAGGAAGGGTACTTACGACTCTTGAGCTTGTGTTTTTGCTAATACTCTATTGACAGAAATGGCACAAAGGTCTGAGCACATATAGTAGTTAACACACTCTAGCCTCAGACACTGAGGGTATCCATCACTGAAAATTTTAAAAAAGTAAAAGACAGCATTGTAATCCAAATTAGTTGTGGAATACCTAGGAATTGTCACATTCTCAGTTGTGTTTCTTACAAAGGAGCGTACAACATTTCACACATTTATTTTTTATTTCTGAAAATCATGTATTTATGCCATTGTAGAAATTATCTCTTGCACATATTTCTCAACTTTCCTGCTATTACAGAACAATATTCAGTCTGTAGGAAGCTTTTTTCCAGTAAGTATAAGGGATGTTGTAACTTTCAATTTTGTAGCAAAAAGTAAGTGAAGTTGAGGCAAATGACACATGGATTCACATCCAGGTGTCTTACAATGCAGGGTGCAACACAGCAGCTGGTGTTCAGCTCCTCAGGAGCTGGACTGCACACTGGTAATGGTATCATGGAGAGTCACACATCAATGAGGTTGAAACCCACAGAAACAATTTTTGATCAGAACCCTGCTGTACCAACATGCATCACATACTGGATCTCTCACCCTTTGGGTCTTTGGGTACTACCAGTTCTCTCAGTCCTTGGCTTTTCATGATCAGCAGGTACTTAGTAAAATATTCCTCATCAAATAATTCCGCAAGGATTAATTTTCTAATTCCTGTAATCAGGGTCTCGTAGCCTGTTTTTCTGACAAATGAGCTGTTGAGCTTTGCTTAATGATGGCATACCATGGTGTTTCTTGGAGGAGGTATGTAATGACATTCAGTTCTCCTGAATGTGTGATGCTATGGTATCCATTGGATGACACATGAGTACTTCATACTCGTATGTTCAAATACTGCAGTCCCTGAAGTGGATATATATTCTTTGGTCTACAGAGAGAGCAAGCATTTAGCTTCAGGAAAGAAGCATAAATGTCTAAAGACTCTTCCTATATTTCACATTATGTAACCCTTGTGAAAAGCAGAGAACCTCAGGGGGTTCACACAGAAACTGAATCACTCTTGCATTCTTCATGACACGACTTCATTGACAGGCAGAGAATAGACGAACAAACCATTCTTGCTCATACCCTGAGAGTTAAAACCTTGTCTTGGAAAATGGGAGTTTGGCCTTTAACTGCAGAAGCTTTGCCTTACAAATGCCCAACCACTGAACTATTATCCAAAAGACAGGTGTAAGCACTTCAAACAATCATTGGATGATATATAACTCCAAGAGATTTGCCAGCTGAAGTGCCCAAGCACATACAGGCTCCTCATCTCCTGCTGGGGTGCAGCTCACAGGGTCTTCCTCCTGACTTACTGAGCAAAACCTTCAATTAAGATTGATGGAATTAATGAATTCCAGTGTTAAGACACTTTGCACCATTTGGTGCATTCAGTGTATTTGGCCTGCATATGTAGCTTGGGACTGAAGACTTTATGATGCATCTTGTCATTCCAAACAAAAATTGTGAGCAAGTCAAAAGTTGGATCCAAGGTGTCTGAATCCTCAGTGTTGTGGCAAACAACACCATTCTGTGTCTCTGGGGTCTGTTAGCCTGGACAGATAACAGCACTTCAACCCAATAATAAGCACTACCATCTCGTTCTCCAAAGACTGTAACTTTCACACCTTTACCAATGGTATTAAGTCTCTGCTTATCCAAGTTTCTTTACATTTGTAGAGAGGTTTTTTTCAAGAGAAAATCTGGATCTGCAGCTGTAGTGCAAGTTTTGGGGCTACATGACTCAATGGCAATACCCCTCTGAGGAGGCTTAAAAAACCCAATTGTCACAGATCATAATACAGGTAAAAAATTAATAACCTGTGGCAAGGTAATCCACCTTACTGAAACACAACATTGCATTGCATAGTCCCAAAGCATTCCAAAAGGGTTGCTGCCTTTTCCTTTAACCTTTGTATGATTTAGGGACTGCATCCTGCATCTGAAAACCTGGTGCCTCAGTCTACGATGCCTAGATTTGCATCCCTTTTATTTCACATGCAGGTCTTTGAAATCTTGAACGGATACCAATTCCATAGAAGAGGCTTTTCAGGTTGTAATCAGGAGGAAATGTACGTGTTTGTTACACTCAGTTTGCCATTTAGAAGCAATGCACCATCTAAAGCAGCAGTTCCCAAACTCTGATCTGGAATACCATGCTAAATGATTATGGAGTCCTACCTCCAAGTTGGATGACTCCTGGGGCTGTGGAATGGCATGGCAGCTGTTCCTCAGCCAGATAACATGGAAAGCAAGCCTGATCCCTCAGTACACAACAGATTTTGCATGAGAACCTGCTGCTTGCAGCAATTCACAAAAAATTGCCTGAGAACAAATCATATCAAATAGATCACACAGTGAAACTTCATTAGACAAAATGCAGTGAGTGAAACAAGGGTACCACATATTAAGTCCTGCCATACACTGAAAACACTAACAACTACTAAACAGCACGTGTACTGTTGAATGAAAAAGTAAACCACACTGAAGACCTGTGAGGCATTAAACCACATAGCACAAAAAGGACTCTTGGAAGAAATCGGTTCCATCCGCTTTTGGTGGAAGGTTACTAAACAATGCAAGTGTTATAAGTAAAATATTGGCATTTCTCTCTGAGAAAAACACATTAAAGTAAGTTTCCATTTCTTTCAGTTTGTGGTATTTATATAAGAAAGCTAAAATGCTGGCTAGTCTTCTCTGCACGGACAGTATTTACTGTGTAGTTTTCTGTTTGGAACCCTTCTCTTCTTTGAGGTTTACTGTTTCAGAACTGAAGAACTCATGTTTTTTTAGTTCCCAAGATTGCTCAGGTTATTAGTTCTGGTACCAAACTGGGGTTGAGGGAAAGACATTTTTGCCTGCTTTAATATCATATACTTATTTTTGCAATTGGACAATGTAACTCAAACGTCTTCTTTCTCTTTATGCTTAAGCCCTCCATGCAATTATTTTTTAACATTATATTCACTCAGTCCAGTTGGTATGTATTTTTCTCTCTTTCTCAATAATTGTCATGTGGAATTGTTTCATGAGAAGATAGAGAGCAATGACACTGAGACTCCTATACTTTTCCCTAAATCTTACTAAAGTTCATAATCTACTTCTAACAAGGAAAGGTAAGAGTGAATCAAGACATACAAGAAGTACTTTCTCACCATCTAGAATCTGCATCTGTAAAAAAACCCTGCAGAATCTAGCTGCTTGCAGGCATTTAGAGCAAGCATATACGTGATGATTACATGGAGAGAAAGCCAGAGAACCATTTAGAAAAAGTTCTGAGATTGCTCCTGAAGTTCAAAGAGGGACAATGTTTTTTTTTTACCCAATTCTTCTCAATGTACATACAAGGGATCAAATCTCACCTGAAACTGGAGCAGTGTATCTACTAACAAATATCCCAAGGACTGCCCCTGGCACAGAGGCCAGCTTGCAAAGAACAGTTTGCATCCACATTATCTACCTTTTAACCTCCAGAACAGGCTGGTCACATCCAGAGTGCCCACCAGAAATGGTACCTTGCCAACTCCTCAATTGTGCACAGGCCAAAATCTGGGCCAGAAACTGCTGCACCAACCAACTGTACAGATGACTGAATTACAGTGCCTGAGAAAATTTCCTGCTACTACTGAGTCTAGTGACAGATGTAGTGTGACTGGCTTAATATTAAGCTTTTAACATACTTATTTTGGTCTCTCTTTAGTCAATAATGTGATTCTATCAACCTTTCTTAACCATCTATTATAGGATGAAACAACTTCTAAATGACTTTGTGTCTCTCTAGACATTTTGGCATCAAGTCAAAAGTTTTGACTAAAAGACAGTGAGATGCACCTGTGTCATAGCATTATGGGTACTGAAGCAAGTGCAAAGCAGGGGCAAGAAAAATATGTAGAATTTTATCATGTTTAGGGATATATTGGATATACTTGGGAGTATATTAAGTATGATGCTGCTGAAGTGCGGTCTGCAAATAAGAGTAAACGCCTTTAACATGCCTGCTTGTCAAATGCTTTTCTTCTCTTGATGATCCAATACAAAACAAGGCTGAAAACACTTTCTGTTTTTTAAATGCATGTGGAATTCTATACATGCTTGCGATAGATTCAATCATCATGACAAGCCCAGAGTTAAACATATTTCCCCCCCTTTTTTGGCCCTTCTCCAAGAATGAAGATGTAGTATGATAATGCCTTAAGCAACCTTTGTACAACATCCCTGAAGAGAAATTAAGACTTCAGGATAGTCAATAGCATAAGTCAAAATCTTGTGCAACTAAACGCAGAATTTTATCTGCAAGATGAGCATGAACAACAGCACTGGATAAACAGAAGCTGCTTTATAGCTGAGATGGAGTTTGCAGAATGGATGTGTGAATTTCCACCAGCTCACCCTGAATTTACTGTAGATAGTACACTCCAGATTATGTTGTGGGGGTAATTAACACAGACACATGGTCTGTTAATACCTTAGCAGTAGTTCTTCAAGACTTAAAAGTAAAGACAACATTTGCTCAATATGCACATAAGTTACATGACTATGTATTTTATCCTTTCACTCTCAAGTTTATGTTAGTTTCACTTAGTTCCTTCATGTTTTCCATATGCTTTTAAGACTAGTTCAAGCTACAAATTAAAAAATTATAATTAATGCGAGTCTCTGAACTATTATCTGAATAATAATTAATATAAATAATGCTTTCCAGCTTAGAGGGTTTGAGCTTCATGATTGTTACCTTGGAGACAGGGTAACTTAATTTTGCATAGCACTATTTTTTAGTATCAGGACATTGTGAAGTACCAAGTCTTGCACAAAACCAGTACAATAATTTTCCTTTCCAATTATTTCTAAGTCTTTAAAATTTGGTTTATTTACTGAATTTTTCCAGTTTGCCTAGTCTGTTAATTCAGTTACATAAAAGCAAGTGAATTAAATTATATTACAAATATTGGTAGCTCAGTACTGTAGCATCTTTGGGTGGAATACAATGCTCCAAGCAAATCTGCACTTTTTTTTGTTTTGTTCTGGTCTTTTACAGCTCTCATGGACTTGCCCAAAAGGTCAGCCCTCACTTTCATATCCTTTTTCCTCCTACTGTAGCACCTGAAGTCACTTAAACTATACAGCCAATACTTTTTCTCAAGGTACTGAACAGGGAACATACTTCACGTTCTACTTCAGCTTCTGATATTTCCAATTTACTCAAATTATTCTTTGTAAAAGATAAGTGCATATATTTTAAAGTATTCCAGGATCATTATGATTTTAGATGCTATAACTGTCACTTTTTAAAATATGAGTTTCAACGTCTTTTGCAACCTTTGTCTTTTGGAAATTCTACAAGCAACTACAAGCTGCTAATCATTTATTTGTTCACCCAGTATATTATCTACTTGACATGTTTGCAGTCTAGCCTGTTATTTACAAATACGCACAAGGCAAAGTTTCTGCCACTTAAAACAGTCATACCCTGACTCCTGGCAGAGAGAGTCCATGGTCGTTAAGGAGTTAAGAGATAAACAAGCATTGACTACTCCCTGATGTGAGAAGGTAGAAAACTACAGGTAAAGGTGGCAAAAAGGAGGACTCTGCAAAGAAGGCACAGAAGCTACACTGGCAATTTAGTAGAACTGGAACCGGCAGTCATTAAAAGGAAAGGAACAAATAAAGGCAGCCACTTACAGCATTCGGGAAAGGGAAAGCAAGAGCTAGATCAGGTGAGTCATCACTATATATACACTAGGGGCTGAGGAATAATTGGGGCTGGAGAGAAGAGTTAAGAGCAGAAAAATCCTGGAGCAAACAGAAATAAACAAGTATTGTTCAAGGAACAAGCTGAATCTTAAATAAATGAATAATTAAGATCTGCATGAGTAAGTTACCCAAGTTCAAAAAAAGATCAATAATAGAAATTCAGACCATTACTGGGGGCTTTACGTTATTGGACTATTACCTCTGAAGGGATCAAGCAAACATTTTTTTTGTTCAACTTGATAAAAATTACCTATAGATTCAACATGAAAGACAACCTTCTACCATTAGCTGGCAAGATACAATGACCTACAGTTCTCCTTCACCTCAAGATCCTAGTGGGGTTTTATTTGTTGTTGTTGTTTTTTTTTTAAAGAACAACATAACCCCCCAAAAAAAACCACCAAAACACCCACACACACGCAAACCAACCTTCTTGCATCACTTCTGAAGAGCACATTTGCAGTGTATCAGTAGTTTCATTTGTTGAGATCAAATGAGGTAAAAGGCACCAACAGAACATTCTTTAAAGAGAGCCAGACTGGTAGCTTATCTTAGGTAAACACACTGCCACGCAGGAGAACAAACTACTTATGTTTGTGAGGCGGACAAGTGGACATATTACGAAAAAGATTAAAAAAAACATCCAGGAAAAACAAGACAAACGCCTTTGTCCTCGTGTGCCCCCTAGCGGCTGTGCCAGGTTACGCGGGCCCCACGGTAACCGGGCCGGCGACCTCCTCGAGCAGGCCGGATCCGAGCGCTTACCTCTGCAACAGTTCCCTTCAACAGATAATGGTTCATGGGATCAGGGCTCTGAGCAGGCAAAAGTACGGCTTATTTGACGAGTTTAAGTTTACAGCCAATTCTGACTTCTTAGCTTAAACCAATGAATCCAGGTTTTCCAGTTAAGAAGTGACAAAATGTATCAAGCTGTTCCGGTAGGGGGCATTCAGTGCATGTGCCTGTGTTACTGTGCCATACAGGCAGGCTGCATGCAAATGCAGCAACAACAGCAGATTAAGCTGAGTATTAGTTCTCCAGAAATCCTCTAAGGGTGGACACAAGTTGCAGAGACCACGCAAGAGCTACTCACACATGGAAGAGCAACCAACTGCTCAAGACTATCACACAAGCATGCTTCTAGAATTACATCAGGGACCAAAACTGTCATCCAGCATAAGAACATTCTGCAAGCAAATGACTAATGTTTGATTTAGTCAGCTTAAACAAACATAACAGATTGTACAGCAGGCAT
This sequence comes from Falco peregrinus, assembly GCF_023634155.1. Taxonomy (NCBI): domain Eukaryota; kingdom Metazoa; phylum Chordata; class Aves; order Falconiformes; family Falconidae; genus Falco; species Falco peregrinus. Next base: position 17,622,490 of record NC_073739.1, read on the forward strand.
TTAAAATAAACTCACAAAAAACCACCCCCACCCCCCCCAAGCCCTCCAACAAAAGCAAAGGTCAGCACCATAGTCCAGATACCAAGTCCTCCCAGGATGAGAAAAGAAAAATTCTCATTATGTTATTTATGATTTATCAAAAGGATATAAATGCATTCTACTTTGTTGATGGAACATGCAGCTGGTGAACCTGGAAAATAACAAGGGCCAAAAGGAGAACAGATACCAGTAGCTTTTTAGCACCTCATGTCCACTTCTTCATTAGCTGAAGATGCAATGAGTAGTTGCATCATTCAACTAATGATGCTAGTTATTACAAGAGAAACACTTTGTCAGCTGCTAGCTCAACCTTCAACGAATCACTACACAGCCTGGGCGGGAGGAAAGTATTTCTGAGGCCTACCATTATGGTGAACCGTTTAAATGAGGTACCTAAACTACTGACATGATGAAGGCACAGGGTGGTATATAATCTAATTACTTCAATACCTACATATTAACTATGAGGAAAAAAATGAAAATACTGCCTTGCAATGACATGAGATGGTGCATATTCAAGATGAAGACTTCACAAATAACAGAACGCACATAACAGATGTACAGCATGTCAGAAGTTAAATGAATCCCAGGCTACATGTACAATAAATGTCCCCTTTAAAAGGTAACTTTTATCTTCAGTACAGCATACAGAGTGACAGGACCGTCCAGTCAGTCCTCCAGACAACTGTGAAAGAGTTTCCCTTCAGATACAGCAACTGAGAACTCAGCAGCAAGACAGCTGGCTCACTCTGTAGATGGCAGATGAAGATTTTTTCTGCATCTCAGATGTACATCAGAAAAAAGCTACATGATTGGATAGCATAGGTAACTCTTCTTTTATGGTATTCATCTGCGTAATTTTTATAAATGTACATAAGCAGAAATACAAAATTCCTTCTTTCTGTGTGTTTACAGATTGAGTTTAAGTTATTCCCTTCTCCATTTTTGAAGACAACACCTAAACAACTGTACGGCTTGTCATTCATCCCCATGCCTGAGTTTTGCAGTAATGCAGTACAAGCTTGCCATCACTTCCAAAACACTGCAAGAAAAAAAGAAGCCAAAAACAGAGCCATTAGATTATTCATCAGCTTGCACATACATGAAGCGAAACAAACAAGCCCCCCACCAGGTAATTGTCATGGAATACTGCAAGTGATAACAAAGCTCTTAATCATAATGGGAGACATGACAACATGCTGCCTGTGAAGGAATGCATTTCCAGAGACTGCATGCAGTCATGTCCCTTCAGATCATACTCATACAGATCTGTGAATATCAACTACATTACATTCAATCCAAGATATTACCAGCATAGCTAGGGGCAGTAACAGATTTCAAGTGTTTTCAGAAGTGTACTAACAAATTCTGCTAAGCACATTTGGAAAGGATATGTAAAATGAAAGTCACCTCATAGAGGGTCCCAACTTCTTGGTCTGGAGATGGAGCAAAAGACTGGTTTACATAGATGAACTGCAACAAAAGAAAACAGAAGGACATCTCCCATAAATCTTGTAGACTGCAAAGAATAAACATTCTGCAGGCTCAGGTGAGTAAATCTGTCCTCTGTTCACCATTTATTTTATAATCTTTACGGTCCACACAAAAATACCACAGATTAGTATTTTCACTTCAGTGTGGAGGGACAACATGACTTCCAGGAGACACCTCAGACCGGCTAACCAGACCAAGCCAAAGCAAGCATGCCGACTTCCTTCTCCTGCAAGTTCACCCACTAGTCTTCCATACAGAAGCACAAAGTGAACTCACTGGTTCAGTTCTTGCTCTTATTTTTAGTACCCAAACCATTCCCACTACTCCAAATTTGCTCAATTAGAACAGAAGTCATAGAAATCAGAATTATTTTGTTCTTTTTAAAGTCAGCCTTCTCACCTCCTCCTCCAATTGTGTATATATATATATACAGTACTTAGTCCATAATGTTAAAGAGGGCCTTCGGATCTGCAGTACGAGATGGCAATTATAGCAGGGTATTGTGCTATTTCCAAAGAAGAGTTAAAAAATTCTTGGGGCTTTGTTCCTGAACACTAACCCCAGCCGACAACTATAAGTACTATGCAGCTGCCCACTGAACCCTCCCCTACCCCCGAAAGATGGGGAGGAGAACTGGAAAAAATGTAAAACTTAAGGGTTGAGATAAGAACAGTTTAATAATTGCAACAGAATAAAAACAATATTAAGAACAATTGTAATGAAAAGGAGAAAGAAGAAAAGAGGAATGAAATCCAAAGGGAAGGAGAGGAAAGAAACCCTAAGTGATGCACAACACAATTGCTCACCACCCGCTGACTGACTCCCAGCCAGTCCCCCAGCAGTGATCCGCAAGCACTGGCCAACCCCGCCTAGTTTATATACCGACCATGATGTCCTATGGCATGGAATATCCCTTTGGCTAGGTCTGGTCAGCTGTCCTGACTGCGTCCCCTTCCAGCCCTCTCACTGGCAGGGCCTGAGGAACTGAAAAGTCCTTGACTTACTATAGACATTACCCAGCAACAACTAAAACCATCAGTATGTTATCAGCGTTATTCTCACACCACATCCAAAATACAACACTGCACCAGCTACTAATAAAATTAACTCTAAACCAGCACACTGAAGTATAGCCTATAGCTTCACCACACTGGAAGATTCCATGCTCCTGGTTTTCGGTGGTTTTTTTTTAAGACAATGAGATGGCAGTTAGTGAATTAAATTGTTGAGAACACCCACAAATAGTAAATAACTGAACTATTACTGTTCTTTGATGTGTTAAGCTTTTGGAAAAAGAAACACTTCATGATTTCCAATGGATGTTAATAGCTCACTGCTAATCGCAAAATCAGTACAATCATATTTCTGAATCTGTTTCAGCTCTTCCAGTGTTATCCGAAGGCCACTTGGGCTTCACAGGGAGAAACACATAACCAATACTAGTAACACACTACCAAACTGTGCACATTTCCAAGCTACTAATTTTAAAAGAGAAATCAGTCCTATTAACAGTAATTAAAATTGTTTGAGAAGTTCTAAAGGAAACAGACACCAATATTCTGAAAGCCAACCCCAAACACTTTACACTTTTCCCCCAAATACTCCTCCTGTGTACTTGACTTCTAGCTACACTGTGCGTATGAACCTTCCACTGAAATGCATTGCCGCACAACATGCGCACAGCTCCGCATGCCCACATCAGGGAAGAAGAAATGGAGACAGTGCAAGAAGCCCACTGGAGCACATCCAAACCCTACGGTCCAGCTCATCTCAACCTCACACCGTGAAGTTTACTTTGAACAGTTTTACTGCAGCCCCTACCGCAGGTTTCCTGCCCAAAGCCACACGGTGTGGGTTCCAGCGGTGCCCCTGCGGGGTGTGCCCGCCCAGACCCCGGCGGTGCGGAGCCCCCTGCCGCGGCTGGCTCCTGGCCTCCCCGCGACGTGCAGTGAGCGCCGGGCGGCCAGGCGCCTGCCCCTACCAGCTGCTCGGAGGTCATCAGCTTGAGGAACTTCTTGATGAAGTCAACGAGGCCCTGGATGGTGCGGGTCCGCTCCACGGCCCACTTCTTGGTCTTCATGATAGGCGTGTCGCCCACGGCCTTCAGCAGGATGTCAACTGCGGGGGAGGGGCGTGCGTTAAAGACACGGGCCGTGGAACCGCCCGCCGCCTCCTCATTGGCCGGAACCAACTGCTCCCACCATCGATTGGCCAGAGCACCCGCCCGTCACCGCACAAGCCCGCCCGCCCGCCCGCCCGCCCGCCCGCCCGCTTCGACGGTAACCTGGCACCCCATTACTTTTCTTCTTCGTGTCGCCGGCGGGCTCCTCGGTGCCCGGCGAGCCGGCCGGAGGCGGGGCCGGGTTAGCAGCCGCCGCTGCGGATCCGCCTTCCGGGGTCTCCTCCCCGCGCTCGCTTCGGCCCTCGCTCTGAGGCGAGGCAAGTGACTTCTTCTCCGCTTCCGCCATGCTGCTCCGCGGGCGGCGGAACTGACGCCACACGCGCCCGCTCCTAAAGGTGCTTTGTCCCTTGCGGGCCACCGCCTTCCGGTCAGTTGACAGGGAAGGGCGTGCGGCCAGAGCAGTTGCACCGCTAACGGCTGAGGATCGCCGGCGCCGTGTTGCGCGCGACCCGCTGCCGCCGCCCGGAGAGCGGCGGGGAAGGGCGGGAAGGAGAAGCAGGCGCGGGAGGGGCGCGGGCGCAGCGCAGCGCAGTGAGCACGGCGGCCGCCGCCGCCCCCCGCTGCCGCCGCCCCCCACCGCCGCCCCACCATGATCAAAGCCATCCTCATCTTCAACAACCACGGCAAGCCGCGGCTGTCCAAGTTCTACCAGCGCTATGTACGGGCGGGCGGGGGCCGCGCGGGGCTGGCTGCCGGGGCGGAGGGCGGGGAAGGGGGGGGCGGCCGGCCGCCATCCTGAGGTGACGGACGCTTCCGCTGTACAGCCCGCGGGTTTCCTTAGGAGCGGCCGTGCCGGGGGGCGGCCGCGGGGGTGGTACGCGGGGCCCCGCCGGCCCGATCCGGCCCCCGCGCCCGCGGCAGGCCCGGCCGCCCGCGGCTCTGCGCTTAGGGCAGCGGCGTGGGCCCAGGGCGCGGGGAGGGAGATGGGAGGTGCTGAGACCTTGGGAGAACCGTCCGTAAGGAAAATGGGATTTCCAGGAAGGCTGTTTCCCCAGCCAGTGTTATTTTCATTGGAAATTGCCTTTTAGCAGTACAGAAGGCGAAGGAAGGGCAGCGGCAAACTCGACTCTGAGCTTGTTTGTGCAAGCGCTACTCCAAACTCCGCCACGATTTTTAGCCTGACTTTCGGCGTCTGCGTGTCTCCATGCTGTGGCAGAGGTGCTGAAGTTGGGGAAGAAGAGGTTGAATGAGCAGATCCTTTTCTTTGGAAACTTTCAGAGCGCTGTCAAAACACAGTTGACATGAAAAATAAATTTAATTAAATGGAAAAGTGTATTCTTTTGCATAGGAGAAGACAAGTGGCAGAGCAGCTCTGAAAGTGCAGCACATGCACTTGATCTGAATGAAAAGAAAGTGTGGCCACAGGGAATTAAGAACCAATGTGGAAACAATTGATTTAATTCAAGGATAGGAGATTTTAAAGTAATGTTTTGATCGTGCACTGTATTTCCTAGCAAAGAGGCTAAGCTCTGCTTGGGCTTACTGTGGGCATTAAACAAGAAAACTAGTGATTCTTTCTGGAATTACATAAAGAAAATACTCTTTATTTCAGTAGTGCTATTACTTACTTGGATTTGTCATCACTTACTTGCAATTCTGACTGTTACCGAAGTCATATTTAACTTTGTTGTTGGAAGGGATGTATTATAATTCTACCTCTCAGAGCAGAAGTGATAACTGTGACACTCCAGTTTGCACTGTCAGGCTTTTAATCAAGAGTGTAACTGATATGGGTCACTCCTACAGGTGACTGAATTTGATCCCTTCTCCTTAGAAAGGCAGTATTTGAAAATTCTAATGTGTTTGTGAATGCATTTTCTTCTCAGTTTTGGGCTATCATGCAGATGTCTTTTGTTTACTATTTCTAATTTAAAAATTGAAATGGAATCTTCTCACCTGCACATATTGATAAGTATTCCCCTTGTGGGAATCCCCACTTGTTCTTGGTAACTTCTATTGCAGAGCTACAGTAACTTACTAAAGAAGTTTCCATTTTATTTTCTTTTTCTCCTGTCATTGTGGAGGTAACAATTAAGTAGGTAAATGAAAGACTTTGGAAATGTATACAAAACTTGCATTAATGTGAAATGATTAACTTCCATTTTGATTTTCCATTCAAATGTAATTAAATTCTTGTGTCTTCCCTTACTGTTGTGTAATCGAAGTCCTGGGAAGGAGAAGAAGCAGGGGAAGGAGAGGAGTGAATGGCAGGAGAAAGCCAGATTTTTCCTGTCAACTTGATTCTGCTCTGCTACTTTCATAACTGGAATAGAACAAATCCTCCGTGCTTAAAAGTAGGGTAATATGTCTGTATAAACAAAACACCTTGGAATTTAGAAAACATGAATAGCAAAAGAAACTAAGGAATTGTGTGATTAGGTGATTTCCCTAAAGCTTTGTGGTGCACAGAAACAGGTGCAATTGTCTTGGATATCTTTGCGTGTGTGACTTCAGTAAGACAGGTTTATTTATAGATTTTGTGAGACTTGTACGTACTTGAGTATCAATTGAACCAGTACTGGAGGTGAATCTCAGGGTTTTTTTCTCAAGTAGAAGCATCTCCTGCTTTCTACAGAGATGAATTTTGCCAGGTCTTTGAAAGAGATAACTTGTTTGCTTCATGATACCAAAACTTATAAAATGTGTGTAACTTTTTTCCCTGATATATATGAGAATGAAAAGAGTTTCTGCTGCATAAAATGAAGTTAATAATATTTTACAATCACATTTGCAAATTGTAATTTGCAAAATAAATACTTCATGGCAATTCAATAGGAAGACAGATGTGCCATGGTTTTATGTTTCAGAATGGAAGCCTGTGGCTGTAATTTCCAAGTCAAAAATAAGTTTCTGAACAACTTGGTGAATAAGGACAGATTCTGAAAACAGAAGTTGTTTAAAACAGTCAATATCTTGGTTTCTTAAGGGAAGAAGACACATTGTCTTTTTCCTGCCACGCTAGAGAACGTGGGGGAAGTAACTGAGAAAACTGCAATGGAGTAAAGCAGGCATAGTTTAAAGAATGCACACACCATAGAAGTAGAGGAGTCTGCACTTTCTTGTTCTGTGTTTTATGGAGCAATTTAATTCTGCTGGAGCTTTTTGCTGATGTCTTTTTAGATTCTAGAGCTTGTTTGCAAAATAACACATGAATTTAAGGTGGTGAATGCAAACCACACCATTGCCAGGCTTTGTATGCTTAGCAGTCGTGCAGGGTACTGCACTGTTCTAGCTGAAATAATTTTTATGATACATGCACCAGTTTTGCTTAGAAGATTTTGTTCATATAATGGTTTTAAATGATGACTTACATGCTTGGGCAGGGATGGGGGCTATCTGTGCTTGATAACTTTAGGGTTCTGTAAAACAAATGCAGGATTTCAGGAACTGTCTAAATTTTTTTTTTACTATGGAAATACAGACTTGTTAAAAATGAGTCCACTTTTACAGAAGTGTAGCAAAAGAAAGTTTGCAGGAATGATGGAGTCACAATAGGGACTGCTGAAGAGTCAAGCAAATTCAGACTTGGAAGTGATGTTTCTGGTCTGCTAGCCAAGGAGTTAATGGCTTAGGAGAGTCTGTTGCTCATGATGTCATTGTGTTGTAAGCTATTTCTGAAAGAGTTATGTATTCTGGGATTTTTAGCTTCCCCATGACCTTCAAGGTTTTGAAACTGTTATCCCCCTTGTTCATGGGTGAAAGTAGTTTCAAAGCAAGTTCATAGTTGTTCAGACTATGATGGAGATACAAAAAATTCAGAGTGCTTGGGAAGCCTTCCTTGAAGAAACTATTTTTAGATTCTTCAGGGCTTTTCAGAAGTTTATTAAAAACACTTTTTCACCGTTGTTTCTCCATAATGTATTCTTCTGCAGTTAATGTTGTAAAAATTTTTTTTGTTAAAATGACAAAACCGATATGCAGCTTGTTAATTGGCAGAGTTGAGGCTTCAGAAGTAGATAGTTTGAGGGTGCTGATACAGCTAATGAAATAGAACATAAAGTGTGTGTTGTTTATTATTTTTTAATCCCTTTTAGCTTGATAGCTAAATATGTTTTCTTTCATAGAGTGAAGATACGCAGCAACAAATTATCAGAGAAACTTTCCATTTAGTATCGAAACGTGATGAAAACGTCTGTAATTTCCTGGAAGGAGGGTTGTAAGTATCAAGTTTGAAATAAATGACCAATACTTATTGGCTAGCAAATATTACTGCTGATTATAATATAACTTTTAATGTAAATGCTATGTCACCTGAGATATTTTAATACACAAAGAATGGTATTGTGGTGCACCAGGTATACATATTCTTTACTAGCTGAAGTATACATGTATATATGTATCCAAATGAGTTAGGCAATAAAACTAGTGTGTTTCTAGTGCTGTAACTGACACAGTGGCATATCTAGTGCTATAATTGTTTCAGGCTTAAGATGGGGAAGGAACAAGGAGATGATACCTAACCAGTTTCCCTATACTCAAGCTAAAGATTTCTGATCTCAATTGAAGAGGCATTGGCATTTGCCATACTAATTGCGAAAATTAAAATATTTTGTAGCTGGTGCTTTGGCTTGAGCTCCTAAAATTTGAGCGAATAGCCTCTCATAGTAGGATTCCTCAGCCTTTTTATCAGGGTTCAGGCTTTCTATATAAACTAAAAAGGAACAAAAAAATAGGTTTTGAATGTGCTAATTAATGCAGTGCCAACCAAGATTTTTTATTAATGTGGGTGGAACAACCTATGAGAAAAGCTAGAGTTAGATCTTCTGTCTCTAGAAGACACACACAAAATACCCTTTCTTGAATCATCTTGGTTGTTTTTTTCATAGAATCATAGAATTTTTTAGGTTGGAAAAGACCTTTAAGAACATTGAGTCCAACCGTTAGCTTAACAATGCCAAGACCGCCACTATACTGTGCCCCTAAGCACCACATCTACAGAACTTTTAAATACCTCTAGGGATTCTGATGTGGTCTTGCTTTAGTTGAAGAGAAGGAATTCTGAAATGGAAAAGTGGTTTAGAGGTATTAGTCGTCAAGAATAGTTACAAAGCCACCTTCTAGGAAAAAGTGTCACAACTGATGGAGTAAGCTCATGATCTCCATTCTAAACATAGAGGTTGTCATAGCCTGTTAAATACTGTAATTGTGGAAATTTCTGATTACTGAAAGTTACTATGCTAATGGCTAAATTTTCTGTGTGCAGAGTCAGTTAAAATGCTTAGCTGTACCATGTCAGCTGTGATGTCTTTTTCCTGATAAAGATGATTCCTGATTTTCTTTAAATTTTTTTTTAATTAAAATTATTCTCTTCCAACTACCCAACTGGTGATTCTATCATTAGGTTCTTGGAGATTATTTCAAGCTGGAAACATGCTGGCTTGAATTCTGTAAGTGAAAGACAGAAGCTATTTGGAGCCTTTTAAAAAAAGTCACAGCTGTGCAACAAAAAGAAACTAAGACAAAGGGGACAATTCTAGCTTTCCTCCTACTGCTCAATTCTGGAGTTACTATTTCAACGTTTGGGGTTTTTTCAGGACAGGGATCACTTTATACTTTGCAGTTTACCCAAAAGCCTCAACAGTTTATATATAGTAACTAAATTTATATATACTAACTCGGTGTACTGAAGTATTTGAAAAATGTGGGTAAATAAAGCACAAAATAGGAAATGTTAATTGCTACTTCTTTCCACTTTCACATTTGTTTATAATATTTTTTTCTTCTTAATATGCAATATTTTGCAGTATTTTGAACTTCTTAAACATAGTTCCTGCTCTTCAGGAAGAAGAGGTTCCCTCTCCCCAAGCATTAATGCAAAGCAGTGTGCTTAAGCAAAAGTGACTTAAAAGATTTCTTGTTCTTCCTATTTAGGTACATATTCTCTCCCTATGATAAAGGCAGAAACTAAAGGGATTAATTATGATATACCAAATAGGTGATATACCAAACAAATTCAGTTCTGGTACAGAATTGAGGGAGAATTATATGTTCATAGCTATATAGATTGAGGCTACAAATATTTTTGTTTCTATTTGAGCAGGCCTCCTACTGCTCAAAGCAAATGTTGGTGATCTCAAAAACATCTTATGATTTATATACTTTCTTTGGGAAGGGTACAGTAGAATAGTGGAAGGAAATGCCCGTTCAGACCTATTTTTGTTTAGTAGTTTGATGATTAATGAGTCCATAAAAATTTAATTGCTTCTGTGACTTTAACACTGCATCACAATCCACTGGTTGTAGTACAGTCTTATTTCTCAAGGTGCCAACCATTTTGTAGCACAAGAGTGTTAACATGTTCTTGGTTATTAAGCAGATTGTAAACCCAATTTAAGGCTTTTTCTGTAATTCAAATGCCAGTCTGAATAGTTTTCTTTTTCTGTTGATGCTTCCCTGAGAAGGGCAGGAAAGGGTTCAGAGGCATATGCTCTGTTGATCTGTAAAGCAGACTAATCTCTCTACAGTGTCCACTAGTGTGTAATGGAAACACATTTAATACCCATTTTTTGATAGAACTGCGTAATCTGTTTGAATTGATTTGAATAAAAAAGTGCATATGTTGTTTTATTATTATCCATATTAATAACGGTAACTGTGCTTTTGTGGTAAATGTAGCTTGGGCTGTCTTCGTACTTAGTATTCTTCCATTGTAATTACATCACAAACTGAAAGTTGTGATATAGTTGGATTTGGGATCTGCAGCCAGCCATTAACAATAGGTTTCCTTTAACTGAAATAACTGTGAGGATTTGCCCAGCTTATCCTGAGATGCTAACTAAGCTTTCCTGTTTTCTTCCTGTTTAGATTAATAGGTGGATCTGATAACAAACTAATTTACCGACACTATGCCACCTTGTATTTTGTCTTCTGTGTGGATTCTTCAGAAAGTGAGCTTGGCATTTTAGACCTCATACAAGTAAGGTTTTTTTGCTGCTTTGTTTTTTAACAAGTGGAATTTTACTTTTAATATTTAGAACTTCAATATTTAGCTTTGTCTTTTTCTATACTGTTTGGAAGTGAAGAGGGCTTTCATACTGTGAACACACCCGAATTTTTTGCAGTTTTCTGGATGTCTTTGAAAAAGGTGTAAGGAAGCAATTTAAAACCTACTGAACAATCAGCAGCTATTTTTTGCTGCGACTTTCAAGGCCTTGTTTTGCTTGCAGGTGAAAATCGTACTGTTCAAACATTTGCTAGACAAGTTTAGATTGTGAGACCCTTGATACATAAAGGTGTTTATGTCTCACTCACTCATTGTAAGTATATAATAGGTTAACACATCCAGAACCTCTTTGCATGAAACTTCCCTTGTGGCATATGAGCTTTTGGTCAGATATACCTTAGAAAATGAGTGCAAATGCTGCTTTAGACACGTGTTCTGCCTTGGAGGTGTGGGGAGAGGTGAGAAAGAAAGCTGGTATAGGTTCTTCCTGGATCTCAAGAAAGGCTTGGCAACAAAATGGCTTTATGACGTAACTGTTTAATAAAACAGAGTAAGATGAATGCAGACAGTAAATCTTATACCCCTTCAGGTGCTGGGCATCCCATGTTCATGCAGAATACAGTGGAGCCCAGGTAATTTTCCCATGGTGTGCTGTGCAGAGCAGATCCTGTCCCTGGCGAGAAGCTGTCCCTTTTTTGGACCTTTGAGCTGTTACATGATTTCATCAGAAGAAAGCAACTCTATTCCTAGAGGATGTTCTCATGAGAACTTGTTGCTGCAGTTAGGGGTACTGGGCAAGGCCGTGTAGGTGACGTAAGCACCAGTACTAAGTTGGAGCTGCCAGCAGGCTCCTGTGTTACAGTGTGCTGGCTGAGTTTACCGTGCAGCCAGAGAATTTGTGCCACACAGCACAGGCCTGTGCCTGCTCGGGTTGAGTGGTATTAAACATGCAACAGTTTCTTGGTCAGGATCAATATATTCCACTCCTTGATCCACCTACAGTTCACCTTTCCCAAAGACATTATAAATTACAGATTACATTAGTAAGGGACAGGCTTCTCAAGCGCAGTAGAGCAGACATGGCCTGTTCAAGATTACTAACTCCTTGAATACTTGTCTTCTGCAAGGCTCCCAATACAGTATGTATGATTTACACTGTTAAATGATCTGTATCATCTCAGCAACAAAACCCATGTCTGGTGATATGATCACTCTTATGTCAAGAGAACTGTTGACTACACCAGTGATTTTTCAACTTAAAATTTGCACATAAACAATTATAGTGATGCATGTTAGTGTAGTCAGATGTGGCAAAAAATACATTCACACCATGAAGTGATGCATGTCATTACATAAAATGGGTCTTGGAAGCTTGCACATCAAGAGAATTGATTTATTCCATAAGTAAAATCTGCAATACGCTGAGATGTGGGCCTGTATCTATTGATTATTCACTGCAGAAAGCACGGTGAGCCTTGAAGGTCTCACAGTTCCATGCAGACCTTTATTGGAGCTGTATAGCTTCTCATAGTCACCTATTAGCATTCAGAACAGAGGGCTTTTCTGAACAGTAGATCCAAATTGTCTTTCTGAGGGTAGCAGGGAATGAAGCTGTTTTTTGAGATCCTTATATCATCTTTGGTTATAGAAACATTCTGCAATACCTGAACAGTACAACTTACTGAGTGAGATACACAGTGGCCTTACATGTCATTAACAGTTTGTTGTACAGAGTTGTTTAGTTGCTTGTTGCATAATGTGTCTTCTTGCTTGGAAGTGCTAAAATAGTTATGAACTGAGAAAAGAAACAATATTTCATATGACTCAGGGGTGTTTTTCAAATAAACTGGATATTAAAAATATCTTATGTTTAATAAGGATAAGAAAGACTACCTAGGTCAATCAGTCTGCCCTGTTATGTTTTGCAGGGCCACTATGCAAGTTCAACTAACTTTTTATTTATTATGGTTTATTAAAAATGTTGTATCAGTACCTCCCCATCATTTCCAGTTGCACAGTGTAACCTGAATTGTACTTTAAAGTGTTGAAGCAAATCACTCGAGCTTATTACTACCTATATTTGTATAGCCTTCAAGCTTTCTGAAGTAGGGAGATCTTAAACTTTACTCTAAACTGTGTTGCTTCTTGTGCCAGAAGTGCTCAGATGGACTTCAGTCTCTCTGTCTTTACATTTCACATCTTCTGCATTATGCTGCAGTGTTTGATTACTTGCCAGTATAATTACTTGAAGGAAGCATAAAAAATAGAACTCCTGTTTCTATTTTTCCTGACCCATACAATTTTGTTCATAAATACAGTCTCACCACAGTCCCTGCAGATGTTCAGTTTTCACATTTCTCATGATCATTACTTCAACCGTTTGATTTTAAGGTATACAAAGATTAATGAAACATTTTTTTTTTCTAGTCTGGCTCACAAGAAGGATCTGTTTAATCCTCTTAGCAATAACAATCAGAATTAAATGTATCTTACACTGGAAAAGTACCCTCAAAGTTTGTTATTGCTTCTGAATGCTATGTGCAATGCAGACTGGCAGTATATACACCAAAAAGAGCTTTGTTTTTTGTAGAGAAGTGTTGAACCATTTTCATACATCTTTGTGTACTGTAGTTCAGGGACAGCACAGGTAAGAGTAAGCCATCTGTGGTTTGTTATGAATCATACATAGGCTGAATTGTTTGAATAAGTAGTTAGGTAGAGGGCCAGTTTATGATTTCATGAAAATGAGCTGGTGAAATGAACCTAGAACTCAGTCTAGCACTTTAATCTGTCTTATAAACTGAATGAATCTATAGTGGATTAGATTACATATGGCAGTCTGCAGTTCTTTTCAGCATGAAGTTTTTGTTGTAATAGTTAAGATACTTCTGTGAAGGTTACTTGTATCACCATTGGGTCAGAGCTGTTTCACAGGGGGGTTTTTGGCTCAGCCTTAGTGAATGCATTGTATGTATGTATTCATAGACTCTGCCTCAGATTTTATACTGTGTTCAAACTATATGTGTTTGAACACCTCAGGCAAATTCATACTGTAAATTTTTGTTCAGTTTCTTTTTTTTTAAATACAAAAGCAAGGTTCTGTTTATTGGTTTTGATTAATTGGATGGGAGATAGATCAGTATCTGTGCTAGGTAGGTTTTCCAGTCTTTTGGATTCAGTGTAAATTATGTCATGAGTTGTAGCTATTTCAGACGCTTTAGCCTGTGAAGTGTAAGGTTATAGCGCATGGAAATAAAGTACATAACAAGATATAACTAGCTGTAGACTGCCATGAGGAAAAAGTTGAGTGACAGTTATGATGGTACCTATGTTATGGACGTAAAAGCCTATGTCACCTTTAAGCATTTTCGAGAATTTTAGCCCATTGCTGTACTTCCAAGACATGTTGATGCAGTAAGCAGTTAAATCAGTGAGATCAGTCTTCCATGAAAAGTTGTATATAGCCATGCAAGATAATGTTCAGTAAGATGCATGGGGGAAACGCAGTGCAGTTCACAAATGATATTTTTCTCAGTTCTTAAAGATAAATCATCCTGACCAGAGATGCTTTTATGGAATTAAATAAAAAAAGGAGAGACGTACAACTAGGATACATGTTTTGGCAGACAAATCCATTAACTAGTTCTCAGTTAACACTATGAGTTTATTTTAGAGTTTGGTGGAAAGTAAAGGGCAGGAATTAATTAAAAGTAAAAAAAAACATGTTGACCTTAAAAGTCTTGTTAGTAATGTGTTTGTCTATTGATAGGTCTGCTTCAAAGACCACACTTCTGTTTTGACTAATCAGCAGGACTTGTACAGTCTTTTGCTTACACTGTAAGCTTGGCATTCTCTGAATAATCTATGAATAGTTTTTTTAAAAAAAAAAGTTTTTGAAAGAAAACTGGGATGTCAGTGTAAGTGTGGACAAATGCAGCAGCTGCTCCAAGGATTTCCCAATTAGAAATGCTGTGAAAGCTTGGTAGTTGATTTCATGTGCTTGCAACAATATGTGAATGATGACTTACTAAAGGCCACTCTTAGAGCAGAACAGAAACTAGTCTTGCGTATGGAAAACTGGTTGCACATTCAGACTGTTATGTTTTAAATGAGTCTGAAGTAGCATTTGAACAGTCAAAAGCAGTGAAGGACAGGGCTTTCCATGGGCTGATTGAATGAATTCTATCTTAAGATTTACCATTGCTATTTAGCCTAGGAAGAAGGATGGGATATTCTTTATATGAGTTACACCTATTGATTTTACTTAATTTTGGTACCTGCTTTTGTTAGTATTTGACATTATCTAGTATCAGATGCATTTAATTGATTTGGTGTTCTGATTTTTCTGCTAGCCTTGTTGTCTTCCCAATATTAATGTATATTTGATTCCTGTGTTTTGTTGTTTACCTAATGAAAAAATGAATCCTTCATGGTAGATGTAGTGCTTTACTTTTTGTCATATTGCTGAGTATAGGAAGCACCTGGCTTATATATAACCAATAACAATTTGTTATTTTGATTCATATACTTTAGTCTCCAGGTGTGTATCTGGCTTTAATATTAAAGTATATTTACTACAAAAGAAAGGTGTGGGTTTTCCTTTTGGATTGGTTTTTTGTTTGTTTGTTTTCTTTTCTGGTTGCCTTGCATAGAGATAGATGTACATGGGTTTTTCTTCGAACTGTAAAAGACTATGATTTCAAAAGTGAAGCACAAGGGGGAGCTAGTAATTCGTTGTGCATGCATAGTTATTTTACTGTTACTTAAGTCACTTATTTATGTTTCTTTTCCAGTAATATCACTAGGTGCATCTGAAGTCATTACTGAAGTACTTAAATTCTAGCAATGTTGCCATAGTGTGGAATTCATTTGACTCTCAGCTACAATGATGATGAAAGTGGCTTTAATTTTATTTACTATAACAATTATTTGAAAGTGTCTTAAAATAGGTCAAGGAACATTACTGTAAAAACCTAGTTTACCTTGTAGACTAATGCTTTTAAAGACCAGTTATTTGTAATAGATGTATACCTTATAAGTGCTGGCATTACTGTGAGTGAACTCTCCATTGTGAATGGAAGATTGAGGAAGTTTCCAAAGTTTCCACCAGAAGTCCTTAGCCAGTTAGAAATTTCTTTGAAGAGTACTTTGTGCCATGTGATTTCTCTTAGATTAGAAAATGTTTGATGTGGATTACTGGTCATGCATTGCAAGCAGAAGTCTGTGAGTTCATTCAATGTGTGGTGTTGTTGCAATGTAACATGTAAAGGTTTCAAAGTAACCGTTGTAACTATGAATCAAACCTTATAGGAGAAGCCCTAGTTAGTGGACAAAGGTCACAAAAGTAAGACTACGTGGTGTTGATGTGTGGGCATACGTACTACTACTAAACACACACACCTGTGGGGGATTTTTGGAGGGTTTTCGTGTTGCATTTGTTTTCAGCATGTTCCTTTGTTTTTTCAAGGAACTAAATAGATGTCAAAACCGGAGTATGCAAGTTCATGTGCAAACTTGGTGATGTATATGAGGAATATTTTATTTTCTTTCAAAAACAGTGTCAAACTGTTATCTCTTTTAATTAATATATTTGGATAAAGATTACGTTTACACTTTTATTTCCAATCTTCTTCCTGCAGCTAATACCAAGCAGCACTGTCTTTGTAACCTCATTCTCCTAAGGTACAAGGAAAGTAAGAGAACATCTCTGGTCATTTGTCTTGCTGCATTATATTTGTGACCTGTGTAGTTTCTTCTGCTTAACATAGGCTTTTTTTGCTTGCTTGCATACCTTCTTCGTAGAAGACTTACTATCACAACAAATTAACAACAACCTTTAAGACAAAAAAAAAAAGATCTGCTTCACTTAGCTTCAGTATAGTTTAACAGAAGCATATCCAGTTAACTGTTGTCAGTGAACCTTACTGTCTTGAGTCTGCCTGTGAAAATGCTCTACATTCCTTCTTTAAGTTATGAATTGGTATTTTGATATTAAAGAAGAATCCTTGTTCTAAATGCATGGAACATAAGTTAGATGTAGTTTGACGTTAAAATGGAGATTGATAATAGTAGTAATAGCAACAGCAGAGTATGATCATCTTCTCTTTTATAATGTAAGCAGGATCTGAGACCAGGGATTGAGATGTGAAAGTAATCTTTCTTGATATGCAAGGTAGACAACTGGAAATGGCTCACATCCAGTAGACATGTTTTACTGGGTCTGTAGACAAATACCTAACTATAGAAGCAGGCTTTTTACCCACAAAGAGTTGTGGTGAATGGAGTTAAACTCGGTGGCTGGTCACAAGTGGTGTTTCCCAGGGCTCAGTACTGGAGCCAGTTCTGTTTATGATGAACTGGACGAGGGGATCGAGTGCACCCTCAGTCAGTTTGCAGATGACACCAAGCTGGGGGGAGTGTTGACCTGCCTGAGGGCAGGAGGCTCTGCAGAGGGACCTGGGCAGGCTGGAGCGATGGGCCCAGGCCAGTTGTGTGAGGTTCAGCAGGGCTCAGTGCCGGGTCCTGCCCTTGGGTCACACCAGCCCCACGCAGCGCTACAGGCTGGGGCAGAGCGGCTGGAAAGGGCCTGGTGGGAAAGGGCCTGGGGGTGCTGGGTGACGGCCGGCTGGGCAGGAGCCAGCAGTGTGCCCAGGGGGCCCAGGCGGCCAGCAGCACCCTGGCTGGTGTCCCCAGCAGTGTGGCCAGCAGGACCAGGGCAGTGACCGTCCCCCTGCCCTGGGCACTGCTGAGGCCGCCCCTCGAACCCTGTGTTCAGGTCTGGGCCCCTCTCTGCAAGAGGGACGTAGAGGGGCTGCAGCGTGTCCAGAGATGGGCAGCGGGGCTGGGGGAGGGGCTGGGGCACAGGTCTTGTGGGGAGCCGCTGAGGGGGCTGCGGGTGTTTAGTCTGGAGGCTCAGGGGGGACCTTGCTGCTCTCTACAGCTGCCTGACAGGAGGCTGTGGGCGGGTGGGGGTTGGTCTCTTCTCCCAGATAACAAGCAACAGGAGAAGAGCAAACAGCTTTCAAGTTGCGCTAGGGGAGGTTTAGATTAGAGATTAGGAAAACTTTCTTCACTGAAAGTGTGGTGAAGCATTGGAACAGGCTGCCCAGGGAGGTGGTTGAGTCACCACCCCTGGACGTGTTTAAAAGATGTGTAGATGTGTGGTTTAGAGATGGACTTGGCAGTTTTAGGTTAATGGTTGGATTCAGTGATCTTAAAGGCCTTTCTAACCTAAAGTATTTCATGATTAACAAACCATGTTGAAAGGAGAGAGAATAAAAATCAGATGTTTAACTCCTTCCATATTGCTGCTTTAGGGTTTCAGTTTAGAGTTGCAAACCCCCCCAAAATACATTTAGTGATTAATAAATAGTATCAATGCATATTGTGACAAAATGGCCTTAAACCATCTAAAACTAAGATTAAAATATCACATAAATTGCAGCCTATTTACTGGTCATTAATAAATGATCTGTAAATTCTTACAGAAAATCTTTTTAATTTTGAGGATCCGAAGCTCTCAAACTCAAGTATATGTTTAACTTGGAGGTCATGACACACCTCATCTAAGTCAGTAGGTGTTCTCTGTTGCATAAAGGAACTTGTGCTTATACTTCCCTAGGACTGGAATCTTTTGTCAGCACTCACCACAAGCACATGGTGATTTGCATTTGGGAGCATTAGGAGTGTAAGTACAGTCATCTTTTCATTGTCTGGCCTAATTGGGGCCTGGGATGCTCTTGGTGTGCCAAAAGTGGCTAACATGAGTACCAAGGAATCTGTTACAGAAGCACCCAGAGCGGGGTAATGTGCAGTCCATATCTGGCAGAGATCAGTGGCTGGACTTCAGCAGGTGCTATGGTTTTTTTCTGCTTTGTGCACTCACATTCTAGATTCAGGGAGAGGTTATTTGACTGGGTACAAACTGCTGGACTTCTCTAAATTTATGTGGTGTTATGCCTGATAGGATCAGCAGGTGTGACATTAAGACAGCTACCTTTTTCCTTGGTCCATCCTGGATTCAGGAGGTCTAAATCAGGTGAAAGCTGCTGTACTGTTGCTGGAAGTTGTAATGCTGACACTTGCATGATGCTGACAGTTTGTTTGCATTACACATGTGCCTATGTGTGGCAAAGTTAACAGTAGTCTGGATGACCAGGAGATGCCTGCAGTATAGTAATGGTTAAAAATAATAATAATACTGAAAAAAAACCCTAGCTGATTGTTGCTTAATAATTGGGCTCTAATGAAATGGAAAGGAACACTGAATCACAGCTGAGAAAATTGAAGCATATATGATATTGCTGTTTTTTCAAGATGTAACTATTATTTAAAACTGTGACTTTTAGCAGAGTTATAACATAAACTGACTTGTGCTTAATGGTTTTGCCCTCTACAGATAACATACTGTTGACATAACAATGTTAACTACATAATTTCTATAGATGCTTTTAATGCCTTAAAATCTGCCCAGTGTTTACTTTCTGTATTTGCTTTTGTTAAACCTCACACCTGATGGAGCTATTGAGTTTCTGTTAAAGCTTGACCTCAGGCTTTTTTTTTCTCTTTTCAGGTATTTGTGGAAACATTAGACAAATGCTTTGAAAATGTCTGTGAACTGGATTTAATTTTCCATGTAGACAAGGTACTGTGGTGAGCTGTCATAATACTTCTTGTCAAGTAAAATGTTAGGTTCAAATGGCACTTGATATTAAACTCTGCAGTGATTCTTTTATTGTCAGTGAAATCTAGACAATTTCTACCAACATACTGTTTTTAAGACTTAAAAGCTGCTATGGTGGAACATGTATTTCTGAGGAAAAATAAAATAATGCAAGAGCTCTTTGTAGTGTTACTGCATATATAATTGTCAGATTGGAGACATCTGAATATTCCCAGAGTAGGACTTAGTTTCAAGAAATAATTTGTTCTGTTTTGTTTATGGTTAGGTGTTATATTACTCAACTGAAGTTATGGGGTTTTTCCAATTATGGCTGGCAGTTGCCTTTCAAATGCTATGATTGTGTAATTTAAATACTGTGTGGATCTTTTTCTTCTAAATCAGAAACAGACATCACATCTTTTTTCAAACATTTAGAAACAATCTTGTTTGAATATTCCCAGCTATCAGGAACAAGTATTTTGTTTATTAACCCAGTTTTCAGAAATGCTATTACTGTAGTAACGTTTCATTTAAAAGGATATACCTAAAATGCTAAGAATTGACTATACAGAATTTATTTCTTCAGTTGCATTTTGTGCCTACTCTTGCTTTCTGTGCAGTCACCTTTCCCCATCTGTGAACATCTTTTCGCATCAACAGCAAAAGACACAAAAACAAAATAAGACAAAAAACACTAAAGTGAAGTAAAAATAGCAACAAATATCCATTTGGATAATTGGATAAATAACCATTTGAAACTGGCTGAGTTTGTTTCAAAATTGGGAAGTTATTTTGGAAAAAACACCTGTACCTTGACCAGGCAGTGAAATGCAAATTACCTTGAGTAGGTATTTTGAACTGATACTGTGCTCATGAAAAGCCATTACGATTTCTAGCCTGGCTGGAACATGTTAGCTTTTTCTAAAATGGCAGGTTAAATTACAAAAGAATTTATGAGTTGTTTAGATATTGGCTTCTGAGCTTAAAGAACCCAAATACTGCCATCATTTTGTGGTAAGAAGTTTGATCTTTACCTTTAGCTGTGGAATACTTCAGCTGCTACGCAGTCCAAGCTGTTGCTCTGTAGCATGTTTCATTCAGTAGCATTCCTTAACATAAGTAGTCTTTTACACTTTATAGGAGAAACATCTTTCCAATAAATTGTAGAGAACTTACATGCTTCAGAATGTTGAATTTTTTGAAGAATATTTTATTTTGTATCAGATATAGATGATATTTTCTTCTTGAAAACTATTTGTCAAGTGGAAGCTAAGATTTAAGTGTTTTATTTGATTTACCAAGAAACTGCATGAGAATCCCATTAAATCTTGAAGCTATGATTTTCAAACTCTGAGGAAAATGTGAACCCTAAATACTAATTAAATATTTCAGAAAATGTAACCCATTTCCAAAATATAAGGTCAGCAAAACCTTGAGTGAAAAAAAATTTTAGCATGGTGCTAACCACTGCAGTAATTTTTAACTTGAGTGTAAGTCAGCAAAAGAATACAAAACAGAAACCTGAACTTACACAGTAGCGCAAGGTTACTACCAGCAGTACTGTAGCATTAGTTGTACAGTTATGACTAATCTCATGCCATCTCCATTCTGCTTTTTTTTTTCTTCCAGTGTAATTGGTTTGTAAGGCTTACTTTATACCACAACATAGGATGAAAACATTTGATTCAGTACAGTTTAAGTTCATTAGTATTCTTGTAGATCTGTAAGAAAAAAACCCAGGAAGATGTATCTGTGAGAATGAAACTGCAGCATTAAATTCTCTCTAAACTGCTGGGAAGTTCACTTTGTCAAGCAGCAAAATTAACTGAGTCTTCTGAGTTATAACACAATGACTTTCTCTTGTCAGATATTCGTGGCCTGGCTTGTTAATAAATTTCAAGTGTGCAACAGGGAAAACCAGCAACTGCTGCTGGATGTTTTGTCTAAACAGAGTCTTAGTTATAGTGGATACTTACATGTGGGATGTGTTTGGAGCAAAACATTTCAAATATTTGCATTTTGAGCGGCCTGGTGTTGAGAAGAGTGAGGATGTGACTAATCGATTTGGATAAGAGTTGATCTGTGTCTTCAGTTCTTGATGTAGTTGTGGAAGGTAACTTTATTTCAACCCTCTTGCTAGAATGGCCTAAAAAACAAGAAAGACCTTTCTTGTAAAAAAATTATGTAGCATTTAAGAGAGTTAAAACTGTGTAATCTCAACAGCTGTTGCCTCTTCAGTAGCATTTTATGTGGCATTTCTATAAGGAAACATTTACCTTCATCAGGCAGCCATCATTATACAGGACCCAGTGATGGCTTATAGTAACCTGGAGCCAAGAGAGATGCTTATTCAAGAAGACTATTGGTATAGTACTAGAAATTGATTTGGAGAGAGGTATATAGGTGGGAATTAAATAGTGGTTTTTGTGTGCTGTAGCAGGGTGCTGGGAAGTGTAATTTGTACAGGAGAGAACTGAGCATTTTTACAGATGAGCTGTATTAAAAACAAACTTGCTATAGCTGGAGCAAAACGTTTGAAGAGAAGGAGCTTTATTTCAGTCCTGTACTGATTCCTACACTGAGTCCAGGGGTGTAACACTTTCTGATGGAAAAGATGTCACGGAAAGCTACCGTAAACATCTTTTACAACTAAAATATTAGAATATGTTCAGTTAGGGATGTAAGGAAATACTTCTATTTTTCCACAAGATTTTGGCACGTAGTGAAATATCTCTGGGAGTATCATGATCTCTTCCAAGAGTTTATCTGACCAGAACAGTGAACCCTCCAGAATCAGATTGCAGCTTAAAGACAAGAAAACATATTTGCCAGATTTTCCTGGGAGAGTTTTTTCTTGATGCATTCCTTCTTCACATTTATGAAAGCACACATTCTTGCTTTTAGACAGCTCATGGAACAGAAGTAGAACTCTTGATTTTTGTAAAAGCACCTCAGAATTCTTACTACAATGGAAATTTCAGATTTTGAAAAGGTGATGGTCTCAACAGTCTGATCTCTTTTAGAATATAAATGTAAGAGGTGTACTCCATGTGTCTTCAGTTTTTCTTAGACACTATTTTGAATACACTGTTGAAGTGTATTTTGCACTTCATTGCCACTTAATGCTTTTTAATTCAGAAATTTTTTTGTTTATTTAGGAAAATAATTAGTGATTTTTTTAGTTAGAAAAAGTAGAGAAAATAAAATGTTTTTGATAAGTTAATATGTATTTGTAATGAAAAATAAAAAATAGTATTAAAAATGTGTGTCTTGCTACTGCTTATGTCTGGGCAAACTTGCTAGTACTGTTTTATTCTTATAGTGTATTTAAGAGAAGGGAGTAAATCGATTACAATGTTTACATAATATTATTAGTCATAGTTGTGATTTCCTTTCATTACAGATTAGTGAGTAAAATTAATTGTATTGTTATTTGGAAAATCGTCCCTTTAGAAGAAAAATGAGGCAAGACAAAAAAATGGTTAGCTACTGTGTCAGTTCATGCTTTATAAAGATTTCTAAATACTGCTTGTTAGACTTCCATATTACATACTAAAAGCAGGGAAAAAAAATAGTTAAGCACGATCCAAGGTTGGAACAGTTTGCATGGAAGAAGTTGTTAAATATTCAAGATACTAGAGGCAGGGAAGTAAGAAGTGTATTGAAAAAGTGTTAAAGGGTCCGAAGAAAATAACAACTCTTGTTTCTCAGGAATAGAGAGCAGCAGGATATTAGATGACATTTCAGGAAGTACATTTGAAATAAATAAAATGCGTTTTTCGTGATTGATAATTAAATTACAGAATGTCCAATTTTATCATAGATACCAAGAATATTATAAATAGGTTAAAAAGTAATAAGATGTGTTAACCAAAGGAAAATCTGGCAGGGGTTATAAAATACAATAATATAGCAAGAGACAGCAAATAAACTGTGTTTCAGGAGTCCTTAAAATGGGGATATTTGGAAACAGACAGTTTATGTCAGGATAGATCATACTCTAAAGATTTCTTGCATAATTTTTTTGAGTGTCAACTGGTGAATTTTTGAAACCAGATAATGAACTAGGTGGATTTTGCTTTCTGATTTAATAAAGCCTTTTAAGCATGCGTGAGTGTAACTATGCTACACTTGAGAAGTAGTAAGTGTTAGTATGCTCCTGAGCAGTTTTATAATCTCATAATCTGTTTTTTTATGAGGTTGGCTGATGCAAGACCATTGTATCTAGAAATGCAATGAATTGGTCTTTCCTAATTTCAAATATATATACACACACGTGTTTTTTTTTTTAATTTCCTATTCATATATATATACACAGACATTTTTAGTACAATTAATATTGCTGACATATGCATTACACTTACATAGTCTCTAATTCTTTCTGTATAGCTTTTCCTGAAAATTTGGATTTCCTGCCTATAATGGATAGAGCAAGGTTCTGCTCTGAAGCATTTGTTTTTACCAGTGAAACTTTCTCCACATCATGAAGTACCACATTTTTACCATAAAATTCTAAGAGAATTCTATTATAGACCTAGGGAGGTGCCTGGTACAAGGCGTTGCTCCCAGCAGGGTCAGCCATGGGGGTCAGACCGGGCTGCTCAGGGAGGGAGGGAGCCTGCACAGCCCCTGGGCAGCCTGTGCTACCGCCTTGCCTGCCTGTCCTCCTGGAGAAGTGAGTCTTAGTCTCTCCTGTCCCTTGCCTTTCTGCCATGCCCTGCTGAGAAGGTCCCACTCACTGACAGTCCCTTGTAGGCACTGGTGGCTGCTGTTAGGTACCCCAGGCGCCACCTTGTCCAAGCTGATCCAACCCTGCTGCTCCAACCTCTCTGCGCAGGACAAACGCACTAGTCCCAACAATTTTAGTGGCTCTCTGCTGGACTCACTCCATTTATTGATGTCTTCCGTCCACTTGTAGGCCCTAGACTGGACACAGTGTTGTTCTAGATGTAGTCTAATAATACATTATATATTTACCATGTCAGTAGCCCTCTAGAGGAAAAAATTACATCTGTTATGAGTAGTGTTGACAGGACTGTAAATGCTTACCTTTACCTATTGTGGAGGGAAATAGTCACTAAAACTGGCATAATTTCATTACATTTCTTTTTAAGGGCACCTTGCAATCTATTTCAGAGAAGCCAGAGCACTTGTGAAAACTTAATCAAATGCTCAATCTCTTATTTTGTTATAGGTTTCGTATAGAGTTCAGCCTGTTATTTTAGAGCTTCAGCTCTCAGTGTTTCAGAGTATCATGTGTATCATCACATCATGAGTGATGCCTCAGTTTATCAGTAAGCTGTTTTAGAAAGAGATTACCTGAGAAAAGCGGTGTCTTGGTTTAACCCTGGCCGGTAATTAAGTACCACGCAGCTGCTTGCTCACTCTTTCACCCTGAGGGATGGGGAGGAGAGTTGAAAGGAATGTAAAACTTAAGGGTTGAGATAAGAACAATTTAATAATTGGAATAGAATAAAAATGAAAGAACAATAATAACGATGATAACAGTTACAATGAAAAGTGGAAGGGAGAGAATAAAAAACAGAGGGAAAAGAGGAAAGGAACATGCGGTGCTCAATGCACCTGCTCACAACTGGCCAACCAGTCCCTGAGCAGCGACCTGCCCGTCCCATCCCAGCCAACCCACCAGGTATGGTATCCATACCAGGCATGCCGTCCCATGATATGGAATACCTCTTTGGCTAGTTCGGGTTGGCTGACCTGACGGTGTCCCCTCCCAGTTCCTTGTGCTCCTCCAGCCTTTTTGTTGGCAAGGCCCAACGAGCTGAAAAGTCTCACATCAAAGCCAAAACACAGCACTGCACTAGCTCCTGAGAAGATAATTAAGTCCATCCCAGCTGAAACCAGGACAAGAAGTCTCTTTTTTTTTGTTGTTCGTAAAAACATAACTCATTATTTTTTGTTTTATTTTAAAACAAATTAATAACCTGTAAAGATCAAGATTGCTCTTCTTCATTCTTTTGTTCTGTCCTACTAGACTTCCACAGCCTGTTCCATGAAGTTCTCTGCTCAGCAAGTCGGACTAATCAGGAACGTATGGAGGTGTCACTTCTTGCCACTTCAGTCAGAAATACATGTGAATTATTCCTGTGCTTTAAATGAAAGGGCCAAGTTCTATACTAAAGTTTTCAAGAATGTTAAGTGGAAATTGAATTAAATTCCTTTGCTTCTCCAGGATGTAGGCTGGAATTTAGACTCTTATGACTTCTCAGTGCAGTTTCAGGTATCCTCCACAAATTAAAACATATTCTTCAACAATGGAAATATTTTTTTGACTTTGAAGTGAATAGTTCCTGAATTTTGGGGCTACCAGTTCAGGCTAAAGTTAAGCTGGAATTTCTTCCTTGACATCACCAGCTCTGCCAAAAAGAGCAAAATGAGAAATACTCCTCTAAAATCTGGACATGATGACTGTGGTTGCTGTTTTGGAGCCAGGTGCATTTATGCATTGCATAAAATTCAAATCTATTAATCTGCAGCAGCAAGTGATGGTGTTTGCATTGTTACACTGCATTTTTATTGAAAGATGGAAAAGAACCATGTCATAGTAAATTCTCAGATTAGATAAGACTAGCCAGAAAATTTTCCACTTCTGTAGGGAGAAATGAACTGTTTGTTAGTCCTGTAAGTCTGTATAATGCCCATTCAGAAACCAGAAAAATCCCAAAATTTCATAGCATGTGAAAAATACTTCTTTAGTAAATTATTGATAAAATATAACCAAAATCATCAGATAAATTTATGTATTGTTATAAATAAATGTATTATGAAGATCTTTGTAGGTTTTATGTTTTGTTTTTGGTGGCCATGCATATTGTATTAGCTAGTCTTCCTATATTCTGAGGAGAATGCCACATGGCTTACAAGTTGTGGAGTAGTCAAGAAAGCTTGTTAAACGTGTGCGGAAGCTTAAAAACATCACTGATCTTGGAATGGCGTGTGATTGTGACTGAAGCTGCAAATCTGTCTACTTCTGCTCCCTAAGGAATTATCAAATCTAATACTGTGTTGATTAATAAACTGTGATTCTATAACATCTTTAGACAGGCCTCTTTAAAGTTGCATACTTTATAACCATTGCCAGTGGCAGAGATTTGTTGTCCTCTAAGTGCTGTTAGTGGTTGTTGTTAACCTTCTAGTTAAGGAAAAATAAAAAACCATTTTTGTGTCTCTTAATTTTTTTTGTAGTAGCTTCCATATTAAAATATTTGATATTTTCTTTTTGATACTAACAACACTTTAAGTTAACTTCTTACATCATCAGCTTATATTATCAAGTCTTCTGTATGAGTAAAATTGAGAACTGCCTGGAAAATCAATATTTTTCATGTGATTCTTCACCAATTTGTGACCAAATGCAAATGTAAATTTTTATTTTATTTTATTTTAGTATTTCGGGTAGCCTATACAATGTATTTGCTAACTCCTATTTGTGTACAGCTATAAGCTGTTTCCTTATGCTATGAACAAGTAGCAGTAAATAGTGGTGATGTCTTTCAGTGTATTTGGATTGTCAGTGTGGAGTAAATTAATGTTAGATTACCATGTCTTTAGCTTTTAGCTGATTGTGATGTTAAAAGCTTTTAAATCCACTTAGTAACAAATCAGGAGAATTATTGGCACCACTTTGAAATTACGCTTTTTACCTTGGTATGTTATGAGGGACATATATATGCCAGGAATAAGAATGGCTCACTAAGGATTGTTGGTCTTTCTCATAAGTATTTGATTCTTAAAGCTATATTGAGCAGCAGTAGGCAGAGAGGAAGAGCTATTTTCAGCCTCTAAACACATTCATTGTAAGTTTCTACAGAAATATACTAATGATTTCTCAGGGGAACAAGTCTTCAATCTCATTTTTGAGATGGCACAGAATTGAGAAGTGTAGTGGGTTTTGATATATTACCTGCAACTTGCCTTTGGCATTGTTTGATTCAGGCATTTATTTCTATCCTTGATCGACAGAGAAATTGTAGTAATATCCAAAATAGTAGCACAATTTTGCTTTGAAGTCTCAGATTGTGCAATGTGTTTATATCAGAAAAGTAATAAAATCTTCTTTCAGAATTATAATGGGATTAAAATATTATACATTACATATAAACTCTGGATTTTTCCTAGAAAGTATGTGGAAGCATGCTTTTTTTAAAAAGTCTTTAGTGCAAATACAGACTCCGAAGCAGAGATCCATGAATGTGAGCTTGCATCCCCAGATCAAGGTGGCAGGGAAGAGGGATATTTAGACACACCCATTTCATTAATGTCTGCAGCTGGCTTATGTAGTCTTTCAGTTAGTCCTAGCTGTCAGTCTAGTCTCGGATGCTGAAGACTCCCTGTTTATCGTAAAAAGTACATACTCAAGTATGGGTCAGCTCAGGCATGTTAATTCTACTTCTGAGCCTAGTCTTTGTACCCATGGCGGGTGAGCATCACTGCTTCTCTCTTCCTTCATAGGTGTAGCCCAAAGTAGTTTTTACACATATATTTGTGAGCAGTTTGTTTTATCTTGTAGAACCTGCTCCTGAGAGGTATTACCGCTATTGATACTAACTAGAATTCTTGTTCCAGTCCTTGGATAGAAAGCAGGTACTTAAATAAAGATGAATGTGAAAGTTTCTTCTAGCATTGATAAGTGAAGAAGATACTGGAGAAATGAACGTCAAGTTACAAGCTTTGTTCCCAAATGGGTTTAAATAAATTGCTGACATTAATTAAGTCACTTACAGAAAGCAGGCGTTCCTGTATGGAGGAATCTATATATCATCTGTCAAGGTGCATGTAGGACACTTTACATTTAAAAAATTTCTTTTGGTCTCTTTTAGGTCCATAATATATTGGCTGAAATGGTCATGGGTGGAATGGTTTTGGAGACCAACATGAATGAAATTGTCACTCAGATAGATGCTCAAAATAAACTGGAGAAATCTGAGGTAAGAGTGACATGCTGTGTAGTTTCTAAACTAAAACATAGTTGTAGTACATGCATGCTACATGATATTGTTTGTCCTTCAGTAGCATACTATATACAACTGCTTGTTTATAATGCGAAAAATTGACAATTATTGTCAGCTTAGGATGTCGTACCTTTCATCATAAGTAATAATCGCTTAGAGTTGCTGCTGATTAGTTTTTGCAATTTGTATCTAATAGCACTGTGCACTGTTGCTATTGAGATACTTCCGCAGTTTAAGCTTCTCTTGCAGAAGGCATGTTATTTGTAGTGTATTTATTATGCTGGACTACTGACTATAACACTTAAATGAAATCAGATCTAAACCAAAGGGTGTATACAAAGACGACATATATCTGTCTGCAAGCATGTTTCTGGCAGCTAAAATAAAACAGCAGCATATTTAGTGTCTAATACTGCAACACAAAGTAATAAACTGATCTGGAATGGACTAGCTAAAATTTAAAGCCTAGTTTTAGTAATTTCAAGTAAAAAAGAATTCTGCCATTTTGATAATCTGAACATTTGGTCTTCAGTTGAGTAGATTCAAGTGAGAAAGTGGTATTCTGTATATGCCCGTAACAATCTGGGTGAGGGATACTCACCTAAGTTGTGGGAGTCCTTTTTGAATTCAACAATCGTTGAATCTGTGTTTAGGAAAGAAACTTAGACTAAAAAGGATTTTAGAACTGCTTTAGCTATCACACAGAATATTACGGTTCCTTTAACATAACCACATGTCTTGTAAGCCAGAATACTACTAGCACATCTTAGCTAAGTCTGTGATTGATTCTTACTGATGAGAGTATTTCCATAGAAGAATGCATCATCTGATTTTTGAAGCATAATACTCAAATTTCGAAACAAACCTTTGCTTGAATTGGAGACTTTCTCTAAAGTTGAAGTTGGCTGAGTGGATTGAAATATTGCAGGTGGCATAAAGATGAAGTAAATTGACATTTTTAGGAGAAGACCAAGAGAACTTCCTAGTCTTCACTTAAGTGCAACAGAGAGAAATGAATGCTTCAGGTTTTTTGTGGTACAATGTATACTGTTCTCCTAATTCTGCACCACCTCAAGTCTTTTAATGCATTTAATTGTCTGTTTTGCACAACTTCCAAACTGTATCCAAGAACAGGACAACACTGTATGAAAAACAGGAAGAAGCTAGATATGATAAGATACAGTGCCTAGCAATGTACATCCAGAAGGACAGTATTGTAGATAATGTAGGTGTCCAAAATGTTAATTTTAACATTTTTCTCAAACCCAGAATGAGCCATTGATCACAAAGATTAATATTTGGAATTATTCTCATAATTTTTTACTATATTTGAACAACTTCTGTATATATATGTTCTTCTTTATTTGATGGAAAATAACGTAGTCTCCCAAAAGCTGAACCTACTGAACAACTATTTTCTACCCTGTATTATGTGCATATCAGTTTTACCTGAAAGCTTTTACTTAAGGTATTTATTCTTAGTTGTGTGAATTCTGTTACCAAATCAACTGTAGACCAGTCTCTGACTAGTCAACTGAAACTCATCGATTCAGTGCAGCCTGTTGCAATACTTGCTGTGTTCCATTATTCATCAGTAAGTCATTCTTTTAACATGCTCTTGGTATAAAAATAGGTGGTAGAAGATATAAAAAAACAAGTAGAGCGCAGACCATATGCAAGGCAAATAGGAACCTGTTCCTTTACGTTCAGCAATGAATTATAGAAGGTAAAGAAGTAGCAGTGGTAAAACACTTGGTGACTGGGATGGAGTAGAACATTTCAGTCTGCTCACCACAAATGAATTTTTTTTGTTTTTGTTAGCTCAGTGACTGTTTCTTTTCAAATTTAACAGTTACTGTAATGCTGAGATACTTCAGAATACCTGGTAACTACCTCCTCAGTTCATTAATCATTTGTTTCATTTATAGTCACAGAAATTTCCTGATTGCTATTTCTTTTATCCTTTTGTCTTTTTGATCAAGTTCGTAAATTTTTCAACATGTCTTTCCTAAACATGTATTTTCAAGATACAAGCAAATCCAGTACATGTAAATCAAATCAGTAACAACTTGATATTTTTGAATGCTGGTCAGTAAGAAATCAAAACTAGTGGATCTTATTAGTTTTCTTTAATTTAAAAGAAAATTATATTTAAAATTTAGAAATTACTATTGATATAGTCTGTAGTTCATAGGACTGCCGCCTATGCCACAGCAATCTAGCTTTAGTCTGTTTGGCTTGTTAGACCTCTCACAATTCTTGCGTTCATAAAGTAGCTGCTTTAAGTTTAAATTGCCTTTTTTATAGTTGAAATGATGAAGCTAATAAAGTTGTAACTGAGCTACGTTTTCAGAAGTGTTTTAAATTTTGTATTGTGTCCACCTGGCTTCCCTTAATATAAAAATTTAGCCTTTTGACATCAGGTATTTGTTTAGTGATGTGTTAGGTTTCTAAACAGGCTTTCAGTTAGAGTCTAGTGAAGAACATTGAATGCATTTATTAAATACACAAATATTTGAGCAAACTTAACAACTCAAAGAATCTGTTAATCTCTGTTTAAAGCATTAATTATTTAAACCACTATGAGGGAGTCCCTAGCTTTGATTTCTGATTCAGCTTTTACATTGCTTGGATGGGCTACACAGGAAATTCTATTTCTACCCTGAGAAATGTTGTCATAAATGCATTTCCCTACCTTTTAGTTTAGTGTTTATCTGCAAATGGATTTCTGGTCAATCCTTCTAAAGAAAAAGATCATTGTGATTAAGGGAGGGAATTTTTGGGAGAGGGGTCATTGGGATTTTATCTGAAGCCTGTGGAAGTATTGTAGGTAAACCTGGGCTACCTCTGCTCTATTTGGAGTGTTCAACTGCGTGTGATTTAGACTTTTAAGTTGGACCTCATTTTTCCGAACCTCCTGATCTTTTCTAGCTCTTTCCATTCTTCTCTCTTACAGACCTTTATCTTTCAGTCTCCCAGACAGGACAGGTAGACAAAGGTATTGCTGACTTTTAGAAAAAATGTACTTTTAACAAAAAGGGAAAGCAAAATGATGTCAAAGGCAATAAATTATGTAGGCCAGACTCAAAAATTATGTGTAAAAATACCCATACTAGTCCTTGTAGCCTACTTTTTGTGCTAGTTTCTTCTTGTAGTTCCCTCATCTTTTTATTGGCTATAGTGTATTTTACTAGCTTTCCATTGACGTCATATTTTTTATTTTATTTCTCTTCCAGCATTTTATAACTTAACTTTTCTTTGTATCATTGTTTAAGAAACAAAGGAATATGAACTTCTATGAATATTACAAAAAACCCTGCAAAACTAATCTGAATAAAAACTGAACACACAGATAACAAAATACGATGTGATGACATAATAGAAATAGCTTCCTTATTGGGAAAATTTTGTACCTGGTAATCTAAAATAGGTAATATGAACTCCTTTGCTTCAGTATTTAGTATTTCCAAATGAAGACAAAAAACCTTTACTTGCTTGCAAAGAGAAGCTTCAGAGTAAGCGTCAGGTGAACAAAACATAGGGGAAAAAAAACACCCCAACATGCAAACCAACAAACTCAAATAGTTTTATACATACAGAATAAAATTACCAGTGCAATTTGTAAAGGTTATGTAGAAATACTAAAGTTGATCTTTCAACCATAAGTATATCAAGCATAAAATGAAATGAGAAGGGCTTTCAGTATGTACTTAACTTCAGATGTACATTTGCTGCCCTTGCAATCTGAATCCCTGGATTTTGCTTTAAGATATCTTGGTAACTGCAATCACTGAACATGAGTATTAACAAGGAACTGGAAAAGGATGAGGAAAATGTATATTTGAAGTTCAGTTTATGGTCATTGTCCCCTGTCATTTGCTGTTTGATACATTTAGTTCAGCTCAACAGTTTGAATGTCCATCAGTGTTAATTGCAGTACTCAAAATTCATTTCCACTCATTTTAAGTATCTGTGTATTCAAACCATAGGTATTTTAAGTAGCTGGAATCTTAAGCAGATGAAGTTTATTTAATTTATTAATAGCTTGCTCTTTTTGCATTATCTTTCTAGGATAATGTAATACCTGTAATATTTAACAAATATAATTCTGTAATTGGATTTAGTAGCACAAAGCTATAAAGTATTCGCTAAGAATATTTTTGGGTAGTATGAAACATTTTACCTAAATTTGAATTATGCTATAGCACATGAAGAAAATTAAGCAGATGACCTTCCTCTGCCTAATATCTCAACACTTGTAACATAATCTGTATTTCATTTGAACAGTAGGAAACTTAATTTCTGATTTGGTTTGGTTTTTTGGTTTGTTGGGTTTTTTTTATTTGTGCAAAGCTACTTTTCTTTTTCTCTGTTCTGCTTACACATACTCTGTTTTTATTTTTGGGTCTGGCAATGAAAAATAAAGAAACAAATAATGAATCATTCCCATCCATTACTCTCTTTGTGATTCAAGTGCTTAAAATCTCTAAGAGTATGTCTTAAGTCTTATCTGTTTGGCCTCATTTTGATATACTTGCAGACTTCATTTTGTTTTTTCTCTAATTATGTTCATTTCTTTAACTTCATAAGCAGGGGACATGATCATTCCTTTATATTATGTATTGCATCCTTTCATGATTTCATAACCCTGCTGCTTTGAAGTCATACTTGTTCTGGAAAGAAGCATTGGTATGAAACACCAGCAGCAGAGAGGTCCTAGTACCTCCAAAATATCTGCAAAAGGGTGGCTTATTTTGCAAAGTGTTAGCCTTCATTATTTTGTTTTCCAGTAGGCTGTATATTTTTATATGCTTATTTTAGTGATCGCTAGCTCGGTGTAAAGTTGTTTGGTGTGGTGGATTGAATCTTTTTTTTTTTTTTTCTTTCCTATTTGTATCTGCATATTAGATACGTGCACAATACTTCTCCAGATGATTTGGATTTCTTTCTAAAGAGTAAAACATTGCTGGGATCACTTTCATGTGAAGTTACCAGTGGGGCATTCTGAGAAAGGATGATGATAAGAAAATTGATTCCTATAGTGATAAATAATGACCTAAGTAAATGAACAATAGGTCATATTTCTCACTTGATAGATTAGGACCAGTAGAATAGAAGTTCTGTTATTAAATATGTCTATTTCAGTCTTTTAAATAGCATTATTGTTTTGCATATGTGGCATTGCTCTTTCACTCTAAAAGTATATGAACATGTTTACAAGCATTTTTTGTAGTAACTGCTACAGCATTTCAATATTAAAGCACAACTTTCAGTAATGAATGAAATTGAGAATACAAAGCAGCTGTGGCAAAAATGTGGTGTATTGGCTTGTTGTAATACCAGCTGTATGCAATTCATACTGTATTTCTGAAATTTCATTAGTATGTCTTCAGAAGTTTCATTTTCACTTGTTTAAGTCATTTGCTTGCTGTGACGAGACAGTTCCATCATTCACTGCATGTTTAAAGCTTGCTACGTGTTTTGGGTTTTTTTCCAAGTGAAACAGTTTTTTCTTTGCACCTCACCAACTTACCTGCTGAATTACTTGATAGAAAAGGCAGTTGAAACTTGTCCAGTTTAATGTTACAATGATGGCTCTTTTAATCAGGTACCTCTATAAAACTCCTTAAAAGCACAGTGGTCTGGAAGTACTTCTTGTAGTACCTTTATGTTTCTAAATACAGTTTTCACTTTCTGTAGAAGAAAAGATAAATAAATGGAAGGACTACATACTAGTTCACTGTTTCACCTGCTAAAAAGGAATGCTAAAGCATTCAGATAGAATAGCATTTGAAATAATGTATTAGTTACCCAGTTTGGGAGTTTAAATATTTTTTAGTCATTTTATCCATCAGACATCTTTTGTGAACTGTTTGCTCTCCCTTAGAAATACTGTATTGTCTGTATTGTGCTTGATAGGGTTGACATTAATTGTGATAAATGGCATTCTATTATGCATAATATGTATACATTGAATTATAAGCCCACTTAATATAGAGAATTACAGGAGAAGATAATGTAATAGTTTGAAAATCTCTACTCCAGCATATGATAGTGGAAGACAATCTTGCTGGCAAAAAAAAGAGGTAATCTGAAATTCGTAGTGCTTTTGTCAGGGATCTTTGCTGATCCTGATCCAGAATGGTCCTCGTGAAATGAGACTGTTGGAAGTCATGACTGTATAGGGGGGGTGGAAGGGCAATGGTCATGTCAATTGTGGTATTTGAAATAATTCTCAATTGTGTCTCCATTGAATCCTATGCCATTGGGGCGGGAGGCAGGGACTGTAAGTCTGTGTAAAGAGGATAGCTGCAGGTAGGTAAAAATAATGACCAGTTATACTAAAACTTTTATTTGTCCATTAAGAATAATTAACTTTCATTAATTTAGGGTAAGGAATCTCCATCCTAGTCACCTAGAAGGCATCTCTCTTTTGAATTACCAGCCATGCCTGTTTGTGTGGACCATGTCCGTCACTTCCAATATTTTTCTGGTTTCTCATTGTTTCAGTTACAAATTGTATAATTCATTGCTTTTGTTACTACTTTATTAGTATTTTCATCTTCTCTATGGAAAACAGTTTACATTGCCCCACTTTTGGTTTTGCGTAAAGAATTTTTCTCCAGTTACTGAATATAGAATTTAAAAGAACAAAATAAAAAGGAAATGCATTTTTTGTTTTATGTGATAAAACTTCACTGGTACTTACCTCTTGATTTCAAATTCTCAAATATAAAAAGGACAGTGTTGAGCACCTTCCTATTTTCTGTACCGTTTTTTTAATAAATAGCAAGAAGTGGCAGTGTCTAACGCTGCTCCTTTAAGATACTGCAGATCCAGGGATGCAGATTTTGGATACTTGCATTTCTGAATACTTTTAGTGTTAGGTCCAGGTTTTCCCCTTCATGAAGGTATTGCAATTGAAACAGCCTCTGAAGTGAATGACCTGATAGATTCGGTGATGTTAAGGGAAACCAAGGAAAAAGAGGCTTTGAAAATGCTTTTTTGTACCTTTTTAGTTTTACTTAATCTGTACTTCTGAGAACTGGTAATTTGGATTATGTCAGGCCAAAGTGAGAGCAAATTAATTGATTGCATTAGAGATTTGAGATTTTTCCAAGCTTTCTCCTCTACCCCCACATGCCTTTCCCAACTTTGGCATGTCTCATATATGAGTGTTTGGCAGGGGCGTTGTTACAACAAATGACTTCATGGCTTTCTGGTTCTAGTTCCTGGTACTGGGAATCCTCCTGTGGCTAACATCTTCATACATGATATAAAAAGCTTAGTTCAAAATCAGAAACTTTATTTAGTTTTATTTTTGACTAATGGTTATGGTTTTGAAGGGAGGAGAACAGTAGGTAGGATTTTAAGGGGAAATCCTACATTGACTTGACCTTACATTTATAAGAGAGTAGTAAAAGGGAGAAAGCATTTTTTGGACAGCCTTCAGAAAGTAAGAGTTGTTATTTGAGACGTATATGAGGTGTCTGGATCCTTTTCTGCGGTAGTGCAAGGTGGACACCATGGAAGTCAGGTGTACTACTCAGTGATTACACCTTGTAGTTGCAAAGAGTTTCAGTGGAGAGCAAGGATCTGAAAAGACTATAGTTTGGGCAGTAGTCACCTATCAGCATTGTTTAATAATCAAATATGACACAAACTTTTCCAGAAGTTCTTATTTTGTTTTGCTGTATTTCTTGCTCAGAATTCTTTTATCTGGAAATGCACTGGTTTCTTCAGTCTTTGACACTCATAATGTCCTTCCATTTCTACAGGTTTAGACTTTTGTTTAACCAGTTCTTAGCATGGTACTTTGTTTCTTGTGGATTCTTCCTTTTTACTGGGCCTGCAAGATGCCACACTCGAAAACCACAGTAGTTCTGAAAATCACTTCATGGTTTTTATTCTTTTTGAGTATTTTTAATCCTGCTTTTAAAACATCAAAATAAAAGTTGATTTTTGTACATATTCAATAGAATTTGGAATATTAATGTCTTTTTCTGCAAATAAGAGCTTTTTTAAAATCTTCCAAGCCTTTTATTTTTTTCCCCAGCAAGAACACAAATTATTTGTGCGGTTTTGTGGCAAGCCTGAAGTAAAACCACACAGCTAATTCTAAATACACATAGAGAATCTCAGCTTTTAGGAGAAACATCTCCATACTTAAAATGAATTGTACCTTTTCTATGCAGCATCAAATACAGTAACAACTTAATTATTAGTATTTTTTTGATAGTCCTTAAAATAACGTTTTGAAGAGGTGTTCTTCAGAAGCAATAGGGAAGGATGGTGTTCTGTATGTCTTCAGACCTCTGAGCTGGCTATCACCTTTATTAGCATTTCAGTAATACACCCTAGTGTGTAAACTTGGCAGTTGATTTACCTAAAAGGAAGAACTGAATGGAAGTCAGTAATGAACTTACCTCTGTATGGTAAAACTTAATGTATTCATACAGAAAGGCTCTGGCTTTAAATGAAGGGAAACTACACACGGTAGAGGACTTTAATACAGAATAAGTACGTCAATGTTTGATTTGGCATAACCACATTATTATGTAACGTTCCAGTGTGCCCTGGGGGATGCAGATATGCGGGACATCAGATTACTCCTCTTGGTCTATAGAAATGATCTCTCTGCGTGGTCTTTTATCACCAGCAAATGCAAGGTGTTTATCCTTTTATTT
Organism: Falco peregrinus; assembly: GCF_023634155.1. NCBI lineage: Eukaryota > Metazoa > Chordata > Aves > Falconiformes > Falconidae > Falco > Falco peregrinus. The sequence goes on from NC_073739.1 coordinate 17,659,472, forward strand.
TAGGCTAAGCCACCTTGAAATGACTTATATATAAATAAAAATATATATGTATTCATTTAGATAAGCAATATAGTTCAACTGACATTTAGTAGCTTGTTACTTCGAGGTTACGTATTCTGAACCTGCAACCAGTGTTAGTCAACTGTGAACTGTATGTATTTTTAGAATAGGTAAGAGACAAACACAGCACATTGGACTTTAAATACCTCAAGATTGTCTGTTCTGTGATGTACACATTATGCACGCTTGGATAAGCCTGCTGTTCCTCCCTGCATACTTGTCCATCAAGTTGACATTGTTACCAACATCTCAGAATGAAGAACTTATCGAGACCAATGTGATGTAGATAAGCAGACACTTCTTTATTGATGGCCAGGTGCGTGAGTGAGTCCTCTCACGATCAACGCACACCAAGCTTCAAAATCAGACACCATATATAGAACTTATTCATACATATTCATTAAATATTCATGCATAATCATAATATTTCCCAAAAATCATTAACATACCCTTCTCCCAAATCTGATTCTGCACAGTAAAGGTTAGAAAAGTCTAGAGATGTGTCTGGGGTACAATTTGGGTAGGTGGTATATGAGCCGGTGGTCGCGATCTCCCCCTGCCGGAATTACCTTTTACTAAAGTTCACGATTTCTTGGCAGGTAACTCTTAAGTTGTTCCTGTCGACTCTCCCCAGTTCCCTTTAATTCTACATTCTGACATTTCAATGCATTCTCCCAGGCTACCTGTAAATACTGTATCCAGCTATCTTCGGTCATCTTGAGTCTTAAGTCTATTTTCTAAGTTCTCATCATTCCTACTAGGTGATTCTGACCTGTTCTTTTGGCCTTGGTACAGGGCTGTATAGAGGATTTCATAGCAGCTTTTGTTGTGCAGCTACTAGTTTCATTAAAATATATTTCTTATTCCTCTATATTTCTATTAAAATTATTTATTAAAATCAAATAAAGTTAATTCATTCCAACTTATTAGCAGATCTGTAACAACATTACATGTTTTACCATATAAAAAGGAATGTGTGAACTGTTTTCTCTATCTGGTTTATATTTCCAAATAACCCATTTCATTCCAAACACAATTACCATCTGGTCTTTCTAATTGTGTAACCATGGAAATACTTGAAAAGTTACTGTCTGTGAATATTCCTAGTGAGTCTTCTTGTGACCAGCTTTGTCTGACTTGAATTTTCCCTCACTTTATACACAGGCTGGTTTAGCAGGAGCTCCAGCCCGGGCTGTTTCAGCTGTAAAGAATATGAATCTGCCAGAGATCCCAAGAAATATTAATATTGGTGACATCAGTATAAAAGTGCCAAACCTGCCCTCTTTTAAATAACATGGCTACTCCAGGTAAAACAAAGGAAGAAATGTAATAACAGATTTACTGCATAATTGTTTACTGAATGAACAACATGTCTAACTTTTACTATTTGAATAAAACTCAAGGTACTGTATAGACATAATTTGAAACATCAGTGTGTGGAATTGAATGTTGCTTTTGTCTTATTTGTGAAATTAAAGGAAATGGATGGTCCCCACGTGATTTCTGAATTACATTCCTATGCCCTTGTAAGGCATATCACTGTGTCTGGGCTGCTGCAGTATTTTGGGAAAGTATTTAAGATGTCTTTGTATAACCTATAATGCTGAGGTTTTTTGTATATTCACTAAGGTCTATAATTAGTGCATTCCTTAACTACTACTGCTGCTTGTCATGGTTATCGAAGATATTGTTGCATGAAAACATTGAACTCTAGTTTTCTTTAAATAAAATCATAACCAACTGGACTTCTAAATACCTGTTTGTCTGAAACCTATTCTTCCAATAAATCATGTTATTTCCTATTCAAGGAACAAATTGACTATGTATATAAATACTCTTGTAGCAAGCATTAATGTTGTAGTTTAATCTCTGAAGGAATTACACAGAGGTATTGTGTTGAACATACGGGCTCTACATTTCTCACAAAAGCTGTTCATTATTATTCTGAAGGAGAAACTGCATTTACTGAAGATCTGATGACTTCTGTTTACATACAGCTATTGAGAAGATACTCGCACAATCTGATAGACTTTCCTTAATGGTCTGACTTTGTTTTGGGAAAACAGATTGCTGTGTGTTGTGAGAAGTACAGAATGGGTTGAGTAGATTGCGCAGCTCAGAATTGTAAATGTGAGTGTATCAAGTAATGTGATAAAGAAAGGCACTCTGGAAGAATAAATGAGGAGACTTTAGCAGGGCCTCTGTGCCTCATGACATTTGTGATCCTCTGCTTTGAGAATTACATTTATGAGATACTTAGTATTGTCAAGACCTCAGAAAATCCAAGTGCTATCACCTCTGTGTAAGATGTTCAGCTCTTAAACTCTTCTGTGATTTAAAAAAAAATAAAGGGGGTAGCGATTGATTTTTATAATTATATTCTTAAACTCTGTGTGATGTACAAGTCTATTTAAATGATTAATAAAAATATCATTGGGATATTTAAGAATTCCTGTAAAGTTTTCTTCTCCAAAAAAGTGTGCCATTAATATTGTGTATGAAAATACAATAACATTATGTCAAGGACAACACATTTCAGGACTAGTCTGAGAAGTCCTGTGTTACTTGAGAAATTTGGATTTGATAGAACATTCTTTTCCTTTTGAGTTGAATGTTGAGACATACCCCATAGGATAAACTTGGAATCACATCACATTCTCTGATCCACAATAACATCATTGATGCCTTTTGAGAGCATTTGAGATAGAAAAAGAGAAATTACTTTTGAAGTAGAAAATCTGATACAGTCCAAGAAATTTTAATATATTTCTTAAGGGGGCCGGGGGGAGGAGGGGAAGGGAGGAAAGTTCATTTACATTGTTTGTGTTACATTTAGTAATCATCAAGTAACACTGTTTTATAAATGCTTTTACAAGCAGAATTAACTCTCTTCATACCTCTTGAAAAGTTTGATTATTTATGCTTCTGAATTAACTTTCTTAGTTTGAAGCTTCAAGAAATTTCAGGTGGGGTTTAAGTAGAAAATTACCACTTTTTCATTTCCACTGAAGAAATTGAGAGAATGAAACATGCATTTTTTTCCCCCATGAAGTATTTAGTATTCCCAGGTTAGACAGCTTAGCTAGTACAACTCTGGATCTGTTATAATTTTACGTGCTTTTGCCAACTTTTGTTTTTCTGCTTAACGTGTAGAACACGTGACATTCAAAGTAAAGATGTTGAAGATTTTCCATATTGTTCCCCTGTGCAGATTTAGTGCTTCTGCCAAAGGAAGTTTTGAAACACTTGGTACTCCTGACGTGCGGAATTAGACTCTATAACTCGAAAGTTATAAAGTAGGTATGTTTATTGCGCGCAGATGCACGGGGGATCGCTCCTCCACAAGCGTGCATGCCCGAAGTGACCAACCATCTCACATTTAGACAATGAAACAAATGAATATTCAATGAATGCCTATACATATTCTACATATTCGTCACCTAAACCCGCTTCCTCTCGCTTCGTATGTTAATTAGCTTATCAGTCCTTTGCCTGGAATGTGGTGGTCTTGCAGGTTTGTAGGTGATTCATGTCCTTGTGACCATCCGATCTTCTCCAGCAAGGAGACTTAGCACTCTCTTCCTCTAGAGAACATGGGAATGTCTCTCATCCTGTTCTCATCCTTTTTATAAATAGCCCCTTTGTTAGAGGAAGAAGGGCAGGGGTCTCCTCAAAGCTGTGTGGCTATGTGACCAGACACCGCACCCATGACCAGTCACCATACACACATTCCTGGGCAGACATATACAATCACAATCGATGTCCATTGTCCCTATTTCACACTATTTCTCCATATCAGTCCCCCCTTTTCTATCAAACTAAGTAAATTCTTTTACTTAAGCAGTCTTCCTAATGATATAAAGCATCATACGTAAGTGTTACCCTTTTAAACATTGTCCAAACCCACAAATGTAACATAATGGTTAGTATTAAGGAAATTCCTAAACTGATCAAGAAGATCACAATGGGGTGTACCATAGCGTTAAGAATTCCTGTTGCAGAAGGTGACCAGCCAAAGAGAGTATTCCACCAATTATGGTTTCCATCAGGAAATCATTTACATACTCATTACAATTCTGGGAATTCATTTACATGTTTTGCTCCTGCGCAGTGTCCTTGAGGAGTGGTCGTCTGGGGGTCTTCAGGATGAAGATCAGGAGTCTTCCTCCAGTGAACCTTTTTTACCTTCTTGTTTCTGCGCAGACTCTGTTCCTCAATATACTAATGAGCGTGATTCAAATCCCTTGTTTAGGTAGTTATATACACAACAGAAACTTGGGACCAGATGGCCCTTATAAAGATAACGAATCCAAGGACCTTGCTTCTAGTACATCTGTGGTGCTGACGCTAAGGGTCTTGGTGTATTCATCATGTTGACAGTAAGGGTCCTTGAACACCTCCCAACTTTGGATAACTACATATAAGCACATCATTTTCTAAAAAAGTAGCATACCATTCATCACTCATTGTACGTAGCTCATTATTCAATCCCCCCTGTTCTAAAAACTATCATTGTGCTCTCTGATCATTGTTCGACAGCATCAAACAGAACACTGAAGTAATAAGGAGTATGTAATTGCCAATCTATTCCCAATACTGTACTCACTTGTTGTACTATTTTGGCACAAAAGTGTGAGTCTCTATTGGAAGAAATTGTTGCTGGAACCACAAAGCTTTCATTTAACAATCCCTTCAATCACAATCACAATCGATGTCCATTGTCCCCGTTTCACAATATTTCTCCACATCAATAGGAGGCACCTGACCAACCTTATTCCTTGTACTTCGTTGTCAATGCGGAGTTTCATCTGCGCATCCCATAACAAGTCACTGTCATGGCAAAACACACAGATTTACATTAGTAGAACTACTACAGAGTGCATTTTATTTCAGTTTTTCTGTCAATATCCCCCACAGCCCTGCTGACCCAGGGATATTGTTTTTATGTGAACTGGGCAAGCCTCCCCCTTATCATTTTTACTGTAACAGGTAAAGCATTTTTCACCTTTCCTGGAATTTATTTTCAGATACACCTGGTTACAAATTTCTTTTACTTCAGGGAGGTCCTCTTTTCCTCTTTTCTGCTGAATTAAAGATAAGCTCAATATTTCAATTCCTTGATCATTTTTAACTTTTTTCATTTCTCCTTCTTTAAACGTCTAGATGTTCTAATAAATCTCATCCCAACAAAGATTTTGGTGAATTTGGCATTCTTATTTGTTTTCTTAGTTTGTACTTTAAAGGTTTCAGGATGTTTTCCTGGTGGCCAGCAGCTCCCACAACTGTAAAATTATTTTTTTATTTTTTTTTTTACTGAAGTGTAACAAATAAGTTGGTTTTGTATTCACTAAAATTCCACCTCATACCCATTCCCTGCCCTAGAGGGGCCGTTACCGGTCCTGTTGTACTGCAAATGCTGCAGCAATTGGGGTGACATTGTCGGGTCCTTCTGCTCAATTGTCAGCAACAGCAACCCCCTCCTCCTCCCCAGCAGAAGGGTTCGGGGCAGGAGATGCTCTTCCTGCTCTGCAGGTTACACAAGCCTGCCTCTGCAGCAGCACTTCTGTTTTAACTCTTTCTTACCCTGAATGTAAATATGCTCCTTGCTGCTTTAAGTCTGTGTTCTTACATATTCGCAGGCAAATAGCAAACATCCTGCCATGCATCCCAGCATAACTCAGTCGCACCTTCGAGGGGGTACGGGGGTTTGTACAAACTCACCCACAAGGTCTTTGATTCTCCACCGCCCAACCCCCCCTCCCCCGCCCCGCCTCAGGTTTTACATAGATTAGTACAAGTTCTTATCTTACAACGTGTTTCATTCTGGTTGCTCCACAGAAGGAACCGCAACCTGAGCTTTTTAACACAAAAATTTCAACAAGAACGTCTTTCTAGTTTAGGTCTCAGGTTTTTTCCTGTCCTTTTCTAGAGCCATAATCAAAGATCAGGTGATGTTAATCCCGCACTCTTTCTAGTGCTAGTACCATAGGATCCCGAGGGGGTACTAATCCACAGTCCTTTTGCCACTCAGGTTTGTCCTGGAGGACGAAGAACATGTCTGCATATGATACTTCATCCCATTTTCCCTCTGTCCTCAGAAACAACATTAATTGCAGGAGAGTGTTATAATCTAACGTTCCTCCCTCCTGAGGCCATTTCGCATCACTCCCCAATTTATACAAAGGCCACCACTGATTACAATATTTAATCAATTTCCTTCTATTTTCGGTGCCACCCTGTCCTACGATGTCCCTCCAATTTTTTAATATACAGCCCAAGGGCGATTTTTCACAGGGCTTACTCCTTCCATTTCCTATTTCGCAATTTTAATTACTTTGTTTTTCTCCGGCCGCCTTAGCCACCCAAGGTCGGAAACGCGGATGGAGCTCCTTACTCGTTTTGCACTCAAACGCCTGTCTCAAGCACTCTTGCACTCACACTTAGGCAAAATAATTAAGCTATACACGGAAAATCAAAATGCGCATCTCAATCACACCATTCACACTCTCGGGGCAGCCCTCAGTCACACAAGCAGTATGTTATACGGTACCGTGCACTTACGTACAACCTATAGGAACACTGACAGTTCACAAAGTATGCATTTCAATGAACAATTGCCAAAAACCAAACAATAAACAAAAAACCCAAATTTTTCCTGGTCTTAAGCAGAGTGTTAAGTTTTCGGCTATTTGCCTAGAATTACCAGAATATTTTTTTTTCAACATACATTTCATAACTCCAAGTTTTGAACATGTAACAAGACAACACATAGAACAAGACACAGAGCGCTATTTCAGTTGTTACATGCTAGGAATTCCCCAAATCTTAAGACAACCTAAAGGAAGTTTTTAGCTTCCCAAATCTTTATGAATTATATAAGATTTTGTTACTCCCACGTTTTCCCTTTTTTTTTTTCTTTTTTTTTTTCCTACGCAAAAGTTTCCCTTTTGCTGTGAGGTCCCTCTTGTTCCTGTGAGATTCCGCCTTATTCCGTCCCGCCCCCCGCTTTCCGTCGCGAGGCCTCCGGGCTTTTAGGAATGGCAGTCACCTCGGGTTTGCTCGATCTGCCCTCAAGATCGCTAGCGGCCACCCCTCGGTCAGCAAACCCCCTCCCAAGGTACCTTTCCGCCTGGGGACTACGCTGCGCGCCGGACGTCTCCGTGCGTCTCACCAGCCGCCCCGTTACTAAACATACCGTTTTACCCGTGGATCCAGGGGTTTCTCTCCTGCTCCCGGGGGAACAGCTGAGAAGAGGAGGCTCCTCCGAGGAAATCTCCCGGGGCGCGCCTAGGAGCGTCCGCTCCGCAGCTGGTCCCTCAGCCGAGCAGAAATCCTCCTGCCTGGCTCGCCGAAATGACGGCGGAATTAGACTCTATAACTCGAAAGTTATAAAGTAGGTATGTTTATTGCGCGCAGATGCACGGGGGATCGCTCCTCCACAAGCGTGCATGCCCGAAGTGACCAACCATCTCACATTTAGACAATCAAACAAATGACTATTCAATGAACGCCTATACATATTCTACATATTCGTCACCTAAACCCGCTTCCTCTCGCTTCGTATGTTAATTAGCTTATCAGTCCTTTGCCTGGAATGTGGTGGTCTTGCAGGTTTGTAGGTGATTCATGTCCTTGTGACCATCCGATCTTCTCCAGCAAGGAGACTTAGCACTCTCTTCCTCTAGAGAACATGGGAATGTCTCTCATCCTGTTCTCATCCTTTTTATAAATAGCCCCTTTGTTAGAGGAAGAAGGGCAGGGGTCTCCTCAAAGCTGTGTGGCTATGTGACCAGACACCGCACCCATGACCAGTCACCATACACACATTCCTGGGCAGACATATACAATCACAATCGATGTCCATTGTCCCCATTTCACACTATTTCTCCATATCACTCTGACCTCCAGAAAGTTCTTCTGGCTATTTATGAACGAGCTCACAATTTCAGAAATTCTTCAGTGTCTTCTATTTTTGTCTCACTTTTTCTTCTCTGGTTCATTTTCAGATTCATATGATATGGAGAAATAATGTGAAATGGGGATAATGGACATGGATTGTGATTGTATGTGTCTGCTTAAGGAATGTGGGTATGGTGACTGGTCATGGGTGCGGTGACAACTACAGTTTTGAGGAGACGCCTGCCCCTCTTCCTCTAACAAAGGGGAGATGGGGAGACGGGGAGACGCCTGCCCCTCTTCCTCTAACAAAGGGGAGACGCCTGCCCTTCTTTCTCTAACAAAGGGGCTATTTAAAAGAGAATAAGAAAAGATGAGAGACATTCAAATGCTATCTAGAGGGAGGGAGTGCTAAGTCTCCTTGCTGGAAAAGATTGGGTGGTCACAATCACCTGAAGAAGATCGGATGGTCACAAGAACATGAATCACCTACAAACCTGCAAGACCAAATTAACATACGAAGCGGGGTTTAGGTAACGAATATGTATAGGCGTTAATTGAATATTCATTTGTTCATTGTATAAATGTGAGATGGTTGGTCACTTCGGGCATGCACGCTTGTGGAGGAGCGATCCCCCGTGCATCTGCGCGCAATAAACATACCTACTTTATAACTTTCGAGTTATAGAGTCTAATTCCACACGTCAATAAGCTTATGTAGTTAAAATATTTTTCATTCCTCACAGAAGAGTTTGAATCAAACTCTTCTCCAAATCCTTAGAGAAAATGTGTCTGAGATGCATTTTGACATTAAATGTATTTCAGATTAATTTCTCACCTCGTATCACCAATACCCAGGGTTTCATTCATTTTAGTGAACTAGATCTTAACTCTTAACAATTACATTATTTATCTTAAAGCTCCTTTTTTTTTTAGCTTTGCGTTTTGCTTTACTATTGTTTCTACTACCTTTCTTCTACCTGACAACATGGCTTCTGCTGGAAATTACTCTTCTCTGGACAGCTCTTCCACAGATACCAGACTTTTCAAGAACTTTCTCTGTGACTGGCCAGCAAATATTTAATGCAAGGCTGTGGCTAACAGCCAGAGCTTCATTACTCAGAAAATCCTTGAATGGGAAGAAATGCTTAGTCAGATTTTCACAGTAAAATTGCACTTCTTTGAAAAAAAAATTCTCTCTCTCACACAGAAAAGCTACTGTGGAGAAAGGCTGAGTGGTGGTGTTCTTTTTCTTAAAAGAAAACAGATGGTGTGACAATGTGGGCTTCCTCAGGGTAGCTAAACCTATTTGCCACCCCTTTGCCAGAGGCATGTCTTTAGTTTGCGGGGGGGGGGGGGGGGGGGGGGGGGGGGGAGATACTATGCTTTTAGCACGTCATTTGACACTGCCAGACCTTAAACTAAAACCAGAGGAAGATGGGATACTTGATTGATAGAAATGATGGAAATGGTATTCTCACTCTTGACTTTTTAGGGCTTGCCTTGTGTAGCAGATATTCAGGGGTTTTCCACAATGGTGATCTGCTGTGTTCATCACCCTCATGAGAATACTGAGCCTTTTGAATTCTTTCTCCTATTTCACCAGTGTCCTTTTAACTACTGCTTAGGATTTCAAATGGAAATAAGCTGTAGGATTAAGCTTTTGATTATAAATGTAGATTTTTTTAATGCTTTTGTAACAGTAAAAACCCCCCAACCTTTCACATATATATAGGGTGGGTGGGTGTAAATAGATGTATATATATAACATCGGTCCTTTGCACTAGCTGCTGTTAAAAAGGAGTCATCCTTCAGCTGCAAGAAGCCAGGTAACTCACTTGCAGTACTCCACTTTCATAGGGCCTGCTTTTTAAGTGATGTTTATTAGGGTGCCAGCATGTGTAAATGAATCACTGAAAGCCATTTCCTAACTTTGGGCATTTCTTAGAACTGCAAATGAAACATTATTAAACAATAGCTGAGCCTAAGTATCTGAGACACCACCTGGTGTTTTTTTCCTATATTAGGCTTTCTTTCCTATTCAGTTTAGTTTCTCTGCTAGCGAAATTCTCTAGGGATAAACCTTTTCATGTGATGATAGCAATTTAACTGTAGCAAGTGTTATCTGTAATACTTTTTGATAGTCGATAAATCATGCACAGAGATAATTTTAAGGAGACTGTGTAACATTAATAATACAAGTTAGTAATTCAGCCTTCAGGATGTCCTAACTAATCTATTTTTCCTGCATTTCCTCACACATACTTTCCGACAAGAGTAAGAGGAAGTCCCTGTGTCACAGGTGGTTATTTGTCTCTCTATTCCACAAGATAAGTATTTTCCACATTTGTTTTTATTCAGGGATGCGGGGTGAAATGCCCTCAGAAAGCAAGCTTCAGGCTTGGGTGCAGTAGTTCTTCAGATTGCTTTCTCCAGACTGACTGTCTCTCTTACAAATTATGCCTTTCAAATTCAGAGACATTTATTGTGAAATTTAGTAATGGGGAGAAGATCACATCTGAGAGCAACAGCTAGTTCTGGCAAGTAATTTTTTTTGTCTCTGACAAGACAAACTTTTCTGGGGCACAGACTCCCTCTCAAGTATTGACAGGAGAGGTGTTGGAAACATTTTCCTTTCAGAAGCCAGACTTTGTCTGAAGGCCCACGTGGAGCAGATAGGTGATTTTCTTCCTTCTTGCAAGATGGATTCTTCTAAACAAATGGAGAAAGGGCAGAAAAAAAATAGGCTTGAAACAGAGCAGTTAGTTTTCCCACTGGGGCAGGGGCAATGAGTACTGCTTTAAAACTTTTTTTTTTTATTTTCTTGCTAAAGGGAAGTATCTCATGCTAGAATCAGCTGAGAATGTTGTCTGCAGCATTGACAGCACAGACAGTACAGGTACTGTGTAAACACACTCCCCTCTCCTCCCTCAACAGCAAAGCACAGTTTTGAATATATTTTGGGAAAAGGGAATATTTTACTTTACAAGTATATACAGAATTACTACTCTTAAACAGATGTTGCTGCTCTGATTTTTTTCTACTTGACAGGAATAGGTGGTGGAAAGTGTCACTTGTTGCAATGGAGAAACAGGTTCAAGCCAGAAATTCACATTGATGCTGCCTTCCTGTGAACACATTTGACCTTTTCTTTCTAGTAGCACATTCCAATAAATGCTAAAAATAGTCATGAATTTTACATAGACCTATGCTGACAACCAAATGTGAACTTGCTAATGTTTTCAGGGTTACCTCATAAAGCTCCTTGGTACTGAATTATAGCATATGCAGGGCATAAAACACTGAAGGCACTGGAAAATTAAAATGTCACAAATCAAATAATCTGTTTATAACTGTTAAAGAATAACAAAGCCTAAGTTTTGCACAGGATACATTTCTCAGCTTCTGCACAGAGCACTAATTTTACTGGGAACAAGGAGAGCAGCCGAGTACTGCCAAAACTGACTAGAAGTGAACTGTTAATTTTACACACACAAAAATCTTTTGTTATTTACTTTTCTAATTATAATAAATTGTAAGTCTTCATTTAAGGAATGGTCTGTCCTTGCAATTTTTGGTGTTCAGAATTTACCCTGAAACACTCAGTGAGCTCAGGTGATGTTATCACCTCCATTGCATGGGTGGAAACACTGCAATGTCAGCTTAGCATGACATGCAGATTTCTTGTCTGCGCAAGTTTTGGCCTTCTGGTGCATTAGGAGTGCTGTGATGGTGTGGTCTGACCAGGGAGGAAACAGAGGCTGAGACGTCCCCTCTTTGTGCAGACTGAATATACCTGTGGCTGGAGGCATTTGAGGTGATCGGTCATCCATCCCACGAGGCAGAGTGACAGGCACATGTGTCATATTCCACTGCTTTCCTGCCCAGTTTGGCTCTTCTGAAACTCAGCAGCACACACAGGCTCCAGGTGCCCCTTTCTGGACTGGCCCTGCTGTCCAGCCAGCCAACAGGACTGTACCAGGAGCGAAGTAAATCACCCTCAGGATATTCTCTGAACAGGTCTATAAACACACCACCAGAGCAGAGTTAAAAGCAGGCCTATAATGATGGCTGTGGGCTGCTTGGATGAATGAGTGTATGGTCTCCCTGTTTTGATTTGGTTTTCACAGTCCAATCTGTGGACACTTTTCTGGTACAATTTTCAGCACTCAGCCAGCAGAGCTGCTGTGGGACACAAGTTGAATTTCACAGCTTCAGATGTGGTACCTGCATGACCCATGCATATGGTAGGATACCTGCATGGTCAGTACTCCATGTGTGCATCTAAGAAACTTCTGCCTTTACTGTAGCCGTGGCAAGTGGCACCCAACTTTTCTCCACCAAAGGCCCACAAGTTTACCAAGCAGTCTGCAGAAGTGGACAGAAAGAAGCAAAACTGGAATGGAGTCTGCATTCAGAATAGTCTTTACAATCTTTTGTGCTGATGTGTGTCAGGACAGCAAAGATCTTTCATGATTCAAACAACCATCCTGTTCCTAAGTGAGGTGCTGGTTTATGTCAGAAATTATTTGGGTCACCCGAGGGCAGAACTCATGGCTTTGTTCCTGCCTGAGACACCCTGGCATCTTGTGTATCATAGACTAGCCTGCCTGCATTCTCTATATAAAATCTGCTTCACCAGGGAGGGCTGGCTGGCTGTCATTCTTTTGTGTCTTTTCAGGATAGGTATCATCGCAGATGCCTCCAGCAAAGTCCAGCAGGGCATATCCTGTCTGCCATCCCTCTGCAAGATGTTGTGCACTCATTCAAGATGTGATTGCTCTAGAAATACATAGGATATGTTGCTGCAGAGAAATATGTTGATACAGGCATCTGCATGCTGGCTTAGGTTCCCCCTCTTGCTTAAAACCCAAGGACAGACAAATGTTGGTTAGGGACAAGCCTTTATATATAGACCTGCGTGCTGGAGTCATGGTGCAGGCAAAGGAGAGAGAAAGTTAATATGAGAGCCTTTTGCCAGAGGGTAACATGAGTTTTTAGTGTAGGACTTGGTTGTCTGAGGAAGCCTCATGAGGTGTTACAGTTCTCCTAGGTGGTATAAGGCTACAAAAAAGTCCTGAAGTGCAGCTCTCCAGAGAGAGGTATTATTGCTGAGATGATCTTCAGGAAAAAAACAAGAGCAGGTGTGAACAGCCAGAGCATTTTATGATTTGGAGTCACCCAGGAAATCTGTAGCAGGGTAAGAAATAGTGCTTGTCCTTTTCCTCCTAGTGTCAGTGCAACAGGTTGCGAAAGCTTAAATATGTGAGCCCTCTTGCCCCTGCGAATTTCAGTTCCTAGGAATCTGTTATAGCCCATTTAAGTAGTTAAATGCCACTACATTATCTTTTTAGTTGAAGTTAGATTGCAGTTTACTAAAATACTCATATCCAAGCATTGTGGGTTAGCACAACACAAATTACAGCTGTTCTGGCTGTGTCTCCTCCCAGCTTCTTCTGCACTCCCAGTCTGTTCACTGATGGGGCAGCGTAAGAAAAAAACCTAACACTGTGTAAGCACTGCTCCGCAACAGCTGAAACATGGGTGTGCTGTCAACACTGGTTTGGTCACAAATCTGAAACAGCACTGTATGAACTACTGTGAAGAAAATTAGCTGTCCCAGCCGAAACCAAAAAAATAGTAAGCCAGGCAGTAGGATGTGGGAAGAGAAGGTCGTAGGGTAGTAAAGTAAATTAACAGGACTTTGCATCAGGCGTGAAGTTGTTATTTTAAATTCATTATTTTATAAGTATGTATGATGAAGGGCTTCCTGCTAAATCTCATTTAGGTTTCCCATGAGGGAAGTATTCAGGAGGCTTGAGTGAAAAGAAATCAGTAGTTTGCAAAGCAGCTTGAAAAGAATGCTGCCTGAAAGGAAAGCCAGAAGGAAAACAAAGATAAGGAACGCTGCTGCTGTTAAAGCAGAAGGAGCTAAACAGGTTATTTTATAACCTAGGGATAAAAGTGTGACAGAGTTGTGAAATAATTAATTAGGTTAACTGATATATATATATATGAAAATGGGCAAGCCTTTGCAAAAACAGGTCTTTTTCAGGTAAAGACAGGCAGAAAGGTTTAAACTGCTCCTAAAATATATGTGTTTTTTCTGACATTTGCTGGTTGGTCTAATTTTACTTTTCATGTAAAGTTGGCATGAGTGATTGTCGTGGTTTAACCCCAGCCAGCAACCACGCACCATGCAGCCACTCGCTCACTCCCCCCAACCCAGAGGGATGGGGAGGAGAATCAGAAAGGAATGTAAAATTCAAGGGTTGAGGTAAGAACAATTTAACAGGTAAAGCAAAAGCCGTGCACACAAGCAAAGCAGAGCAAGGAATCCATTCACCACTTCCCATGGGCAGGTGCTCAGCCATCCCCAGGGAAGCCGGGCTCCATCACACATAATGGTTACTCGGTAAGACAAACGCCATAACGCCATAATCCCCCCCCCCCCCCCCCCCCCTTCCTTCTTCTTCCCCAGTTTATATACTCAGCATGGTGTCATATGGTATGGAATATCCCTTTGGCTAGCTTGGGTCACCTGCCCTGGCTGTGTCCCCTCCCCATTTCCCGTGCCCCCCCCAGCCCTCTCGCTGGCAGGGCCCAAGGAACTAAAAAGTCCTTGATTTAGTATAAACATCACCCAGCAACATCTAAAAACATCCGTGTGCTGTCAACATTGTTCTCAGATCAGAACCAAAACACAGCACTGCACTACTAAGAAGAAAATTAACTCTATCCCAGCTGAAACCAGGACAGTGATGATGCAGCAACAGAGAAAGACGCAAGAAGGAAGCAAATGGATTTGAATATGAGAAGAAACTTGCTGGTTCTTAGAGCTGCATTGTATTAAAAGTGTTTGCAGAAATAAGAAATTATTTATACCATTTTTGTGCATTTTCTGATGCAAAACAGGTAATGGGGCCACTGGTGGGGTGAATATTCAAGGTGTGTAGTGGAAACAGATGAGTTCCCTAGCCTCCCCTTTCCCCTGGCCCTCCTCCTAGCAGCATTACCTATTAAGTAAATGACAAGCTGAAAGGAGAGGAGGGTTGGATTCCTTCAGTGTGTAGGTTGATTTCAGCGCCAAGAGTCTGAGATTCCCTAGTCATATTTCCTTTTAAGAAAATTTCTCTCCTGTCCACCAAAAGAATGAACAATATTCCCAAGTCAGTAAGTTTGCTTGGTATCTAGACTTTTAAGTTTTTAGATAATATTTAGAGTTCCAAGAAACAAAATATAAAAGGATATAAGCAATGCAAAGTCTCTTGATTGACAACAAGAGTGAAAATAACAGGTTGTTTCATTCTTTAGAGGTCTATTTAGCAATTAAACTGTTAACTTGTTCCTCTCCAAGTTTAACTGTAGCAACATATAACATCTACTTGCTGATGTGCACTGTGGCCATCATGCCTGTTCTTATGAGAACACACTGTGGAATTTCAAATGCCTAGTCATTCCTGCTGGCCTTTCTCATCATATTTTAGCAATGAAATTTAGCATTTCAAATATGTTGGGAAGATTGCGCCATCTGAAAGGGCTAGTATCACCAACTGAGGTGAGAAGGGTTATAAATTGAGTTTTCAAAGTGAAGGCACACACATACTTCCTCCCGGGCTGATCCTGTGGATTGTATCTGTTGGCTGGAGATGGCACCAAGCCTGGATTCATTAGAAGGGCTAAGGAAACTGCAGCCTGCGACAAGCCCTGTGATGCACAGCATGGATGTGTGTGTCTGCTTCTTGTGTTTCAGTCATGCAATTGCCTTTCCTTCCCTTTTCTTTCCAGTTTGAATGAGAACTGTGTGCACTCTGCCCCATGATGCCAAGACCCCTGCAAGCGCTGAGGATGTGCCACTGTGGCTTCAGGCTGCAGACCCACCCTGTGGTGGATGGCAAAAGCAGAGCTGTGTCTGGACAGCACTGGGGAGGCTGAACGTGGGATGTTTCAAGTTAGGGAGAGCAGTAAAGAGATTTCATTGCCAGAAGACATGCTGCCAGTGGCTTTTCACTTACGTAGTCTTTTTATTACTTTTAAACGTTGTCCCGAAGGTTTGGGAGTTTCAGTAACTGATGACCAAAGACACACTTGTTTAGCACACAGTTTCAGCACAGGGCCAGTGCAAATAGAATATGATTTTATGTTGTCCCCAAGTTAATTATTACACCGTACATTGCCTTAACAAAATTGCCCTCTTTTCTCCTCTCTAGACTTTCTGGATTTCGGTATTAAAAAAAAATGTAGGTTTTTTTCTCCCTCAGAGTTTTCATAGAGGTGTTACTGTTCTTTGTAATGATTTAGCAGGTGAGAATTTTGGGGAGGCAGTTCAAGTGGAGCATTGTCTTATAGGTGATCTGATGGACACCTAGGCTTCACAGCTTTGTGTTCAGGCAGATCCTCTAATCCACTGGCTCAGAGCACACATGAGTTGCTTCAGACAGCATGTTTAGCTGGAGAGGCAATTGTTACAGTTTTTCAGCATGAGGGGCCACTTAGCTTCTTTCCTTGGAATCAGGCAAGAACCTTGTTTTTGACAAAATCTATTAATGTAATGGGTTCAAAGAAAAGATAGGAAACTTTGGGATGGGAGTACAAACTGAAAAAGGGAGTTTCTTGGCAAGGAGAGAGCAGAAGTTGAGGACATTTTGGGAGAAAAATTTTGAAAAAGAGGTGGTGGAGAAAAACATGGGAGGCAGAACAGGCACACAGAGGGCATATGAAGAAAGTTCTGAAGAAAAAACAAAGATGACTTATTGCAGAAGAATGGCTGCAGAAGCATGGCCTTAGAATCTCCGAAGATCTGCACAATCCAGGCCTGGTATTAGAATAGGCCTGTAATCAGAATTGTACTGAAGTTGCTGTGCTGAAGGTAACAAGAAAGGTAGCCTTGAGCTATTCTTGAATCCTGAGACCAAGAAATTATGTTGTGCCAACAGGCCGTGGCTGCAACAAGCTACAGCTGCTGGGAAAGCAGGTGCAGGGCCAAGAAAGATAGGGACCGGTATTGGAAAATAGGGAGTAACAAACTACAAGGCCGAAGCGCAGCAACACGATTAGCTACATGGATAGAATGCTTATTTTAGTCATGATAATTAGGGGTGTGAGAACGGCACACGTTTAGAGACTACTAACCAATTATATTTCTGCTTTACGAATATGCATGTGTATCAGTTCTATGTAAGTAGTGTTAGCAACTAATAAAGTAGAGCAAGATGCATAACTCATATTGAGCGTCTTCTTAACTCCGGTGAACCCTTCTTCCAACAATTGGCGCCCGAACGACGGGAAAGCTGGTAATTGCTGGAAAAACTTTGCCTTTGCATCGCGAAGGTGGGCTTTGCAAAGTTGGGAGTCGCTGTGAAGAGTTCGAGCAGGAAGATGTCCGTAATGAGTAAAGGCGTCTGAATCCGGCATTGACGTCGTGCGCAGACTGGCACCGGTAAGACCGTTTTTATCTCGATGATGGAAAGAGAAGCAGCACTCACGCTATTAACTGATATTCTTGCTAAACGAGAGGCTAGCGTGAGCACTAAGAAGCTCCATGAGCTCTGTAGGTGGGCGGCTGAAAACGGACACTTTAAAGACCCGCAATTGCTGTTTAGTGTGACTGAGTGGCGAGAGGTCGGGGATTCCCTTTGTGATGCGATCCTTAGCGGCAGTAAATCGGCCAAGGACTTGGGGATTGCCTGCCGGGAGGTCATAAACCATTTACGATCCCTGGTTGCGGAAAAAAAAATGGCTATGGCTGCCTCAGACCTCCTCGGTCAGGAAGCCGAGTCGCAGTCTTCCTGGTTGTTTAGTCTTGGCGCTCCATCTGCAAAAGGCACAATTGTGCCCATTAAAAAATCTGTGACCGAGCTGTTAAACCCGACACCATCTCCGGAGGGTGCCGCCGCATCGGGTGCTCCGCGCCGCCCTGATAGCTACCGAGAGCCGCCCCCCCTGTTAGATGAGGACGAGGGTACTACGGTGGGTCTGAGTGCGCCTCTGAATGAGAACGCGGAGTCTGCTGAAGACACTGAACCCATCCCACCTGCCCCTGCCCTGATCCCCCGTCCCCAAACTAAACCCTCCGACCAGAGCCTAAACCGCTTGCAGCAGCAATTGACTGAATGGCATCTGCCTACTGCTGGTCGTGATGTTCAGATCCTGACCCAGGAAGGTGTTATCCTCCACCCTGCCGCTCTCAACAGTCGTTGGTCTGGGGTTGTAAGGGACGCTATATTGGAGGGAGAGTGGGAAGCTGCTTCTGCTGTTGCTTGTCCGGTGCGAACTACTGCTTTACCTGCTGGTTCAGCGGCCGCTGTGTGGAAACCTTTTGATTGGAAATTTATGCAGCAGCTGAGACAAGCTGTTACACAATATGGATTACAATCTGAACCGGTCAAACACTTGTTGAATCATTTGTTTGACTCGGAAATGATGACACCTGGTGACTGTGCTTTGCTGGCTAGGTTGCTTCTTACTCCGGAGCAGTATTTACTTTTTGAAAAGGAATGGGAACAACAAGTGCGTAAGACTTTGCTGCAGCCCAGGGCTCAGGGGCATCCCCTGTGCGATGTTAAGGAGAACATGCTGCTAGGTCGGGACATTTATGCCAAACCTAAGGTACAATTAATGTTTTCTATGGACATGCATAGTGCCTCTGCCCTGGCTGCACGGCATGCCCTGATGCTTGTTCCCTCGGACCGTAAGACCCCTTCCTTTACGGAGGTGAAACAGGGAGTGACGGAGCCCTTTGATAGTTTTGTAAACCGGCTAGTGCAAGCCTTAGACCAAACCCACAATATGACAGAGGACCTTAAGGCAGAAATGCTCCGGAAGCTAGCTTTTGAAAATGCTAATCCACGGGCCAAAACGATTTTGTCCTCCCTTCCCCGAACGGCCACGGTGGAGGACATGCTGGAGCAGATGGTACACAGCACATCTGCCCAGCAAGCTGCCTTCGTCTCTAACGCTGTAAGTTCTGCTGTATCCACAGACATGCAAAACCATACCCAGGCGCTGGCTGCTGTACTTAAACCTACTCTGCGACCGCGAACTCAGCAAAGGTTTTATATGGGACCTTGTTTTCGCTGTGGGGGGAGAGGTCATCAGCGCCGCAACTGCTCGGCGTCTGTATGGTGTGAACGTTGCCGAACTGCTTCTCATGCTACTAAATTCTGCTGGCGTCCGGGAAACTACAAGCGCAGCGCGAACGGCGGCCGCGTGCAGACAAAAGTGGTTCCGCCACCGCAGACCCTGCCACCGCAGACCCCGGTCTCCCAGCAACCCGGGGAAGCTTGGCACTCGATTTGGCAACAGCAGTAGATGTCACTCTGTTTGACACAACGCCGCAAAAGATTCCGACCACGACTTTTGGCCCCGTACACTCCTCGTGTCACCGATTTGGAGCTCTCCTCTTAGGCCGATCTTCGGCTGGACTAAAGGGTATCTTTGTAATTCCGGGGTTTATTGATGCTGATTATACGAGACAGATTATTATTGTGGCTTACACATTGTATCCGCCTCTCCACATACCGCGCGGCAGTAAAATTGCTCAGTTAGTTCCCATGAGAGGTTTCACTGATAGCGTATGTGCGCCACCTTGTGACTCTTTAGCGAATCGTGGCAATAACTACTTTGGCTCTCCAAACGGACTTGCACGCTTCACTATGCCGATGAACAGCCGCCCAGAAGCCAGAGTCACGTTACGGAGGGGAAACGAAGCTTGTACTTTTATTGCACTTTTTGACACAGGAGCTGATGTTACTATCATCACCCACCATGTATGGCCTAGACATTGGCCTACTAGACTGGCTGCAGAAAGAGTCAGCGGCATCGGAGGCATCTCTCTCCCACATTCTAGCACGGAGCCAATCATTATTCAAGTGGAAGACAAAATAGCATCAGCATATGTACTGATTTTGCCTTTACCAGATGGCATCTCTGCCCTCATCGGCCGCGAAGTAATGACTCAGCTGGGAGTTGTGTTAACTACCCCTGGTACGGTTTTCTGGCAGTGTCCCCTGCAGGGCAGCCTCCCATTCTAAAACTCACCTGGCTTACAGATGAGCCTGTCTGGGTGGAGCAGTGGCTGCTGCAACAAGAGAAGCTGCAGACAGCGCATCAGCTAGTACAAGAACAACTGAATGCTCACCATATTAAGCCATCAACTAGCCCTTGGAATACCCCCATCTTTGTTATACCGAATAAGTCTGGAAAGTTTTGCTTACTTCATGACTTACACAAGGTGAATGAACAAATGCGAGCCATGGGAGCGCTCCAGCCCAGATTACCAACTCCTACTATGATACCTAAAGACTGGGCCTTATTAATTGTAGACCTAAAGGACTGTTTCTTTACATACTTCTACATCCCTCAGGTACACCGCGCTTCGCCTTCACCTTGCCAGCGATTAACAAGGATCAGCCAGCTCACCGTTATGAATGGGTGGTCCTTCCACAGGGAATGCGCAGCAGTCCTACCATGTGTCAACTTTTCGTCGCTGCAGCATTACAGCCCTTACATCAACAGTGGCCGCATGCTCTCATTTATCATTATATGGACGATATTTTAGTAGCTCAACCGCAGCCCTTTATAGAACAAAACCTACAACACCTTATGCAAACGCTTGGATGGGTGGGATTACAAGTGGCACCAGAAAAGATTCAAAAGCAATCTCCGTTCCGATACCTGGGATGGAAGATTAATGACAGCATGATAACGCCACAGAAAACCACCATTGCCACTGAGATTAAAACCCTTACTGATGTGCGGACGCTGATGGGGGATTTACAATGGGTACGTCCCCTTCTGGGCATTACTAATGAAGATCTAGCTCCCCTACGGCCTCTTTTACAAGGCACAGATGCAGCTAAGTCCATTCGCCTCAATAATGACCAACAGAAATGTATACAGCATCTTGGGCACCTAGTATCAGCGCGATGGGCAGCTCGACGAGACGCTACCCTCCCCCTTCAACTACTGGTGGTTTCTCACCCTGTCTTTGTTTTTGCAGTTATCATGCAGTGGCAAAAGAAAAAAGGGGGAGATGACCTCTTCTATGTCTTGGAATGGATATTCTTATCCCTTCAACCTAAGAAAACGGTTCAAACTTGCATGGAAGCAATAGCCAAAGTCATTCGCAAAGGTCGTGATAGGATGATAACTATTTCAGGGGAAGAACCATTTAGTATTCACCTGCCAATGAAGGGAGCAGACCTAGAATGGGCCTTGCAAAACTCTGTTGCTTTACAATTGGCACTCTTAGGATATTCTGGACAGATATCACGAGAACAGCTAAAGGGGAAAGATATCCACTTTTTGAGAACGTATTCATGGATGGAAATACCTAAGCATTCATCTGTTCCGCTTCAGGATGGTCTTACACCGTTCACTGATGCAGGCAAGGCTACTCGACAGGCTGCTGTGGTCTGGAAAGAAAAGGAACTCTGGCAGCAACACATTATTGTTGCCCACCCTGCAGATAATTTACAGACATTGGAGCTGCTTGCAGTTTGTTGGGCTATGGCAAACCGGCGCACGGTGGTGTTGAACATTGTCACCGATTCACTATATGTGGCAGGAGTAGCTCAAAGGTTAGAGGATTCACTTTTGAGAGAAGTAACCAACCCACGACTAAATGAATTATTCCAGCAACTTCAACGAGCTTCAAAGCAGAGATCTGCGCCATACTGTATCATTCATATCAGAAGCCACAAATGGCAGGAAGGCTTAGGAGAAGGTAATCACAGAGCAGATCAATTGGTTAGCCCGACACGAACTGCACCCGTCAATCAATTTGAAGCCGCACGGGTCTCCCACACTCAGTTCCATCAAAATGCTAAGGGATTAAAAAGACAATTTCGGCTGACATATGCTGAGGCACAGGGTATTGTTAGGAGTTGCCCGCAGTGCAGCCACCATGGCCCTGGCCTAGGGATGGGGGTCAATCCTGGAGGCCTGAGGGCATTAGAGGTCTGGCAGATGGATGTCACTTATGTTCCTGAATTTGGCAGATTGAAATATGTACACGTCACGGTAGACACCTATTCAAATAAATTTTTCAATATTCAAATAAATTTGAAATAAATTCAAATAAATTTGAAAAAACTGTGCAACCTGGGGAAAGAGCCTTGCATGTGTGTAAACATCTAACAGCCTGTTTTGCCGTCATGGGAGTTCCAGAACAGATTAAGATGGACAATGCTCCTGCCTATGTCAGTCAAGTTCTGCGGAAATTTCTTATTACATGGGCAGTACAGCATAAAACTGGAATATCTCATTCTCCCACGGGACAAGCCATCGTCGAGAGAACAAACAGGACATTGAAGGACTATCTGCAGAAATTTGCGGACGTTACAGATCCAAAGGAGCATCTACACAGAACCTTGTTTGTTCTCAATCACTTGGGTGTGTTTGGGGATGATTCAGAACCCCCAGCTATTATT
The DNA here is from genome assembly GCF_023634155.1 of Falco peregrinus. Classification (NCBI taxonomy): domain Eukaryota; kingdom Metazoa; phylum Chordata; class Aves; order Falconiformes; family Falconidae; genus Falco; species Falco peregrinus. Next base: position 17,681,860 of record NC_073739.1, read on the forward strand.
CATGCTACTTGTGTAAATACTGCAGCCCCAAGAACTGAATTATCTGTTTATCATAGAAATCCGCGGTCAGGGGAATGGGAAGGTCCTGCCCCTGTTTTGTTTAATGGTCGAGGTTATATGTGTGTTTCCACCCCTACAGGTCCAGTATGGGTACCCAGTAAATGGACACGTGCTGATACCAGTAATCATAAAACTGGTACCGGAAGCTTGCCAGCGGGAGCTACATCGGTGGCATCTAGCCACACAGCCTCTGGTGTTGGAGGCATCACTGCTGTTACAGAAGAAGACAATCTAGGCCTCCCCAAGGAATGCATGTGACCAGCTACAGGCAGAACTAGAGAACAGAACTCTGTACTATTCCTTACATGCCTGTGACTGTGGACAAAGGGAATGTGGCTGGGTTCTGTTACTTTGTGGCTTCTGTAAACTTGTATGGTGGGTCTCTGTATATATCTTGCGAACGGATTTAGGGTGTTTACAGTGTAAATGGAAAATTAGAGAGAGGAATCCTTTTTGGGAATTGCAAAAAGGCATTAGAGGAGACCACCGGTTTGCTCAAGATCTGTTTGCCCTGTTTGAAGCTACTGAAAGCGCGAATCGAGCACAGTGGAGCGGCAGGTTTGCAGATAGTTGGACAGCCTCGGGCTGCTACGTTAGACTATAATTGTAAGTAGGGAGTGTGGTAAAGGTATTTTTATACCCCGACAGTATGCTGCCCCTGCCAAAAGGTGGGGGAAGGCTCAGAATGAGTGGGCAAGGAGAGCTCACAGAAAGTAACATTTCTGTAGGATTAAGCATGCTCAAATGGTGTATTTGGTTTATGGTCTTGATAAATATGTTACCCATTGGCCAAAGTATTTTTGACATCTTGCCTAGAACAAACATATGGGTGACATGGGTAAATATCACGGGGGTAACAAACTTTTGTTTAGGTTTGCAGCAAGCAGACAACCCCTTTAGAACTTGCTTAATTGGTATTCCCCTGCAGGAGAATGAAGCGGACTTTGATGGTTTTTGGAATGTCAATACAGTGAATCTGACATCCGATGAAAAGGGAACATGCCTGAGTCTGAATGGGCAATTTGTTTGGCCTTCTATGCGTAATGCAGCGTGGCAGAAAATGGTTATTGAATATTTGAATCGACCGTATCATTTGCCATTGCAGGAGTTAGACCTATTAGGTAGCATTACGCCCATTAAGTACGCTAACGTGACTGCAACGGGAATGCCAGAATGCAAGGACACGGTACCACCACTTCAACCAGTAAATGGCACTGGAGTAATTTGGTTTGGTGAACCGTGGCGATTGTGGCTAGCAGGACAAGGTGAATGGGAGTTTGATACAAAGTTTCAAAATTTAACTGGTTCACCTAATTGGGGTGGACTGAAAGCTGGAGGCTTACATGTAAATATGTCAGGGGGCTATCAGTTGCCACCCGGAGTCTTTTTGATAGGTGGAGATAGAGCATGGCCAGGGATTCTTTTGAATCCTGTCGGTGGACCATGTTATTTAGGGCATTTAACTCTGTTTGCTCCACGTATGAAAGGCTTATTGAAAATGACTCCACAATTTCATAGATCATGGAGGGCACTGCGCACCTTTGATGAGACATGTAATGACCGAGTCGATCTGCAGTCTGTAACAACAAATGTCTTAGCCTCCATATTTATGCCAGGAGCAATGACTGCATTAAACGCTAAGAATATACGAAGGTTAGCGTGTTGGGGAGAGAAGCAATTTAATCTTACATCGCAGATTTTAAGTTCGTTATCGCTTGACGTAGATAGTGTTAGGCATGCTACATTACAAAATAGAGCTGCAGTAGATTTTTTGTTATTAGCACATGGACACAGTTGTAAGGATTTTGAAGGGATGTGTTGTATGAACCTTTCCGATCATTCCATATCTATCCACAAGAAGTTGTCACAACTGCAGGGAAACATGAAACATATTCTTGTTGATGATAATCCCTTTGATGAATGGTTGAGAGGATTGGGCATAACAGGTTGGTTAAAGACGTTATTGATGGAAGGAATACGCTTTGTTATAATCATTATTGTAATGCTTTTAGTTTTTTCTTGTTTTTTCTTGTTTAAAGAGAGTAGTTTTTAACATAACCAATCAGGCCTGGCTTGTGCAAAAGAAAAAAGGGGGAATTGCAGAAGAATGGCTGCAGAAGCATGGCCTTAGAATCTCCGAAGATCTGCACAATCCAGGCCTGGTATTAGAATAGGCCTGTAATCAGAATTGTACTGAAGTTGCTGTGCTGAAGGTAACAAGAAAGGTAGCCTTGAGCTATTCTTGAATCCTGAGACCAAGAAATTATGTTGTGCCAACAGGCCGTGGCTGTAACATGCTACAGCTGCTGGGAAAGCAGGTGCAGGGCCAAGAAAGATAGGGACCGGTATTGGAAAATAGGGAGTAACAAACTGCAAGGCTGAAGCACAGCAACACGATTAGCTACATGGATAGAATGCTTATTTTAGTCATGATAATTAGGGGTGTGAGAACGGCACGCGTTTAGAGACTACTAACCAATTATATTTCTGCTTTACGAATATGCATGTGTATCAGTTCTATGTAAGTAGTGTTAGCAACTAATAAAGTAGAGCAAAATGCATAACTCATATTGAGCGTCTTCTTGACTCTGGCGAACCCTTCTTCAATCAAGATGCTGCTGGGAGCCTGCTGCACAGGGTGAAATTTATTGGAGGACTGCCAGATGAGAAAATCAGGTAGGGCTGTGACTTTGCTGCAGAGCTGTTGGACTAAGTAAACAATATGGATCCTATAAAGTCACTGGGGAGGACTGTGGGGGAAATTTTCTCTTCAGACTGCTCTGAAATCTCTTCACCAGGTGGACAGACTTTTCCACCATAAATGAAATCTTATTACCAAACCTCCATTTGTTCTGTTTTGTGAACACAGTAATTGCTCCAGAATAAAATAAATTTTATTCATGCTAGATAATTCGCATGAGTTATGCTAGTGTATTTGCCAAAGTATACAGGTCCAAATGAGAGTTATAAAATTTCTTCATCTTAGACTGAATACATGAAAGTTGTGTTGTTTTTATTAGTGCATTGTTTTAGTATAAACTTACAGTTAAATGGTATTGCATGTGCCTTTCTGGTTATGGAATTGTTTGGGTAAAGGGACTAGCAGAGACAGGAACGTGAATCAAGAAAGGGATCTAGGGGTCATTGCTGATGCTTATGGAAGAAAATGGGATCAGAGATCTATTGGAAATTCATTAATGTGAAATTTCTAAGCTAGTGTGCAGGAGTGGGCTCAGGAGGGAGATAGACAGACAGATAAAAGTACAACAATTTTTTCCTGCTACTTCTCTTAACTCTTTTTCTAACCTTGAAAAGGTATTTTGTGCAAGCTGAATAAATATAGCCTTGCTTACACGGCAGTTTTGCCAAGATGACTGTGCAGCATGCACATGGTCTACTGTTACATGGCAATTGAGGAATAATCACAACTGTCATAATTAAACCTTATTTTTCATCTTGTCTCTGCAGTGTAAAACAACAACCCCACCCCAAAACAGATATCCACACAAAATTTCCAATCTTGGAAACCACTATTTTCTTTCCTTGTTTTTATAATGAACAGAATCTTACAAAATTTAAGGAATCAGGAAATCAGAGTAGTAGCTCTACTATTTTCTAACCTGAAAAATCATATGCCCCTATTGAAGAGGTAATAGCCTGCAAAATTTGATCTGTAAGAGGCTGTGAAGGCCATCGTATCTGAAACCCTGTTTTGAATTTTGGGTTTTCTTTAAATATGTTCATCTTTCTTGTCCCTTTTATTATGAGAATAGCCTTGAAAAGTAGATTTTAAAATATTTTTCAGTTTGAGGTGGTCTTGAGTAGGTGTGACTGGCATGTTTTCAGATTTACTTATGTAGTAGTACACTTCTTAAGGCCCACCACACACTTAGAAGCATAGAACCATAGAACTATTTAGGTTGGAAAACACCTTTGAGATCATGTTCAACTGTTAACCCAGGACTGGCAAGTCCGTCACTAAACCATGTCCCTAAGCACCAAGTCTACACATTTTTTAAACACCTCCAGGGATTGTGATTCCACTACCTCCCCGGGCAGCCTGTTCCAATGCTAAACCACCCTTTCATGACAAAAAAATGAACAAATTTTTCATTATATCCAATTGAAACCTCCCCTGGCGCAACTTGAAAGCTGTTTGCTCTTCTCCTGTTGCTTGTTATCTGGGAGAAGAGACCAACCCCCACCCGCCCACAGCCTCCTGTCAGGCAGCTGTAGAGAGCAGCAAGGTCCCCCCTGAGCCTCCAGACTGAACACCCGCAGCCCCCTCAGTGGCTCCCCACAAGACCTGTGCCCCAGCCCCTTCCCCAGCCCCGCTGCCCGTCTCTGGACACGCTGCAGCCCCTCTACGTCCCTCTTGCAGAGAGGGGCCCAGACCTGAACACAGGGTTCGAGGGGCGGCCTCAGCAGTGCCCAGTGCAGGGGGACGGTCACTGCCCTGGTCCTGCTGGCCACACTGCTGGGACACCAGCCAGGGTGCTGCTGGCCGCCTGGGCCCCCTGGGCACACTGCTGGCTCCTGCCCAGCCGGCCGTCACCCAGCACCCCCAGGCCCTTTCCCACCAGGCCCTTTCCAGCCGCTCTGCCCCAGCCTGTAGCGCTGCGTGGGGCTGGTGTGACCCAAGGGCAGGACCCGGCACTGAGCCCTGCTGAACCTCACACAACTGGCCTGGGCCCATCGCTCCAGCCTGCCCAGGTCCCTCTGCAGAGCCTCCTGCCCTCAGGCGGGTCAACACTCCCCCCAGCTTGGTGTCATCTGCAAACTGACTGAGGGTGCACTCGATCCCCTCATCCAAATCATCAATAAAGACATTAAACAGAACTGGCTCCAGTACAGAGCCCCAGGGAACACCACTAGTGACCTGATGCCAGCTGGATGTAACTCCATTTACTACCAATCTTTGAGCTTGGCTGCCCATCCAGCTTTTTACCCAGCACAGAGCACACCTGCCCAAGCCCTGAGCAGCCAGCTTCTCCAGGAGAATGCTGTGGGAGAGAGTGACAAAGGCTTTACTAAGGTCCAGGTAGACAACATCCACAGCCTTTCCCTCATCCATTAGGCACGTTATCACATCATAGAAGGAGATCAGGTTCACCAAGCAGGACCTGCCTTTCATAACCCCATGCTGGCTGGGCCTGATCCCCGGGCTGTTCTGCATATGCTGTGTGATAGCTCAGAGGACGATCTGCTCCATAACCTTTCCCCAGCACCAAGGCCAGGCTGGCAGGGCTGTGGTTCCCCAGATCCTCCTTCCTGCCCTTCTTGCAGATGGGATGGCACAACCAGCAAAGAGGCTGTGTGACTTCCTTATGTAGTGCTTATGTAGTTACTGTATAAATGTCCCCATATAGAGGAGTTTAAGGAAGTTGACCTAAACTGTCCCAGCTGTGATGATGGACTAATGCTGCTTAGTGATTGGTTGTGTCTGGGGAAAGGAAGAGGGACAACACACTTTTTTGGAGATGCTGGCAGACTTCAGGCACACAAAAGTATCCTATTAATTTGCGCTCTACTGTGACTCACTGGTGTAATTAGAAACATACTGCTTTATTTGTATCCCTAAAACTAATGAGCTTAACATACTCCTCCTTAAGGAATATTGAGATCCATCTTGTGTTTCAGTGAAGCACAAACAGAGGCTCACGTTCAACATGACTGTTTATTTGGAAATGTCATAATTCCTTACCACACAGTAATTCCCAGATGCAAATAATTATGAATCAATATGGAGCAGCTTGTTTACCTTGGGAGAGAGGCATCAGTTCAGCAGGTTAAGAATTTTAAATGGTGATTAGTTGTGACTACAGCTGTTAATGAGTGAATCAGAGTTGACAGGAAGTTTTGCTTAGGGTGTTCACTGCATGTAATTTTTGCTGAAATCCAAAGGAGTTCCCAAAGCAGCACCCGTGCATGGACTGCTGATGCCCTGCAGTTGAATAGTAGTTCCAGTAACAAAATGTTATCCCCTGCTCTGAGCTCTTCATTTTCTGTCTCTTTGCAGGAAATCTTGAAGGATCTTGGCTTTCTCCCTGAATTGAACAGGAACAACTTTCAAAGTTTGGAAAGTTTTCAGACACTCCCCCTAACCACTTCTGAACTGTAACTGTCTTAAGATACCACCTTTTTTAATTTTACTAGTAAAACTTGCAAAGTACCTGCCAAGTCATACTCAATAAAAACAATGTACAATGTTTATGTTTGCCATACATTTTCCTAGTGAAACACAAGCATGGGAATAAAGGTAAAATACTGCATCATGAAGACCTGGATCATGAGGAGGTTAGTGGTGTTTAGGAAGACAGGATATCTCAAAAGTAGCCATTTTGAATGACCAGTCTGAATTAGACTCATGTAAGAAAGACAGGTATGATAAACAGGTTTTCACTATTATATCCCAGTGATATGAAGATTTACATCAGCATTTGGTGGTGGCTTTTTTCCTCCTTTGTATGCTATAATTTAGAAAATAGAGGTGCATTTTTTCAAATTTTTATTTTTCAGAATTCTTTCCAAATTTTGTGATTGACACTGATTATGTTGGATGTCAGTACATTCCCTATTTTATGAATATGTGATTGTGAAATGCAATACATTACATTGATTGCTTTAGTGTCATATAACTACTCCACCATAAAAACGGTTTGTTCCCCCAAGATCCAAACAAACAAAATGTGTTCTGTATTTTCCTCATGGGTTCAACCATAAGAAATTTGACCTTAATTTCCGTGCTTTTCCTCCCTTTGAAAACATAAAACATCCAATACATTCATCTATGTTGTATTAAAACCCTTATAAAAGATTATTGCTTCAGTATGTAACATCTCAAACTAATACGAGTGGAGCATTTTTATTTTCTGTATAATGCAATAGCAAAAGATCACTATTTTCAAAAGAGAAGATTCTGAACTTCAGATGCAGTTACTGTTATATGGGAGAAATTTCCTGTGTTTATGGTTACAATTATTTGTTTATATAAAACATTATATCATTCTTCATATCCCTCCAACTTGATTTATGTTATGAAGATTGTAGGGAGAGGTTACAAGCCAGGCTCTTTACTGATTTTGCCAGTTTATACCTTCTGCAGATTTTTCTTCCTTAATCTTTGGTACCAGGAAACCCAGACCACTGATCATAGAGAACGTGGGTTTAAAAAAAATCACGCTAGTTTTAACAAAATACAGGGTTGAACTTTTCAGCAGTGCCAACCATTTGGGACTCCACACAGAGTAGGTGAGAGCCATCAGTTTGTGTAACTGCACATTGAGAAGGAAACCAATAAACCTGCAAATTACATTTCTGAGGCTGAGCAGTACTGATCAAACCAGCTTTCTTGAAATGCTTGCACCTCACTGCATAGGACTGTGACAGGAACAATGGAAACTGAAGGCTAGATCTTGCTGTGAAGCTAGAGTAGCTTTATTTAGCTGAATATTTATTTAACTGGACTAAGGGGTTATTCAAGTTGCATAAGTGGTCTTGAAAGTAGGAAGGGGGGCTGAACCCCATGATCAAATTTCCCAGTGTTGGTCCATGAATTTTTGTACTCTTCCAAATTCTTTTGGGACCTTTGTAATTCTGGAAGCCTCTTAGATATTACAGTTTGCACAAACTCCTCTAAAGAGTGCAAAGTTTAGCAAAGACTGGCAAAGAATTATCTAAACAAATCTGTCTGCATCTCCTGGGTAACCTCAATGACAAGCTCAGCATCAGTTTGAAACCACAGGTCATATCAAACCACAAATCACGACATTCCTAAGTGGTTCAAAGTATGGCTGTGTGTGCGGAGAGAAGGCAGCCCTTAAGGCCATGTTTAAAAGGCACTTTTTTTAACACTTAACTACACTTAACCACAAGCCCAGGTTCATAAGGTAGCTTTGAGCCTCTGCTTCTGGTGTTCTTTTTTTCTAGGTAGCAGTTTCTGTTTCCAAATAGTAAAGTCCTCAGAGAAGCAGTCTAAATTATTCTCTTCACACAGAAAAAAATCCCTGCCTGTAATCTGCCCAGCTGTAGATGAACATACTAACAAGAAGCTCAGCGTTAATGTAAGGAATTGCAGGTCTCCGTCTACTATGTGAATCGGTTTCCAGAGTTCAGAAAAACAAAATGTTGAACAAGATTTAAGATAAGAAAAAAGGATTGGAGTGCCTTTCTGTTGCCTGGATCTTCCTGCTGCCTGCTGCCTAGCTTCTTCTCTGGTGGATTTGGAGAGCTGGGCTTCCGTGAATCTATCCACCAAAGCAGGGTAATGCATGGGAAGATAATCACTAGATGTGCTGAAGAAAGAAACAAGGCTTAAGTGTTAAACAAGGTCCAACAGCTGATGTCTGGGTGGATGTGTCTTCCTGAGCATGTCACGTGGTCAAGTACACCCTTGTTAATGATGCAATGACAAGATGCCAACATCCTTGACACCAAAGCAGCACTGGAAGTTGCTGCATATACTGACCTGCCACTGACTTGGTGCTTTTTAGGGTTCACCAAGCACCAGAACATCCTAACTTGGCAGATTGCCAAGCTGACTGGCAGTTGTGAAGGCAAACAAAACATATGTTAGTTGGAGTGTCAAATGAGAACATCGGATTTTGAAAAGGGTACTAATATTTCTAGTCCTAAAATAATGTGAATAAATCTGCAACAATTTATTCTAGCTGCAAGGGCAATGTAGACAGCTGCATGATATTGTCAGATTTCCTGTTAAATAGCAGTAAATGACTGACTGCAAAAGGGAGACATTATCCGTCTGGGGGGTTTTAAGGGTGTGGAGGCAGTTATATGTTGCAGCAGGGACGTTTTTCCAGTTTAAGCCTTCCTTACTTGGACTTTGTGTTTGTCTCCTCCTTTCCACACAGCTGGACATGTGTGTTGCCTCTTGGAATTTAAATGATCACCCATCCTTATCCAGAAAGTTTTAGCCCAGCGTTACTTTCGAGCAGCAGTATCCCATGGCACCTTCATCTGGTGCATGACAACTAGAAAAAGAGAACCTATATTAGAATGTAATTCCTAAATATTTGCCCAGTTCAGAAGATGATACTAGAATAGTGACATTCCATATGCTTGCTGAAACACAGGAAGTAAACTAGAAGGGAAGACAAGTTATTCCACAAGCAGCAGGACTAATGGAGCCTGATTTCCTCCAAATCCATACACTCTGTCACCCAACACCTCTCCCTGCAATAAGCCAGTTTCGCTTCCAGTATTCCACAAGATCTGCATCTCAGTAACTTGAGATCTTCCTGTGCTGGCAGTGTTTCCAGTTCAGCACTTGCCTCTGCAATTCTTGTCTTCTCTGCTCCCCAGGCTTCCCCACCCAGTGTTTCTGAGGTGAGGGGAGAAACACAAGCTAGAGTTAGGAATGAGCTAATGAGCTAGGCAGTGCCATGTGCCGAGGGGTCACCCAATGAACGCGGGATGAATGGTCCACCACCTCACGCCAAAGGGAATGGGGGATAGCTGTTCCCCCAGCTTTGCTCTAGGTGAGAATACCAGATTTTATTTTCTCTCTCTGTAGATCTGTAACATCTGGGTAATTAAATAGCTTTGAGACATCCAGTTTTGCCACACGGGCTGAAATGGATCAACAGGAGAAGGAGAGACTGAAAAAGCTTTCTTCCTTGAACAGGTATGTTGATAACACTAGTAAGAATATCTGCCATTTAGCATTGATAGGCATAGCATAAGCTATTTGAGGCATTCGGATAGCATGTAATGATTGTAGCATTGCAGCATATAGAAACCCAGACAAATTTTAAAAAAAGAGTAATCTGCTAAAGTTAGGTAAATTCAATGGGTGTGAAGTTTAGCATACAAGCCAACAGGCTGCCCTCTTGTGCCTTTGAGCTGGAGGGTTCATTTGTTACATTAGCAAATTAACTCAGTATCTGCTCTTAGCTCCTTAGTTTTAATTACATGATTACAAAAAACAAAATGCAAGCTCTAGCGATCCTTTTTTTGAAGTTTTTGCCCTCTTATTTAAGAGAGAAACCAAAACCTTCTCAGACTTCCCAGATGAGTTATTATTTATGATTGGACAAATGTATGTAGGGTTTGGAAAGTTTGGTTTTCCATCACCCAGCCATGCCAACTGTATCCTAAGAAACAAACATGTATATACAGTCATTAAAAAAAAATAATCTAATAGATTGTATTTATGGGAGTTGTGATGTCATAACCACATTGCATATGGTATTATCATGAGAACTTCATCTATACAGGGAAGAGTGCTTTAACCCTCACGTGAATACTAATCTTGATTCTTTTTGTAGGAATCTATTGCCTCCCATTCTCTCTAATTATTGTTGCCACTATAGATCTTAATATAAGAAAATATTTTATTTGAAGTCCTTTCTATTACTGCTTGCTAGGATTTAAAATTTAACTCCTATGTATTGTATGGTCCACATCACTATAAGGGATGTATCTTGATTACTCTCAAGAGGTCTTCTCATGTTGATCACATTGGGAGAGCTTTCTTTATGTGGCTAAGGCAATTATATTCATACCTCAAGAATCAAGACAGCATGCTTTAAAAAGTGGCTATTTTAACTGGTCCAAAAGTATAAGCTATTCAGTGCAGAATATATAAAAATAACTGAAATATATGTAACAGAAATATAAAAATAACTGGAAAATTTCAAAATTATATACGTGTTTCTTACAGCTTACAAAATAACTTCCAGTAATTGCTGTTACAGCAGTTATAAATAAAATGTATTTCTGATTCAGTCACTTGTTTATGACAAAGTTACTTAATAGGCAGTCCTTTGCTATCAAATGAGCTTAGAATTACAGAGAATTAAATTATATATCTATATCTATCTGCCTATCATCTATCTATCTGCCTGTCTTCTATCTAGCTAGCTATTTATTGTGAAAAGAATTGTGTATCTATTTCAACTAAGATACTCAGTTCATTCTCTGAATGAGACTACAGCAAAATCTGCTCCTGCATGTAGGTGAAAAAACATGATTACTTTTTCAAACCCCCTATTTCCAGCCCTTCTCTTTCCTTCTGTACCAAATATTTTCTGTTTTGCAAATGGATGAACCATCCATGTCCATTGCGCTATTTTAGTATCTTTTAGTAGTTGTTGTCTCTACTAATTATTACCTTGACTTACCTGCCTGGAGAGAGGCAGCTGCTTGCTTTGTCTGCAATGTAAAAGGCTCTTCAGAACTGGATAGATTTTACCATAACACATGTTATTATTTCTTGATAAGGTCTCCTAAGTTTTGTCATTTGTGCATGACAGATTGCCAGACTGTTCTGAAGTCTGAGGATCTGTGTTGGCTGTTTGTACCAGTGTGTGTCCTGCCTTTCTTCTCCAGTCTTGGGAGGATTCAGCTTTAGCAATCCGTTAAAAAGTGCAAGGGTAACACAGATAAGCCACAAGAAAAAGTGGAAATGAAATGGGGCTTGTAAGAGGAGATGCAGAGACAGGTGCAGTACAGGAAGTGTGAAAGGGTAATTCAAGGCAACCTTGTGCTGCTCCTTAGGTTTTCTTACAGGACCTGGAGCACACTGATACACCCTCAAAGAGTATCTTTGCTTTTCCATGTCCCCCGAGCACAGAAGAGGGTTGCTGGCCTATGAAATACAGCATGCCCTGTAACTGTAGAGCTTAGCTGTCTTGAGGGGGTTGGCTGTATTGGTTACTGAGTAACAATAACAGAACATAAATCTTAGACTGAGCTTTCTCCCCAAGACTGTCTACTCCCATCGTTTCCTGTCTGCAAAATCTCCTGCTGCTTATGACCAGGGTCTTACCTGTCAAACCCGGACAAATTAAGTGTAGGATCACTGAGCCCAAAGGGACCCCTTGTCTTTCCCAGTATTACAACTGAATGAATCTGATGATTACATCAGCCATTTTACTGCAGCAGTTTTTAGGTGTTTTTCTGAATCTTCACATCTGTCCTGTGATGTTGGTTTTAAAAAACACCAGGCTAATATGGAGGGACCCAAATGGTGGGACTTCTGATGCTGCTATGCCAGTGTATGCTGTATAATCTTTCTGAGAAGTTTGGGTGTGCAGCTGGCTTATTTAAATATATCTAAGACTAGGGTAAAGCTCTCTGTTAAACAGCCTAAGATGATAAATGCTAAAGTGAGGATCAAGTGTCTCCAAACACATGGTAAAGTCAGAATTTTGTCTCTGCCAGCTGCTGTGTTTTTCTTACCACGCACTGGCAAAGAGTCTGTGGCTGCTTCAGCATATGCTGTCTCTTGATCAAAAGCAAAAGCTTTCTATAGCATATACATTGTGCAAAAGTCCTCCCAACCATTCCATAAATCCTTTACATTTTTTCACAGGCAGATGGTTTACATTTTCCATTCTCTGTTGTATCTGCACTGGGATAAAGTCTTTTAGCTTACAGTGACTTCAACTGAAAAATAAACACACATTCATTTCACTGTATTTCTTCAGTTGAGAAAGATTCTGCAAAATAGTCTTCAAGCTTATCACCTTTGCCTTAGAAATCTTAGGAGCATATAAAACTCTTTGACATGAAGTATCTATTGTAGGCTCTGTAACAGCAGAAAATAATTTAAGAATCAATGATAATTCATGTGGAATTCCTACAGCTTTCCAGCCAAAGACCTCAAAGATGAAGGATACTACTTTTTTCCTGACTTTGCTGGGATCAGGAGGCATAGCAATATTGCTGTGGCTGAGATAAAGGTGATTTGGTTCCTTTCCCATCTGCTCCTCTGAGAACACTTTCTTTGTGTTAATGTTATGATAACTGACAAGTGTCTTCTTCAGCCAATGCTGTCTAGAAGAAGTGGAGTGTAACCACCACGCAGTCATTCATTGGTTAATGCAACAGGGTCTAAACACAAAGGTTAGGAGGCAGAGTCACATCGCTTGCATTCATTTGGCTTTATCCTAATATTCTTGATAAGAATCCAGTTTTGTTATAGTGATGTGGGGTTCGTTCTGGCTAGTCAGCCTTCAGATGTCTTGATTTTAAGTGAGAAGAGTACCATGCCATATGGTCACTCAGTTCGTGATACTGTACAGGGATTAACAATATTTATGTGGACTTTAGAGAAGCAAATAATTCAATAAATATGAGTGAAAACGGCACAATCAATGCTTCATCATTGCTTTCATTCTTGCTTCTTAAAGGGCTGGGGGCAGGGGTGTTCGTGTTCTTTCCCATTACTTTCACAGACCATAACATTGGCTCAGAACGGGAGGGGGTGAACAGCTGCATGGGGACAGGAATAAATAGTCAAGACTGAAGGAAGACAGGAAGCTTTAAAACCATTGTTGCCGCTAGAGACATGTAAGATGAAATTGCACCCTCCTTGATACCACAGAGCTGAGTATTTGCTAACATACCAAAAGTCACCCAGTAACATTCTTGCCTGTATATATTACATCCCCAGAATGCACAGAGCTGGCTGCAGCAATAAATCCAACTGGTAAAAACTTCCAGCGTTTCTACATATTCTTAGTTTCACTTTAGTTGAAGTGTTTTTGCTGAACTTTCAATGTTTCACTTCAAATTTAGAGCTTGGTAGATGTATTTTTTTTTTATTTTTATAGTATATTTATTTTAAGTTATTTTATTATATATCTGTTCATAATTACTTTTTTATTAGAATTACTGCAGGTATTTTGAAAATAAGTGTATTAAATTTTACTCAGTAAATTAATTACAGAGATTAGGACATTATATCCAGTACTTCATTGTTCACTGTTTCATAACTGATATTAAAAAAGATAATACACAGAAAATGACTGTGTAAGATTAAAATGTGAATAATTTAAAACACACTTCAAAGTGAAAATAATTTTGAAATTATACGGTCCAACTGTTACCCTAAATCTGGGTTCTTCACGTGGAGTGCTAGTTGCTGATCTGCACACAGAGTCGAGATACTTGTTTGCTGCATGTCTGTGTAGAGATGGGTGCTGGCTGGTAATTCCACAAAGCCAACATGCCTCTTAACATATAGTAAAACATTTAATGCACTTTGAACAATTGTTTACAATTACTTTAGTCACACTTAATTCTCTTTCGTTCTTACACCGCCTCCATTTAAAGGTACAGTGTTCTTTTTTTTTCACCCCACCTGTTCTGTGGGGAGGGGGCTCTGTTAGTAGGGGGTTTCCTTTGCTCCAGGGTGAATCTCTTAGTATCCTTAGTTATCTCTTAGAACTAATTAGGATAGTTCATACATAATTCACATGATTTTCTGTTTGGTCCCATTAACCATTTGGTTCTCTTGAGCTTATATTCTTGTGCCCTAGCTTGAATTGTTCATGGTGTCTGCTCCTTCTAAGGCCATGTTTCAGTAACTGTTTGTAAGGATTTAACTAACAGCCTCTGTTTTTCAAATTCTTTCTTGTTTTTCACTATAGATACTTACTTTTTTTCCCCCTCTCTTCTTTTTTAAAGTAAATAATTCTTGTATCACAATACTTTTGAAATGTTTTACTTCTTATTGAGTCAAAGTGTCATTTTTATATTTTTCACCAAAATCAATGTTTTCTGTTTGCTGCTAAAGATACACACATATTCTACCATTGCTGTGTAGCAGGATTTGCCTCGGTAGGTGTGCTAACAGCTGCACTATGAATGTCTGTCTACAGCTGGCAAGAGTAAAGCTAAGGATTCAGCCTTGAGCATGCTATCTGAGTTTTGAGAGGCTCTTGAAGACTAAGCAAAGAAAACAGAATAAAAATAAATTAAAAAAAAAAAGAAGAAGAAAAAGCTGCAATACCAGCATACTAGATGCAAGGCCCTGGTATTATTTTGCTACTTACAGTCTGTATCACTGAGCTATTTTGTTCTTACTTATCTTTCTGGAACCTAGCAACCTCTCCACTTGCACAGCTTTTCTTCATTTCACCAGACTGTCCCCATGGATTGCATGGGCAAGATCTGATTTCTGAGGCTGTTGGAGGGGGTGGTCCTTTCTGTGTGACAGGGTGCTTAGTGAGCTCTGTATGTGAATTTTCTGATACTGTAGTCATTTTGTTGTGGTAATCAATTTTACAAAAGAGAAAAGGTCAGATACTTTTGGAAGCGACCATAAAGACTTTCTAGCTTAAATAGAAAGGAATGTGTTTGTATGAATTTTTAACATAAAAGATGTAACATTCAGCCTTTACGAATTTCTCATTTGGTTTTGAGGCAACAATCTTTTTACACATATTAAAATGTGTAATGTAAATAAGTGAGCAGATGTTCAGAATTTCCTCTTTCTTTTTTTTTTTTTTTTAACCTCTCCTGCTGGAAATTTACTGTTCCATTTCTCTGATTGTTTAGACCGTTCCTGGAATTTTTGGTTTTAACATATAAAATTCCAGAAATGTTGTCTTGCTGTTTGTCTGCCTCTTTCTTTTGCAATTGCAAACAAAAGTGCTTTGGTGACAGTATTTACAATACAGAATAAGAGAATCTTCAAATCTTGTAACCAGCTGTGTATGTTCATATTTAAAGTACTGAGGTAATTATTGGGATGCACTCCAAGCTTCATTATTTATGCTACATACTACCCACAACAAGGAACAGTTAAGATATTTGAAGTAATCCCAGACTGTGACTTTATGATACAATAAAATATGCTCATGCAACTGAAGTATCTATTACGTGAGTCAAGGGAAAGTGTGATCAAGTAGTATAACAAAAGTGGCATACTGCCAGGGATTTGGGTCACTTGTTTTTTTTAAAATACAATTGTGATAACTAAATTTTGAAAATATTCCCAGTTTGGGAAAAAAACCCCAAAACATCAAAGTGAATATATGTGGTTGTTCTATTCAGAGACAGAGTCCTGTATAGCTGCATTTGGTCCAACAAGTTTGTTTGGGATATTTCCCCTAACATTCTTTTGAAAAATTACTCATTGTCTGAGAAGATTCACTAGCAATAGGATTGATCCCGTAATGTACAGAATGTGAACCGAGAGAAGTAAAGAAACTGAGAAGAGTAAAACACTGTAACTTGGTGTGTGTTACCGTTCAAACAGGGGATTTTAAGGGTATTTAAAGGGAACTTCATTACCAAGGGGGAAGGAAGTGATGGGCCACGAGAGATAGCTCCTGAAGGGACAATGGAGGGGGTAAGATGAGGACATACCTTTCTTGGAAAGTGTATTGTCTACTGTGCTCTATGGTTGCTTTTTCCATTTCACAACACCTTTCTGGCCCAGAGAAGCAGTGGTTAAATACTGTACCTTCATATAATGCTATATTAATTGCACTTCTGTCTACATTTGTTTCCTGAGTATCTGCACATACTCTGTATCTTATGGCAGCGTTGGCTAGGCATTATGATCCAGACACCTGCAGAAAGAACTCAATTGATGTGAGGTCCGCATTTTACCCTTTGTGCTTCCCAAACCCAAATGGAGACAAGATGTTAGGGTTCAACATTTGAGATTTCCGTGCCTTTCAAAGTAAGATTGGAAAGATGATTATAAAGGGTTGGGTTCTAATGTACTCTAGTTTTTATCCAACTTTAAGAAAATACTGCCATAACAACAAAAATATGAAAGGGGGAATAAGGATGAAGGACAATAGAGCCAGATTTGGCAGAAGGGTCAAAGGTTGCATTTGGTTTTATTAATGGGAGTTGAAGAAACATCTGGAATGGCTAGTCCACATTGTATGATGCCAGTAAACAAATCCAGAAAAAAGAAACCGGAGTTTTTTTGGATCACGGCTCATGGATTATGTTATCATGATTCTTCAGCTCCATCTATGACTTCTGTGAATCTGAAAGACCTCCTCACACAAACATGGAGCAAATGGTGCCTTTGAAGAGTTCATAATGAGCTGCCTGCCTAAACAAGTTCTCAAGGTCTAACCCCTGGGTTAGCAACATGCTAGAGTGAGCAGAGAGAAACATGGTGGACAAAAGGGATGAATAAAACACAAAGCGATTATTTTTGACAGTATTTTTCATCCTTCACAGAATCCATACTGTTCTTGCATATCGGTATAGAGCAGAAATTAATCTGATGGAGTCAATGAGATACATGTCTAAATAAATATAAGACAAGAAAGGTAATACTCTTTTTCAATGTAGGTAAGACATCTCAGCCTTTGCCTGTGCAATGTTTGGGAGAAATGTTTGCTGAATAGGCTTTTATGTAATCCAAGCAAAATAGGAGCGTCTCAACTACATGTTATGGGTTATCTTTACATTGAAATACGTTATCTCCAGTTTGATCAGCAGAAAAAGCAATAGAAGAATTAGCAAAATATCAGTGATGTTACTCTACACAGTGGTCACCAAAAATTTGCTGCAGTAGAGTGTCCGTGCTGGTGTCACTTTTGGCCAGCCCTGGAATGACTTCCTTGCCTTCCATGATTCATGTCAAAATAATTTTGTGTTTTTATACTTCCACTTTCCTTGTTAGTCATTCCTCTCCATTTTTAAATGTTTTGATTTATGGAAAAATACCCTATTGAGGCTCAAAGTAACTGTAAACTTAAGTTGTTGAGATGTGAAGCCATGTACTCTCTATGCTGAAATACATCTTTGTACATCAACCACAGTGGGAAAAAAGCCTTTTCTGTGAAGTGTCTGTTTATAACCTCTGAGATGCTGTCAGCTGAAGTGGAGTATGGAACAGTAGCCATCTGAAAGGGAAAGAGAACACTTCATTATATTACAGAAATAAACACTTTGGAGTTCACATTTTATTGGCATAGCCACTATTTTGAGCACATGTTGAGGGAAGAAGTCATGCAGTGAGGGACTGGAGGGAATATTAAATGAGTGGATGGACTGAGGGTGTGCTTGAAAGGGGTAATCAAAACCAGGAGGGCTTCATACTTTAGAAACGGAAACACTACAAAGCATAGACTGTTCATCCTGGACATCTTTTGGAACCTCCATAAAATGGGTGTGGGGTTAGTAATAAAAACTGAGCTTGCTTGAAAAGCTTCCAATAGCTCCCATGAGATCCCCAGAACAAAAGTTATTTTAAAATTCCTTTTATAAGCGTGCCCATGATAATGCTGATACAGTTATATTGGACATCTGCTAGGGCTTTCAGATGTATCTCTTCTTCAGGGTCAGCTTCAGGGAGTAGGACATGGATCTTGTGGGACTCAGGTTTTAAGTTCTGGTTAAAATTGAAGTTGCAATTGTAGGGTTGCTTAATTTCCATCAGGAGTCACCCCAGGGAAGAAAATAAGACCCATTCATGATGTTAGGGGCTGGAACTGAAAATGTGTGCATAGGTCCAGTTGTTGTCCATTATTGTTCTTATGCAAGAGCTCTTTCTTTTGTCACAGCACTGGAGTATCCCCTGGAAAGGCCTCCATCCATTTTCTTCATTTTGCCGTGTAGGTCTCGGTCTGGGCATTACAGTGGTGCTGTTGAGACAGGATGTGATCTCCTCCTTTCCGCAGACTATAAGGAAATAAATACATGAGCTGTGCAGTGGTCCCTCCAGAACCAGGAGTGACTGATGTAAAGGCCAAGAGTGGTGTCTGATGCTAGAAATAAATCCTTGAAAAAAAGGGAGACCTAGAGGCATGCTGGCATCTAAAGATGGAAATGACACTGCGGCAGTATGATACCAGAGCAGTAAAGGAAGTGTGGTGAACCAAACAAGCCTTCAAAGGTACGAATGATAGTGACTTGGGACAGCTGTGGGAGAAGTGCCTTAAGAACTAAAGTTCATTAAAAATACACCAAACATCTTTCTTTCCAAGTAACTGATTGAATTATACAATATATCAGTCACTAGCTGACAATTTACGAAGTAATACAGGTATGTATTGTAGACAAGCAATAAAAAGAGAGGCAGGTGGCTTATTCAGTTTGTCCATTATCAGCTTCCCTTTCTCAGTGAGGAGTCCAAGAATGCAGTTTTCTAAAACCTGTCTGACTGGCTCACTGTGTGAGGTCCAGTCACCTCAGCAGATGTCCCAAAGCCTTGCCGGGCAGTGGGATGGGTGTGCCACCCTTTTTCAGAGGGACTGGCACTAAAAAACAGTGTTCTTCCCCAATGTCAGCATCAAGCTACTCATAGCCTGAAGGTCTGAATGCTTTCCCAGAATGTACTTGTTTTTTCATTGGTATTTACTTTGGTTTGTCTGCCTGCTAGGCTTGGCTTTTTTCTTCCTTTGCAGATAGATGCTTTCAGAGTGAAGATTGTGGCTAGCAGCCTGTTTCTGTACTTTACTGACATAATTCTTTCTGTTTGTAGAGCAAACTAATGACATGTTACATGCATCTGAACTTTCTCAGGTTGAACTTGGCTTAGTCTTTGGCCAGTTATTTTTTGTTTGTTTGTTTGTTTTTTTGGTGGGGGGACTGCTTCTGTCACCACTGTACAGACATGAAGGATTTGGGATCCTCCTTTTCGTGACATGCCGGTCTGTCCTTCATAGAGAATTGTTAATTTGATGCTTTAGATTGATTATAAATGGCAGAAGTTCCCCATCTTGACCTTCTAGTAAAACTGTAGCATTCCCACAGCTAGACTCTAATCAACCAGAAACTATCCCCTGAATAAACTGGTGATCCAGCCTGCTACCTTCTAAGCCCTGTGGCTTCCTATCATTTCTTGTCACCTTGCCATCAGCTGAGTTTTCTTCTCACTGATCTTCATATCACTATCTCCATCTTCCTTAGAAGTGCATCCTGCCTGTGTTTTCATAATGCCTTTCCCTTATCATCTCAGAAACCACCACAGCACGCTTGGGAGTTGCATGCATGGATCAGCCTGCACTCCCAGGTATGCAAAAAAGAAAGATTAGAAATATTTCTCCAGCTCTATTACTGTCACTGAACTATCCTCAGAGGCAGTCTATAAGAAGCTCTTGTTCTTGCAATTATAGTTTTAAAAACACAGACAAATGCACAAAAGTGGTATTTTATTAATGGAAGGAGCCATTCAGAGGCTGACTCACATTCCTTATTCTGTTGTGATCTTTTCTGCACCTAAGACAGGGGATAGTAAACAGCAGTAGTATTTTTTTACACACAATTTTAGGTACACACTTTATTCCTATCCTACTGTGAGTGGGGATGTCCCATTTCTGTACCATATTCTATGTCACATTTTCGTAGGAAACAGATTTGTGTAACAGCACAGGGTACATCCCCTCCCCAAGTCTATCTACATATAAGATTTATGAACTGTATTTTGTAATGCATGCATTTTAAAACACTTCCATGACTGCTGTCACATACAGGTTTTCTTGTGCTATGTTGCATGCCACAAAGTACAGAGATTTGCCAATAATACTGAAACTATTTGCCAGCCAATCATACAGGCTTCAGCAAACATCTTCCTCTTTTTTGTCTGAATGGATCAGAGAATTTAGGGATCAGATGAGATCAGGTTTAGGGGTTGCGAGAGCAGACCTGGCAAGTAGGAATAGAGAACTGCAATGGGATTGCAGGCTGCGCGAAGGCAAGAATCGTAAATAGGCAGAGTGCTCTGAGATGCAAGAACAACAAACAGTTAAAGTGGAGACATGTTTTATTTAATTTATAAATCAGGCTCAAGCCTTAGTATGTTTCCACCAAAGATCTGCCAGAAAGAGGCCCTGGAATAGAGGCTTCCTACAGTCTGTAGGGATACGCAGAGCTCTGGCCAATTTCATCACAAGTTGACATGTAGCCACATTCTGCAGTGAAGCACAGGTTTGTTGGACTGATAAAAGATTTGGGGAGTGTTTTGTGAACTTCAAGATACACTTCAAGAAGTGTATCTTGCAAAATATAATACCCATATTCTGGACATGATGGCTATCTGTAAGCTTTAAAGCTGCTGAAGTCTTGGGTATTTAGTTCTCTGCCAGCATGTGAATTCACATCAGTAATTTTCTGGTGTTCTCTAGTCTAACTGGTTTAATGAAGATTTTAATAGGAAAAGAAACCTGTGAGGAAGCAATTGTCCTCATTTCTCAGTAATTTTAGAAAATTAGGCACATCACAAACTGTAGAAAATATCTTGGTTTGCAAACTAAAAGGAGAGATTTCAAAACAATCTTTCATTATCTGAAGTGTGTATATATTATTTATTATTATTATTATTATTATTATTATTAATTTTAAAGATGGTGATGAACCAGTGGTGCTCACTTTAGATACAAAAAAATGCTGTGTTGCAGAACTAACTCTCAGCACAGAAAAAGCAGGCAGTTTCCTAGGGCAGTGGGGCAAGAAATTTTAAGTTGATATATGCAGATAGGGTGGCCCTGATGGAGTGGATCTATAGAGCAAAACAGTTGATACAGAGGACCCAGTCCTCAAAATGTATGCATTTCCAGGGGATTAACTTCAGATCAGCTGTGGTGTCCTGGATCTCTCTCTTCTGGTGTCCAGGACTGAATGTCTGTTGGTGGTTGGAGTGCATGAGGTGCACCAGGAGACCATTTTCAAAAGTCCTGACAAAGACCAATCATTGCCCACAGCTCTGGACAGGCAGACTAGGTGGCACCTGTCTAGTGCAGATAAAGGGATTAGTTCCAGCACCAACAGCCATTGCTCTCTCTTCTGCTATATTCCTTGTAGTGACAGGAGAGCAAGCTGGACACTCAGAGGTTCTGCTTATTTCTTTCAGCTCGCTGTGCAGCTCTAGGGCTGAAGTGAGCTACGTGAAGCATTTCCTGTACTTGCCTGTTGCATTCTCAGACTTGCATACCACCCAAAAGCCCTACTCACAACAAAAGCAGATGAAGGGAGAAGAGACACCTGTCCCTGGTCCAACTTCGTTGGTCCAACTCCATAGGTGAGAAATAGTTTACACTATCTCAATATGTCACTTCCCCAAACTGTAGCTTTCTGTTCCTCCCATGGAGCTGATAGAATGACTAGCACTCAGGGGGCAAATGCTGCATTCCTGGTTCATTTCAGTGAAGCAGAAAAATACCAGGCATCTGAAGGACTGTAAAACAATTAATAAAAAGGGCCAACAACTTTGAAAATGCCACCATTCATCATATATAAGCAATAACGATCTACCGACATTTAATGCCATTTAAAAAAAACCCAAACACTTGCAAGTTATTTCTGGTGAAATGTTTGCTCACTTTCATACAGTCTCACCAGGCACAAGCCTGAAAATGCTGGCATATTTGGAGAAAAGCTGATATGTATTCAAACTGTTTTTAATTGTGGTAACAATCAGAAAACATTAAATTTCACAAAAGGAAAAGTTAAATGCCATCTGGAACAAAGTTTCACATGTTGAAAATGAGTCATGCATTCACTCGTCATTTTCTTATTAAATCCTTAAATTTTTTTTCAAAACTTCTTTCTAATTGGAAGTGTATTGTTACTTTTTTTTTTTTTTTCTTGCTAAGCAAACTGGTGAAAGTGTGATACACTTCTTTCCCACACATCCTCAGTTGCAAGACTTGGTTTATCAGTCCTATTGATTGCCTGCCACAGCTCAGAAGCCAACTGACAGAGTTACCAACTATACAAAAGACCTACTGATAAAACTGCAGTGTCCTTAATTCCAGCTATGGTGTAATTTTCATCTCCTGCTCATATTCTGGATAGTGTTTTTCATGTCTCCTGTGGTTACTTCTTGGTTACTTCCCATACTGTTCTGTGGGTCTCTGCCTGTTCCCTGGAAAGGCTTTCCTGCCATTCCCCTCTGAGGAGGGGGCTTTCCCAGATACCACACCTTCAAACAGGGCTGCAGGCCTCTCTTGCCCCTTTGAGCACTCTGAGCTGTTTGGAGGGAGTCTTCTCCAGCTCTGGGTGCAACTCAGCTCACTGGACAGATTGACTATTTCGTTAACACTCTGTTTTGTGGTTCATCATTACCTCATTTTACCTATACCATTTAGGGATTACTCTGTTGTTTTCCACAAGCAGAAGTATCCAAAGAATGGTTTTGCCTCAGTTGCTGTCTTTTCTTCCCTGGTGAGAATTGTTGCTGCTACCCACCATCTGCTGTGTAGATCCAAATCATCACATTGGCACGTATCTCCACAGAGGCAGTCAGTGAAGCCCTGGTAAAAACTTCACAGCTCGTTCGTCAAACAAGAATAGAATTTACAACCGAATTTTTGTATGGTTTTGTTACTCTGTGAGACAGAGGATTATCAGTGGCCTGTTGGTCTGAAACACTGAGGAGTATCTTTTAATCAAAGCATGAGTGAAAACTTACTTCAATTACAGTATTAGACATCATTACCAATAATGGCATCATTTCAAGCATGCTTCCCTACATGCAATTTTTTAATTAGATGCATGGCTGTCTGTGGTGCAAGTATTTTTCCTTGATCACATCATGACCACCATGCAATGAAAGACACCTCACTCCAAACAGTTAATCTGAGTTTTCGATTTCATGTTTTTTGACGATACTCCAATGCTTGTTCAGATTTGACCCTTTTAAAATTGGTAGTCTTCTCCACGTTACCTTTCTGTACTGGCCTGTACTGGCCAGTTAAGCAATCTTGTCAACTCATACACAGATCCATGGTCAGTAGTTACTGTGCCAGCTTGTAAACGTTGTATCTACTGGCAGATCTATACAGGGAGTGTAGAAAATCTGTTTAGGACAGAAACATTGAAGCACAGGTTTTGGTGGTTTGTTTGCTTGTGTGTTTCTTTATTATTAGGGAAAGGAGACCTCATTCTTTCAAGTCTAATTTCAATTACTTGGTAACTAGTATCACCTGTGTTGTCTTTGATATTGAAGATACATACTCCATGAAGGACAATGCCAAGTACTCATCCTGAGCCTGCAGGAAAGCTGCAGACTTCTTTGACATGTCCAGTAAGAAGTTATGGTCCTCACTAGCTATGTATGTCCAGCTATAGCTCACGCTTCTTACTTCAGATGGCTGGGAAACCTGAAATACCCACTAAATCGGACCTTCAGAGCAATAGTAAAGGTCTGCTACTTCAGCATCTCCTATGAAATAGCTCTGCCACAGATACTTCCAGGCATTACAACATTTTCAGCTCTGATATATTATTGGCTCTGTTAAAGAAGGAGAATAAATGGTGCAGAGCAAATTACAGTGCATAAAAGAGCAGACCAAGGCAAAAAAATAGTAATTGGGATTTCATGGACTTAGGTGGTGCACATGGATCCCTTATGACTAGGAGTGTTGGTCTGGCTTTGTAAACAGAAAAAATCAGGCACCTGCCCAAAACCTGAAGAGGAAACAAGATCTACTGTTCTGTTAGAAACACAGTTTCAGGAGTGCTGATCACCCCCGACTGCCACTGTTGGAACTGCCACACGTGCCATCACTCAGAACTTCTCAAATTAGGTTGAACAGATCACTAGCAATGTGATTTAGGGAATAATTTTTCAGCCTAACCATTATTTCACATTGTTTAAACATGTTGCATTCAGTATATGTAAGATTTAGGATGATATCAAAGTAACAATACTATCAACCTGAAAATCATGATGAACTTTGAGGATGGGTCATTGTAATATTTTGCTAATGAAATTTCATGTCAAATTTCCTGGCCACCTGCCACATGAAGTTTTGTTTACCTTACTGCACCTTAACAGATAGTAGGTCCCATGCTGTCATATGTAACCTTTTTCTGTTGTTTAAAATTCAGTGGACAGCAATGGGACTTTGAACAGCTAGTGAGAATGGCACAGA
This sequence comes from Falco peregrinus, assembly GCF_023634155.1. Taxonomy (NCBI): domain Eukaryota; kingdom Metazoa; phylum Chordata; class Aves; order Falconiformes; family Falconidae; genus Falco; species Falco peregrinus. The sequence continues at coordinate 17,706,519 of NC_073739.1, forward strand.
CCCCTTCATGACAGTAAAGATAAAAACAAGACAGTAAAGTTTGTCAGATGCTTTGGTGTCCTTCAGAGCTGTCTGACTTCTTTTATAACAGGTGATTTGTTTCTACCTTCAGATGTGTACCGGAGGCTTCTGCTGAGTTAAATACAAGCCTCCCGTTTTCATCCAAGGTCAGCATTTGGGCTGAGCTATGGCCTGAACAAAAGACTGTGTTTGACAGGCTGTGGCCAGAGTGTCTGTCCTGGCCCAGAACCTCCTGCAACTTTGATTTCAGAAACACGTCATTCAGACATCTTAACTGCACAAATAAGTTCAGGAGGATGGTGAACAGTAATATTTGCTACTCACACATTTTGTACTGCATGCAAAGCATTTTCCCATTTCAAACGTGTGTGTGTGTGTGGGCAGCAGTCATGGGCTAGCAAAAGCCTTCATCCATCACTCGCTTTATAAGGTAACAAATTACTTGGGAGGAAAAGGTAGTTAAACAACACTTCTTAAAATGTTTACTGTAACCATTGTGTTTGTATTATGTGTTAATTAAGGACCAGGTTTTAATTCCCCACTACAAAAAAGAGAAAATAAAGGATGTTTTATGGATATGAACTGTAAACTTTCAAACACAACCTGCATCATGAAGGGCAACCTTCCTGTGGGGTCTGCACTACTTACAGGTTTACTACTGAGCAGTTGTGCTGATTTTCATAGATGTGAAATGAAATGCCTCACAGTTTTGATTTTGCCTCTGCTTTGTTTTGAGGGGGTAAGTGGATGAGCATGGTTTTACTGAACAATGTTGAGTGTGTATAAAAAGACATTTGGAAAGCAGGGCATGGAAATACTGCATAATTTTCTGCAGTGTCTGCACTCTTGCTTTAGAAACACTGGTACACTTATGTGATTTCTTCTTCTCATCACTTCCTTCTTTATAACACTGTCTTTTCTTTCCTGATCTTTGTGGGACCTCTTGATCATTCATCTTACCTGGTCTCCATAGTGCATCAGCATTTCCATGGGATGGAGCAACTCTGGACTGGCACAACACACTGCTTCCCAGATTTACATTGACATTATGAGGGAAAAGATAGTTTCCTAAATACTTGAAAACATTTTCTGTGAAATCTTTTAAGTGACATGCAGCAGATCATACTTGTTTGAGGGCAGTTTGTTCAGGGGTGTTGTGTGGCTGCAGGTCCAGCGACCGCCAAGAAGTTTGTTGGAGATTGTTGCAGTCTTAAAGCAATATAGCGGGTGTTGCAAAACATGCTAGGAGAAAAGGAAGAAGCTGCTGATGTGCAAGATGAAGAGTAAAGGTGTGTGAGGCATGTACAAGGACAGAAGGGGGACAGGATGGTGGGTTGAGTGAAAGAGTACGGAGGCCTGAACCAGAGAAACAGAGACAGGTCCCAGGGTGTGGGGGGAAGACTGGGGTAGATGAGAACAAAATGGGAAATCAAGCACAGAAACAGAAACATGGAAGTTGAACTGTATGAAAGAGAACAGCAGAAGATGGGCCAGTGCCAGAAGACAGCCTGTTGGAAGCTAATGGGTAACAGCAGCAAAGGCATTGGTGCAGGCAGCAAACGGGGCGAGAAGAGTGGGAGAACCCACAACCAGTGCAACAGCCTGCTAGAGGGGATCACCTCCATTCCTCAAGTGACAAGAAAACAACAGATGGTGGTCTTCTGTTGGAAGCCCAGACTTTCTTTGTTCAGTGGCTCAGAGCTATTCCTTAGACCTATAGCAGCCAGCCCTGCTGAGCCCTGAATGAGGGAAGCAGTAGCTGTTTTTCTACAGGACCATAGGAAAGGTATCTCTCTCAATTAACAAATATATAAATTAGCAGAAGGGATAACCTTTAGTGTTAGGTCATTGAGGTGAATTTACTTTAGGCAGTTTAGCTTTAACTCTGGCAAAGAAACAGACTGCAATACCTAATCCAATGCCTTGATTTTGTCAACAGAGCTGTTTGGGGCTGAGGGTGGCTGTTATGGTGCGAACCACAAACCCAAAGGAATTGACTTGGCTTCAAAACAATGGGGGGTGTGGGGGTGTGGTGTGTGCAAATTAAAAAAACAAAAGGAGGGGGGAAACATGTTGTAACCCAGATTAAAAAGCATCGAAGGCAATGGCATGCAAGGGCCACTGCTCCTGGCTACTGCTCCTTGTCATGTGTGGCTCATCGTGATTTAAGAGGTAGCTGTAACTGAGCAAAACGAACAGGCAAGTTTTACAAGGTGGCAAAGGTTTAATTGTGCAATCTCGCTGGCAATCCGGCCTCAACTCGTCAAACCCTTTAAGTATGTGTCTAACTGGGAACGTGGGATTAATCCTATTGATTCTAACAGGGTTAGCTATGTGTGTACAGCACTGTGTTTACAGCCTCAACTGAACTATGCAGGGAAGTGAGGCTCTGAAGGAGGACGATTTGCCAGAAACACACTTTGGTCGTGCTTTTTTCATTTAGCAAAGATTTTTCAGGCCTGATGCCCTTCTCTGAAATCTTTTAACATGTATGTAGATTTCCCTCTAAAGCTGATCCACTCTAACCGCAAACCTCTGCACACCTCAAGCTGTCCCCCACAATTTTCTCATCCATTCTCTTGCGATTCCTTACGGTGGTGGAAAAGGACGAATATTTGTGGGCCGGGGTTTTGTTTTCCTTTTTCCGCTGCTCCCGTCGGGGCGCGGGGAGCCCCCAGCTCCAGCCCGACGGCCGCCCCCCGGTACCGAGGCTTCCAGAAGCCCCGAGCTGCCGCCCTGCGCCCAGCCCCGGCCCGGGCGTGCGGGGGGCGCCCCGCGCCGTCCCGTCCCGTCCCGTCCGTGCACCGCCTTCTGTCTGGCCGTGCCGCGAGCACTCATCCTCGGGGGTCCTCGGGCACGGACCCCGTCCGGCCGCCGGCAGCGCCCCTGGGGCTTCAGGGGAACTGCGCCGCGGCCTGCCGTCGCGTCCCCGCCCGCCGGCTGCTCCCTCGCCGCCGCGCTGCCACTGCCCGCCGCGCCCCGCTCCCGGCGAAGGGGCCGGGAGTCCCCGCGCTGCCACCCCGCCGGAGCAGCCCTCCCGGAGCGCGGGGGTGGGACCCGGGGCCCCTGTCTCGGCCCGGCCCGGCGCGTCCCGCCCTCAGAGGCGCTCACTCCCCCCGCGCCGCCGCCCCGTATGTACCGGACGGCGCGGGCGGCCGGGCCGGGCAGAGCGGCGGGGATGGGTCTCCGCGGCGGCCGCGGGCTGTACGTGGGGCGGAGGGCCGCCGCCCTGCTGGCCGCGCTGCTGCTGGCGCTGCTGGCCGCGCTGCTGGCGCTCGCCGCCCTCTACGGGCGCTGCCGGCAGGAGGCGCCGCCGCCGCCCGCCTGGCCCGCCGCCCCCTCGCCCGCCGCCCCCTCGCCCGCCGCCCCCTCGCCCGCCGCCCCAACGGCGCACGCTGCCGCCGCGGGCTCCGGCCGCCGCCTGCCCCGCCACCTTCTGCCGCTCCACTACGACCTGGAGCTGTGGCCGCGGGTGCGGCCGGGCCAGGAGGGGCCCTTCACCTTCAGCGGGCAGGTGAACATCACGGTGCGCTGCCGGCAGGACACGGACGCGGCGGTGCTGCACAGCTCCGGGCTGCGGAGCCGCGGGGCCGCCGCCGTGCGCGGTCCCTTGCCCGAGCCCGGCGCCGCCGTGGAGGTGGCGGCGCTGCGGCAGGAGGCGGCGGGCGAGGTGGCGGTGCTGGAGCTGCGCGGCCGGCTGCGGGCCGGGCGCCGCTACGTGCTGCAGCTGGGCTTCCAGGGCCGGCTGGAGGAGGACCTCGACGGGCTCTTCCTCACCCGCTACACCGACCAGGGACGGAGCAGGTAGGCGGCGGCCGCCGCCCCAGGGACCCCACGCCCCGACGGCACCCGAGGACCCCCGGCCCCGCGGCGGGGTCGCCCGTGGCGTGGGGGCGTCGGAGGCAGCGCCGGGGGCTGCCGCGGCTCCGCGGACGGGGTGCCAGGCCGTGCCGGGGCCGGGCGGCACCTGCGGGCGCAGCGGGGCGGCGGGAGCGGTGGCTGCGGGGCACGGAGGCGCTGCCGCAGCGTTCCGCAGCCGCTGCGCCGGTGCGCACGGCGGGCCGCAGGGGCCGCCTGTCAGAAGCTGCGGGCCGTGCGCGGTGGCGATGCGCTTCTCGCCGGAGTGCGCCAGCTCGGGTGCCCGGGCTTGCTTTCCTTCAGCGGCTGGCAGATCCGCCACACCGGCCGGCGGTGGCTCGGCGAGACCACGCTGCGGTGGGTTGCAGAGCCCTCGTTTGCGGAGGCTAATGTGGAGCTGCTGCGCCGGGGGTGGTCTGGGAGGGCTCGCTGGGGGCCTGTCAGACAGAGATCTGCCTTTGGCAGAGGAAAGGGTCTATCTCAACTGGCCCAGCAGCGTTTTCTGGACTGTTTCTCTCTTTCTGTGCCTCTGGCAGCAAGGTGTCAGGCAGTACCTACACCCAGTGTCTGCAAGCCGTGGCCCAGCTCAGTCTTCATCCTGGCCGCACACACATTGCTGTGGCACTGGCAGCTCCTCACCTCCTGACCGGTGTCTGTAGGGAGCATGTCTTTATCTAGAACCCGGTACTTCAGATGTCTGTTTGATTTGGGCATGAGTTTAGAGACTATGACCACATGCAGTTTCAGAGGTGTGGTGGGAGCTGGGTGAGTGGCCGCTGTAGACAGCTGGACTTCGTAGGTGCTGTCATACCTGAAGCTGTTCGGCTGTCATCACGCCAGTGACTTCCTCAGTGAGTGCTGTCAGGATGTTTTCCTTTTCTTTTGAACTGCAGAATCAGTGCTGGGGCAGTGTGACCTTATTAAGCAGTCGGTCACCTAGAAGATATTTTCACCCTCAAAATAGTGCTTGCTTATTTATTTTTCTACTGGGAATCTTCTCAAGGTGAATTGCATTAGATACAAGTGAAACTTGAGATTACGATTTAAATAGTTCCAGTGGAACATGAGTTTCTCAAAACAGGTGTTTAAAGAAGAGGCAGATAAATTGCTTATTTTAAAGTTATTTCAATTTTAGTAATCAAAGATGTCGTGAATTGCTGAGGATCAGCAGTGAGTCAAAAGGAAAACTAGAGTTAAAGTTCAAGTGTTCTTGGCTCCCAGCCTATCGATGAGTCCACTAAAATAAACTGTATTTCATCAGCTTGTAGACTTCTTGTTCAAGCAGGTAATACTCAGTTAGCCGCAAGATCCATACATGCAAATCCCTGTATGAGTAGTAATAATATGAAACCACAAAATAAAGTTAATAGTTTTTATTGAAATGGAGGTGGGTTTTCTGCAACGAGTTGGCTTTTCAGCAGCCAGCTTTTGTGTAAATCGTTGTTGATACCATTCTCTGCCACATCTGGAAATTAATTTAAGTAGACTTTTTTTTTTTTTAAGAAAAAGGAGATAAGTTGATTAGCCTTAGAGAAAAATGTGGTATAGTAATAAGTATGTTTTGGAAATATATTCTGTTTGTCTTTGGTTGTTATTTCTTCATTCATTGATTGTCAGTCACAGGATTATTCGTACTATTTTTGAGTTAAGGAAAATCTAGAACACTTTGCTTGATTTACATGAATTTAAAAAATAGCCAAATAGGTAAGAAAGGAACAAGCATTTAATACTGTTTTAGTGTGCTTTCTGGTGCTGTGTTAATCCAGCCAAATTCTATCTAAGAAACACTGAATTAGACTATGAAATTTTTTGATTCAAACTGTGTGAAACTCAGAACATCCAAAGAAAAAAGCTATTGTCAGCTGTGCTGCCACATTAGAAAATAAGAAAAAAATATTTTTAAGTCATTAAAATAATGTGTATATCCAATTTCCAAGTGTTTAGTGGATTTATGACAATTGTTCCATTTCATTCTTGGCTTACCACGAAGCACTAATGAAATGTGAGACTGCAGTCTGGTTAAAGAGATGCCAGGGGTGTTCAGTCACAGAAATAAGTCAAAGGAAATCTACTGATTGCAGATATAATGTTTTGGTTACTTGTTCCTGCCAACATTCCTGATACTTTTGCATGGATTTTGCATATCTTTTCTGCTTTAAAAAGGCCTTCTCTGAATCAAGAGTATGCAACAGTATCTTGTTATTTTTTCCTTCACTAAGAATTGAGTCATCACTTTACCAGACGTTTTCTAATCTGGTGGGGTCCAGTTACACTGGAGGGGGTTTACCTTCCTTTTTTTTTTTTTTTTTAAAGGAGGTGTGTTTTGAGGGATATAGTCTGTAAGGTCTAGCAAGCTGTTAATCGCGAAAGAATTTGGATTCTAATGGATTATATAGATCAGGAGCGATTTAAAAACATTCAGTGCCTTTCAGCTGTCAGTACAAAGCCTGTTACTGTTCTGTGAGGAAACCACGATCTCCAGCAGACTGTCCTGTACCTCTTCTAAAGTGACTTGTACCTGGCTCCGGCAGACCTTTGGGGTCTGATTCCTGCAAAGGCTTCAGACTCCAGCACCTGACTTAAACCACCAGCAGCAACAGACAATATGCCGTTTATCTACAGTCACGCAGACTCCTGTGCGCTAGGAGTTGTACTGGTTTTTGTAATTTGTGCTTGTGGAACTGGTACAGACCTGTCATTTCAGGAGAGTATAATTAGAGAAGGGCAAGCTTTCAGTAGGCAGATAGATCCTGAAGAGAAGCAAAACCCCCCAGAATGTTTGTTCTGTGTGGGCTTCGGCACCAGATTTTTTCTTGGTCAGATATCCCCACTGCTCTTGGCAGGTTAGCAGAGTTAGCTAGTTGACACGAAGTACTGTTCCCTGTCCTCTCTCCAAGTCAGAGCTGGAGCAGGCTGGCATGGTGGTGTGGGAAAGCGGTTCACAGACAGCTGTTTTCAGAAGTGCTAGCCTCATGTCTGTGGAAAACAATAAACAAAAGCCAAACTAATTTCCAACACAGAAATTGTGTGTTACCAGTTTGATCATTGATGACTGCGTGTGTTTTTACTGCTGTATCCGAATTTGTACTACGCATCTGATCAGGTCTTAACACACAAAAGAAAACTTAAAAATGGGAGCACTCTCTGTGGATAGTACACAGCCCATGTCTGCAGTGCTTGCAGGAGCAAAGGAAGTGAAAAAGCAGGATGATCCCACTTCACCAGCACCAAGTATTTGAAGGCTTTCCTGTTGAAAAAAGGAATCTGCATTCTGCATATAGCTGGGGAAGTCCATGCCGGCATCTGGGCAGGCAGAAAGATACAGAAACTGCTTTTGCCCTTCTTCTCTAGGAGTGCTGGCTCAAACATACACAATGCAGGAGGTTTGTTGTAACATCAGTCTGTGTATAGATCTGGCACTGCTGTGAATGAGCTCACGTATACTACTCCGGGGTTAGAGGATCCCTGTGGAGTATACTGTGAAGCACAGGCTCTATGTCAGTGTTCATCATCCTTTGGGAATTTTGCTTGTTAGCCACTGCACATGTGTCCTATGCAACTGCTATAAAGTACTTGACTGGATAGGGCTAGTATTAACAGGCATCCCAGAATGTAATCAAACACAGTATTTGTGCTGATCTTTATCAATTGCTTCTGCACCAATTACTATAATGAGGGCAAAGGGGATTAGAACAGCATTGGTATGGTTAATTGTGCCTCAGAGCAGGGGATCTGAAGTTCTTAGGTCTGTTATATATGAATCTGTGGGTAAGACCATCAAAGGTATGGGACAGAAATCAGAGCAAATAACAGGTTTGGTGTTTTCTCAGGCTGCATGTTACTAGTGAGCGCCATTCACCTGAAAAAGGGAAAGGGTGTTGGGGACAGCTGCTGCACAGAACAGGATTCTGCTCACTGTAAAGCTGCCTTACTTTGAGCCGCTTCACTTGTTTTACGTGTTTAATTCTGATATATTTTTAAAGTGGAAGAAATCAGATACGAAAGATGCTAACGCAAAGCCCCCTTATGCTATCAGTATTACAAATAAAATTTCTATGAGAAGGCATTTTTAGAAGAATAACCTTTTTTGTGTCAACTTAAAAAAATTCTTTTACAGTTATGCTGGTTTCTAATTAGGTGAAACAGCATCCAGTAGGTGTTCATGTACTGTACAGGATGCATTCCTCATTTTCCTTTTCTAGTTTTTAAACACTAACTGACAAAAAAGAAAAAAAAAAACAAAACCCATGTGTAGTATAAATTGTCAAAGATTTAAGCTAAGGGTTCCTATTATCTGTATGTTTTTCATTTTTTTGAAAATATTGTGGCTTTGATTATGTTTTACTAGAGGAAGGAGACATTATATGATACTTACAAAAAATAAAATTAAATCTATGCACAAAACTGTAGTCTTAAGAGAGGAATTTATTTGCTTAGGCAATGTTAGGCTTTTTTAAAAAATCAATTTCCTTTTGGGTCATTTGTTTTGTGATAATATTGCAGTGTGGAAAAAATGTTTGCTAGTAATTCAGTACATGCTAATACCTTCACCTTAAAAACCCCAAAAAGCAACAAAGGAAAAAGCCCCAACAATGACTCATTCTGACAAATGATATGAGGTAATGTGTATTTGAAACACCAGTTATTTGGGTAACTTGCGTGAAACATTCCTATTTTTTATTTGGAGTCCTGCTGAAAAGTGACATTTAATCTGTCCTCATATTTCTTTTCTATCATGATGCTTTTGCCCAATATATGCTGGTTTGTATTCTTGAACAATAATTTCTTGTGGGCAAATTAGCTAAGTGTCTGATCAGTTTCAGCTGGTATGGAGCCTTCTGAGGCAGTAAATTGTGCTGGTACAGGGGAATTTGCAGTTGTGGGGTTGCTCAGAGTTTCCTAGAACCAAGCTGTGACTGATTGCATAAAATGAATGTGCAAAAGTGTACTTTGCTGAATGGGTAGAAGGAGATAGGGTATTTTCAGTGATTGATTCCCTCGATGAAGTGGCTTGTCAACTTTGATGGTGCTCTACAACCCTGGACAAAGTTTGAGTTGCTTCCTGTCATTGGACAGGATGAAGGAGGAGAGGAGGCAATACCTCTGTCTCAGATGGAGCTTCAGCTGCATTCGGCAAGGCAGCTGGTGGCTTGCACAGCTTGACTCTGCAGGGAATCTGGTGCATAAAGAAAATCTTCCTGACCTGCCAGGCAAGAAGTCAAATACACAATGCTGCTTGCTGTCAAGCCATTCCTCATTGCAAAATAGACGTTGTGGTTGCAGTAGTCGCCATGCATCAACACATGTTCAACATGCGCTCTTTTAAATGTCATGTTGTGTTATGGTACAGCATCAGACATGTCTGTTAAATGCAAAATGTACCATGTTTTGTGAATACAGTGCTTTTACATGGTTGTCCTGTCGATACTAACTCAGTTCCCCAAGCATCAGCAATGAGGATGGCATAGTGTAGATGAACTGCTGATGATTTCAACACTGGGTTGGTTAGATCAGCTTTGAGCAGGGTTAGATAGCACAGCTATTAAAATGGCAACAAGCAAACATCTTTCAAAAGAAGAGGGCTGCTGGAGGGCTGGCCTTCAGAACTTGGTGGAAAGCATTCCTGACTTTTGTCAGTGGAAGCAGGAAGCTGATGACTGTGTTCCTTTGGGCAAATTGCACATAATGCAGTATGTGTTCTGTGAAGGGATGTAAATATCAATGGAAGGCTAACCCATTCATTTTGGGTACCAAGAAAAGAGAGTCTTAAAACATGCAGCCTTAGGTTTTGGACATGGTTCAGCGCTACAGATCATGATCAGGCGAAGTCATGCTGTGCTTGTAGTTTCAGTTTGGCCTGCATGCTGAGCATCTACCAGGACCAAAGTTCAGTTAGTTCAGACAGGAGGAGTGCATCTGTCACAGTGTTCCACAGAAATCTGCCCCAAGTGAGGCAAGGCTCCACGGCATAAGGTAGAAAAGGATCCTCTTGAATATTTTCCTGGGCTTGCCAATGCACTGGGACAGCGCTGGTGCTGCTTTCGCTGGGGTTCTTCTCTATGTGATTTGACAGAAGTGTGCAAATGCATGTACATGCAGTTACCTAACAGTTATTACATTTTTTTAATTAAAATTTACCATTTAAATAAGAGTACATGCATTAGAGAGAGGAGCAGTTGTAATGAGGCATGCTAATTATGAATTTAACATTAGGCATTGTATCACTTTTGAGCACTGGTCTGCTGTGTGCAAAACTTTAATCAACTCTGTCTTAGTAAACTGACTAGAAAAGCTCAAATATTTAAAATATGATGTCTGGAAAAGGCCAGTGAGAGGGGGGGAAAAAAAGAAAAATAAAAAAGACCTAATTAAAAATGACTGCTTTTCTCTAGAACCATTCAAACTGAATTGTCTGTTAGGTGCAGGGACTTAATCATGGCTTTACATAATCACCAGACCTTTTCCAAGTCTGCCTATCTGTGTGAGTCACTTCTTGCTTTTTCTGAGTTGGTGTTTTTGTGCACTATGTATTGATTTTGAGCAGCTGTAGCATGCTGGATTAATCTTACTTGTGTTTTTAACACAGTATGCTGATTGCTTCCCAAATGGAACCAACGTATGCCAGGACAGTTTACCCATGTTTTGATGAACCTGCCATGAAGGCCACATTTAATATCAGAATTGTCCATGATCCAAGCTATGTGGCTCTTTCCAATATGCCTGCTATTGGTAGGTAAACAGCAAGCAGACTTACGGGTTTTTTTCCTCCTAAATTACTTCTTAAAGGGTGTAATTTATCTGAACAGAGTGTATCATCTGATACGGCGGTGTTCTGTTGTCCATGGGCTAATGCCTTGAAAATGCTTTGTCAAGTGTATCTAATTCACTGTGTAACATCTGCTTAAAACAAAATGGCAGCCCCACTATGCAAAGCCTGTAATTGTGGTAATAAGGGATTCCTTTCATTCTAAGTAGATTTTAAGACACATTTACAATATACAAAAGTTGTTTTTCTGGGCAGAGACATTTTAGCCTCCTGTGTATGTGTAGAATAAGAACAAGAGGATTGTAAGGCTCTGGAGATGCAGCTCTTGCCCCTTGCTTGGATCTCATGGGGGACACATGGGGTATAAGATTCCAAAGAAATTCTGTGAATTAGTATTAGTACAGAAATGTGTTGTATCTCTTGCTTTCTTCTTAATGGCTTTTTACTGCAGTTCAGTGCCATGAATCTTCATTTTTCACTTAAATAATTTTCAGCCATAAAAAGGAAGTTTTATGAGATCTGTATGGAAGCTAAGTAACTTAGGAATTGTAATAAATGGGATCTCTGTGAGAGTTGCTTGAAGCATTTTCTTCCCCTGAGAATCTTGTCCATGTCCCCCTTGTTTAGAAGGAAGGTATGTGATTAAGTATCTCATAATTGGGCACACATGATCTACATTTGAATCATAATAGGTCAGACATTTTAGAGGTATGCCGCATGGGATAAGTCATCCATAGTTCACCCACATCCTAAAACTGATGCAGTTTGATACCCTTCCAGGACTTCAGTTATGAAACTCAGAAGTGGATTTTCGGTGTTTGCGTGGAAGGTCATGACTCTGATACATGACAGTAGCAATGAGTCTGGTTGCTTGCCTTCTACCAGAAACAAACGAAGTTAGTGCAGAAATACAGCATATTGAAGAGAGGTGTAAAAAACCACGCAGAAAACACAAAACTCCTTGTTTCTTATGGAAGAGCAGTGGTTTGAATATTGCTTTGCTATTTCTTCTAGATGTATCTGAAATGAAGGATGAAAATGGAAGCCTGTGGACTGTTACCACATTTAACACTTCACTGAAAATGTCAACTTACTTGACTGCTTTTGTGATTTGTGATTTTGATTATGTCACCAGAACTGAGCGGGGAAACAAGGTAAGTATGAGGCTGCATAACACATTATTGCAGTTTATGACAGAAGTTGGGTCTATGGTGCATCATGTGCTTTAGAAGATATCACAGACATTAACTATGCTTTCCATTCCAAACCTATTTGCTTATGTGGCAAATCTGCTAACATCTATTCCTGCAGATACTTCTGTAGAAAGCTTTCTTTTAGGACAACCAGTTTATTGTCCTGTCCTGTTCATTTCATACAATTCCACAATTAGGTATGGCCTCTGTATATTAAAACTTCAGGAGCAGCTGCTTTGTAGAAAGTACTGGTCATAATTTAGGGATTTCTTATTTGCTTAGCTGTCTTAGTTGGAAAAAACAGCCATTTCTACAGCTGTGACAAACCACTGAAGTTCAGTGCCTTGTTCTTCAAGGCCCTTTGAGGACCAGCTGGCATCATGACATCAGTAGGAGCAATACTGTGCTCTATGCATTTTGTATACTAGTATTGTAACCTTTTATTCTGCAGTGGGTGCATTTTTTAGCCTCCAAAAGTGAGTGTTTTGTGTTTGAAGCTTCTTCATCAGTGAGTGTTCCGTTTGGCTCTTATACGACAGTGTCCAAAGCTTCTTGAGGGAAATTGTAGAAAAACATACTCCATTGGCACCAATTGTTTCACTGTCCTGACTGAAAGTCAGCTGGGACATTGTTCCAAAATAAATAGTAAACTCAATCATAAAGTTATTAAGGGGAGCATATATTTGCTGTCCTTAGGAAATGAGAGCACAGTATTAGCTGTGTGGTTAGTTCACTGTCATCTGAGTGGAGAAAGGCAGGACAAGGTAAGAGAACAGTGCAGAGTGACCTAGAAAGCACTGTATTAGCTCCTTTTTTGAGTGAAGATTGGACTTGGCATGTCATACCTACTGTCACCTGTATAGAACGTGTTGGATGATTACAGCTCTCACTGTGGTGCCTTTTTCTTGGGCTGTACTGACAAGAGTTGGCAAAGCAAAACATTCAAACGAGCCTTTTTCAGAGGGAAGAGGCACCACTTGTGTTCTGTGAGGTAGAGGGGAGAGAGTATTTTGCCCCTTGGTTTCAGACTGACATGTTCAATAGATGCCTCCACAGTACTTGTGTGAGCATGTTCGTTGTGTCTGTTTGTCATTTCTGGTAGGTAATTTACAACCTGAAACAGTGGTATTAAAGCTCATAGTAGGATTAGGATCTTAAGTCTGCCCATTGTGTTTAGGTTTTGCAAAATGAAGCGATCTGGTCTTTGAATCTCCTCTGAAACCTTGGCTGAAAAGAGGAGCTCAGAGGCTGAGGATACTGTATTGACTGAATATGCCTTATTTTTTCCCTTTGTAAATTACATTCTGATGCTTCCCAGCTGTGCTTTTAGGGTTTGGCTGTGCAGCTCTTTGTGAGACCGTATATTGCATTTAGATGCAAGAAATGTGGGGCTTTGGGGCTGCTAGGTGCCTGGAGTGTCTTGCTTCCAGAGATGCATGATGGAGATGTAAACTTTTTCTCAGTCTACTCCATCACCTTGGGCAAACAGCTGCTCTTTTCAGTACCATGACAAAGCAAATGGGCATGGGAGGGAAAAGCTTTGCTTGCTGCCTCTGTCTTTATTACTCAGTTGTCTGCTCAGAAGTTGTCTGCTGAGAATTCATCTGCTCTCTCCAGCAGCAATGGGAGGCCAGTGGTCTGTTTCACGCTGTGAGAAAGTGCAAGAGGAGACTTGTATGTTTGGACAGCAAATGCTCTCTGAACATCCCTTTCTCTCTTCAGGGAAGGAGTGGTGGGCTGAAGGAAGGTTTGTCACCCAGACTCACTGGTTGGAATACATTGGCTTAGGATGTGTGATTCTAAATAGTTTTACAGCATTTCCCATTTAACGAAAGAAAAAGCAGGAGTCCATTTGTTCCAGCAGTGTATAGTTGGATGCAAATCTTGGCCCGTTTGGAGTACTGGAACTCGTCTAGGTTTTAGCAGGATTAGGCTCTGCACCACGTTTTGTCAGGTCCAGCAAAACCTGAGTTGGGATTTTTCTCATTAAAAGCTTCATTGTATGGTCTGGTATGGACAGACAGTATTTTCAAACAGTGATTCATGGAAGAGAAGTAGAGAAAATGAAAAGACAAGGGTTGTCTAAAATAACACTTCCTTGTTCTTTTGCAGATACGTATTTGGGCTCGGAAAGAGGCAGTTAAAAATGGGTATGTTGACTATGCTTTAAATATCACAGGCCCAATATTTTCATTTCTGGAAGACTTACTTAATGTCAGCTACCCTCTGCCAAAGACAGGTGAGATTACTTATTTTCTTAAATGGACAAGAAATGGCTGCTCATGGTGTAATATTCACAGAAGCAATGGGTTCATTTATTCTCTTTCTACAGCTTACCACATTCATGGAATAAAACTCCTAAGCTTTAACTCACTGAATTCTCCTTTATGCTTCATGGCTCTTATTAACCCATAACTCGGCACTCTTACCTTCACATCCCACTCATTCTTTTAAAGCATCATTTCCTAATAAAGGGACCACAAAGTGGATAGAAAGAAGTTGTCCAGTCACATGGCTGTTTCTGGGATGCGCAGACCATACCAGGCAAGGATGTTGTAGTCCCTATGTCCTCCTAGTAAATCCATGCTTGCTATAACCCATGCCTCCCCAAAGCATTCCTTGCTTTCTTCAGTATGTCCCTGTCTTATCTGTGAGTTGGCTCTATGTTCCTGCACATTCCTCCCCAGAAAAGTGACTTCTGCAGGAAAACATGTTTGTTTTCTACTTAAAATGGCCATCAGGTAAGTCAGTTAAGTCAAGCTTCAGTCAAGAAAATGGGTGCCATCATATAGTTCTACTGTACAGTTTGTCTGCTACTTGTTCTTGGATTCCCAAGGGCTTCAGCAGGAATATTGTGGGGAAACGTGCTCTTTTATACAAATTGGTAGAATATGGAGAGCACAGAAGGCAATTGTTATTTGAAATTAATTTTGGACCTGCTCATGATCTTAGCAGAGTGCAGGGCTGTGGGAGAAGAGTTTCCCTCCTTGCTTGACTAGATAATTTGTTGTTTTGACAAAACTGTATTTTGGCACTTCAAAGAAATAAATTTTAATCTGTGTAAATGTGTTATCTCCCAGTGTATTTAGAATAACTTGCAGAATTGCTCACTACACTTCTTATGGAAAACGTAATATATGCAGCCTTCACTATTTTCTTGTCTTAGTAGTAATCACACAAACTACTCAAGAGCTGTAGACAATTCTGTTTCACATTTGTATTATTCTGTTTAGCGGCAACGTCAATACATTAATTCATTGGTATAAAAATATTACAAAAATTAGTTAGAATAACAGTATTGCAGGCTTTCTGTTAGGTAAGTTTTCGGTTTCACAGAATGCTGCAGTACCATTACAGCCCCCACTGTAATGTCAGGCCATACCAACTGCATTTCCCGCTGACTTTCTTTGAAGTTTTGTTTAAAAATCAAGAGGATTAGATGAACCAAGAACAGATTCTTGTAGATACTAAAGAGTTCTATTGGAAAATCAAAATGTGAAACTAAGAATAAACACATTTAAATCAGGGATATTTAAGGGTTTGTATTTACCTGATTTTAATGCACTTGTAAGTGAGCTTCTTTGCCCCAAGCTGAGCAGATGAGGGCTGCCTCACCAAAAGTGAAATACCTTTGTTGTAAGCTTGAGACAATAAGCCCTTGCTGAGATGCAGTCTAGCTTTGCTTGGATTCAGCTCCATGCTTCCATTAAACAGCCTAGCTTTTGGACTGCCACTGCCTCATGGTCAGCTGGTTTGGAGTACAAGCTTGTGTCTGCTTCCAAAATGCTCTCTATACTTTTTCCAAATTTTGCTCTTTGCTGCTGAGTTTAAACAGTATATCTTTCTTTGAGATCCTTGATGTTTCATCCAACTTTTACATTTGAACTGGACAGCTGCTCCCTGTGGATAATAGGGCAGAAGGGTGTCACAAAGGTAACAGTGATACTGTGGGAACAGAGGGATGATGTTTCTAAGGCACCTTTCAGATAAGAGTGGCTGAAAGAGCAAGATTTTTTTACTAGTCGCTAGGCTGAAGAAATGGTTAAGTATGATCTTACCCAAACACAGGAGAAACTTATACAGAGAAATATTTCTGATGGACAGAAGGGAACATATTCTCTCCTAGCATTGGTAGAATACAGCCTTCATTTTTGTTCAAGACATTTTTATGTATGAGATACAGTACAGATCTGGGGCTTCATGGGAATTTATTACTTGGCTTCATGAAAGAGTGGCAATCAGAGATGAAAAGCATGACAAGAAGAAATTTCAAAGACCATTTGCAAGAATGTTGCCATGATACCACAGAGAACCACTAAAATGTAATGTCCTTTGATTGCACACTGAACCACTGTGAGCATAAAAATCATGTCAGCATTTTACTTCTGAAAATTTTAAAGATACCTTTGTTTTTCTCTGTTTGAATCAACTCAGATCTGGTTGCGCTGCCTGAATTTGGAGCAGGTGCTATGGAAAACTGGGGGCTCATGACTTTCCAAGAATCATCAATGATGTACCTCCCAAGTGATAAATTCACAAGCAGAAAAGCAATGATTGCCATAATTGTGTCACATGAGATAGGACACCAGGCATGTGGTAAAAAGTTCTGTACATTCGTTTGCCTATGAGGTTGTTTCTTTACAGTTTCTGATGATGCAGTCACTGATGAGGAGAGGAAAAATAGTGGCTTGACAGTAGAGGGTGTGAGCACTACAGTACTGAAAGACTATTCGATCACGTGTTCCGCTGATAAATCAGTGTTAGAAGGTGGGTCTGTGGTATGCACAGGACTCATTGATACAAAACTGTTGATGTGCTATTTATTTTTTTTCTTACAGTACCTGAATGCTGTACTAGAAAATAATGTAGGGATGACACAGTTCTCTCTCTGTACAATATAATTAGTACTTTGGTGGAGAGTTAATGGATTTTATAAGTATTCTTTTGTAGTGGCAGTGCATGTACATATTGCAAAAGCTATTTGTTTTTTTGTAGGAAAAAGCCTATGGTATGATAGAACAAAATTAATATGAACACATTTTATACTGTAGCCGGACCTTTGTCCAGTTTTCACAGAGATTTTCGAAAACTTTCTTACTAGGTTTGGAACGATAATACAGGTTCACTTTTTTTATTAACTACTTAATTTACTGGTGTTTGCCAGAGCAGCAACTGTTTGCACTTAGTCAATAAAGTTAGTGAAAGATTTTAATTGGTTAGTGCACTTGTGTGCCCTTCTGACAACGTCTGTAACTTTTCAGACCTTCAGATGAGCAGAGTGTTCTTATTGCAGTCCAATAAAACAAATGTCAATACTTAATTAACAAAGCTGTAATTCAAGTTTTTAAGAATTAAGAAAACACCAATCTGCAAGTGATCAGTTTTCTGTTAAATGTGAACTGCCAGATATAAGTATGTAGCAGCTGTTGTGGGAATTTATTGCTTGCCAGTGTAGAGATTTGCAGATTTTGGAAATGGTTATGTCCCCAGTTCTGTTTATCATTCTCTTGACAATATCCTTTCATTAAGAACATGGAAAAATGTTTTTTTGTGTGATAAATTGCTTGATAAATGCCCTACTTTTAATCATAACCTGATATGATTTTTTTAGGTATCTATGTTTTATTGGGAAGTGTTTAATATTAGATAGAGTAAAAGAATGACCTAAAGCACTGACATCCATACTCATGGTATGAAATTGTAGACAAAGCAATTAAAACATGACTGCCCTGAACCTCTAACTTTTTCCAAGGTGCATCTTTTTCTACTGAATTTTCATTATCTAAAGAAATATCCAGCATTTTATTCAATTGATGTGTACATGTTTAAATAAAGTTACTTCAGCATAGGTATGCGTGTTTAACCTGAAAAAAATGAAAACAGCAGTCCAAAGAGATACTGAGATTTGCTTATTTCTATTTAAGTGGTTTGGAAATCTCGTTACAATGAACTGGTGGAATGATCTATGGCTTAATGAGGGACTGGCATCTTACTTTGAATACCTGGGAGCTACCTTTGTTGAACCCAAGCTTCCACTGGTAAGTACTAACCCTTAGTGAAGTAAGCTAAAGTAGGAAGGTTCAGTATGTAAGAAGAAAAGGAAGGTGCAGGAGAAGGGATTTCATTTAGCTGTGGTATTAGTAACTCAGCTGCCCTGGGAAAGACCAGCAGGTCTTGATTCTTCCCTGGAGGGTCTCCACCTGCTGCGGGCTATGATCATACCCAGCTTTCCTACAGCTGGCACAGAGGACAGCTGTCATTCTGCAGTGACAAGGAGTTGGTGTTTTGCCCTAGATCTGTCATGTAGCAAACCCAGCTTTCTCTCTTGAGTCCTGTGGCTGATGGTTTGCCTCCCTGCCTGTCCAAACTCTTTTCCATGTGTCCCATACCTCAGGTATCTTTACCAGGCAGTGAGTAAGTTGGGCCATTTTGTGTTTCCTTACCCTACTGGGTCTGTGGGTGTCTGATTGTAGATGTGGCAAATATAATGCACATAGTTAATCCAACACCAGGGTAAGACTTCCTCCTGTGCCACTCAAATGGGAATAAGTTCCATAATTTATTAGAAAACTCCATCCATCATTAAACTCTGAGATAGGAGGATAAGTGCTGTTAATTGTAGTCATGAGATGATGTGCCCATGAGATGATGTGCAGTCATAAATGACTGTGCACAGTGCCCTCAGCTTCTGAAGAAAGGAGAATCTTTTAGTATGGGCAAGCCCAAGGCTGCAGGCAATCCAGTCTGCTTTTTATTTAGCTCAAGTGAAATATCATTTGTCATTTTCATTTTCTAATTCACCAAAGTACTTAATTACATGTTTAATTGGAAACTAATACAGGCCTGTCAAACAAATTCTGTCAGAAGGATTTTTAGGTCATAGGATGCGCTAACCTTCTGCTTTGAACTTAACAACAGCTCACTTTATTCTCTGTAATGAATGATTTTGATATCACTGAGAAGTGTAAAGGCTGCCAAATCTTAAATTGCAAATAAATCTGTCTCCTTTTTAATTTTAATCTTTTAATTTAGAAGCTTGCCTTTCTAAAAATCAACAATTGCTATTTTATTTATGTCCATAAAGTAAATTTTGATACTAGGCGGTAATTCCATTTGATAAATTACAGTTATGTGATGTGTCTTGGAAATCCAGAGTAAATTACACAAGTGTGAGAGTAGAGGGCTTTCTTGTGCAAATTTTGAGGGCCATACACATTCAAAGAATCACAGAATGGCTGAGGTTAGAAGGGACATCTGGAGTTCATCTGGTGCAACCCCTAGCTCAAGCAGGGCCACCTAGAGCTAGTTGTCCAGGACTGTGTCCGGACAGCTTTTGAATATCTCCAAGGATGGAGACCCCACCACGTCTCTGGGCAACCTGTGCCAGTGCTGGGTCACCCTCACAGGAGAAAAGCATTTCCTGATGTTCAGAGGGAACCTCTTGTGTTTCAGTTTGTGCCCATTGCCTCTGGTCCTGTCACTGGGTGCTACCAGAAAAAGCCTGGCTCCATCCATCTTGCACCCTCCCTTCAAGGTATTTATATACATTGATGAGATCCTTGTGAGCCTTTTCTTCTCCAGGCTGAAAAGTTCCATCTTTCTCAGCCTTTCCTCACAGGAGAGATGCTGCAGTCCCTTCATCATCTTTGTGGCCTTTGCTGGACTCTCTCCAGTAGCTCTGTATCTTTCCACTACTGGGGAGCCTAGCACTGGACCCAGCACTCCAGGTGTGTCCTCACCAGTGCTGAGTGGAGCGAAAGGATTACCTCCCTCAGCCTGCTGGCAATCCTACTCCTACTGCAGCCCTAGATACCATGAGCCGACTTGGCTGCAGGAGCACGTTGATGGCTCATGTTCAAGTTGGTATGCACCAGGACCACTAGGTCCTTTTTTGCAAAGCTGCTTTCCAGCTGGGTGGTCACCAGCATGTACTGGTGCCTGAGGTTGCCCCTTCCCAGCTGCAGGACTTTGCACTCCCCTGTGCTGAACTTCAGGAGGTTTCCATCAACCCATTTCTCCAGCCTCTCTGGGTCCCATGAGATGGCAGCACAACTCTTTGGTGTATCAGCCACTGCTTCCAGCTTTGTGTCATCTGCAAACCTGCTGAGGGTACGCTCTGCCCCATTGTCCAGATCATAATGAAGATGTTGGACAGGACTGGAGCTAGTATGTGCCCCCGGGATACACTGCTAGTCACTTACCTCCAACTAGGCTTTGTGCCAGTGATCGCCACCCAGTTACAAATTGAACCCTCAGAATTAAATTTACTGGCTGTTTACAAGTAGAAAAAAATGTGTCAACAAATATGGCCCCATTAACCTGGAAGTCTGTGTTCTTCTTGAAAAGTAGAAGTGCTCAAAGTAGCCTGCAGTGTTTTAAAGACTTAGGATTTTTTTCTTTACCTTTATAATTATATTGGTTTTCCAATTGGGAAAAAAAATATTGGAATATATATTCCAATATAATGAGGATCTGTCCTAAGATGGGGGAAACTGAATCATCATTTGACAAACAGAACTTCATTGATTTACACCACAGGAGCCATTTTCCCTTCATATTTCTCACTGGGTGACAGCAGAAATGCTGCATAGTTAAGCTTTGCTACCCTCAGTAGCTTAGTTTTTAGGTTATTGCTCAGGGTTGCAGCAGGAGAAACAGAAAATTTAGGAGGAAAATGCTGCCATATTAATGACCTATAGATGTAAATAAGATACAGCTTTTTAATTTTCAGTATTTGTTCATTTGCTCTTTAATATACTTATTTTTCCCTGAGGATTACACTGTAATTGTCTTTGTCAGGTCCAAGCCCATAGTCTTCTCAGGTGTAAACTTGTCACTGATTACTAATGTTGTGTGTGGAAACGTTAGGATCGGGTATACAATCCCTTTTACTTCATGGGAAAGTTAGGTAGGGGGGGAAAGGATCATTCCTTAGTGCTAAACCCATAATCTACATTCTCTTCTGAGAATAAGTATTTCCTGTTACAGCTCACTTAGATTTATCTTTTTCTTGCAGGATAAAATATTTTATGATCATGTTGTACAACCTGTCTTAAGGGAAGACAATGAAATAGGAGTTCGATCACTGTCAGAGAGTGAAGACAAGTTCAAAGAATCATTTTCATTAATGTCTCTTTTTGACAGCATCACGTACAACAAGGTTAAAAAATATAAAATTCTTCCTGTTTCTTGCATATTCTAAACTAATGGTACAAAGTGTAGGTTTGAGAGGAACTGCTGAATTACAATGCTTGTTGTAGGTTGTTTTGTCATTCAAAATTTGTTTCTGCTGCACGCACAAATTTATTGGATGTTGCAAATCTATTTGGTTATGAAAGAAATAGTGAAAACATTTTTAACCTTGGTGAAATACAAAGCAAACGAGTAGCCTGACTAACTTTTCTGGAATATAGAAAAAATACTGCAATAATAATTCATGTTTTCTCATAGCTTTTTTTTGTACTTCAGGGGGCTTCTATTACCTGGATGCTGTCTGGTTTCCTGACTGAGAAGTTGTTTATCAGAGCACTTACTGTAAGTTTGAAAAACTAACACCTTCATCTTGATTTATAAGCTTGAAAGTCACATTTGAACATATTGCTTTTTGCCCTGCTGATGTTTTTCGTTGAACCCTCATGAAGTCTGTTTGTTTCTGTACAGTCGTACCTGAAAGAATTTTCCTTCTCAAATGCTAACCAAGATGACCTCTGGACCCACATACAGAAGGTATTCATTTTATCGCTAGTATCCTTGCTTTGGTGTTTGGCACAGTCCAAGTTTAGGCCATATACTGTCTGTAGAGGACTGCACTGGAATTTGGCTACTGCTGGGGCGGTCTTTCTCTGCAATAAAACTTGCTTTGCTGGCTCTTTTGGCTAATGTCTTCACAAGTGTTTATTTGGCTGCTTCACTGCGCTTGAGATCAGTGCATCTAAGTACAAGGAGTAGAGAGATGAGATGGGAAATCTGGGCCAGGTGGAGTTTTGGGTTTCATGGAGATTACCTAAGCCTGCACGAAATTGCATAGCCTATTCTTCTGGAACTTAGGTTTTGCCAGATCAGAGTGTGTGATGCTCTGGACTTGATGATTGGAGATGCTGGTATGTCACAGATCCAGCAAAGTCTATACCCAGTGCAGTAGCTCAGCTGGTTTTGGCAGAACCTGAATAAGAAAACAGGTGCTAACAATAGGTTTATTTTTTAAAATTCCACTTTCCTGTTCCTCTAAAAAAAGCCTTCCATTGTATTGCACACTCAGATTAAGAATGAGAGTGCCACAATTTCAGATATGCAAAGGTATCACATCTTTTAAGCAAAAAGAGACTGTACCAATTCACACTAGTTGGGACTTTAGCTTAGTATCTTTTTCAGCTTGTCTTTACCATTCAGTTTGTTCATTAGGTAGTCACTTAAAAATCGATGTGTTTCAGCAGCTTTATTTGAATGAAGTTAAAATATCAAGTCTGTCATAGCCATACAAGGGCCTAAGTATATGAACACTAAAAGAAGAGAAATGCCACCTCAGTATTTCATAATTCCTAAAAATGCTTATGCTGTATATATTACAATGTCAGTAATGTCCTTAGGACTTTGTTACATTAATTTTTTTTGCATGAATCAAAGACCATCAAACTACTAAGCAGTTACATTTTCTCTAATATGTTAGAACAACACCTGGAGTGTTGCTGAAGCAGTATCAGTAAATACCTGTTTATTATAAAGATTTGTAATTCCTGTTTGTCTTGCAGGTCATAGATGCACAGGATGAAGTTCAGTTGCCAGCATCTGTAAAACATATAATGGATTCCTGGACATGCCAAAACGGGTTTCCAGTTTTAACATTAAATCTAACCACTGGCACAATCAGTCAGGAGCGCTTTCTTAATAAAAAGAATGAAAACAGTACTGATTCTTACAAGTATGTTTAGCTTGTGGTTTTGTTATATGTTTATAACCTATGTTTTGCAGGAAACTCTTCCTTTAGAACATTGTTTTGACCATCTGATTTTTTAACTTTATCTTTTTTCTCGTCACCCAGCTATCAAGTGAAATCTGTTGGAGACTGGGGTTTGCAATAGTTCTGCAAGCAGCTTGTTTTGCCAAAAGGTTGCTTTCCTTTGGAGTAGTGACTTTTCCAGCCACATAATAACTTTGTAAGGACAGACACAGGTCATGAATAGGTTGCAGAGCAGGAGTTTTGCCTGGCATTTTCTTCTTTCCCCATCTCTTAGTTGTACAGATGGGACCTGGATGAACCATGCTGTAGCTTCTTTCCAGTGTGCATATTCCCAGTTTCTTCTGCTTGGCAAGGATAAAAGGGTTGCATTTAAGTACTTATATAAATGACTCCTTTCTCAGAAAGTGCTGAGTACCTGACAGTGCAGCTCTAAAGTTCCTGTCAGTGGGCGTTGCTGAGTGCCTGGTCCTTTTGAAAGTTGTGCTGCTTCTTCAGATGACTACGAACAGTGATAGAAGGAGCTGCCTTTAGTCACCTACTTTGGAAACTCGTGGGTAGAGTTTGAACTCTCATGAGATTCAGCGATTCTCATAAGCATTGGGATGCATAGACAGAGCCCACAAGGTGAGTTCTCACGTGGGGAAAAAGTATAAAGGAGAGCAAAATCCAGAGAAGTTTTTTCCTGGCTGCTATTGCTGGTCATACAAACAGCCCAAAGAAATTTTCATAAGAATCACAGAGTTTCCTTTGCTCCTGGGTTCCAGGAACTGCAGAGCATTAGTGCATCCAGCATTTTTGGTTAGCTCAGATAAAGAGTTCCAAGGTACAAATATCAAATCCTTTACTTGTAGTTAGCAAGAGGCAAGACCATGTGAATGTAAAAAAATCCAGGACATGTATTACAGAATTTTTCAGAATTTTGGAGTTTTTATTTCTTTTTGTCAGCACTTTTACATTCCCTCAGAAACAAAATTATAGTTGTCAGAATTAGTCATATTGCTTGCCTAGGGCTGTTTTTTAGTAGATACTCTTCTGAAAAGGAGCTTTACATTCTTCAGAAGTAATGTGTAGTAAGCGAGGAGAATAAAATTGTTGCCTGAAGAAGGAAAGCCAGAGCAGAGATAAAGTGGTATTCAAATACTTGACATCAAACAATAGTCTAGATATGAGCACCTATTTAAAACTGAGATAGAAGTCCCTTACCTTTGATGAACGTGAGTGCTGATACAGTATAAGAACCATCATCTGATGAGGTTTTGTGCATCAGGAGAGAAGGCAGATGGAGATTCTTGTAATAAGAAACTCATCGGTGGTCTAGTTTAGCATCACCTGAGGGGGGTGTTCTTAAGCATAAGGTTTAATTACGTTATCTCTTCTTTTTTTCTTGTTTTTGTGAAGTAACACATGGATTATTCCTATTTCTTGGATGAGAAATGGATCATCACAACCCTTAATGTGGCTAGATAAAAGCAGCAGTAAGTAATGCATTTGCTCACACAGGCTAAAACCAAGCTGATAAAAATACACCTAAGTCTTCTATAAACAAAATGTATTTGAATTGAATAGGGAGATAAAGCTTTATTACAGAAATGTCTATGCGTTGTGCTAGTTTTGTGTTAGAATAGCAATAGATTTTCAAATAGGTTAATATATTGGGTTTTTCTATGTTGCATCAAACTTCAGCATATGTTTTTAATAATATGGTAGAATGCATACTATGAGTAAAGATTTCCACAATAATTTTGATTTTTCATTTTGTACACAAATCCAAACTTAGCTCCTCACATTTCTGTATTATTCTTACATCAGCAGATCCCATTGATGTTAACAAAAGCTTTTGAATATAGGTAGGATCTCAGCTGTAACACATTAGAAAATGATCAGATCAAGTAGTAGATACAGGACTGAAAAAATTAAAGCCAGCTGTGTGAAGTGACCCGACATCTTCACACGTGGATATCAGTAAAACCAGAAAATAAGCATTTTCAACAGTTTAATTTGTTTATGCAAATTAACTGCATAAATACTCCTATCAAAAGAGTAGGATTTGTAAAAATTATAATAGCAAATTGAGTTTATGGACATCTCCAATCAGATAAAAAGTTCAGTTGTTTCTCATCTCAATGGTTTCCGATAAAACAGCTGTATTTTTTTGAGAAAGAAGAAATGTAACCATTAGAATGGGGTATTCATTTTTCTTTGGCAAGTCAGCCCTGAACTCCATCAGGTTTTGAATCAGTTACAAGAAGGTGCAGAGACTGATGTGTTTGTGGAATGCTTAAAAGCAAAACTACAATATGCTATATGAATATTGCAGCTCTTCACTCTCTGTTTGCAGAGGTTAAAAGCTACTTTCTCTCTTTTTCAGGCAGTAAGATAGCTTGAGTAATTATTTCACAGTATGTGGGCAAGTAAATAAGTGAACAGTGGATGTTTATTCCTCTGGATTTTTTAAGGTTAAATAAACCAGTGGTTGCTGAGGTGAAAAATGAGAAAATTTGCAGAAAAGAATTGTTAGGCGGCATGTGCTTGGAAGGACTAGTGTTGCATGCTAAGCTTGTGTTATTGAAGTGATACCAATTCAGTTTCCTCACCCATCATGTGACTTAAGAGCTACAAAGTTATGAAAAAAACCCATCATGTTGCGTCTGTCTGAAGGGACTTCTGTAAAGCAGAAATTCAGTCTTTAGAATACATTGCACTTGTATTTGAAAGCTATGTATCAAATGTACCAGATACTATTCAGCCAAGGAACTTGCATTCACACTTTAAGATTAAAAAAATAATTTTCTTTTCGACTTTGTGGTGCATAAATAAACCAAATAGTTTCTTGAAAAGGTAGAAATATTAAGGGTAATTTTAAAGTCAGTTACCATTTTGTTCCTGTGAGATTGAAATGGCTTCTGGTGGATGACTGTTATGTTGTCATTCAGAGGTATTAATCAGAATGGTTTTGGTAAATGAAAATGAGGGATTTGGTACAAAGTACAGTTTTAATTTACAGCTTGAATTTTGGAATAGTTGCTGCAGTGGCATAACAATACATAAAGAAGAAACATCTCAAAAGTGATTCGTGTACGTGTATCTTTGCTGCAAAGAGCTCTGCAGGAGCTAATTTATCTTACTTCTGAACAGGTTAAGTTGAACTCCAAGCTTCAAGCTGAGCTGCTACCAGCAGCCATGCATGCTCTTTCAGCACTGCACTGTACGGTGTTAAAAGCCTGTCCTGTTGGTTTAGGGCTCCTCAGGCAATGTCTACATACTTAGCTTCTGTCCATATAATTGTGTTGGTGACCCTTGGTGAGATACCTGCACACCAAAAGGACATTAGGAGGATGGTGCTGTTATGGTAGAACATGTTTCATTCAGCTTGGGGAGTGGAGGAGCATAGTGTTGCTGTTTTAGTTGGATCTAAAAGTGCTCTTGTTGATCAGCAGAGCACTGAACCAATAATGCCATTACAGGGGAAGTGCTGCTAGTGCTGTGTTCTAGATACCCACACTGTTTTTAAATGATTAAGCATTAAGCTTTAAGATTTAAATGATCTGTTACATGCCACTTTCCCATCTCATTTAACTTGTGAAGGTGACTGAGGATGACTTCTGTAGTACTTGCTGTGTCAAAACACATTGATGTCTCAGACTGCTGTTCGGGTAAAGCAGTGCTGCAATCTAGACTACTCACCAATCTTGATTTACAGTCTAAAGAGAATTTGCCTTCTTAAATCAGGGTGATTGTAGCCATTAAAATCACCATTTGAATCCTCTTCTGATGAGGCAGCTTAGAGCGCACAGGGCTGTACTGGCTCCTTCAGATGTACTCCAGGCTATCACGAGCAAGTAATCAGAAGCACACATAAAGTAAGTATTAGTCAGATGAAATGGGACTGAAGAAGGAGGCCTTCAGTGAATGATGTAACTCAAAAGGACTACAGTACTGTTTTATTTAAAATAAGATCTTTTGATTATTTGTCTCTTGCATAAATTTAGCTGTTTTGCTTTCCTTAATCTCCATTTATATGAATACTGGTAGGTGATCAGTTCTTCTGTAAGGTACTGAGCATTGTGTTTTAGAACAGCACTGGGAGCATCAGGCATGCTAGGGGTGCATGCCCTGCAGCAGGCATGTGAAGCTATTGCTCCTCATCTAGACTGCTTATTCTTGGGTAACCTTTCTGAACTCTCGCAGCTGCCTTTGAGCTAAAGGGTATGAGCAAAGTGGGTCTTCAGGCTCCACTTTGCCATCTCGAGGTGCTCAGTACCTGAGGGGTCCGGTTGCTTGTTGAAGTTACGCTGTGCAGAACAGAGATCAGAAATGCACCAGGCTTTTGGGGGATTTGAGTCCAATCTCAAACTTGTGTCTCAGATCTCAGAGGAGCACCGAGTCCAGTGTTCATCAATGCAAGAGAATTTAGCAGTGCACAGAAAATAAAATGCTATATTTTAATATCACTTTACAGAAGTGTTTCCTGAAATGCAAGTATTGGAGTCAGAATACGACTGGATCCTGCTAAATGTAAATTTGAGTGGATACTACAGAGTGAACTATGATCAATTAAACTTAAAAAGATTAGCACGTTTGCTTGAAAATGATCCAAAGGTAAGATCATGCTTGTTTTCTGAAGCTTATAAACAGCCTCTTTCTGTGTATTGCTTCTTGCAGTTCTTACCAGTAATCACACTGATGAAAACCTGAAATAATGAGAAACTCACATACCATGTAAGAAGAAATGATCCACGATCACCACTAAAGTCACTGACAGCTTTCCATAGTGGAAGAGGAACAGGCCCAAATAGTTTCACAGAAGCATCAAAAATAACTTCACATGAGATGGCATTCTGTCTTCAAAGTTGTCTAAACAGCTTGTGGTTCTTCCAGTCTCTTAGATTTGGCTCAGTTATCAGTATGGTTGTGTTACAGCTTTATCTGCTGTTAGGTAACCATGGAAAAGGAAAGCTGGGAGAAGGCTTTTTGTTTCCATATTTCCTCCAACCACAATATTTCTGTCAGTGAACTTTAAAAAAAAATAAAAATTATCTGACTTGTTTTTTTTGGTTGGTTTGGGGTTTTTTTGGTGGAGATTTTTCTTAAAAGTTACAAGACACTGTAACTCAGAGTAGATTTCATCCCATCTCTGACTTGCTGTAGCTTGGGCTGAAGGCAAAAGCAGTACAGAACAGCCTGTACCTGTGGCTGTTTATGGGATTGCATTGAACGTTGCTGAACCCTGGAGTGTGCCAGGGGCTTGAGTAGTAATGTCAGCTCATTGGTTTTGGCAGCAACAGTGGGGTTTGTTTTCAGCATAATAGTAACCAGTGTAGTCAGATGACTTCTCCGCAAGGTCTGGACGTGAGGCAGATCAGAGCATGCAGTGTGGTTAAACCTTTTTATGGCCCACTGGCTTCCTTTCTTGATGGCTTTTTCCCTTCACAGCAAATCTAAGCCAGCAGAAAATTAGGTGTGACTTGGGGCCGTTTGTTGGTGTCAGTCAGTGGGAAGGTTTGCTCAAGCAGTGGTCAAGCCAAAGGGGCATGGAAGCAGGGAGGAGGTGAGGACGGAGCAGCCTCGTGAGAGCACAGTCTGTAGGTAGCGGTTCATGAGGATTCCATGCCTCAGTCATTTAATTCATGATAATGGCAGACACGCTGCTCTAGACTACTCTGAGTATGCATTCCGAACTGAAGCCTCAAAGGGAAAAATATACCAAAATGATATAACTATGATATTTTTAGGAAATGTGGCATTTCTGTATTTTAATTTTTGTTAAAGCTTGCAACGAAGAGGGGTCTCAAGTTCCATGCTTGATGTACTGTAGCTGTATATTTTTATATTTATATATATAAATATATTACGTAGCTGTGTATTTCTGTATTTATATATATATAAGCATCCCTAAAAGCACATACATAATTTAAGCTTAAAATGCAGGATCCATTTTATGATGTTTTCTGGAAGATTTTGGCTTAGAAAAAGTGGTTGGGGCTAGTCTTATCCTTCTGAAACACAGTAAAGATTTTTTAAACTCTTAATGACATGTTTAGATCTATTAATGCTACGTGAATGTTCTCTGCAGGTTATTCCCGCTGTCAGCAGGTTCCAGCTGATAGATGATGTTTTTGCATTGACACAGTAAGTATGTTCTGAATACGTCGTAGAAAATTATTAAAGTACATGATTACATTCAACACTGCTACTTCTGCTTAGTTTATTCCTACCCATATGTGCCTCATAAGAACAACATGTTCTGACAAAATGGTAGGGAAGTTGTTTCATCCATTTTCCTGTCAGTGCTGAGTGATTTCTTTCAAAATTTCTTTTAACTTTCGTTCCAGCTCTTAGGAAATATTTTAAATAATGGCACTGTCATGATTTTTTTAGGCACTAACTTACTTTGTTGTAATAGAAAAAAGATTCTGAATGAACTTTCTGAATTTAATCTGTTCTGGGCTCTCTCTGCTATGCTGTCATGCATCACTCTTAATACCTCTTTCATTTCCCTTGCTGATGGACGACTCAGTTGTTCATGCCTGTGGTACTAGGGAGTTCAGTAGTACTGTAGGGAGCTGAAGAAGCAATAAATACATCTGTGCCTCAAACATACCAGGGATCCCAAAAGCATCAGACACCTATGATGTGGGAGCTCAGGGAGGAGTGGCCAAAGCATACTACTCCCACTCAGATCTTGTGGAGGTCACTCTGAAAGGAGGAAGTAAAAATTCCCATTCCTCCTCTCACATAAATGTCTTTTCTCATAAGGGAGCTTGAAACTAGTGTTTAATAAGGAATGTAATTGTGAAGTGTAGAACTGTGCTCCTGTGTAAGTACACTAGAAATGTTTTTGTCTAGGAGGGGAGGGGCTTGAATTGGAATTTAACTGGGAAAAATTAATTCCATGCTATTTCCACACTGAAGCACAGAAATACCATGCCAAAGTTAATTCCACTAGTAGTGTGCATGTGAATTAAATTGTTTGATTTTTACAATAATGTATATTCCACAAAAGAAACTGTAATAAAAATGTGCTGTTTAGCAATAAAAATGCAAATGTATTATAACTTAAAACAGTGCACTTTTTCTTCATTTTGTCCTAGCAAGACTGATGCATGCTGTAAATATGCCTGTAATGTATCCTGCAGACACAAGAAGAATATGGTCTGCATACTGCCCTGCTTACTGCCATGATTGTCCTATTACTTTCATAGTGGTGCTGTGCTCTGTAATAAATGTTTTGAGAGTTCAGGTCTTAAAAGAACCATTGTTTTATATTTATTTTATTGTTTTCATTATGTTTTCTAGGTCACTCTCCATGTAGTATCTTAATGTTTTATTGTCAGTTTCACAAATAAACAGGTATTCGTGGTAGGTAACTAATGGGAATAGATATGCTCAAGTATGAGGGTTTTTTTTTAATTTTCAAATAGGTTTGGATATGTTCAGATTGAAACAGCGCTTGAACTAACAAAGTACCTTGCTAGAGAAGATGAACTTTTCATATGGAATGTGGTATTGTTAAACCTAGTACCCGAGAATTTGGAAAGTACTCTGAAAAACTATGAAGTATATCCACTTTTAAAGGTATCACCTTTTTTTTAGTTAGCAAAGATAATAGACCATTTAAATAAATCAGAGTAAAATGAATGCTGCTTAAATTCTGATGACTATGATGGGTCATTGTTCTTGTCATTCCCTTTGCATGATTTTGTCAACTTTTTTTTTAAATAGGAGGTACTTATTTGTATATATTAGTCACTGAGAAACGTCATTGAATCTTGAACACTTCTTATTGTAAAGCAGAAATATATTCACATTCCTTATATTAAGCTTGATCCTAGGTTTTTGTAAAACTGAGGATCTGGACAATACAGCTATCAGTCAGTAGTAAATAATCAGTAGTAAGTAATGGGAGTAACACTGCTATGTATAAAGGGCATATAGTATGTATGTGCTCAATGGTTTGTACTATCTTCCAGTTCATCTTCATGGAGAGAAAGAAAGAATTGGGTTTGGATGCTAAATTAGATTATTATCTTTCATATTTGAGCTACCTGAGGTGACACTGTCTTATTTATTTCCCTGACTTCTATTTGAAAAAGATTTCACTTTTGTTTAAAGTACAATCCAACAATAGTAGTTCTCTTAAATTCTAAAAGTAAAGGCATATTTAAAATATATGAGAAGAACATAGTATTTTTTATTGAGAAGTTTTGTTTCATTTTCTCTGAGTGAGCATTTTTCTTTCATAATGAGTTCAAAGGTCCTAGTGATGTGAAATGTTAACTTCCCAGTTTGAACAGATGTACAGGTGTATTAAATTTTAGAGCAAATTTATATGCTTTATTTTAATGTGCTGAGTTGTCAAGAAATTAATAGTGATAAGTATTTAGGATAAATCTGAGTAAGTAAAGAAAACCACAGTAAAATAAAAACTCGCATCTAAATTAAAGTATTTTTTTCTTTCCCTTCTTTTAAAAGAAATACCTCTTAAAGAGAATGTTGCCAATATACCATTATTATGCAGGTTTTATTCGTCAAAATATCGATGCTTTGGAAGATGACTATTTTGCTCAGTAAGTATTTGTCTTTTCTCTAAAGTTTGTTCTGATGTGATTGATACACTGTATATTTAAATAGGAGATACAGGAAAAATGGTCTCATTCATTTGGATGTAATGAATTGTTACTTTGACTCTCCTATAAGTGTGTTATTTATGATGATACCTCCAATGAAGCTGCAGCATCAGGATAATCTGGGATATTTTCAGTCTATCTAGTGAGCATAAAAGATAATAGATAGATCCGAGTGGTAGCTTTTTTTAATTGGAGAACAGACTCAACAGGCTACTGCTGGTTGGAGTAAAACTGACAGCAATGAACTGCAGATGAAATTTATGGATCAGTCGCTAGATCTTTAAAATACTTAATCTTGCAAGACCACTGTGGCCACAGTCTTGAATGCTGGAGTGATTTGGACTAGATGCAACTAGTCTCTTAAAACTACCAAGAGGGATATAAACCACACAAAAAACTAAGAGAAATTATAGTACATTGGTAGCCTCACTAATGTCCATGAATATCGATGTCAGGAACCCATTATTGATAGTTTAATTTTATAAGTTTTTTAATTAAACCTCAACTGTTTCTAGTAGAGGTTCTCATGAGTTAACAGCATCATGTGCTGAAACTGTGCCAGTGAGGCACAGTTGAAGTACTCCAAATGTGGAATACATATCTTTTATTTTTGCTATTTTGGCTTCCCTTTAAGAGTGTATTTGGAAAAACTTTTTGCAACAGCATGCTGGCTGGGCCTCCAGGACTGTTTGAATCTGTCATCTGAACTGTATGCTAAGTGGATGGACAACCCTGAGTACAAGTAAGAATGATAATGTGCTCTTAGAGGTGTGCATGTGTAAGTGAGGTGGAAAATTAAAGAGCTCTTACATGGGGGAGGCAGAATGAAAAAGGCTCCTGTACAGTGCTCTTTTCCTTAGCAGAATGACAGAACTGAAGCACAACTTTGCCCTCCCCAGCCCCGCCCCCCCCCCCCCTTCCCCAAATCCCAGCTTGATGATGATTTCATAATTCTTACTTTCTACATAGACCATACAGGCTGAAGGATGCAGATTTTTGGCATGAAGACCAACATGCTTAGCCACATAGCAGACGAACCTCAGATTAGGGCTAATGTCCCATATTATCCAGTCCTTTTGCTGGAGTACAGCTCTACCAACTCAGTCCATAAGCTTCCCTTTGCAATACTGAAACAATGTTTGTATGATACAGGCATCTGCCCGTGGTAAGCCCATCAAATTGCTTTGCATGTTCTGTATTCACATAAAGAGGTGCTGGGAACAGCTGTCAGTCTTATGTTGATAGTGGAGCCTCCTGGTCAGGTTTCTGATCTGTGAAGATGGAGTCAGGGCTCTACCGGGATCAGACTTTCTGTATTGGAGTATTGCATTGTTAAAGAAAATTTACGATGTATTGAAATTCTTATTCTCTTTTCTTCCCTCTTTCTTTTGATGTTTTTCTGTGCAATAGTCAAATAGTACTGGGACCGGTGAGTGAATATTTGAAGTTTTTGTTGTTGTAGTTGTT
The DNA here is from genome assembly GCF_023634155.1 of Falco peregrinus. NCBI lineage: Eukaryota > Metazoa > Chordata > Aves > Falconiformes > Falconidae > Falco > Falco peregrinus. The sequence continues at coordinate 17,739,408 of NC_073739.1, forward strand.
ATAAATATTTTGTTGTTACTTATATCTCTATATCTCTGTTGATATATGTAGCTGGCTAAGTAAACTGAACTTGTACTTTTATGTTTCTGGTTTTTTTCAAATAGCTTTGTAGTGATCATCCTCATAAAAACCAAATTGTGCTTTGCAGTTAAACTGAAAAGTTTAAATAGCCTAAGTACATTCTGTTATGTTTCAGAGAGAATACTCTCACTATCCCACATGAGAAGCAACAATGCTATACTGAATTCTCAAGCTCTTTTCAAAATAGTCATCTATCTTCCCCTATTAATAATATTTGAAATATTTTTTTTCCTATTAGAATACTACATACCTTAGCTGAGTTGGAGAGCTGAAAAATCTGTGAAATATATTGGCTGATCTGGTTTTCAATTAGATGGAGGTGGTTAGTTTCACTGTCCTTCCTGGCATGAAGAGAAGTTCAAAGGGACTTTACAGCCTCACACTTCACATGGCTATAAGTGTGGGAAAAATGCAATTATGAATTTTATTAAGTGAAAAAAATGATCATGTTTTAAGGAAAAAAAACCCATAGGGGATAGGACACTTCTTAAGTTTCAAATGACGGATCATCATTCCTGTTCAATTAAAGAGGGGACTTTTCATATGCTAGATAGAAAAGGAAAAGGGCATAATAAACTTTTGACTCATATTTCACAGACAGATCCCTTTAGATGCTCTTCAGTTCTCCACTCTGAGAGTAAAATTCGTAACAGCACACTACAGCTGTTCTGCCACAGGAGGAACTCAGTAGGGTTCTCACATCTGTAGAAGGAAGTAATGCTTTTCCCTTTCAGATAAGGTGACTGACTTTCAGCTGAACATTTCCAAACAGTTCCTGGTAGATCTTAACAGGACTTGATACAATGCATTTGTATGTGGTCCATGGATGTAACAAGCAAAGAGCAGTGATTCCCAGCCAGAGTCTCAGTTTTACTCTTTTTTGCTTATAGGAGTGAAGTGGAGCTAGCTAAATTAATGTATTCTCTGTGGTGCTGTTTGTCTTTGAAAAATCCTTTCTGGGATGATGCTTATATGCAGCTATAGACTTTTAAATGGTGAGATCCACGTCCTAGGCTGTGAGGTGAAGGGGTGGCATTGACACTGTATGTACACAAGCTACTGGCTTGTCTTCTTTCGAATGAAGGAAATTAGTTTAGGGGGAGGGACAATGTTGCTGTACATTTTAGTTTTCACTAAAAGTAACCATATACTGCTGTTGCTCTCAAAAGTTAAGAAATCATTATGTCACTTCTGCATTGGCTCCATGAAAATGATGTAAAATTATCCACCCTTCTTCCCAGCAGCTTTGTGCATTTTCCCCAAGGTCCAGAAATGAGAGAATCCTGGCAGGCCAGTAATATCAAAGCACACAACCACTCCCACAAAAAAATACCGAAAGTAATAAGCCCCACCCCTCACCTAATATAACCTCAAGTTCCAAAGTCCCTATGGAGCACAGTGGACTTTCTCTATGAACTATACAACATAGATGACTTCAGGACCACCATAGATGTCACCAGGCAGTAGACTATTGTCCCATAGTAGGCTGCCCGTACAGCCTGCCTCGAATGCTGAAAATTAGAGCTTCAGCCAAATGATACACAGAGCTTGTCTATTTGCTCTTCTTCATCCACAACAACTTTAGACTCAGTAACCAACATTTTCTTGAAACAATTGGAACAGCTGCAGTAGCAAGATAATAGCTATATTTTAGCCAAAGCTGCTCTACCCTGTTACTACCCTACCATGGCCTCTTTCTGCAATGTTATGATTATTAAACAAATTACTAGACCCTGTAACTCAAAGATGATCTGTCATAAAAGTATTCCTTGCAGGACTTTTCTTTGCCTTGATATAACCACTCAGTCCCAGTAAGCATCATTCTTAGCGGCAGATCCCTCATACTGCAGCACTTATCCAGGTAAATGAAGCCAAACTATTTTTTGCACTAAATATAATACATGCCCACACTTCCTGTTATTATGCCAGTGAAATCCCCCACCCACATCTGGACTATCAAAATCCCTGCCTGCATCTTACATTTTCACTTCTCAATGAGTGATGTCTGTCATGCAAAACACCCAACCCTCTCCCTCATTCCCACTAGTCCTTCTTAATTTCCAGAGTTTATAATTTGCCTCTACATTTTGCTTTGAAGATTGCTGTCACATAGCCTTTTTTTCTGACTAATAATGTCTCTCTTTCTGCTGGTATCAATCCCAGTTTTCTCTGGGATGGTCTACTGAAGCTCAGAGGAATTTTTCTCAAGTTATATCTAAATTTGAATTTGCTGTTTCTGGTTTTGGGCCTGAAGAATGGCTTTTGTGATCAGAAACTTGTCTGCTTTTCCAAGTCTATCTCCTGATGTAATGGAAGATAATTTTTACACCTTTACTTACAGTCTTGGTTTTATGTAATACTAATAAGATTAACAGATTAACATTGAGAAATTGAACATTTAATTTCTATGAATGGGACCCATTCTTCTACAAAGAATTAGTCCAAAATTCCATCAATTTAAACTGTTCTCAGATAGCCTGCATAGTAGAATACATTGCTATCACTGGAAAGCACTGACAACATCTTAATGTCAGGGACACATCATTACCACAGAAGAAATTTTCTGTTTAGCCTTTACACATGCAGTATTGCACTGGTAATGTTTGCATTTAGTGTCTGTTATGCAATTCATTGCCATGTTGACGGCTCTCCCCTGGGTTGCAAGTAGTAGGAGGCTGCCTGTTGCGTGGATAAATGTCCCTTCTGTTTCCATTTGTACTGCACATGGCTCTTCCTACTGGATGCCTTCACCGAAGAAACTTTGAAAAATCCTTTCTGGGATGATGCTTATATGCAGCTATAGACTTTTAAATGGTGAGATCCACGTCCTAGGCTGTGAAGTGAAGGGGTGGCATTGACACTGTATGTACACAAAATAGCTTGGTCCAACTGTTCTGAAAAACATTTTCGGTTTACCTTTAAGCTGCATGCTTTTTAAATGTTTTAATCAAGAATAAAGAAATTAGATTTCCTAGTGTTATTTAGATTGCTATTATATTTTTTCTTGTGCAACTTTTAACTGTAAAGAAACATTTGTTTTCAGTTATGCGTTAACTGCCTGTTTTGACTTTACAACAATACAGTACCTTTTAATCATATTTTGCTTTGCAGAATTCCCTTTCTAATTAGAAGAACAGTCTGCTGCTATGGTGTTGCAGTGGGAAGTGACAAAGAATGGAATTTTGCATGGGAAATGTATAACCATACGAACTCCACAAAGGAAGATAAAGACATCCTGCTGTCTGCCATGAGCTGTGCCAAAGAGTCATGGTTACTTTACAGGTGACCTTGATAAAGAATATCTTTGTGTATATAGAAGTAAATCATAAGAACATAAATACTGTACTGTGTAAACCTGTTGAAGGTTTACCTACCTCAGAAGCATGTGTCTTATGTACCACTGGAAGAATCTTAAGAGTTTTCTTACAGAGAAAGTATGATAAACAGGGCAAACACAAATGATCCTTCTGCAGGTACAACATTCCAGATGCTGGTGATCACTGAGAAAGGGATTTCCTGAGCTAGTAACTAGTGTGTCATGTATAACACTGGGCCTGTCTTCTGTCGATGTATCTAGTGACATTTTTGAACCAAAATACTTCAGGCTTTATAGCAGACTATGGCAACATATCCCATAACATTATTGTATGCAAAAATTCTTCCTTTTGTTTTTTTTAAACCTGTTTTGTGATTTTTTTTTTTTAAATTGGAACCCGTTGGCTACCCTTACCTTCTGCACTCTCAGAAACAGTAATTATCATATTTGCTTTGACATTTATCCTTACTATTTATTACTTTATATAATTTCTCCATACTCCTTCTCCCCTGCTTATTGTGTTTCCAAACTAAAGTGTCATAGTCTTTTTAGGCTCTGTGTGGAAGCCAAATCACCCAGGCTAAGGGCAAAAATAAAAATAGACTTACTAGCAAGCTGATCAGCACTTGAAGTGCAGGCTCACACTGAAATATTTTTAAAAAAATTTCCAGCTTCATAAAATCATAGAATCATTAGAATATCCTGAGTTGGAAGGGATCCATGAAGATCATCAAGTCTAACTCCTGACTCAGTGTGGGACAACCTAAAAGTTAAGCCATATATCTAAGAGTGTTGTCCAAACACTTCCTGAACAGAGTTTGGTATACTGTATTTATTACCTTTCACTGGCATCTGTATAAAATCTTTTCACTTCATCAGGAAAATTATGTTGCTCGTTGATTTCTCTAATCTGTCATGCCCACATTACTTAAAGGATTTATCAAGGGACAGAAATTTGTCAGTGATGGCCTAAAGAATGATCTTCCAAGATTTGGCATAAACTCTGAATTTGGTCTAAAGTTCTGAAAGTAGCAGAGAGTTTTCTCCTGCCAGCCACCTGCTCATGTGATGGCAGTCATTTGAGAAGACAGAACAGATATGCCTGAGAAGGCAAGATGGGTTGTGAAGGGGTGTCCAATCAGCTATGCTGATTTTCCACTTAACTTATGGTTCTTTACTGACTTTGTCATCAGCACAGGGTAGCACTGGTCCCTGACAAGCCTTAGTAGTTAGTTGATGAGCCAATCTATTTTTCTAAATGCCACCCTGAAAGTCCTTTGGGGTAAGGACCGTTGAGCTGGGCTTTTCCTGGCCCTGAGTATATTTGATCATTCTGTTAAGCATGGCTTGCAAATGGGAGAAACCAAACTCATCTACTCTACCCATAAACCAGCTTCCTGCAACACCCTATAAGAAGGTAACTCTTCAACAGTGCTCCTTGGAAGTAGGAGCATGCGAGGTGATACATTGAGGCAACAAAGAGAATAGTTACTTTTTCAAGACATTCAGACACTCACTGCAGCTGACATCATTGGCTGGTAGTTCCTAACATACTTCTGAAATCCTGCCTTAGCCCTCATGAAAGCATCCAAGGCCCCTTGTTATTGGGTCTTGCTATAGGGGACCCTATAAACAGGTCCACTTTGCGTAACAGAGTATCTTACTGCTGGCTTGCTCTCTAGGCTCCATTTGTGTCACAACAAAGTGAGTCTCCAGAAACTGAGGAGCAGTTTTCCATTCCACTGCATTGTCTGGTAGGAGTGGTTGTCTTTCTGTAACACAGATAAGAAAAGCACATATAGCCACCTGGTGTGCTACACCCTCGTTTTACTGAGAAGTGGAGAGTTAGTGTGCAAGAACAGGGGATTTCACCAATGTAAGGACAAAACCCGAGCTTAATACACAGCACAGAGTGACACCAACTTTGGTATAACGTTCCACGTTCTGGTATTTGTTGAAACAGGAATTTTCCCGAACTGCGTGATATTTCCAGATCATCACTGAAACAGCAAGTGATAGGTTCAATTATTACCTTCTTTTCTCACAGATACTTGCAGTATGGACTCAGTGGTACATTATTTTCTTCCAATTGTACTTCAATTGTCATCTTATATGTGGTGACTAAGGATATTGGGTACCATATAGCCTGGGAATTTGTTACGGAAAATTGGCCACTTTTAAGTGAAAGGTATGGTAAGCAACCAGCTTTGGCTTCCCTTTATTTCTGTGGCTCTTTGGCTTCTTCATGTTTGAGCTGTAAAGTGCAGGTGCAGGTTTTCCTTCCAGAGATGGCTTTTTTGTAATGATTGATGCAGTTCCTTAAGTATGCAGAGCAGAGTTTTCAGAGGATTCAACTATGATCAGGGCTTAATGTCAAAGAAAAGCTCATGTCAGACACACAATGCTTTAAAAATTAGTCTGTTCATGACTGTTTAATTGCTTTTAAGTGTTAAATTTCCTGGAAAATATGACTCTAGAAATGGGCTTATCCACTAGCATTTCACAAGCATGGCTGTAAAATGCCAGAGTAAGTTTGTAACTTCTTTTCCAAGGGGAGTATGGAAAGGTGGGGGATTGGAACAAACAGGTTTACAGATGCTGTAATACCACCACAGTATTATTTCCTGACTTAAGTCCTAAACCTCTCCTGCACTGATGCAGGTAAACTGCAGATGAGCTTGGGTTACCTGTCTCAAGCAAAGAAAGAATGTTGATGCCTGTTCAGAGACTCCGTCTCTTCTTGGCAATGGTGAAAAGCAGCAGGGCTGTGACAGTACACTCCTGCTGTGTGGCAGGTGGCAAAGGAGTCCATTGGGAGCCATTAGTGGCAGCACACCCAAGACCAGCCATCTGGGAGCATTCAAATGTGTATCTTGATTCTAACACTAGAAAAGGCAAGTTGTAGCAGATTCGTGTCAAACCACCTTGTTCCCTTACAGAGCTTTTCTGTGTTCCATACTGGTGAGAAGCTTGCTGGGAAAGTGATTATTTTCAAACTAAAAGAATAGTGTGGACATTAACTTATACGCCACCCTCAAGATATCAACAGAAACCACCAGTTGTTAGAATTGTTATTAGTTAGCCTTTCTAGCCCAGTTTGGTATGGGATCACAGAGATTATCCATTTTAAGCAAAGAATTCATGTTGCCAAAGTAGAAATGCCAGTTCTTACTGGGAAGTGAAAATAAAGGGTAATGAGTGTGCTTCGTCTTGCTCAAATGCCTAAATTGAATGTTAATAACATTTCATTAAAAGGGGAAAAAGATTGCACAATTGCAAACTTCAGTTTAGTTGGTATTTTCAGCATGGTAAACAACTAAACAGTGGGAGTATTTTCAAATGTGATGAAATCTAGTATATTTGCTAACATGCTGTTTGAAGGACCTTTATCTCAATTTTACAGGTACGGGAAGGAATTATTACATGATGTATTAAAAGTCATGGGCAGATTTGTCAATACAGATGTACAGATCCAAGAGGTAAATCAGAGAGGCAGTTAGTTTTAACTTTATTGCCTGTTTGTAAATACTGTTTTTTAAAGAAACCATAGAATGTATTGTATAATGTTGCTATGTTGAGACATTCAGAAAAATGAGACTTCCTCATATGACCATTCACCCACAGCCCTGCAGTCTGTGTGTGCAGTTGGTTGTTAAGCATGGCATTAAAGTGTGCTTTTGTGCAGGTACGGACGTCATTCTGCTCTGTGTGGTTGCAGTGTAAGAGGTTGCCTGCACGTGTGACACAATTCTTTCCTTTTGACTGCAGGGCAGCCCAGATGAGCCCATGAACAATACTTTCTAATTGGGCTGCTGTACATCTGGAAAAAAGGGATGGATTTTGGGAAACCTGCTGAAAGGTGGAAAACTGTGGGAGGTGGCTGTAGGCTGTCTTATTTTATTCCCCACATTAATCCACATTAGTGCCTGTGACAAATCATTAACTATCACTTTTCATTTCATACTCTTTTCTTGGTCTTTTGCTCCTAGTCCAAGGCTTCCCAGATTCTTTCCCAAAATATTATTTTCCTTTCTCAACAGCTCAGCTTTTGCGCTGTCTGCATGTGATCCACATTTCTATGCCAGCCCCAAAACTGCTGGTATCTGTTATTACAAGAAAAATTTTGCTTCTTCTTTTTGCTGTTGGTTGATGCATGCACACAGCAAGTAACTGAGTAGGGATGCTTAATGAGGAGAGCAATTCAGAGAGTTATCTCCTAAAATCAAAAAAATCTCTTTTCAACATTCATGAAAACCTTCATTCATGGAAGGTTTTTCAACTTTTGTTCTTTAGGAACAAGTTAACTCCCTGGGATGGCAAAAGCAGTAGTGCAGTGCCGGCCTTTAAACTAACCTTCAGGTTTGGAACTCAGTCCCAATAAATATTGTCAAAGTTGTCTCATTTTCCTCCTTAAAATCTGTAGAGATCCCCTGTGATGTCTACAGAATACGCATCAAAAGTTGGGCTGCTGGCATGTTACATTGCTGGTTGTCATGCTGACATCTGTCTCATTTCTTTTATTGTTAGTTTTCTACTCCCCCCTTATATTTCTTTGCTATTCCTCAGTCCTCTCTTCTCTTCTGCTCATTAGACTGATAGGAAAAATTTCTTTTTCTGTGATTGTAGAAAAGGCAGCACAAGAGGAGGACTCTGCTACCCAGTTAGTCCTAGACACTGTGTGGTACCACCCGTACTAGTGAAGTTGGCTGCATTTGAAAGGATTTTTAGAGGGATGGCAAAAGGGCGCATTCCTGATGTGCAAGGAGCTTTCCCACCTTAGTGTAAATCAGTAAGCTTTCCCCATTCCCTCTTTAGTCTCTGCTGTCTCCCCCTTCTCATGTGCACTTCTGTCTGAAGCACGTGTCAGGCACACAGTTGCTTGCTGCAAGCGAAATTATGTGAACTAGGCTCATGTGTTTATTTCTTCAGTTGCAGGTTTTTTATAATGCTACACTGGAAGAGGATGAGAGAGTGGCTACTACTCTACTACTGGAGTTTACAAAATCTGAAAATTTGGAAAGGAGAGAACTGCTAATCAAAGTTGCCAGCTGGTTACAGAAAAATGTAGATGATTGACTTGGAAAACTATTTCCAGTGTATTTCAGAGTATGTTTATTAGCATTTTGGTATTCATTTTAAGGTGTAATTAAAGGTAAAGCACATTTTTATGAGTCCTGTGGTTGTCTTCCCGACAGGAAAGTTTGACTAAAATAATTCACAAAGAAAAGATTCAGCAAAGGAAATGAGAGATATATTTTCATATTGTATCTAAATTAATTTCCTACTGAATGAGTTGTTAGCAGGGATCGATGCATTGCTAATAATAATCTAACATATAGATACAGTCCTAAATCCTTTGGGGTTTTTTGAATATCTGAATGAAAGGTATGGTACAAGTTTGCAGCAAAAACACATCAGAAAGCTGGAAATGTTTTATATTCTGTTTTGCTTATGATTTGTACTGTGATCTTGGGCAAGCCATTTAATCTGTCTCTCTCCACTTCTATGCTTGTAAATCGCAAAGAGGACAATATTTTAGAACAGCGGCATGAAACATAAACTTGAGAATGGCTTCAGAGCTGTAGGGAGGAAAGGACCAAAGAAACCTTAGATTTTAATTGCAATAAATCAATGTCTTGTCATTCAAATTTTATTTTTCTTTAGCAGATCTGTACTTAGTATGCCTACATTCACATTTGTGTTTGATTAGGAATGTGCTTTTGAAGATACCATCCCAGTTGTCTCTGTTTAGCATGTTTCAGCCCCCAAGGACGGTCTTGGAGTGTGTGAACTGGATTCTTTTTGGATGAAATTTATCTGAGATGATGAGCTCGTGGTGTGCAGCTGATAGACACTGCCACCTGACAGTCATTTTGCCGTAGCCCTAGAATACAACTAAACTAACCCCTCTGGAATATCACCAAGCGCTTCCATTCTTACTGCACTGAGCTGCTTGCTAATGTAGACCTAGGGTTAATCATGCTTATGCAGCATTTTGGTGTTGACAGACAGACAGAACTCAGTCCATTAGTATTAGCAAACTGTACTGTCTTGTGGTTGAAAATGTATGGGATCCTCAGTCCATGCAATTTACTTATTTGTGGGTTAACAGTATTATGGCAAAATTACTGTACTGGTGCTCAGATTAACATAGAAAACAACGTTATGTGGGAATGCAGGAAACCCAAGAAGTTAAAGTACTGAACTATGAAAAGACAAGGAATAAACCCCAGACTTCTTAATACAAATAATTTTTCACTGGCACGCTCTAAACAAAATTGTTGTGTTGGCGGCAATGAATCTTCTCTGCTCCCCGCAGCTACAAAGAAAAATTGTAACTATTTTGAGACTACCTAAGGATGCCTTCATTGTATGGGAATTACCAACTGGTGCAGTAGGTTTGTGCTGGAATCATTTGACCTCTTCAGCATTTGATTAATTTAAAGGTAGTGCCAAAGAAAATTGTGGGCAGTCTTCATCAAGTTGATTCAGAAAGCAGAGGAGGTCATCAAGGCTGTGATGAGTTAAGAGAGGTTTTGCTTCAGCATTTTCTGTGAGTCCCACTAGTTAGTCACTGGCTCTGTGTGACTCACCAGATGGGCTAAGCAAAGCTCAAGAAAGTAATGTTTGCAGGGTTTATGGACTAAACTTCCCACAACAGCATTTTACCCCAAAGTCCAGTATGTCCAAACCATTTCCTTCCAACCATGAGTAACCACTCTTCCTTTCTAACCCCTCTTCCTTATTATTCTTTTGTTGTCTTTTTCTACTTTCTACTGAACAACACAGTTTGAAATGCCAATATGTAAACAATTAATAAAACAATTTTAAAGAAGAAGTTAGTTTCAAATAACGGCTCCTGACTAATGTGTGCCTTTTGGCTGACGTTCTGTATTGCAGAATAGCAGCACAGTTTTCATGGCAGAGGCACATGGTGAAGGGGATTGCTAAGCAAGCTGACTGAGCAGGAGCAGATCTGAGCTGCTGTTGCTTACAGAGTCCACACATTTGCACCTGGTGGCACCTAACATGTGACAGCTGTACAATGGCAGTTCTTGCTGCTGTTGACCACAGATATTTGAAGAGTGGCAACTGGGAGATGCAGCAAGGGAAGAAGAGGTGCACAGGAGGAATTCAGGGCGAGCTAGGAAAGCTGCTGTATTGCAAAGGGAGTTGGGGTATGTCCTGGTTTCAGCTGGGATGGAGTTAATTATCTTTTTAGCAGCTAACGTGGTGCTGTGTTTCGGCTTTGATCTGAGACTTTTCAGTTCCTCAGGCTTTGTTAGTGAAAAGGCTGGAGGGGCACAAGGAACTGGGAGAGGACACTACCAGGTCAGCCAACCCGAACTAGCCAAAGCACTATTCCATACCATGGGACGGCATGCCTGGTATATATACCTGGGGGGTTGGCCAGGGTGGGCGGATCATTGCTCAGGGACTGGCTGGGCATCGGTTGGCAGCTGGTGAGCAGTTGCATTGTGCACCACATGTGTCTTTCTTCCTTTCCCTCTGGATTTTATTCTTTCCCTCTCCCTTTTCATTATAACTGTTATTGTCATCATTGCTACTATTCTTTCATTTTTATTCTATTTCAATTATTAAATTGTTCTTATCTCAACCCTCGAGTTTTACATTCCTTTCCAACTCTCCTCGCCATCCCTCAGGGTGAGGGGGGAGTGAACAAGCGGCTGCCTGGTACTTAATTACCAGCCAGGGTTAAACCACAACAGGGTGAAAGGAAGTTCATTGAAAATGAGTATGAGGACCTCAGGAAATGAGCTTTGACAGTACTTACACAGACTGTGTAGGTGTTACGGGACGTGTCGTTGTGAAGATGTGTGTGTATGGGGCAATTTCCAGCGAGACGAGATGTGTCATTGATAGACAGGATGCATTTAGTAGGCCCTAAAGGGAGAAAAGGGAGGTATCATGGGAAAAGACCAATTTTTTTGCCTCAAGTCCAGCTCTCTGCCTTGAGAGTGAGGAAGTCAAAAAGTCACACTTGTTCTGCCTTTACAGCATGCATGTGTGACAGGCCAGGAGACTCAGGGAGCTGGCAAGGATGGGGAAGAGATTGGGCAGTGGAAGGAGTGAGGGAGAATTAGGACCTCAGGAAGAGGTGGAGGGCTTACCCAAGGTTGGAAGGGGTAAAATGTTACAGGAAGTTTAGTCCAGTATAGTTATTAAAGGATGATGAAAAGCCATGAGAGGGCCAGGGGTCCAAAGAGGAACATTTCCTCAGAGAAACTCAACCTGAGGTATTTTGAAGGATTATATTGTATTCTTTTGGATCCCCTGTTGTTCATCTAGAACAGGGCCAGTAGCCTCTCAGGTGTGTCCCTGTCCTCGTGCTGGTCACCCGCAGCTCCTCATCAGTGCCCCTGCCCTGGCATGAGTTGCCCACAGGCCACAGTCACCTTGGAGGCATCCTTCCTCTGTCATCAAGCACCTTCTCCCAAGTATGTATCTCCAGCTGTCCCTTCTTCCACGTGTCTCCTGCAGTTTGTTTCCCTTACTTTTTTCCTGCCCACCTACTGCTCTTTCTTAAATACGTCTGAGCAGCAGTGCCATGTGTTACCTTGACTTGCTGCAATTTTGGTGTGTGATGGGCTGGTTTTGTCCCTTTCTGAGCTGGCTGGACATCGCTGTTAGTGCATGGAGCAGCTCCTGGCCCACCAGCAGCCCCTGCTGCCTAAGCCCAGTGCTGATCAATACAGTCCCACTTCTACAGCCACCATCACCAGCTGCCCCACAGCACACAGCTTCCAGCTTTACTCCAAATGTCAGGGCTGGACCAAGAAATCCTGTGTCACTGCTTGTCCCCCCACTGCCATGCACTCTCCCTGCAGTTTCTCCATCACTGTGAGCCATGTTGTTCTCATGAGAAAGAGAGAATTCAGAGCTGTTCAAGGCAAGGTCCCAGAGCACTAGCCAGCTGCTCCTCTGCACCTCCTGGCACAGCTGCCCCACCCCACCCATGCCCCCTTTTCCTCCCTGGCACCCCAAGGAGCCTTCCAGGCAGGTGAGGAGAAAGCAGCTGGCTATGAGGCCTGGGTGGTCAAGGTGTGAGTGCCATGCCACCTCAATGCACTGATGGCACACACAGATGAAGCGGATGGAGCAGCCTGCTTCTTTCAGCATTGTTTTAAGTCCCAGAAGGGTGAGCATGTGGTAGGGGAAAAGGCACTGGGGCTAAAGTACCTTAAATGAACAGACATGTGGCCTTGCTACATTCCTGTTGTGCAATGACTCACAGAGGAAAAAAGAGCTGTCATCTCTGCATCCCCTGGCCCAGAGGTGCAGGGGCTCCACTGGAGCCAGGTGTGATGGATGGACCCGACTCCTTGACCTTTGGTTCAGACTCCAAAGGCAATAAAGGCCTAGGCTGTAACTGGGCCAAGAACTTCTCTAGTTCCAGTCTGTTCTCTGAAAGCCCATGCAAGGATGGGGTGACATGGTGAGCACTGATGCATATGAACTTGGAAACTGGAACACTGACCATGTGATTAACACAAGAATAGCAGGTGGTTCTTCCAAGACTCATTTGTCAAGGAACAAAGGAAGTTGTGAGTACAAAGGAGTCTTATGCCCTTTTCTGTAACATGGAATTTGACTCTGAGCCAACTACTTTGTACCATAAACATGACAGCCTAAGTGAGCCACCTGCTAAGCAGTTGGCTGCATGGTGGTGATCTCCCCTTGAGATGGGACACTTCTCAGGGTTACTCCTTGAGGCTGAGAGACCCCTTAAAAACTGCAGACCAACGTTACACATAACCTTGTGTTACAGTGCAGTAAGATTTTGTATGGGTAATTTTGAATCATTACTGTATCCTCTGTGTGTGTACTCACTCACTCACTATCTGTTAAGTTTCACTTTTACAGTATTTTACTTCAATAAAACCACTGTTGCTGCTACCTTTGTTGGTGGTTCTTTCAGTGGTCAAAATCTTCCCCGTGGCAAGGGGACAATGGGCTTTGGTCTTTTGGGGGCAGTTGTCTGTCATCCTCTGTGATGGGATGCTCTCTGAGGCAAGCAGGGATGGTGGGCTGACTTTGGCTGGCTGCGGGACACCCATCCTGATGCTTTGCCATTCCTCAACAGGACGTGGTGGGAAAATGAGGTGAAAAAGCTGGTGTGTTGAGATGAAGACAGTGAGATTGCTTACCAGTTACCATCATGGGCAAAATGGACTTGGCTTGGGGACATTAATTTGATTTATTGCCAATTAAAGTAGTTGGATAGCGAGAAACAAACCCAACCATTAAACCACCACCTACCTACCTCTCCCCACCCCTCCTCCCAGCTCTTTCCCAGGCTTGTCCTCACTCCCAACTCTTCCACCTCCTTCCCTTGAGCAGCCCAGCAGAAGGAGGGATGGCGGCTGAGGTCAGTCCCTAACCGCTCCTCTCTGCCGCTCCTCTCTCCTCACGCTGTTTCCCTGCCCAGCGCGGGCCCCCTCCCACAGGCCACAGCTCCTTCGGGGACATCCACCTGCTGCACCGCGTTCCCCTCCAGAAGCTGCAGAGGAATCTCTGCTCTGGCTCCCCCGTCCCGCGTCCCGCACCGCCTCGCTGGCCCTGCCGCTCGCACTGCCGTTCCACTCGGTGCTTCCCCCCCTCCTCTCCCCGCGCTGCTCGCCTGGCATGTCTGCCCTTCCCGAAGCGGCTCTCCCGGAGGCGCCGCCAGCTCGGCCGACGGGCGGGGGCACGACGCCGCAGCCGGCGGAGGCCGCTGGCCCGCACAGGGCTGCCGCCGGGCCCCGCGCCGCCCGCCGGGCCCCGCTCTGCCCGCCGCGCCCCGCGCCCGGCCGGCACGGGGCGGGAGGCCGCGCTGGCGGGGGGCACGGTCCTGCCGCGAGGGGGAGGTGGGCTCAGGGAACCGGTAACGGCACGTCTGCGGCCTCGGGCTCAGGTAACGAAGCGCTGGGCTGGAGGACGCGGCGGCTGCCGCCTCTGCCCTGCCTGTGTGCGGGGCGCGGCGATCGGCACCGGCGGGGGTGCTCCGGGGCAGCGCGGCGGGGCGGCTGTGCGGCCTCACACGCGCCTGTCACAGCCCCTGCCTGGCGTCTCGGCCACCGAAACGGGTTCCCTGCCCTTCATGTGCTTTCTCCCTGTCATTCCCACCCCCCACACCCCCCAACTGCTGCCGACTGAACATCCAGAAAGGAGAAAACAAGAGGCAGAAACACCTGGTAAACCCGGCAGTTTAGAAATAAATGGGGGTGGGGGTGGGGGTAGGGGTGGGGGACGTTAATGATAAAATGAGAGGAACACCAGCAAGACCTCCCTCTCAACGTTTGAACAGTGGAATCATAGAGCCGCAAGAAACTGTTTCCTAATAGGATAAGAACATTACAGGTTAATGTTTAACACAGAAAAAGTGCATTTTTTTCCTCTCGAGCTGCCCCGTTTGTGCTGGCTGCGGGATGCTGCTTGAGCACACTGAGGGTGCACAAGGAACAATCTGCTTGGCGTTGGATAAGGGCCAGGAAGCTTAAAAGACGTTCAATGGATCTGTTCTCTGCTTTTCTCCCCACCCCCACCCCCCAGCCCCGGTAGGGGCATTAGTTCCATAGTATTGTATCTCCCGAGGTGTATTTGCAGTCACTGGCTCATGGTGGGGAAACTTGTCCCTGTAGAGACCATTAGGAGTTTCACCACCAGCATCAATCTCTCTAAATGCCACCTAAGATTTTAATCTACATGTACATCCTCACCTACTCATAGCCTAACACTCACTCAGTAAAAACAATTCTGAGTAGATTGCAGGCTGTACATCATCATGTATGCTATGATAAACAAATATCACAACTCATGCACAAACAATTTAGAAGTACAGATACACATGTATAAGTATTAGCAAAAATGGAACAGAAGGAGATACCAAGTATAAGGTGTATTTATAGAGTTAATAATTCTTGGTTTCTCCATTATGTAAAATATGGAGAAATGAGAAGAACACTGGGAAAAATATAGGAGAATAAAACCAGTTGTAGGTTTTTGTTTGTGGCTTGCTGTTGTATGAGTACCTTGGAGACTGTGATTAATATTCTTCCCCTCGAGGGATTTCTGTTTTATTTTTCATGACAGGAAAAACAGTCTTTGAAAAAATGAAGGAATGTGTAGCAGCATCTAAATCACCTAGCTAAGCTCCGTTGCTAGAATGCTACATCAGTTTTTGATTTTAAAATTGTTTGGAGGGGAAGAAAATAGTATGGTAAACACTAAATTTACTTGCCCTCAGTGTTGTGAAATACCTCAGAGAATGGGTGGATACAGCTGGTGAAGATAAGACACATTGGACTGTTAGTCTAAGCATGACAGGAGAATTTGTAAGACTTGACAGTTCTGGATGTTTATTAGGATTTAGCTGTGTTTTAGGGAACAGTAATAAGAGCCTTAAGTGATTGCAGCGTGCTGGAAACTGGCATCTGGAGGTATCGGGAGGAGTCTGAGTTGTCTCCAGTAGTGCAACAAACAATCTTGAAAGGAAGCAAGCTGAACCATGAGGTTGCATTGCCACTTTAGCTGTTGGGGATTACTTAGCTATTTATTGGATTACTTTTGACTGTTGGAGATGGTGAACAGAATCCAGAATGTTCTGTCTAAAGCAGTAAAATATTCCTTTACTACATCCATACCCTAAAATAATAACATCCGTTCTTGTAAAATGCAGTAGTTATTACACTTTTTTGTTTACTTACCTTTTAAGAAAAAAAGCTCTAAGAAATACATTTGCTCTGTGAACATACCACAGATGCAAGTAATAAATGAGGACTTTGATCCCAGTTTATATAATTTCTCTATTTCTACTCATTGTACTAAGTACTATTTAAAAAGCCATAATTAATGAGGCAGAAAGTGTGAGGTCCTTTAAGACAGTTACCTGGCACTGTCTTCAGCCTGCTTCTCTGGGGAGTGCTATTTTGGTTATTTGTCTTCTGTTTCAGTCACACTGAGGCTGACGTCATACTTCCACTATCAGAGGAATTGTGCAGCAGTAAACCTATGCTGTGCCAGCCCCTTCCTGGGGTAAGAACAATTTAAAATTCTGGAGAACCTGCTTTTTCTCCTGCTGCCTGCCCTGAACTGAACATACGCGCTTCAGAGCTCCAGGTTTTCAAAAGGTAAGTCTGTCAGATCTCTTCCGCCAATTGCATAGCAACCAGAAGATGCTCATGGTTTTATAATTATATCTTCGATTTCAGCTAAAGGATCACTCGCTTCCAGATATGGCAGAAAGGCTCTGGGTTTGGGAGGGAAAACTCATGAGGGTTTGTTTTACTGCGAGAGGGCAAGATTTACTGCTCCAGACTCCCGTCACAGAATGGGCCATTGCTCTGTCATCATGTTTATCAGTTTTCTGGGAAACCAGCTGAGTTACAAGATACAAGACCTGCTTCTTTGTCTGGTCTGTGTTTCCTGGCTGGCTTCAAGGCCATCTTCTGAATGCATATGCACATTTGGGGCTATGAGAGAAAGCATGGACCAGTTGGTAAGTGGCCTTTCCACATTTTTACAGCTCAGTCCGTAGCTGATCCTGGGGAAGATTAATTTTTCATTCTCAGTTTGGCTGGCAACCTGATGTCCTACAGAGATTTCAAGATGCATACCTGAATGTGCCACAAACCTGACTGCTGGTTTCTGAGCTCACAGACATCTCTGCCAAACTAGGCTGAGGAAGATGGTACTATTGCAATGGAATAGCCTAATCCATGTGGACATTGGGGGATTAAAGCCATAGGGACAGCATCTTGTCTTGCCCTAGTGGAGGTGATGCACATGCTTACTGGTCTCTGCCAGAAAGTGTCCAATGGTATGAACAAATACAACTTGAAAACAACATGGATTCACTCTGGCAAGCCCTGCAGAGATGCTGGCTTTAGGCTGCTGAGATCAAGCAGCCTGAAGTATCTGGAATGCCAGTCACCACATTTCACACCAGCTACAGCCACAGTGGGATGTTGAGATGTGGATGATCTCCTTCAGGAAGTACTTAATGTATTCAAAAGGTGTGGGAGAATACAAGTTTTGGTGGAGGAAGAGTGCAATTGATGGTTGCTTGCAGAGTTGAAATTTTTATGGAAGAGACTAGTGTTCAATATATTGCCCCTGGATTATAACTACAGACCAAAAACAGTAGATGAAAAAAACTCTGCTTCAGGATCAAGAATGCTTTCCTCTGGATAATTAGGTTCTGCAGACCTGCAGTAGATGTCTGAGTCTCACACTCTCCCTCATTCTCCTATCCTCCTTCAGAACATGCTATGGAGGATAATCAGTCCTGTGAGTCTCACCGATGTCCGAATCTTGCAGTTTCCTTGTCACATTCTGCCTCATTTTTGAGCATCTTTCTTGGAGATTAAAATTTAACACTTTATCTTTACAATATATATTGAGACAGAAATGTGCTACATTTTCTACACAGGATATTTTTCACTGAGGTGGAAGGGCATTTGAAACACATGTTTGGAACAAGATGCTTGGTCCTTTTCTGCCCGTATTTAAAAAGTGGCTTCTGATTTTGGGTATTTGGCTCCAGATAACTGCTAGGACCTAGTTTCCAAAGGAATCAAGTATTTACATGACCAGAGCACATGCAGGAATTCTGCATGCTTACAGCAGTAGCTGCTGATAGCTGTTCTGCTTCTGAACCCTGCACACTGTAATAAAACACACACGGATGATGGTCATGCATACTCTTAAAGTGCTTTAACAATGCTGGACGCATGATTGGGCAGGAGAGAAGGTGTATTAAGCAAATCCTCATCAGGACTCCAACCTGAGTGCAAATGAAGAGCAATACTCACTTTCTTTGGAGCAGTGGCCTTCATTCTTATTTTATTTGTAGGCACCTAGCAGGATCCCCCATACAGCAAATATTAATTGCCTGGTAATAGCTTTCCTTTTCTAACCCTAAAAAGATGCTCAAGACCCAGGACTAAAACTGTGTCCTCATTTCTGCTGGAATAGAGGGTTTTTTTCTTCTTTAGTAGCTGGTGCACTGCTGTGTATTTGGTGTGAGAATAATGTTGATACACACTGGTGGTTTTAGCTGTTGTTAGGTAATATTTATACTAAATCAAGGACTTTTCAGTTTTGCAGGCCCTGCCAGTGAGAGGGCTAGAGGGGCACAAAAAACTGGGAGGAGACACAGCCAGGACAGCTGACCCAAACTAGTCAAAGGGATATTCCATACTGTAGGACATCGTGCTTGGTATATAAACTGGAGGGGTGGGAGTGGCCAGGCTCTGTTGATCGCTGCTTGGGGTCTGGCTGGGCATTGGTCAGCAGGTGGTGAGCAGTTGGCTTGTGCATCACTTGTTTTTTCCTCCTTTTCCTTTTGGATTTTATTCCTCTCCTCCCTCCTTTGCATTATAATTATTGTTGTTGTTATTATTATTGTTGTTGTTGCTGGGTTTGTTTTGTTTTTTTCCTCCAATTTTATTTTAATTACTAAATTGTAATTATCTCAACCGTTGTGTTTTACATTCCGATGTGTGTGTGTGACCAAGTGGGCTGTGTGGTACTTGGTTTCTGGCTGGGGTTAAACCATGACAAACTGTTGTTGTAAGGCATCCCATTGTGAACAGTGTCACAATCTCAGTCATTCTTCAGGTGACTGAAGAGGGGAAAGGGAAACCCTCTCCAAAACTGGCTGAAAGCTGTTCTTTTCACCTCTCAAAAAAAGTGTCCTCTCCTGTTACTTACTACAAGGTCTCCTCCTTCTCATTGCTGTTCCCACTGACTGTTGCTCTGCAGGGAAGAGCTGCAACAGAGGAGGCTGAAGGCCTGGACTGCTTTTCTGCTTCTCTCAGGGAGGTGCTGGCCCTTTGGCGGTGGTGAAATGAACATCCTCTCTAGGACAGGGTGTGGGCAACAGCCCTAAAGTACAGGGCAACCTGGCAGAGACCACTACACTACCTTTCAGAGGCAATGAGAGAGACTGGGCAGCACCTGGGGAAGGGCTGGAGAAACTCTGGAAAATCTTAAATATTTCCGGTGGTGTTTGGGGTTAAGGCCTGAGGTAGTGGGTTTGTATGGGAAGATTTTTTTTTTTTTTTGGGGGTGCAGGGGGGCAGGGGGTCTATAGGGGTGGCTTCTGTGAGAAGATGCCAGAAGCTTCCCCCATGTCCAATGGAGCCAATGCCAGCTGGCTCCAAGACAGACCCACTGCTGGCCAAGGCTGAGTCCATCAGTGACGGTGGTGGTGCCTCTGGGGTAACATATTAAGACGCGGGAAAAAAGTGAAACTGCACCAGCGGAAGAGAGGAGAGAGACTGTGTAAGAGCAATGGCTCTGCAGACACCAAGGTTGGTGAGGAAGGAGGATCTCCCTGTCCTCATCTCAACCCATGAGCCTTTCATTACATTATATTTTCTCTCTCTTGTCTGGTTGAGGAGTGGAGCGATAGAGCGGCTTTTGTGGGCACCTGGGATTGAGCCAGGGTAAAACCACCACACTGAGGCACTGGAACTGCATATATTGCATAAAAATTTTTAATTAAATAGCTTCACAAGGTGGGTGAGAAGAGGTAGCTAATATCTATCCTGAACAGTTGCCACCACCATTTCTGTGTGATGGGGCAGAGGTGATGGGTGGGATTTGTGGGACAGACTCACAGATCCCACAGTCCTCGGTGGGTGCATTGTTAGCAGAGACAGAAATGCACTTTTTAGCTGTTAAATCTAAAAGTTAAACATTCTATTTATACACAAAACCTCTTGCAAAGCTAAGGACTGAGATTTAAATGCTAAGCAGTTTACTTTTAGTCCATTGGTTGAAGTTTTCGGGAAGAAAACTGTGAATCCGCAGGGAACGGGCTAGTTACCGTGGCCACAGCTCTGACACACGCTTGGAGGGTCTGTGAATACAGGCACGGAACACGCCGAGACCCCTCCTGCTCCACGCCCACCCCACCCCGGCTGCTCTTTTTTGGAGCCTCGCGAAAAGAACAGCAGCTGGGACAACAGTGCCCCCCGCTGGTAAGCGGAATGACTGCTCCTGCGTGCTGCTCCCTTCATTCCCGTGCGCATCGCCGGCTGCTGCTGCGTGTTCCGTGAGAGCACCGCTTCTCACCTTTGCCTCAAAGGTGGCATTGCCGTGGTGTCAGGAACGGGTTCAGAGTTCACAGCATTTCTTTCCATTTCTGTGATATTTAAACGCTAGAGGTTTTCCGAAGTTTGCCTAACGAATTGTAGAATGGCTTTGATGGTACAGCCTTTGGTTGATGTTATATTACTTTAATACAGTTTTAAAATCGAGGCTGATACTGAGCCACATTTTGTTCTGCATTTGCTGTTGGTTAAGAATATATAAAAGCCTAGTATGGATATCACCTGCTGACCTTAAAACCTTCACTTAGAAGTCTGTGGATGTCACACTTCTGCACGTGTCTAACACACATGTATGTATGTATGTATTTCAGAAGGGTGGTCAAATGAATGACATCATGGAAGAAAACTGCAAGAAAGGCAATTCTGCCCAGGAAAAATCTGCAGAAGAAAATGTCTCTCTTGATAAGGAGAGTTTGATAACACAGAGACAACTGGTATGACTACTCTGGTACTATGTTATTATCAAGATATTTACTATTGCCTTCGATTTCTTCCATAGTTACAAAGTAAAAAGCTGGAGTCAATAGGGTAATATCAGTAATAACAACAGTGAAATGAGTCCAGTTTGCAGTGCAGTCATTTAAGGGGCTAAGAGTAGTTCTGAGCTCAAATGAAATAGTAAGTAGGGAAATAGGGCAGTACTCTTACAGGGAGGACTATTTTCATAATTATTATTTGTTTCCAACTTGAAATTGTGTAATTTATGATAATGAACAATGATGATGCTGAAGCATATTTTCTGCACTGAAAACCTAGCCCAGACTCAAAAGCAGAAATACCTGAATATGCTCCTCATGTAGGTGCATGAGATTGCCCTGGAAGTTTTCAGGAGGATGCAATTGAAGATGCATAGCATCAACCACCTTGTAAACAAGTGCACTCAGGTGCACAGGTATTTCTAAATCACTGTATCAGCAGGTTGGGCTGAACTGCCACTGCTTGCCCTATGAGAAGCAAAGAAAGCACTCACTTGTTTGTGAAAAATTACTGTGGACTCTGAAAGGAATGACACCCTCCGGGGAAGCTGAGGGGTGGCAAGTCACCTCCATTTATCTAAGAGGAGAAAAGATAAATCTGTATGTATGTTTTTGCCTTTGCATAATGCGTGACAAATGTACGTTCCATGTCCATAGTGATCGTCCAAAGAGAAATTGTTTGACACAACACCCATGTTTGTTTGCGTTGACTTTAGACATGACTGCTGACATGCACAGGCTATGTGGAATGGCAAATCACAAGAGCTGATGTTTTAACCTCCAAAACATTCAGCAGTTCTAGTTAATTGCAAACATGAATCCCATAAAATAGGCAAGAAAAGGCTTCCTCCTATTTCTCAAAAACTGTGCTCAGTTTAACTTCTTTAATTTCGTCTGCACTTTTTTCATACTCCTCACTTGTGCAAATGCTTTCTTCTCATACTACCAGACGTTTCTCTTGCCCCCAGATTGTTTAGACAAAGATGGTTTCTAGGCATCTGAGGGAGCAGTGAAGGTAAGGGTGAATCCAGTTGAGATGCTTATAATCATAGCACTTATTTTTACCTTATGGATAAAATTGAAGACAAAAACATACATGAACCTGCCTTCCAGCAGACAACTTTCAAACTCCATGCCACTGTACCAGGGTAACATATTTAGAGTGATGGTTATTCCCTCTCCTGTCAGGATGCACAGTCAGTCAAAGAAATACTGAATTAACAGTTAGACAGGAAAACATTTTAAACAATGTAATCTTAATTTAGGTCGAGTTTTGCTTCATTTTCCCGACTGTGTTGTTTTAAGTTTTAAAGAATATTAATTTGAATGCAATTTGACAGCCAGTGAGGACATTTGGCAGTTAATAAATATTTGTTCCAATTGTACTAATTATAAACTTTCTGTTGTTTATTTATAGCAACAAGTTGAGAAACAATTAAAATCCTTAGCCTTTCAGAATCCAGGACCTCAGGTAGCTGACTTCAATCCTGAAACTAGAGAGCAGAAAAAGAAAGCGTGCTTGTCACAGATGAAACAAGGTTTTTTAAATAAGCCCAAGTAAGATGTGCTAATTTATTATGTGTTTTACTTTAAAACTGGCTGGTATGCTGTTTACTGAATATAAGTGAAATGAATAAAAGCATCAATATTTTGCAGAGAGATTTCTTATTACATATGAAAGCTGTGCTGGGGAAACGGTCTTTTTCTGTGTGACTTACGTGAATTATGATTTACTTCTTTGGTACACTTTCACTTTTAATAACAGTGGTTGTTACAATTAGGATAATGCTGGTATTTCGTCATGCTGTGAAGTTGTTAAAGAGGAAGTATTTGTTCCTGGACAGATGTTTGCCACATTTTTTTGGTTGAGTCTTTGAACGTGTTGAAGCATTCACTGAGAATAATTTTTTCTTCTTTTCTGCAGAGTTACAAAGAAGTATGACAAACGTGGCAGGCTGCTTTGTAATAACATGGATTTGTGTGATTGCCTGGAAAAGAACTGCCTGGGTTGCTTCTATCCTTGCCCCAAATGTAATTCAAACAAATGTGGGCCAGAATGTCGCTGCAATAGGAAATGGGTTTATGATACAATTGAGAATGAAGTGGGGAATGTTATCAGTGTGTTGCCATTTTCTGTCCCTGACTGATTTTTGTTCTGGTAGTTTTTGTGCCTGAGGAAAGTTCTTCCTTCTCCAGATTTTATTAAAATAAATCTTGGCTTTATGAATTGTCTCTAGTGAAGTGCCTGGCGGTGGTGCTTGTGCTTCTTTATTGCTGCCTACCTAGTACACTTGAACCTTCCCCATTTAGGTAAGAGTATGTATTTCATTCTTCCTCATCCTTGAGAGCTTTACAGAGGCATCTAGTCAGTCCTCTTTAAATCTTGACTTTCTAAAACTGAAGGTGTCTGAACTACTGTGGAAGATAATTTTCCTACCCTGTAAAGCTGAACCACATTGCTTGTAATGAGTTTTTCTCTTGCCCATTTCTCTGCTTGTTCACTTACTGGAGAGGAGAGAGGAAATGACCCTGCAATTCTTTGTTGCTGCCCAGGCTACAAGACTGAAACCAACATGTTTGGTCAGCAGATTTTATATTTGTTTTAACAACATAGGGTGCATTCAGCCTTGATCTGTTATTAATTATATAGCTAGAGGTAAATGGTTTGGATATTTTTGGCTCTGGACAGAAAAATCTCTTCAGTTCTAGGAGTTTCTTCTTCATGTGAGACATGACAGATTTCAAACACCGTAACTTACAGCCAGTCTCCTTATGAGGTGGGTGTTCTCACTCGTGATGGGCACTCACACCCTTTTTGAGAAGTGAGGGTCACCCTGGCTCTTGAAGGGGAGGAGGCTGCAGACTGCAGCAGGCAAGCTCTGGGAGCATGCTGCTAGTGGGGGAATCACTCCCCGGGCCCTGTGCCTGTTGTTTTTGAGGACACTCTCCCAACTTTGAATGTGGCAACACTTTTCTCCCCTACAAGAGGCCATCCTTTGTGGACAAAGGCCTCCTGCTCCAAGACAGAGATAACTCCTAGCAGAAGAAACATCCTGGAAGATCTCAAAAATGCCGTAACACCACAAGCTCCTTCTGACTTTGTACCTCAGAAAGATTTGTTTCTCCTTTCAACTAATGACACCTCTGTATGTAAGCTTGTAGCATAAAAACACCCAGTATCAAAAATCTTCCTAGGAATATTTGCTGTGGCGGTTAAACCACTCTCTGTTTGGCAGTTAGATCTGGTGCTGTTCTCTCATATACCTCACTGGTCCCAAAGTGTCCTTTGACTTGTACTGGGAGTCCCAGTAGCCCATATCATCTCTGAGCTATATTTCTTAATGTAGGTAGAAATCCCACCAATGGCGTCAGGGCTTGGTTTCTTGTTCCAGGTGTGCCACATACTCATTCTAGACTTGACTGAATAAACAACTGTTCAAGGAGATAAAGTTGATTAACATGGACAGGAAGATGGTGGCCTTCCTTTGAAATAACCTCAAGATCTGAAATGGACAGGTTTGAATTAGCTTAACTTACTTTCCACTTAAAGGCAAAAACCCAAATAGTTTCTCAAGTGGATGCCTGTGGCAAGGCTACATGCTAGATTTTTTGAGTAATGTGATTAAACCCATACTGGTGTAAATCTTTAGAATCCCATTATTGAATTCATTGATGTTACTTGTGGTTTTTGACATGGACTCTGTCACAATCATAGCTAAATGCAAAGTGTAAGAGAACTCCCATCACAAACACACTTAGCACAACCTTGAAAATACAGCACAAAACCTGAAACAACAGAAGTGAAAGCCAAGAGAAGGATAATGAAGTAAGAGGATGTTGTAGAGGCTGTTCTGCTGTGGTTTGAGAATGACTTTAGCATTGCAATGGTCCTGATAACTCTACCCCCAGTTCCAAATAAGCAGCTGACAGTGCACAAGTATAATCCCTATTAGGGCAGTTTTACATGTGGGACAAAAATTTAAAAAAATTAAAAAGACCAGTGTCATACATTGTATTGTACTGATTCTGAAGCCTAGTGGTAAATATAGAGTGCCTATATCTGGTAGTTTTTGTTGGGCAATTACACAATGCCACACTGCTTGACATTGTGGTTTTAAATAAAATCCCTTACCAGAAAAGGCAAAGAACATTTCTTAGTCTCATGAAATTAGCCACTCTACAGATGACACTAGATCATCTTTTTACTTTGTAGGATGTTTGTCAACACACAGAAAGTTTCTCCCTATGGAATAAGTTTGCTTTAGAAAGCTAACGTTTAAAATAGGGAAAAGAGATCAATGAATTGTTCCTTAAGGCCTATCAGTCCTTCTTCTCTCTCTCCCCTCTCTGCATCCCTGCCCAGGATTATGCACGTTAAAACAGTATGTGACACTATGAATTTACTTTGCCTGTCTTTCCCTTTGTCATGTGGCTTCTTTGCTTATGGCTACCAGTGATCCCACTGTGGCTTAAGGAAGGATGAAAGTACAGGTACATGCTACCTTAGCTGAGGTACCATCTGTCAGTCTCTTGCCTAAAATTGATTCATTTAAAAAAAAATGTTAATTCCTTGTGCCTTCCACTGTATTTCCCTTGTTTACAATCCATATTTATCTGGAAGGAGATATGCAACCTCTGCTTTCTTAGATATTGTTCCTACAAAGCAGTCAGTCTCATGGAAATGAATAACGTGCTCCCACATGACTTCTGTGTAGGTAAAGACAGCTCTTTCTCTACTAACCTCCCGTGCTTGGGCATTGTCTTACCGGCATCCCCTCAATTCCAAAGACTCCACTGTGCATCTCCTGCCACTTAGAAACTTGAAAATTCAGAGAACAAAATAAGAGCTACGCACATCATCCTGTTGTTTTCCTTCATTTCCTTCATTCTGCTAGACTTTAAGCTAGAAAGTTATCCACTGAAGACACTGGTTATTTAACAGTTTGTCTGTACTTGTCAGTATCAGAAGTTGTGTCAGCTCTGAGGAAAGAACCACAACAGATGTCCTTGCGTATTGCATTGGATACTTACAGCTGCTCCTGAAATGGACAATTTAAAGGAAGTATTAATAAAATTAATGTCTTGTGGCTGGGAAGAGGCCACAATGAAAGCGAAGGCCATTAAATATGACTTTTAAGATGCAAAGGTGTGCTGAAGACAAAGAACACCCAAAGCTTTATCAGATGAGTTAAGACATGGGAGTTTTGAGTAAGAAAGCAGACCAAAGCTATATTGGGGCATGAGGCTGACTAGCTGCAGGAAGGCACTGCTCCCGTGTCTGCCTCTGTTTCCATGCTAATAAACAGGCACAATGATGCTGACTTTTCTCTTGCTCAGTGTTTGCAAATCCTTCATGCAAAGTTCCACAAGGAAGATGTAGAATTATATAAATCCTTTTATGGAAAGGCTCCATGGTTACTGATCTACAGTTATATATAGAACACAGCATCTCTGAAACACAGGCTAGGAAGACAATGGATTACAGCACTATAAAATAACAGGATGAAAATGGAGATATTTTTTTCCCAAAGCAAGCTCCCAAATTTTGTGTGGAAAGTGTTATGGGACTCCTGTCCACATGAAGATAACATAAGGTAACTGCAGTATACTGCCTAATATACAGTTTACCTACAGTGCTTTAAAAATTATGGACAGTCAGCCTTGGGAGGAGTCAGGTCTGTGGTTCAAGAAAACCTAGATATTTCTGTCACAACTTGAGACCACTAAAGTGTTCCCCCTGGCTTAAAATGAACTTCTGCATGTGGCAAGGTGTCATTCAATCCCACCACATTATTTAGAGAAAAAGAAGTCCATACTGTTACTGAACTTACACTGGTATGTGCTAGAATTTGTTAAGAACTCTACAGTTATTATTTGCCAGCTTCTGTGATTCATACAAACAGAAAGGCATTTAAAAAAAAAAGAAAAATATTATACATTGAACTCTTTCCCATGCAATTTTCATGATGTTTTTAATACTTCCTATAAGATCACAACTGCACTCTCTCTGTATCCATCCACACCAGAAAAGAATACAGATTTGATTCACTTCAGTGGGAAAACAAAAGGAGCTTAACTGAAGAAATATCAACTGATACTCTCTCGATAAATATTTAAACGTGTCTTAGATAAATATTTGCACCACAAGCATTACAGGTGCTGCAGCTCTATTGAGTTTTTTAGCTAGTGATAGCAATATTGATTTGAGCTTCTCCTTTGCTTCTCCAGTTCATAATCTTAAAACATTTTAAAACAATTTATGCATGTTTCAATGGACTGTTTTGTTTGATCCCATTCTATCTGGAAAACACATATATCAAGTCTGAGCTAACTGCAACTTTGAACATTAGTTAAAGTGTTCATGAAGATGATGCTTGCATTTCATTAACCCCGATTTGGAATTTTGGCATAGGAAGTTTTCTATCATTGGCAGAGGCCAATGTGTCTTTTCTCCATTGGCCTGGCCCTACAAAGCACTCACCTGCTTCCACCTCCACTCAGGTGCAAATGTATGAATGCTGGTCCTTTACATGATCATATCTGTTTGTGTTAGAATGGAATAAATTAAAGCCTTTTGTACACTCACTGATGCCTTTGATTAAAGAAGTAGGCTCTGCAGCCCTGATTCCCATTGTGAAGCACTGTGTCACCCAAATAATCTGACTTCCCTCACAGGATCAGACGTAATAGTGAATGTTCATATATAAGTACGAAAATAGCAAATACTAAACCAGCATACTAAAAGTACCCTTACCTTATTTATAGTCCCCTACCCTTACTCCTTCTAAGCAGATTCCAAGTAGTCCTGGTGATTTTAATGAGACTGCTCATTCAGTGGAATGCAAATAATGACACAGAAAAAATGTCAGATTGTTTCATAATGATAACAGTCACAGACAGCAACAGAAGAGTATTTATTTCTGGTAGACATCATTTAAATGAAACAGAATGTAGTTTACAAAAAATCATTATTTTTTCAACAAGATTTCAAAAGTTGAGCTATTTAATACCAGCTAAAAGGCACAATTAAATCCCTACCCCACAGATTTATAGTCTGCTAACTTCAGTTGCTTAAGCCACTTGCAAGTTGCAAGTGAAAATCTATGTGAAACATTATTGGTTTATTTTCATTGAGTTGTAGGAAAATTGTTTAGTCAATAAATAGTGTCAGGGATAATGTACAAATCAGATCTTGGAGGAGTTCAAGAAGTTCTTCTGTGAGTACCTACAGAAGTCAGGAAAAATAACAGAGATGAAGATGACAGAAAAAGGAAAGGCTTGAGTGTAGACAGAATGGCATTGCAAGTAAGAGGTTTGGAATAAAAAGTGGATCAAAAAGAGCCAAGAAAAAGAGACAAAATAATACACTCAAAGCAAGCAGGTCTTTGTAGGATCTTGAGGTAGTCCTCAATGCTGGATCAGCTTTACTCACTTTCTACAAATTTACTACCCATTTTTCATAACAGATATTTGTGCTTTAAAATGTCTAATGGCAAGAGGTTCTTCAACATTCTCATGCCATTTAGAGTGCTTTATCAACCTTGTGTAGAAAGTCCTCTGCAATTCCTAACTTTACACACTTTTCATGCTTTATATGATCCGTTTCACCTGATAACCATAAAAGTATTTTAAAAAGTAGAGCCTAATTGAATTCTGACTGAAGGGCTGAGTGATGAGAAAAGTCTGTAAAACAAACGATAATCAAGAAACATGGGGGCTTGTTTGATCTTGGTGAAAGAGCAGAATACATAGTTCAATTTCTGGAAATGCAAAGCAGGGGAGACTGAGCTTTTCAGACTGTTGTAATGCAGTGAGTCCTAACTTTCATTAGCAGCTAAATGCTCTAAAGTCTCAGTCACTGATGCCTAAGATTTTGTCATAGTATGTGAGCAGGTTAATTCAAAGGCCCAAACAACATCCATTTGCATGTCTAGGTGGAGTATTTTGAGTCAAAATATGGGTAACAATTGTATTCAAAATATGTCTTAGCTAGATCGATAGTTAGGACAACTGATAAATTAAATTGTGTAATACCATTAGCTCTGTGAAAAAAGCTATTATTCACATTGGAAAATGGACCATGGATGCAAGTACAAGACAATAGTAAATGAATGGATGTATGAGAAGTCACAACTTTTCACAATTCTATTTTAGGAACAGAAAAGTTATTAAGGGGGAAAAAAAATTAATTGTGCACTAGACAGCACTTTGTCAGGTTAGCTTCATTATTTATTATTTCCAGCCATATGCTCTCTTTCCTGTCATTCTTCAGTGAGGCTTTGAACACAGAATTGGCCTTCAGAGGCCTCAAGTCAAACTTCCTGCATGAAGCAGGCCCAGCTGGAGCAGGCTGCTCGATCCTCTCCAGTTGATGTTTTAATATTCATTGCTTTGACTATTCATTTTGAATATTCATTTGATACAGCAAAGCATGAGAGAAAACACTTTCAAATAGGTCCACATGATTATAAAACCAGAGAATTGGCAGAGAACCTGAGTGGCAAATCCAACACCTGTACCAGCAGGAACTTTTTAAAGTAAGCAGGCTATTGTGTACACTTCCAGTTGCCCTTGCTCATTTTGACTGAACAAAGTCTATAGAATTCTGCTCACAGGGGAGATTTCCTACAACAAGTTACATTATTTTGGCATGGAGTGGAACACTCATTTTTCTCTTCCAGCCAAAAAGATTTCCTGCAAGAATATTGTTTTTTCATGTTTCATAACATTACAGAAAAGCAGATGAAATAGTTCAATGCAATTATATTTCACCCTTGAAAGGCAGTTGCCTTTCATAACAGCAACTGTGGGTCCAACTTCTGGTAAGAGGTATAGTACAAAAGTCTCAGCCAGGAATTCTCTGCTTTAAAATTCCTGTTGGGAGTATGGCTAGGCGTGTCACTCTTTTTTTTTTCCTTAAATTGGTTCTTAAGGCCAAGTTTATTTAAACAAATGTTATCTTTTCAAATGTCCTGGCTGAAATCCTTGCTCTGCGGAAGTTAATGACTAAATTCCTTTCACTTCAACTGAGGCAAGATTTCAACATGTATGCTTACAAAACATTTCTTTACAGTACCTCAACAGTTTCCAGCCTTTTCCCACCTGCCCCTGGAGCCTACCGTAGTTTATTACCATACTTGTAACCGTTCAGGCCACATCCTATAAACCTTCACAGCAGGAAGTCTTTCACAGATTTTTTAGTATTTTTATTTGGCTTCCTAGGAAAACAAGGTTACACAGCCATAGCGCCTGGTCCTCTGTTCGCTTGTCCCATTGTGTTTTAGCTCATTTTTCAGTTTTAGCCAAACCTAATGGAAACTAGAGGTCTCACAGAGATTTCACCCATTCAAGGCAATACCCACGGAGTAGAAATACCCACCCCAGTGCTGCTGCCCCGTGGGCTCCAAACCTTAGCGCTTCTGTTCACGTGGCTTGTCACCCAGCACGCACGTGGCCCGGAACACGGCACGGCGTGCTCGGTGCCCTGTGCCGGGGAACCAAACAGCGCCGGAGGGGGCTGCGCTGGGGGCGGTTACGGGGCCAGGCTGTGTGGGGAAGGCGGGCACGCAGCCAGCCACGGCCCCTGAACAACTCGCCGTAGCTCTGCAGGTGTGGCAACTTCGTTACGGGTTCGTGGCCCGGCGCACAAGGTCGCCGACCCCTGGCTCGGAGCGGGCTGTGCGCTGCCCTGCGGGAACGAGACGGCTCACGGGGCCCCGAGGGGCCGGGCAGCCCCGCAGAACCCCGCCGCAGCGGCGTGCCTGACGGTAGGAGCGCTGCCCACACCCGGCACGGCGGGCTCCTGCCAGGCACCAGTACGTCTTGAACACTTTACATCGGAGGATTTCAACTCCAGCCCCCCCAGCGGCTGCAGGGTGCCGCAGCCCCGCGGGGGGGACGCCGGCAGTTCGCCTGCCACCGCGGGGCCGCCCTGCCTTGGCGCGGGGCTGTGCCAGGGGGCCGGCGGGGCAGGGCGCAGCGGCGGCGCTTGGCCCCGCCGGGCTGCCGTCGCGGGGCGGGGCCGCAGCGGCAGCCATGGCGGCGTCAGTCGTCCCGGAGAGTGACAGGTACCGGTTGCTTCAGGAGCAGCGCTGATCGCGCCCTCGCCCGCGTCCCGGTCGCGGCGGGTCGGGTGGGGCCGGGCCGGGTGCGGGGGCAGGGGCAGGGCCTCGCCGCGGTGCCGGGGCGCGGCGGGTCCCGGGTCCCTCTGACCGCCTCCTGTCCTTCCGCGCAGCATCCGCAGGGCCGTGTCGCTGCTCAACGCTGTGGATCCGGGCCGGTTCCCGCGGCTCCTCTCCCGCCTTCTCCAGAAGCTGCACCTGAAGGTTGGCGGGGCGGGCGGCGCGGCGGGAGCGGGGGCCTCGCGGGCGCGGGAGGGGCGCCGGGCGGGCGCGGGCCGGTGCGGGACCCCCGGGCCCCGCTAGCGCTTCGGCCGCGCAGCTGCCGGCGGGGCCGCGGACGCGGGGCAGCGGCAGGCGGTACCCGCGTACCCGGCCGAGTGCCGCCCCTTGCTCCGCCGCGTCTGCTGGGGCGGGGGGGGGGGGGGGGGGAGTGGGCAGGGCCGAGCCCGGCGGAACCGCGGCCCTTCTCTGCCCAGGTGCTTCGAAGTCGTCCTTCTGGGACAGATGAGGCACTCAGTTCTGCTAAGGGACAATTACTTCCTGTTTTTTCCCCCCCCGCCAAGTGTTTCACTCATCGCTAATTGCCCAGAAGTATTTCAGGTGAATGAAGTGAGAGCCGCTAATGAATGCGGAAGGTGAGCGGTGTGAGAACCAGCCGTGCTTGTTACAGTGTGCTCCTGTCACCTCCAAGCGCTGGTTTCTCTGAGAACGCTCTCCGAGGAGACTCCCGTTCCTTGGCTGTTTGTGCAGACTCTGCTCTTGCCCTTGCAAGAGAAAGACCAAATGCCTTTTCTTTTTTTTTTGTTTTGGTTTTTTTTGTTTGTTTTGTTTTGCATTTCTGTATGTCCATCAGCCAAAGCCACGCGTGGAATTTGGGTTAAAAATAAAGCCCATAACTTCTAGTGAATATTTTTGTCAATTTGTTTTTTAATTGCAAAACAAATAAAAGAACCAGGAAATAAAATCAGTAGTCAATTTCACTGCACAGTACTGAAAAGTCAAATGGAGACCAAATCCAACCTTGGTACTAAATATTGCAGGGGAAACTAAGATAAATGCTAAAGCAGAAATTATTTTGTTGAGTGTCTGTATCTTTCAGTGTCAGACTTTGTTGATTCCCTGATTTGCTGTTCAGAAAAAACAAAAGGAGAGAATTTCTTTTCAATACACATATATATACACAAACTAAATACTAAAATACTACAGGTTAGGCCAGGGGTCCTCAAACTGTTTAACCAGGGGGCCGGCGCGGATGCAGCGGCAGGCAGCCATCTGCGGCTGCTTGGTTTCCCCCCCCAACCCCCGGCGGGGGGGGCGGGGGGTTCTGTAAATACCGGCGGCCGGATTGAGGACCCTGGGGGGCCGTATCCGGCCCGCGGGCCATAGTTTGAGGACCCCTGGGTTAGGAGCAGCACGGATAGAAAATACAAATGTATTAACAGTTGTAATTCTGAGGCTGTAGTGATTGTTTTGATTATTTGATTCAATTGCTGATATTTTTCCTACCAAAGTTACTAGCTTGGATGTTGCAGTTACTGCACAG
Source organism: Falco peregrinus (assembly GCF_023634155.1). NCBI lineage: Eukaryota > Metazoa > Chordata > Aves > Falconiformes > Falconidae > Falco > Falco peregrinus. Next base: position 17,772,065 of record NC_073739.1, read on the forward strand.
GGTTTTCTCAGTTGTTTTGCATGGATTTTTCACTCATTGGTAACTGAGAAGTGTCACCAACCTTTTTTTTATTTATTTGTTTGTGGGTCTTTGTTGGTTTTTTTCTTTGTTTGGGTTTTTTTTACTACTCAAGATCAGTTTGGTATCTCTTCACATCTTTAATCAGCATTTACATGAGCTGTAGTGATCTTTGTAATTTAGTCTATTCAATCTCATGAATCCTTCAATTGGCCTTTCCAATGTATCTGACTCTAGGACATGTTAAATTGCCAGAAACTTTAAATAACTTGACTTGCCTTAACAAAGCAGATACTCATAGCTCTGCATTTCCTTCTAACAGCTAATGATTCAAGTGATGTTTCCATTTTGATAGTCTTACATTGACATTTTTGTGTAATTGCTTCATTTTGTTTGTTCTGACAGTTGAATTGCTTTTTTTGTGTAGCTTTGCAGTTTTGGATTAGTAAGTGGTCTAAATGTGGTGCTTTGATGTCTGTAGCGTAGATTTGTTAGTAATTGCGTTTTAAAAGATGGCAATATCTGCATTTAAATTACTGCTTAATTTGTTGTAGTGTAATAAATATAGCAGCTGTATTTTGAATGTAGAACACATTTTCAGCAATCTTCAGAAATACAGTAGGCTATAGATGCAAGTCTGACTTTCACAATAAGCATACATTAGGCCTTTATTTCCCTTGTAACAGCATGAGTGGTTTTCAGAAGAGTGTACACAGTGGAAGAAGCACACATAACTAACTTCGCTACAGTTTTGCATTCTGTTTTCTTCAGGGCCTGACTCAAGTAGCACACTTAATACTTCTCTTATTTTTATTTATAAGAAGTTGGAGATGATCTGATAGTTGAAAGAAACATCTTTCTTTAGTGTCTCTTAGGTGCTGAGAAAGCATTTTCTTGTGATGTATTTCAAGCAATCCTGATAACTTCTCATGTGATACTGTTGTCTTTGATTTTCAGTGAGAGGCATTGCATTGTATTTTTCTGTTGGAAAAGAGCTTTACTTTGTTATTTCTATTTAGAAACAACTGGACAGCCACTACATTTGTAAAAATGGAAAGGAAGTTTTTGTTTTGACAAGTATGTTCTCGAGGGCTAAATAGAATGTCAGGACTAACAATTTTTGTGCTTCAGGCTGAAAGTACCTTCAGTGAAGAGGAAGAAGAAAAACTTCAAATAGCTTTTTCGTTGGAGAAGCAGGATCTTCATCTAGTTCTTGAAACTATATCATTCATTTGGGAACAGGTACCTTGTTTTTATCATTATGAATAGCTAAGTATATATTTTTTAATGCAATTGTAGATTTAAAAAATATAAAAGTCAAGATAAAAAGGAATTGGTGAAAACACGTGTCTATAGAATATTATATATGTTTTGGGGGCATGATTTTACTGCTTTTGTTTGCGTGCCTTTCTGATTTGGATTGGACTGATTGCATTTGTGGAGTGGGTTTCCAGCTAGTGTAAACAGAGGTGGTGGAAGCAAGTTGCTCTGTGTGACTGAGAGAAATGTTGACAATTATGATAGACAGTCTTTCCTCTTGCTCATTGTAAGCCATCCATCCATCCATCTTTTTAATTCCTGTGAGGAAAATATTAGATGGCGTTATTGAGCACTACTTAAGTTACATGACGTGTCAGTTATAGAAAATTTTTGTGCACAGAAGCAGTTTGTACTTAACTGAACAGGTGCATCTGATGTAGCTCTAGTATTTGAGTGAGTAGGTGACTGCATGGTGTAGCGCTAAATGTCTTGTAAACAGAGGTTTTCTGGTTCTACCATCTACCTGTACTCTACCAGTATGGGTTGGGAAGCCAATGTATTCCTGGTAAATATGGTAACTTATAAATTGCCACAGCTGTGTGATTGTCCGTCCATTTCATGCAAGCGTAGTAAGTGTAGTCTGTGCAGAGGGCAAGCATGCTGATTGTGTTTTGTGAGATTTGAATCCTGTACTTTCTTACACGTGTCAATTCATGATTGGTTCCCTTAGTTAACACATTCCCAACGTTAAAAACAAAAAAACCCCATTCCTCCCCATGGCTCTTATCCACCAAAAATCAAAATGAATCCTGAGGTCACATACAGACTGGAATTTTGAATTTTCACCTCAGCCAAACCGTGAACTTACCTGTTTTATTACCTGGTCCTAATTTCATCAGATGACTTCATTTATATGATAAATATTGAAGTGAAAAATTAGTGAAAACATGTGAACAGAAAAAGTTCAGTCTCCTCTAGGACTTAATTGTTTCACATTTAAAAAAAAACCCAAGGGCTGGATATTAGTAGTTGCCCAATAAAGAGTCCCAAATGGAGTATTTGTTGTATGAGGACTCTTTGTGTTCCTGCTGATAGCTACGCTTCTTGGAGTAGCTGTTTGTTCTGTCAGAGCATAACTTTTTTGACAGCCCTTTGGTCTATGGACACATTATAGGTGATAATACTGCTGCATGGTCTTTGCCACATTTTCTTTTTTCTTTTTTCCTCGACCTGGTGCTGACAGAGTCCTGTTTTGAAAGTGGAGACCAGCATACTATATAGAGTTTACCACAAAAATTGACACTAGTAGCGAGGTAATATCTAACTCACCTTTTTGGCAAACTGTTCCTGTCTTTTCAGAATGCTACCTTGTTGTTCAGGCTTGCTTGAACAGTGTAAATTTGGAAAAATTGTCCGTTCTTCATAGGCACAAGTGACCTCAAAGCACAGGTTTTTTTAAGTAATAGCTGCTTTGGCATTGTGTACAGTGGAAACATATACATATACTCAGATCTAGCTTGTGTATGTGTTTTTTAATAGTTTGTCTATCATGAGAAGAGTCATTTGTAATACTGCATTTTGAGATACAATTGAGAGAGTTACATTTTTCTGTCTTGTCAGTGGGTTAAGATGAACAGGATGCCTGCAGTCTCACAGTAGAGTTTGCTACTTGAAATCTTGTGTGAACATGGTGGCCATCTGTGGTAGAATGTATCTGGCACAACTTGTAGAACAGTACTCAACAACAGCAACTATTTTTCCTTTTAACAGGCTGTCTACCATAATCTGAAGCCTGCTTCATTGCAACAGCAGCTGCAAAGCATTCACCTGGATCAAGACAAAGCTGAAGCATTTGCCAGTGCATGGGCAGCTGCAGGTCAAGATACGATTGAAAAGTTCAGGCAGAGGGTTTTGACCCCTCGGAAGGTAAGGGTTTTTGCTAAGACAGAATAAAGCTGTGTAGATTTTTTTAAAGCAAGGAGTTTAAAGGGGATTGAGTGCACCCCTAGCAAGTTTGCAGAGGACACCAAGCTGGGCAGGAGTCTTGACCTGCCTGAGGGCAGGAGGCTCTGCAGAGGGACCTGGGCAGGCTGGAGCGATGGGCCCAGGCCAGTTGTGTGAGGTTCAGCAGGGCTCAGTGCCGGGTCCTGCCCTTGGGTCACACCAGCCCCACGCAGCGCTACAGGCTGGGGCAGAGCGGCTGGAAAGGGCCTGGTGGGAAAGGGCCTGGGGGTGCTGGGTGACGGCCGGCTGGGCAGGAGCCAGCAGTGTGCCCAGGGGGCCCAGGCGGCCAGCAGCACCCTGGCTGGTGTCCCCAGCAGTGTGGCCAGCAGGACCAGGGCAGTGACCGTCCCCCTGCACTGGGCACTGCTGAGGCCGCCCCTCGAACCCTGTGTTCAGGTCTGGGCCCCTCTCTGCAAGAGGGACGTAGAGGGGCTGCAGCGTGTCCAGAGACGGGCAGCGGGGCTGGGGAAGGGGCTGGGGCACAGGTCTTGTGGGGAGCCGCTGAGGGGGCTGGGGGTGTTCAGTCTGGAGGCTCAAGGGGGACCTTGCTGCTCTCTACAGCTGCCTGACAGGAGGCTGTGGGCGGGTGGGGGTTGGTCTCTTCTCCCAAGTAAGAAGCGATAGGACAAGAGGAAACGGCTGCAAGTTGCACCACGGGAGGTTTAGATTGGAGATTAGGAAAACTTTCTTCACTGAAAGTGTGGTGAAGCATTGGAACAGGCTGTCCAGGGAGGTGGTGGAATCGCCATCCCTGGGGGTATTTACAAAATGTGTAGATGTGGTGCTTAGGGACGTGGTTTGGTGATGGACTTGGCAGTCCTGGGTTAACGGTTGGACTTGATGATCTCAAGAGGTCTTTTCCAACCTATGCGATTCTATGGTTCTATAGTTAAACTAAGATACAAAGTTTTTGACAAGCCAAGATAATGGAGAACAAAAAGGGTACTTATTAGGTAGTAGGTAAATGTGATCAGAGCAATGGAGGTCTGTTGTCTAAAAGTGATGTTACATGTTAGCTTAGCTACTGTAACTGTTGGAACCTGACTATATGTGCATTATTAGCAATGTAAAGTAATGCAACCTACATACCATTTTGAGATATTTGTGAACATGCTTTACTATTGGGCAAGAGTAAAATGTACTCATGAGTATTTGTAGCGGTTTAGCTCATGAGAGTAAGCTCATCAGCCTGTTTATTCTCTGTACTTGAAGCACATCCAAGTTCCAGCCATCTTTAATTTTGTAAGCTGGTTAGATGGTGTGTTTTGTGAGGTACTTACTACAATTTTGAGATCTTTTTCATGATGGCATAATAATCTTCTTTCATATATGCCTGTTACCAGTTAAAATTTTGGTACATGCTGTGGAAGTCTCATTGTATCTAGACATAAGTGTCTACATCTATGAGAATGTATAATAACGTTCTATTGATTCATAGTAAGCCTTTAACTGCGTAAGGAGATGTGTACAGAACGCAACAGTGTCAGCCAGGATCAAATGGTTCAAAAGAATTGTGGAACACTGACTCAGTTGTTCTCACTTCTTTTTAATCATTGCTATGTGTCTTGTTGGGATAAGGTGCAGTTTATGGCTTTATGATGTGGTCAGTAAAATATACATAGAAAATAAATTTTACGTATAAGGTACATGTGATGCACTGACAGAAATGGAACAACGTAGTTTACACCAGCAGGTTTATACATAAATAAACCTAGATTTTACTTAGGTTTAAAATGCACATTTTGATAAGATGAAATATATTTGTGGAACAGACTAAGGGTACTCAGAATTGCATCACAGTTGATTTCTCTAAAGTTTTAAAATTTATCCTATGTAAACCCAGGTAATTTTAGACACAAAACTTGTTGAATTTTTATGTGCAGAATTATAGTAACTCACAGACCTAACCAAATAAATGACTGATAATGTAAGCATGACAAAAATATTTGAGTTGAACAACATATTAGGGCTTCTGTCTTTTTGAGATAATATTTACCAATGCCAAGCATACAAGTCCCAAAGTTTAAATGGTCAGTGATACAGAAAATATATAGGCAAGTGTAACTGTCCCTTGAACTTGAAAACGAAGGGAAATCATGGAAGGTTGTGAGGCTAACTTTCAAAATACAGCATGTAAGTGCAGAATGGAAGGCAGTTCTAAAGATACCCTACAAAGCAGCTGTCTGAGAATTTTCTTTAGACAGACTATGCAGTATTATGTATTTTGCTGCTGGGTCTTAGGCGTATGAGAAACTAATAAAACCACCTTTGATCCACTTTCATTTGGAGCTTGTACTGTACATACCCGTGGTATGTCCTTCTGTGACCTGGTATGGGGATGACATTGCTCTGTTTCTTGTCTGCAGTTTTGTGAGCCCTGCAAAATACAGTGCTCCTGGTGTATGTTATAGTTCTGGAGTTTCTTTGTGATTTCAGTACCACCTTGTAGAATGGTACTGCATTTTGCTGCTGTATTAAATCCCACATAAAGCAGTTTTAAACTGTTACTTGTCGTTAGGCTTGCAGAAAGCAACTGCAAAAATATCAAAGTGCAATTTACTTGTTTTTTAGCATGAAAGCAGGTTTAAATACAGGTGTGTGCCTCTACATATGCTTAAATCATTTTTGGCCCCTCTCTTTTTCTTCTTTTCCAAGCCTAGATGACAATTTTGAGTATCAGCTTGAGTGTGAGTGTAGATCTTAAGCTGTAATTTGAGTTTGAACTTGAATTTACTTTCATAGTTTGTTTTGAAAACCTCTAGTGTCTTAATCATGTAGACTTTAGTTGAGTGAAAAACTCATTCACAAGAACTTTTCCTTAACCCAAAGATAAGTTCACAAAACTGATTGCTAAATAGTATATTTATTCTGCTAACAAGACACACAGAGATAAAGTACTTTTAAAATTGCATAGGATAATGGAAGAAGAACTTGCCATCTTCTTCTTATCTCATGAATCTCCTTGTAATGTCTTATGAGTCCAGTAGATGACTGCATGATCATTTCATTGTTGCCTTTTAAATTCTAGAAGTAATTGCATATGAGCACATACTTGCTGTATTGTCTTTCTGTAGCTTGAGAAATAGTAGACAAATTACTCTCATACTTGTGGCACATTGCTGTAGTAGCTATCTTTGCTTAAACATTCATCAACATATCTTGAATTAAAATTAAAAAAAGTTAGAGTTATGAAAAATGCTTACACAAGAGTGGTAGCTTTTTAGATTAGATTTACAGTTTAGGTATTTAGATGGATTTAGAGATTATATTAAATTTCTTGTTTGGAAAAAGGTGTGTATTGAATTATTGCTACATTCTGCAACATGTATATGTGGGTATAACGTGGAAAACAATTGATCCTGTAAATATGCCCTCTGTATAGGTACTTGTTTACATGACTGTGTACAAGTTCCTGGTTTGCATTGTTCACTTCTCTCACAGAAGCAATATTAGGTACAGAAAAAGAACATGACATTTCTGTTGTAATTGCTGGCAACATAATCACAGGATCACAGATGGTTGAGGTTGGAAGGAACCTCTGGAGGTCATCTGGTCCAACCCCAAGCTCAAGGAGGGCCATGTAGAGCCAGTTGCTCAGGACAACGTCCGGACAGCGTTTGAACATCTCTGAGGATGAAGACTCCACCACATCCCTGGGCAACTTGTACCAGTGTTTGGTCACCCTCAGAATGAAAAAGTGTTTTCCTGTATTCAGGCAGAGCCTCATGTGTTTCAGTTTGTGCCCATTGCTTCTGGACCTGTCACTGGGTGCTACCAGAAAAAGCCTGGCTCCATCCATCTTGCACCCTCCCTTCAAGGTATTTATATACATTGATGAGATCCTTGTGAGCCTTTTCTTCTCCAGGCTGAAAAATTCCATCTTTCTCAGCCTTTCCTCACAGGAGAGATGCTGCAGTCCCTTCATCACCTTTGTGGCCTTTGCTGGACTCTCTCCAGTATGTCCACTTGAACATGTCCAGTATGTCTGTCTTGAACTAGAGAGCCCAGCACTGGTTATAGTAATCCAGGTGTGGCCATCATCACCTCCCTCAGCCTGCTGGCAATCCTACTCCTACTGCAGCCCTAGATACCATGAGCCAACTTGGCTGCAGGAGCACGTTGATGGCTCATGTTCAAGTTGGTATGCACCAGGACCACTAGGTCCTTTTTTGCAAAGCTGCTTTCCAGCTGGGTGGTCACCAGCATGTACTGGTGCCTGAGGTTGCCCCTTCCCAGCTGCAGGACTTTGCACTCCCCTGTGCTGAACTTCAGGAGGTTTCCATCAACCCATTTCTCCAGCCTCTCTGGGTCCCATGAGATGGCAGCACAACTCTTTGGTGTATCAGCCACTGCTTCCAGCTTTGTGTCATCTGCAAACCTGCTGAGGGTACGCTCTGCCCCATTGTCCAGATCATAATGAAGATGTTGGACAGGACTGGAGCCAGTATGTGCCCCCGGGATACACTGCTAGTCACTTACCTCCAACTAGGCTTTGTGCCAGTGATCGCCCTCTGGGCCTGGCCATTCAGCCATTTTTCAGTGTACCTCTCTGCATCATTGGCATACATCAACAGCTTGTCTAGGAGGATCTTAGGGGACACAGTGTCAGAGGTCTCCCTGAAATCTCCCTGAAGGCAGACCCTGCCCACTGCTCTCATGTTGTCTACCAAGCCAGTCATTTCATTGTAGAATTTGGTCAAGCATGACTGACTTATCCATGCTGACTATGGCAAGTCACCTTGTTCTTCACGCACCTGGAAATGGTTTCCAGGTTCAGTTGTTCCATCATCTTCCCAGGGGCTGAGGGGAGGATGACTGGCCTTTAGTTCCCTGGGTCATCTTTCTTGTCCTTCTCTCACTCCTAGGAGGAACATTTGCTTTCCTTAGGAATCTTGAGGATTGGTATTTTGAGGGGGGTTTGGTTTTTTTTCTCTGGTTGGTTGGTTGTGTGTTTTGGTTTTTTTTAAGACTCTGATTTATTCATGCTCTGTGTGTGGTGGAAGTTGGATTCATAATGATGCTTTTATGGTCAGGTGTGCCTTGTAGTTTTGTTAGTGATTTGGATTCCAGGAATACAGAAGCTACTACAATGGATCAGAAAATCTGTTCATTGTGTATCCTATCTCTGGCACCTTGCTTGGAAGCATAGGGGTGGAATTATCTAGTTAAGCGGTTTGATGGAAACTGATGCCTCACCTCATGACTTCAAAGCTGTCTTATATCGTCAGATATATATAAGAAAATGATTATTTATGAAATATCCTACTTAATGAATCTGGAGGTTTCAGTCTGTGTGTACTGGCCTGATCTCTGATTTTCTACCACTTAAGGGAAAAGTAGTATGTGTTGATGTTTTTTAAAAACAGTATATCCATTATCTTTTGATTTTTAATGTATATCCCCCTTTTCATTATGAGAAATACTAAAGAAGAGTGTGATCTTCCTTGTTTTTATATTAAGCAATGCAGTCTGTGATTTCTCACTCTTATTCCATGGAAGTTTGCTGCTTGTCATACTTCTTTTTCCCTGTCTTTGACACATTTCTGCTATATTTTGGAAGAAACTGATGTGAATAGAGTATGATATAGGCTTGCCTGGATACTTTGTGGTGTGGCTTTATAACAAAGATCTCCCTTAGAGGTCTGGACTGGGACCAACACTACTAAATGTCTTAATTGATGGCATAGCAGGATTGAGTGTGCCCTCAGCAAGCTTGTGGATGACACGAAGCTGAGTGGTGCAGCTGGTAAGCTAGAGGGAAGGGATGCCACCCAGAGGGACCTTGACAGGCTTGAGGAGTGGGCCCACACAGACCTTACAAAGTTCAACAAGGCCACGTGCAGGGTCCTGCTCCTGGGTTGGGGCAGTCCCCAGTATCAATACAGACTGGGGGTGTGAATGGAGTGAGAGCAGCCCAGCCAAGGAGGACTTGGGGATACTGGTGGGTGAAAATTGGATGTGAGACGGCAATGTGCGCTTGCAGCCCGGAAAGCCAGTCGCATCCTGGGCTGTGAGCAGCAGGTCGGGGGAGGTGGTTCTGCCCCTCTGCTCTGCCCTGAGGTGGGTGAGTCCCCACCTGGGGTACGGCATCGAGCTCTGGGGCCCCCAGTACAAGAAAGACATGGACCTGGACAAGCAAGTCCAGAGGAGGGCCATGAAAGTGATGTCAGGGCTGGGATACCTCTGCCATGAAGAAGGGCTGAGAGAGTCGGGGTAGTTCAGCCCGGAGAAAAGGCGGCTCCAGGGAGACGTTACTGCAGCTGGTCAGCACTTACAGGAGGTTCATAAGAAAGCTGGAGCCTCTTTGCCAGGGCCTGTAGTTGCAGGACAAGGAACAATGGTTTTAAATTGAAAGAGGGTAGATTTAGATGGGATATAAGGAAGACTTTTTTTTGTGATGAAGGTGGTGAGGCACTGGAATAGGTTGCCCGGCGAAGCTGTGGATGCCCTGTCATTGGAAGTGTTCAAGGCCAGGCTGGATGGGGCTCTGAGCAACCTGGTCTAGTGGAAGGTGTCTATCTATGCCCATGGCAGGAGTGCTGGAACTAGGTGATCTCTAAGGTCTCTTTCACCCCACACGATTCTATGATTCTATGAATACAGATTTATTTCTTTCATATTTTTTTAAAAATACGTACAGGGTTTTTGGTTGTGTGCCTATCAGGTAGGGACTTTTACTGACATGGTCAGGTAGTGTGCAGGACTGCATACTAATTTAGAACTCAAAGAGTATGTGTGAATATTTCATGCTTTCACTTGCCATGTGTTTTCCTGTACACTAATCAACTCTGAATTTTCTTTAGAACTATTTTAGTGGGTGCATGCATGGGATTGCTCGTCTGGATCTGAGTGCAGAATCAGGGTCATGATTAGTCTTACAGAGGTACTGGTTATTCTTTTCAGCATGAGAGGGTGTTCAGGGAAGCTGTACCAGGCAGAGCTTACAATGTAGCTAAGAAAGATCTAATTGGAATTTTACCTTTGTTTTAAAGTGTTTACTAAAATCCAACTGGCAAAATAATTCTGAGTCTCTCCTGGCACCTAGCACTTAGAGACTTTCTATTTTGGAAGTACTGAAAAGCTGCCACCAAGTCTGTTTTCCATAGTGTACACAGGAAGGACCAGGCAGTAACGTTTTATTTCTGTTTTAAAACAGCCAAAAACGGTAGACAGTTTTTTTTTGTTTTTTTTTTTTTTTAGAGAAGGTTTACACATCAAGCAAACATTGGAACCTTTGAGCATATTGAAGGAAGAACTGAGGATTGATAGTGTATGGTCAAAACTAGTGGATATCTGACAGTCCAGGATTATTATTTCATAATATTACTAATTAATTTGGCTTATCACTATTTTTGAGGGAGTAGGCCAGTGCATCTTTTGGCTTGCAGCAGTGCTCAGATTTAGACTCCAGACCACTGGTTAGTATGAGAAGTTAATTTCTTACAGATATTTCGCTTTTATTGACGTTATTTCTCTTAAACCAGATTCTGTTCTTGCCTGCAAACTACAAGTTGGTAAAAACTGGTGTTCTGGGTCTCACAGTTCTATGCAGCAGATGTAAGAGGTGATGTGCTGGCTGATAGCTTCATTAGGATGACAAGCCTGGAGTCTGTTAGAGCAACAGAACAAGTATTTCCCAGAATACTGATTAAGTGAAGTTTTCTGTGGCATACTGAACACTACTTCCAATTTTTTAGGAAAAGATGTTCTTTTTTTGAACATAGGTCTTTGACTTTTTTTGGTGCAGACTGCTTTGTTGATAGGATGTTACTATCTTGAGAAACGAATAAAAACTGTAGAGTTAAACTAAAGCTGTGCTATTTAATAGTATTTCTGTTCTCACTTCATTTTTTTTCACTGAACTATAGGAACTATAGGCAGTCTTCAGCTGCACAGGGTTATTAATTATGTATATTTTCCTGTTACATTAATTGGTTTTTTGAATCTTTATTTGTATGGCAGTCTCTTTATATTATTCCTGCTATATAATACAATCCAAATCAATTGGAATGGTGGTATTTGTATCAGTTTTTTCTTTGAATGTATTCTTAATGTGGCCTCTAGAATGATAGGTCAGTGATAGCAGTCTGCTGTCAGTCTGATCCAGGTTTGAAGTCTTTGATTGGTAATGTATCAGTTTAGAAATTAGGGCACCAATTGATCAGCTTAAAATGTATTTTTTCCACTTTGTGAAGAAGAGCTAGATTTATAGTAGGCTTCACTCTGAATTATCATGGCAATTTTTCATTATTTTAATAACTTTTCTGCCCTTCCCCCTATATTATGTTCCCTGTATGTTTTTTGGTACTTGGTGTAAATCTATCTCTTTTAAAAGCAGGTCAAGTGAAATGCCTTATAGCTTTCTTGTTTTGGAAAACTATTCAAGGTATCTTTAAAATATATATAATAAAAGAAGATAACGAGTCCTGTGTTGCCAAGCAGCAGCAGTTTTTTATAGTCTTCAGACAGCATTACTTAATATAATGATGTGTGGGAATGCAACTGTAGTGAAATCACATACCTAAAATTCTTGACAGAGCTGTCAGTTCTGTATCTTGACTGGCTGTTTGAAGCCATATGGGAAAAACTCTGAAAGTCGTTTTCTCAGAAACTGGCCTTCTTGCTAAGTGGTGTGTACGTAATGTGCATATGCTAAATTCCCTCTGCTAAATGCTGTCAAATCTATGGAAATACTCTGAAACACATGTATCCTATGGTGGTAATGACAAAAAAGAAGAGAATTGGTGGGCTCTGTGTGTATGTGTCATGGGGGAAATTTTTCTGGTATGAGAAGAAATGCAAACCAAGGAGGACTACAGCTCAAACAGAATGAATCTTTCAGTTTCTCGTTAGTGTCTAGTGTCTGATCCACTAGTTGTTCTTACAGTGACAAACAGAGGTCACAAAGACGGGCGTTGTCACAATGAATTGTGAACCAACTTGCATTATACAGTGGCATCACAAACATTGGCAAAGAGAATGTAAATAGTGAAAGATGTAGTCAAGACACAGTTTTATACCAAGTGAGATTTGTTTTAGTAGCCAGCTACAGCACAACTCAATCTGTTTATCTTCCACTCACCCAGCTTTCTTAGTTAGGTATTTTGTTTACAGTTTTCATGTACTACTTCTTGAGGATTTTTTAAATTACTTTCTTTGTATCCTTCTTACTCTCTTCTGTCTTCTACCAATAGTGTAAATGATAAAGGTTGGAAGAAGGTACGTTTTGAGAATGTTTAAAAACATGTGAAACATTCATTCGATTCCTACACCTGAAATAGCGTTTTTTAAGGTTATAAAAGAATATCATGCTTATCTTGTGTAATACGAACCGTAACTTTTCTTCAATATGTAAAAGAGCTTTTGAAACAGGGCTATGGTGGTGATTTCAAGGCTTGAAATTACAGGTGATTTCTGGGGTATATTTTATGGTTAATGAAAATGTGTCCCTTATCTCTAATTAAAAACTGTCTAAATTAATCTTCCCTCTCTTGGATCTTGCCATGTATTCTTCTGCTAGATAAAAAGAGCCAGTCAGCTATGACTTTTCCCTGTAAGTGCTTGTAGACTGGTGTATATTTTTACTGCTACTCTGGGCCCACAAATGTCCCAGAGAGAGACAGAGCACAACACTTTTACAATTTGCACAAAGTGAACCCCTAAATACCAGGTTTTTAGAAACGTGAATGCTGTTTCTAATATTTGTCATACAATCCCTTTCTGTTAGCTTTCAAGGTAGCTGTTCATCAGTTAATATACATGTAAAGATGAAAACCTGTGGTAACTTCAATTAAAGAAAAGTCTTTTGAAGTTGTTGCTTCTTAGCACATGTGTTGCTTTACCAATTTCATGTCATATTATTTCTTTTGTTTCCTCCCTTTTGAAGTACACTGCTACTTTTTGGTATGTGGCTTTTCCTTTTTTAAATTCAGAGATCAAAGATGTGGGAAATTTTAGTTTGAATATTGAATGAAGAATTCTGAGAATATCACTTTTCCTGGCATATGTGCTAAGTAAGGTTTGTGGAAGAGAACTAGGACTTTATCCTTGCAGACAAAAATGGGAAGTCAGGGGAAATTAATCCTCAGAAGAAAGCCAATCTTGGATGAAGAATCTAGTTCATCCTAATTTTTCACCAAATAAGATGGCTTTAGGTACATAATTTGTGGAGATTTTCCTTTTAGAATTGAATATCAGTCTCTTTTTCTGTTTTTAATCACAGAGTGGTAAGGGTTGGAAGGGACCTCTGAGATCATCCAGTGCAGTTCCCTTTAGTTCACCTGGAGCAGGTTGCACAGAGTTGTGTCCAGGTGGCTTTTGAATGTCTGTGGAGAAGGAGACTCCATAACTTCTCTGGGCAGACTCTCCCAGTGCTCTGTCACCCTCAAGGTAAAGTTCTTCCTTTTATTCGGATGGAACTCCCTGTGCTGCAGTTTGTGCCTGTTGCCCCTTGTCCTGTTGCTGGGCACCACTGAAAAGAGCCTGGCCCCATCCTCTTGACACTCCCCTGAAGGTATTTGTATGCATTGATAAGATCCCCTCTCAGCCTTCTCCTCTCCAGGAGAAACAGGCCCAGCTGTCTCATCCTTTTCTCATAAGAATGATGCTCCAGTCCCCTCATCATCTTTGTAGCCCTCTGCTGGACCGTCTCCAGTAGTTCCCTGTGTCTCTCGAACTGGGGAGCCCAGAACTGAACACAGCACTCCAGATGGGGCCTCACCAGAGCAGGGCAGAAGGGGAGGAGAACCTCGCCTGGCCTTTTGGCCGTGGTCCTCCTAATGCCCCCCAGGATCCCACTGGCCACCTTGCCCACCAGGGCACACTGCTGGCCCATGGGCAAATTGCTGTCCCCCAGACTCTCAGGTCCTCCGCAGAGCTGCCTTCCAGCAGGTCAGCTGTCAGCCTGTACTGGTGCATGGGGTTGTTCCTCCCCAGGTGCAGGACCTTATGTTTAATTATGTTCTTCATATTCAGATCCTGTCTGAGAGGTAACTGAGGTACTGGCTTTTTGCTTCACTTTGCTTTTTCTGGTCTTAATTACAAGCTAAGATTCCCAGTTTACAAAGTTAAAACTTGTTTCCTCTCATTTTATTCTTTTTTCTGCCTCCTAAAGTTACTGATATCGTTGGGGAAAGTTTTGGTGAGTTAATTGAGTATCGCACAGCAAACATAGTGCATGACCTGTGGCTCTTCTCAGTGCCTCTCTAACCTACCCACTTGGTTTAACCACTCAGCTGGGTCTTTGGTGCAACCTGTCTTCAACCCATTGGTCTCTACTGTGCCTTCTTTGGAGTCTAAGATACAAAGATACCTACAGTTTCTCTTTGTGTTTTAAACTTTCAGATCTTTTCCTTTGGGAATTGTTTTCTATTTGGTTAGTCTTTCTACAGGATTCTGTAAATTCACTGCCCGTCTGCTTGATGCAATCCAACCCCTTCCTTGCCCAACTATTTCTAGTTAGAGACAATCATAGCATGTGGTACTACTTCAGAGTTTAGAAGATTATTCTTGTCTACCGGTGAAAAGCATAGTTGCTGCTTTCTGTTTTGTTTTGGTTTGTTTGTTTGCTGATGATCTTGCAGTATCTGCAAGATTAATGCAGAATCGGGTGATTGTGTTCTAGTATTGTGACTAGGTAGGTTAAGATTCATCCAGTGATTATTACTTTCTTACGGCTACATGACTAAGATACATTGCAAAACTGTCACTAAGATTGCAAAGTCTGGTCTTAAAATTTAGTAAGAGGCACTGTAGTTGACTGTGCAACCTCTGTTTAACTTGGCTGTGCATATGTGTTACAACTGTCTTTAATTACAGACTTTAATGCTTTATTTTTTTAAAAATCCTATTATCCTGACTTTGTTTTACAGGTGGGTGGGTGTTTGTAAGGTTTTATTCATAGTTACGTGCCATTTTTGTGGTGCTTGCTCTGAGTGTTGGGTTTAATTTGAAGATTTGCCTGGAACTGTCAGCTGAAGGTGCTGTTCATTCAATTGTGACTCATACCTTAGTAAAAAAGATATCTTGCAGATTTTTAATCTGCCATTGAAGAGTACTTTTCACTGAAACCACAGAATGCCTCAGTAATCCATTTATAAAACGGGGACAGTGTATTGTATTGAATATTTCTTTACAGTAGGGTGACAGTTTTTGAGGTACTGTATACCATCAGGTTTTTCCATTGCTGTTCAAAATGAAGTAGGGAACCATAGTCAGAAACGTTATGCAACCAGTGTGGAAGTCTGGCTGTTTCACTGCAGACTTCCTCACCTGTCGAGCGGTTGTTACAGTAAGGCCTGCTGAAAAGAAGCTGCAACATCCAGAACTTCCTTCAAAGACATTGATGCCACCTTAATACAACTGAAGTTGGTAGCAACAATAGAAGATAGAAATCAGTGTGTTTATGCAGTCATCTCCCCTGCCCTCAGTGCTGGAGTTTCCCATCTGTAGGAAACTGGTGTTTGATCTGGGGCTTGTCTTAAAGGAAACGCCGTCTTCCTGGTTGAGTGCACCCTCAGCATGTTTGCAGGTGACAGCAGGCTGTGTGGTGCGGTTGACACGCTGGAGGGAAGGGATGCCATCCAGAGGGACCTTGACAGGCCTGGGAAGTGGGCCCAAGAGAACCTCATGAAGGCCAAGTGCAGGGTCCTGCACATGGGTCAGGGCAATTCCAAGCACAGATACAGGCTGGGCGGAGCATGGATTGAGAGCAGCCTTGAGGAGAAGGACTTAGGGGTGCTGGTGCATGAGAGGCTTGACATGGCCTGACAATGTGCGCTTGCAGCCCAGAGAACGAACCGTACCCTGGGCAGCATCAAAAGAAGCGTGGCCAGCAGGTTGAGGGAGGTGATTCTGCCCCTCTGCTCCACTTTGGTGAGTCCCCACTTGTGGTATGGCATCCAGCTCTGGGGCTCCCAGGACAAGACACATATGTTGGAATGGGTCCAGAGGAAGGCCATGAAAATGATGCAAGGGCTGGGACACCTCTGCTTTGAGGACAGGCTGTGATAGTTGGGGTTGTTCAGCCTCCAGGAAAGAAGGCTCCAGTGGCACCTTACGGTAGCCATTCAATACTTAATGGGGACTTATAAGGCTTTTTAGCAGGGCCTGTAGGGGCAGGAGAAGGGGCAAATTTTAACCTGAAGGAGGGTGGGTTTAGGTTGGACATCAGGAAGAAATTTTTCACCATGAGGTTGCTCAGAGAAATTGTAGATGCCCCATCCCTGGAAGTGTTCTACGTCAGGCTGGATGGGGCTTTGAGCAACCTGGTCTAGTGGAAGGTGTCCCAGCCTATGGCAAGGGTGCTGGAACTAGGTGATCTTTAAGGTGTCTTCCAACCTATCTGTGATGATTTGCAAATTGTAGCTGCTGCTTATTGCCTTCCTATAAAAAATGTGCACCTTTTTTTCTGTTTTGATATTTATTTACTATATTGAGTGCTCTTTTGACTTCATCCTGCTGGTGTCTCCTCTGCACTAACTTCCTTAAGCAGACAGGGGGAGTTTTTGAAGGCGTTTGAAATCCAACATGTTTTGTCATCTTTATCTTGGCCTCTTACCTAAAGTATTTTCATCATCACAGCAGGCAAAATTGACATTTTCATATCTAATTTGGAATTTTGATTCTGCAGTGTTGAGTGTGCTGATGAAGTGTGGAATTGGCATCTTACGATGTAAATTTTAGAGAGCAGACAGTATTTTGCTATAGTTCTATTACGCAGATCTGAAGTTAGTGTGTAGGCCGGTGTTTTTCTTAACACCTTTATTAAAACCGTGTGTACATGTTGCAGTGATTTCTTTAAATTAAAGGTATTCTTAACTATGTGACTTAGTACTTTTTGTCCAATTTGATTGTTGAATGATGAGAGGAGGGGAACCCCAAACTTTAAAATGTGGGTATTCTGCATTTCTCTTTCTACAATGACATGAAGGGTACTTGGTCTTCAGTGGAGGAGCTACGGGAGTTATTCTTTCAAGAATTAAACTGAATGACAGGATAGCGATGCTTATTTTCCTCTAGGTTATTTGTTTAGAATATCTGAAATAAGTGTATTGTAAGTGAAAGATCTGCACCAGAAAAATTCTTACTTACAGCTTATTTATTTCCTCAAAATATTTTGTTAGTTCAAAAACATTCTTAAATGTTTTGTGTCAGTGTAGTAGATACTCTTGTAATAGTATGAGAAAAAGATTTGCTGAAGATACCTTTCACATCAAATTCTCTCTTGCTTCACTGTTTGTAACAGCTTCAATGAGAGTAATTCTATGGATGTCTTAAAATACATGAATAGCTCTTGCAGATTGTTCCCGGAAATGCTTTCATCTTTAAAACCGGACTGTTCCTCTCAAATTAGAGGGAAAAATAGATGAAATGAGTTAGTATCTGAGTTAAAAAGGCAGAATTCTGATTTCATTTGTTAAAACAGTATTTAATTTTTCTCCTTCTGTAATTGTTGCCTCTGGGGGCAGGATAGGTTCCTTTCTAAGGTACATGTGGGCCGAGACATAGAGTTGTTCATTTTCCTCATTACTGCAAGCAGCCACATCATATAGTGCACCTTCTGAATTTGTCAGTCTCTGTCTAATATGTAATATCTAAAATATCTAATAGGTTTTTCTGACACTGGTGCTATTTGAGAGTAGTTCTTGAACCTTATTTTTCCAGCTTCAGAAATCTGCTTCATTAAGAATGGACTGAAGGATGGGTTTTCATCCCGCTATTATGCACTCTGCTATGGTGTTAGTTATGCTTAACACTACAACAGTAGAAGTTTAGATTTTGGATTCTTAAGTTACCAATATTTACTTTAGACTGTGAATTAAATTACCCTTTTAACAAGTGAGCACTCCAGCATTGTTGTGAAGCTGAACTTACTTCCAAGAGTAGTTGCTGTGTGTAGACTGATACAATGCTCTTACAGATATACCGCATTTGGTAGAAATAGATGAGGATAGTGTGTCTGAAAATAGTGCCATTACACTTGCATATTATTTTGGGTTTTTTGTAGAAAAAGCTTTATGAAAACAAGCATGTAGATTTTTTTCTCAGGATATGAAAGGTGTAATCTCACGAGTGGTAACATTTAAGTTATGACAATTACCAGATCATTTTGAACTGAATGGCCTCTCAAAATAAGGATTAAAGTATTTGGAAAACAAATAGATGGGCCTGTGTACCAGTAGAGCATGAAACTTATTTTTGTATTACTGTAGATATTCCACTTTATCTGAAAGTTGGTTCGCCTTCTGCCTAACAGAAGATTATTTTCTGTGGTACCTGTAAAGAATGAGTCAGAAGTTCCTTTTGGCATTCTGTTTGTATTACGCAGTTTTTAAAAACCTCATAGATGTAAAGTCAAATTACACTGCTTCAGCCTGTCCTCAAATGAATCGGACTGCCTGTGAAGGAAAGTAACTATAGATGTACTTAAACTACACTGAAGTAGATCTTTGAGTACTGACTCAAAGTCAGGAAACTTGAATGTTGGTTGTAAGCTATGCAAGTCTAAACCAGCGTTCTGTACCATAGGAAGCCTTTGGCAACCAACAACAGGAATGTCCATATTAAGTCCTTGAGCACTACCAATACCACATAAAGTAGTACTATTACAAGCACTCAGATTTGTGCCAGGATTTGAATTTTCAGAAGGGATATTAATATTTATTTTCAGCCGCGCTCAGGTTAGTAATGTCACTAGAAGCTGATTTGACTGAGCTGATGCATGCATGCATTATGAACTACATGAATAAGATTTATTATCATACCATAATTTCCTTAGTACATGTTCTTCTAATGTTCGCAGCATGTGACCTAGTTATTCTAAAGGTTACTCTTACTGGCTTTTAATTCTGACGGTGGGCCACAAGCTCAGTTTGCTTTAAAATTCTCATCACTCGTGCTGGAAAGGTTCAACAGCCCCTTAGCAACTTCAGGGTAATGAAAACTGTTTTCTCTCTAAAAAGGCACATGTTGTTGGGGTCCTTTGTTGCATTTTAAAAAAAGTCCAAACAGACAAACTAAACCATAACCCACTGACAATGAGAGAAATACCCAATTGAAATAATACTACTGAAAGCTTGTATTATTATATAGTTGATTTTCAGAGATTACCAAATGTAGTGGTAACATTACCACTTCTTTTTACCAATTACCTGTTGGCAGTACTGAGAACAGTTGTTGCAATAGTAGTAGTGGACTTCACAAATTGCATGTGGTAGTTTGCTTATGCTACGTGTTCCTTTCCCATCTAGGGCTTTCATAAGCTTTACCCCCATAAACATAAAAGGACAGACACTGCTACTAATTTACAATTGTTTCTGCATTCTCTGCCCATCAGACTTGTTAATAAATTCAGCCCACAAATCTGTGTTTCTCACTTTTTTGACTTGAAGATGAAACTCTAATTTTAAGAATTCTTTTTCTTGCTTTTTGCGAAATGCTAATCAGCATTGCGCTGTCTTCCTGTAGAAATGCATACAGTCCTTTGTTTGTCTGAAAGGCTAATAATGGATATGCCAGGATCTTCATGATCTTTTCTGCAGCCAGTTTATCTACAGGAGCTTGTTAAATCATATTTAACCTATAATGCTGATTAATTGCATTTTCCTACATATTCTCAGTCATATATGTGTTCTGAATATAATGTAATTATTCTGTCATTAATTGAAGACTTACTTTATGTTTTAGTATTACACAGAAGTGAAGTACATAATACTCTATTTAGGGAAAGCTAGGTGTTCTGAAAGCAGCAAATCTTGCCAAGAGAATGGAATGCAAGAATCTGAATGAAATAATTAGATCTTCATAATGTGAAATTATAAGATGTATTATATGACCTGCAAAGTGATAGGCTATTTCATAACTGTCTAAATGCCTGGCAGTTACAAAAAATTCAGTCATGTTGATTTTGTGTCCAAGCAGTATTTCCATACTGTAATTCTTGCAGGTTCAGTGCTTTGTTTACTCACTGTAACTCTACTTTCTCTGAGGTCAATGCCTAGCAGTTTCTAAGGGACAAAACAGATGTCAAATCATGGATTACCCATGGAGGAGAAATAGTGGTTTGCATGGTGTTATGGCATCCACCTTGCGTTGTGGTAGAGAAGTAAGCTGTTTCTGGCACATCAGTGAGTTCCAAGGACAGTAATACTGATTTTCTGTAGTTTCTGTAATGATTCATTATTATAGTAGATGACCTTCTGAAAGCTTCACCTTCTAGAAGCGGGTAATTTATACGAAAATACAAAAAAATTCCATTAAAAAAGTTTCCAGCCTTCATGGGTGACTTCATGGGTGAAGAGACAGACAGGATGTGATCTCTGTATAATCACTGAAGTCCAAAAAAAAAACCAAACCCTTTCCCTGCTCTGGTGCTGACTAAGTATTTAAACCCCTTTTTCACTCTCTTCCCTTAAAAATACTGGACCCTGTTCCAGAAGGTGGAAGTATTAGGGAAGACATGTTAGGTGCTTATGTGAAATTCTGTTTCCACTCTTATTTTTCCCTTTTTTCACAATATTCCCACTTCTTTTCTCAAATTAAGGTCCTTGCATTTTTCAGTGTGTCTTGCTCAGTCACTTTGACTGGTTTTGGTCTTTCAGGTTGGATCCCTGCAACGTGTGTGTTCTGGACATCCAGTCTGCCTTCACTCTCAAGTTGTAGACTTTTGTTTTTGAGCCTTATAGACTGATTCTTGTATAGCCAAGTTTATTATTTTTTCCTTGATGTTTTTAGCCTGAATTTGCCAAAATTTGCCAAAAGTTTTATTTGATTTCATGTTAGAGTGTAAGATAAATATATTTACGTAGTTGAGAAAGGAGAAGTATTTTGATATTTTGACAAATAATATAGAAACTTGCTATGTTTTTCTGATTTCTTGAATTTCTTCTCAGTTTTGATTTGATTTGTATTAATGTTTGTGGGCAGCCAAAGGTGAAAGTAAGGAACTGTGGTGAAAATACGAGACAAAGAGACAATGGTATGTAAAAACTTAATGGACTGTAAGTGACAAGGGAAATGGTAGATTCTGTGGGTGTTAATTTTGACGATGTGAAATCCTTTATTTGGTTGGAGATTGTGCTTAAAGTATAAACTGTCAAGTATGAACTTATCAGAGAAGATGTGAAAGCTGACTTGATACTTAGGGTTCATGGGCTTTTTGCAGAGGATGACTTTCACCCAAATGTTTTGCTGTAGTTATGTTGGATTGCTGATGATCTTGTCCTAACATTTAAAATACTGTGCTTTACTATTTACTATGGAAAGTAGTCTGGTGGACAGGACAGTGGACACGAGTTGGAAACTCCCATGTTTTACACTGGAAGAAAATGACTGTGGATATCATAGGCTTCATCATAGACAGGTCTACAGATGAGGGGTCAGATCCTCTCATACTGGGGGAAATGGTAGCTCTCATCATCACAGTGTGGATGTACCCCTGGGAGGGTGGTTGGCCACCGAGAAGCACCGCATTTGTAGGGGGTACAGAGCTGGTTTAGCAGGTGTAACACCTTATCTTCTCTACAACTAGTCCTGAGTGAGTGCTGGAAGGGAGAAATGCATAGGTTCTTCCATGCCTTTTAGTCCTGACTGTCATGGTATCCTCTTAAGAAGCCTGAATGGAAGAAAATGGACACGGGAACTGAGGATTACAGGAGTTCTCGAAAGCTTCTTCGTACCTATGTTGCCCTGAATCATTTGCTGTAGGGTTCATGGAGGAGATCTGAAGCACTTTCATACATGCTTACTATTGTTTTTATTTAGTATCTATGCTTTTTCCTTACCCTTGTTTTCCAGCTTGCAGCTTTTTTTTTTGTTTTCTAAACATAAACCTGAGGTTCAGTAAGTGCCCAGAGATACCAGTGAGAACTTACAGCACTAAATAGTACATTTTCAGCAATGTTTATTGTTGCAGTGACAAGGTAGCTTGCACATTTCTGAACTGCTAAGAAATGTAAAAAGAAGCTGAAGGTCTACAGTAACTAAAAACATGGGTTTATTTTCATGCTAGTTACGGCTTCCTTCCCTCCCAAATAAATGCTTTTTAGGTAATATATTGCAGATTCTAGCACCATATAGTCCCTCCCAATGTTTTGTCTTCTATAACAAGTTTTGTATCAGAAGGGGAAATAATTTTGCAGTCCTTTCATTTTTGAAAAATTTTGGCCTTAAAATATGTATCACTTCATGGCTACCAAATACTGTGCCTTGACACAAATACCATGTAGAAACATGTCACCACTCTCAAAAGGTTAATTGATATTTCAGGATGTTGAATGTCTTCAAAGTAAACCTGACCATAGTCAAATACATGTGACATTTTTCTGGCACGAAAATAGTCAGACCATTTCAAAGCTGTGAGTAGCATGCTGTTTGTTAATAAAAACTTGTTCTCTTACAACTCTAAACCAGAAAAGACACAGGAATTGTACAGGAAAACAAAGTAATTTTAAGGTAAAACAATATAAAAATAGTCATGGCTGCTGTTCAGCTGTGAACTCAGGCCACTGTGCTGCCACATTGTATTGTATTTGTTCTGAGCCCTCTACAATATTCCTGTATAGATGTGTATTAAAATTGAAATAGAAGACATAATCTGGATTTCTTTACTTTTGATCGTTTGTTTTTCATGCTACACACAGAGTACACTGTTTAACAGCTTTAGAAAAGTCTTAAAAGTCAGGCTTTTCTTGTCTCTAGTGGCACTGGTTTATAATCTTGGATAAGCTGCTAGCCTAAGTCTTGGTTTCCATACTACTGTAAGTAACTGTTTAAGTAACTGATAGAAGTGCTTTCGAAATTGAGGAGCATGGGACTTTAACCTTAGTGACTGCAGTATGAAAAGCCATAGCATTCCAGACCTTGCTCACTGTCTCTATATTTGTTCTTAGTGGTTAGGTGTTTTATCAAAGTAAGTGATACTGTTTCCTGTTGCCTGCTTGGCACTGCTTGCACCGCTAGCCCGTAAGTCAGTATTTGGGTCCTTCTCTGTTAACCATTATCAGTTTTGATAAGGTTCTACAACTGCTTGCTTGATCAAAAATCCAGAGTAAGGTGAGATGTTAAGATCTATATGCTCTTTAGAGAACCAGAGGTAATTTCTTTACTTAATTTTATTGAAGTTTGTGGAGAGAAAAATGTTTTCCAGCCGTGTCATTCTGATATAATTTGCTGGAAGATTCCAGGTACTGGCCAGCACAGGGCTTAGCAGAGTTGTCCATTAGTTTGATTGATTTGTGCACATCCACAGAATCCACTTTGGATTGTGCTGTACTTTTGGGTGGAATGCACAATGCCCTATTATTTCCATCAGCCAAAATGTAACTAGGTTAGAGGATATCAGAACAGAGAATTATGATTAAAAATTACTCTGCGTTTAGAATTTATAAAACTTGAGTTTTAAGGTATCTTTAGTTCATAGGCTGTAGGCATCCTGTTACTAAAGCTATGCCTACCTACCACAAAATGAGCTGGACCAGATTTACAGCATTTTGGTTGTGTCCTTTTGTGATGTACGCATACTTTCAATGATTTGATTAATATGTAAACTTCCTTATTTTTACCACAGAATGAAGCCTGAACAGAGGCGCTGAATGCAGAGCAGCTGGCAGACTCTAGGCTGGCCTGCTCAAGTTCCTTCTGCTGGCTTATTCCTGTAGCTGTATGCAAAGTCAGTTTGAGACTGTGTCTTTCTGTTAACTTTGTTTGGCCTTGGCTAAACTCCATAACCATCTTGGACTGGTAGTGGTGCTTAATAGGTCATGAAACGCAATTTTCCTTTTGGTATGCTTAATCATATGGGTTTCAGTGTTTGTTACAGAAGTGATATAATATCGATGCACTATACAAAGAAATGCAATATAACATACATTAATGTGTAAATGTGAAGTGTAAATGTAAATGGTATGATTTAATTATACTGCAATAAATTTTGGAAGTTCTGTCTTTGAACTGTGTCCATGGATGATGTTTCTGCCACTGGCTTGCTCGCTCATCTTTCATCTAGAGGTTACTGTCACTGTAGGAGGCAGGGCATGTGTTGACTTCTCTGCTGTTCACAGTACAGTGCCTCTGGGATGGCTTTATGCTGTTGATTTTTGCTGAATTGCTGGACTGGTAAGAGATTAACTGACCTGTGGCTCGCTTTTACCAAGTCACCCACAATATTTACTAGCAGGAGGGAAACAGTAGGTTAAAAAGAACTTGTGTGAAAATTAACTTGCTAGATGGTAAAAATTTATATATATACTGCCTTTATTCAAGAGGGCCAGGTCGATAGTTTTGTGAAAGACTTGTAGTTCTGTTCTTGTGTACTTCATTTATGTCTGAAGTGTAGCTTGGTGATGTTTGACTATAATTTAAAATTAATGATTAAAAAGCAATTTGAAATGCATTTTTGTGTAGCTTTATATGAAAAATTCTGTTGCTCACATGCTTAACTGTGTTTTGGCTTTTCAATAGTAACAATTTAAAAAGCAACACAGAATTATTTTTGTCATTAATGTCTGTATATGATAGAACACATGAATAGATCTGTTGATTAAGAAATTACCATTTTTAGGTGATTTACTATTTATTGGTAATTTTTTCTTTTTCCTAAAAGAAAAATAAATATGAAATAAGATTGAATCTGCAACTTTGCTGATAAACTTCCACAAGGAAGGGGAAACTACCTTATTTTGGATCCTTAGTTGTGTTTTGTGGATTAGTTCCAGCAGATCTGAGGCAAATGAAGTCACTTTATTTTGGGTGGTCACAGGCAGTTTGAATGATAAATTTGACAGAGAGAAACAAATCTGCGGAAACAAATTTGCAGAATGCGTGTTGTATAAAAATGTTTAACATTTGTAGAGCCAAACTGACACAGACCATTCACAATATAGAAAGTTGACTTGAATGCTTCTGTACCATCTGATTGTAATCTAAATTTGTGTTTTATAGCTTGAAACAATTGGATGGCAGCTTAACCTTCAAATGGCAGAGTCCACGCAAGCGAAGCTGAAGTCTCCTCGAGCTGTGCTAGAGCTGGGAGTGAGCAGTGAAGATGGAAAGGTAAGAAATACATGCCTGGCAGAGTTGGAATGAGATGTGGTGATGGCCTTACGTTCAAAGTTCTGAGGCATCCATTGGAACTCTTGATTGTTGTTAGTCTTACCAGTGTTTTCATTTTTATATTTCATAAAATTATTGTAGGCACTTGGAATCGTGAAGTACTGGTGTAACAGCAAACATACTGGGTAGACTGAAAGCTGTGTTACCAGCAATTTGGGCTGCAGCTAATAGAGAAGTATAACGGAATATGGTTATGTTAGGTCTCTTTGTAGATCATTTATTTTCATCACATAGTATGTGATTGGTACTTCTTATACTTTTAATGCCTAATAGCTTCCAGCGTTCTACCATGTGTGTAGTTGTATGAGATACTACTTGTTACTTGCAACCTCTCTGTGCTAATGATGTATTTACATGAATGGTGAGACACTATATGCAAGGCCACAGAAAGCCAATATTTGGAGGTTTAAGCTAAAGTGTTAAGGCCAAGTGGTTTGTGGTGTTTCAGTGCAAAAACCTAACAATGAACATAATATTTTATGCACAAAATCTGTATCTTTTGTTAACTAGCACACTTTAAAGACATGAATTGCTTTTAACTGTATCTCGCTAATGGGAACTGGAGTCTTCTGTACTGTCAGAATGTTTAGCTGTGAAAATGTCTGTGTAGAAGTTTTGAGGGGAAAAATCAGAAATGTGGTTCTGCTTTAGCATTGCATTTAAATCACAGTAATTTTACCGGTGTGAGTGGAATTTCTAATTTATGGTAGAATAAAAGAGAATACACAGGTTATGTTTGTGCTTCTCACCAAGACTTGCAACAGTTCTATTTTTTTCAGCAGTTCATTGTAATCTGTATTTTTGAAATGTAAATACAGGAACCGGACAATATTTTATGTCCAAGCTGCATTGGGTAGCACTGCATACAGATTCAATTCTCTGGCAAGTTTGTCTACTTTCTTTACAAACAGAACTCAACAAGTGGATTGTTTTTTGTTTCCCCTCTATTTCTTTTTGTGGGTATGATT
Source organism: Falco peregrinus (assembly GCF_023634155.1). Taxonomy (NCBI): domain Eukaryota; kingdom Metazoa; phylum Chordata; class Aves; order Falconiformes; family Falconidae; genus Falco; species Falco peregrinus. The sequence continues at coordinate 17,798,425 of NC_073739.1, forward strand.
ATGTACCAAGATCGGAATTATTTTACAATTAGAAGCCTGGAATAGACTTGTAACTGGCATTTAGATAAAACAATGCAACAAGAAAAACCTACTGATGCTCTTAAATTACAGACACTAAAATTTTAAAATCTGGGTTGGTGTGAAGTTAATTCCATATTTTTTTTCTGAATGATTACATACTAGTACAGAATAGGTTTGAGATTGGGTAATATTTGTTTATGTAGCGACAGAAGTGTTGGAACATAATTTTTGTGCTGTAGTTTGCATCTTCATAATCTCTTTGTGCACAAAGTATTAAGTTATCTGAAAATCCTAGATGCTATATACTTGGGGTTTTTTCTTCCAAACTTATGTATGTCCCTTTTGGTGCAGACATTTGGCGTGAATTTAATGCATATATTCGTAATGAATTGTGTTCATTTCTCATGAAGCTTTATTTCTTCTTTTTTTTTCCTTTTTTTTTGGTAGTAATTCATGGATATAATAACTTGATTTTTTTCAGAAAACAGTTACATAGGCCTTTTTGTGGGCTCGTTAGGGGGCAGTAGTGCTCTTTGACTGGCTTTTGAATGCTTTTTTGCGATGATGATCTGAATCAATTCTGAAGTTGGTCGTTGTGGGAAGTGTTAAGTGTTTACATTTCCAAGCTGCATATAACAATAGAAGTTTGTCTTGCTCATCTACAAAACTAAAGCCTATTAATAAAAAACCCCCAACATACTGAGCAAGGTAAATGAAATTGGCCATTATTTCCACTTCTGCTAACTAAAAGTAATTGTACCAATGCATTAATATTTACTACAACTCACTCTGCTTAGAGATCATTTAAACAGTTCTTTGTCAGAAGCTGCCATTTAAAATTAGTATTTAAATTATCTCTCCAGGAGAGGGTATTATTTGTGCTTTGTGAAATAAAGAGTCAGAGCATCTGCTATATGCTGTATAAATGTCTATAGAGTATATTTTGTCAGCTTCAGATGAAATGCAGAGTCCCAGAGGTACACTTGGTTTGGATCTAACAAATATTTTGCACATGACTTGAAAAGTTTTTCACCGTGGGTGTGATTAAGTACAGAAATGAGTTACCTGGAGAGGTTGCAGAGTTGCCAGCCTTGGAGATAATCAGGAGTCAACAGGCTAAGTCTCTGAGCATCCTGACTGAAGCATGGAGTTAGCCCTGCTGTGAGCAGGGTGGGTGGATCAGGTGGGCTGCCAAACCCTGTCTTCCAGCCCAAGTTGTCCTGTCATCTAGGCTGCATTGCGGCTCGGTTACTGATGCTGTTTTGTATAAGGAGAAGAAAAAAGGAACTTTCAATTAAAAATCCAATTAACAGTGGTTTCTTACAATGATTCATAATTTGAAATGTTTAATTGCATTTCTAAATCTGAGGGAAGTGGAATTTCTATGAAATAGGCACACAAAAGCTGGTATAATAGGAAACATCTTTTTGAGCTGCAAGATTCTTTTGCTTCCATTCTGACATTTTAATGAGCTAAGGTGACATTTAGTACTGATTTTAAGATATCAGCTGGGTATAAGGGTTTTCTTTAGTAATATAATTTGGTTTCAGATTTTGTGGGCTGTTGAGTTGCAATGCAACAATCTGAGAATTTTTTAGACTTATTTTTATGGCTTTAAGGTGAAAGAACCAGTAGAGGGAGCACAAATTAACAATCCTGATAATCAGTGCTGCTAATTATGATTTTGATTTGCAAACAAAGACTGATCCGAAGAAGTGCTGTGTTTATTTAATATGTGTTTCTGTCAGTAATTTATTTAACAATTATCCACACAGGCACAGTTGCACATTCTTTCCCACTGTTAATAGCAGTAAATCCTTAGGCCATCTAGTCTAACCATACCAGCCATACAAAAAAAAAAAATGTAGTAAAGATTGTAGAAAAGGTCTGAGGGCTTCAGAAATGTCACTTCATTGGTGCCAAGTATCTCTGCAGAGGAATGTGAGAAGTAGGAGTGTGTTCTTAACTAGTTTCTGCTATGCCTTTTCAGTAGGAAGATCCAGTAAGGCACTTTACTATATATATTTATATTTATTATTATGTATTTTTGCACATGATCTGTAGTTAACATTTATGCTTGAAAATCATTGGGGTAAATAAACCATTCATACCCACTGTTGTCTCTTGACAGTTATCCATTTTATTTCTGTAAATCCATTCCACAGATTTCATTAGATTCAGTTATCTAATTACAGGTTGTCCTGTGGAAGGCTTTGCTCTTTTCTTGGAAGGTTTTGCTCTTTTCATGGTTTTCCTTCTCTTTATTTCATCTATGATTTTATTCTCAACCATTAAGGACTTCCTGGGGGAGTGGTGTTTTTCAGTGTGAATGCTGTGTGTAGATTCCTTGTGAGAATTCAGTACTTCATTTATTTTGTTCCTTCTTTATACATATACTTGAAAAAATTTATTACAGGATTTTGTCTGCCAATGCAAGACAAGTAACTAATAAATGTGCTGGTTTGTTAAACCTGCTAATGTAATACTTTTGACAAAAGACAGTTAATATTAAAATGTTACTATACTAATGTAGTTTAATTTCCTTTTAATTCATTTCCCCTAGCTTCTAGATGTTTTAAAAGGGGCGTATAACACTGGAAATATTTTATACTCTTTTTTTTTTTCTTTTTTTTTTCCCCTGTAACCACTTGTTCAAAGTCAAAATAGGGTCTGACTGCATTTTAAACTGAGATCATAATACATATTCATCATTCTACAGAGCCAATAAAAGTCTGGAAATCTTAAATGATTATTTTTTACTTGTTAAAATAACACAGCATGGTCTTCTTTTTTTTCCCCTTCCAGTTTTTACAGGCTTTTTATTAATTTCTGAACTGTGAACAAATCTATACCTTAGACATTTTGCTCTGTTTACTTTGGTGTATGCCATTCTGCTTTCTAAGTTTGCCACTGTGAATACTTTCCCCTTTTTTAACAGCAAAGCACAGTAGATGAGAAACAGCTTTTCTTCTAGTGAAGCTAGATCAATCACTCAATTCACAGTGTAGATTCTGTACAGCCTGTATGGCATGTAGGCAGGACCCACACTTGGATGGATATTTAAGGAAACAGAGTGGTGCTTCCCCTTCACCCTCATTTTAGCCCTTTGTTTCCCTCTGAAAACAAGTTGTGTTTGTGGAGTGGTGTAACAGTGAGAGCTGGTGGATGCTAGTGATATGTTCCCACTCCAGAGAGGTAGGAGGGGGCAGAGCTGAGCATCCATGCCATGATGTGCCCTCTTTATTTGCCTTCTCAGTCCTTAGCTTTGGGGGTGATGCATTTATAGGTGCCTTTTTTGGTTCAAAATAGAGGAGTAATTTGTATCTGTGGGGCCTCAAAAAAAGACGACAATTAAAAGACATGACACTGGAAGGACTGTGATGAGGTGCAAAGACTAAGCAATTGTAAATTACTTCTCACATTCATAGGCTACTCAACCACTTTCTGTTCTGATGGGGGTATCACTTTTGCTTCTCAGAACACAAACTTGCGTGCACACCCTTAAACTGATTTTGGTCTTCTCATCAAGCAGATTTGTAAGTCTCTAGCAATTGCTAGAAGTAAGTAGGACAGGCCTTAGATGAATGCAAAAATGTTTTAAGGATGAGATCGAGACAGAAGTTTTTTTCATTCCTATTTAGAGGAGGTAATGGGATGCCTGGATAGCCTCAGACAGCACAGTCCTGGTTCAGGGTCTTTCTGAACTTCTGTATACAAGCAAGGTAGCTGGTTTTGGCAAAGTACATCATGAAACTGATTTTGTTTGAAAAACTAAAATCTAGTAAATAGCTGATGATAAGAAAGCAGAAACTTCCCTAAGAGGAGGTTTCAGAATATTGAGAAAAGTCCTCACATTTGTAGGAGATGTAGTAAGAATGACAGTATAATCTTGAGTGTGTGGAACAGCTCAGAAAAATGAGCCTGAAATTTACAATTTGCTTCCAGGCTGTCACATTGCTACAGAAAGCTGTCAGAAATTCCATTGCTCAACGTGAGAGCCAGAAATTCCAGACTTGCAATACAGAGCAATTCTTGCATTAGACTATTTTTTGATCTTTCATACCCATTATCTCTGATTAAATCCATTTAATTAGAGGAAAAAGTAAAGCTGTAGTCCAGAATTTTCAAGGTGCTGAGTGGGCTTTTGTTTTCTTACCAGTAGAAATGTAGTAGAAATGGATGGCACAGTAACCCATGATCTGTGAGTTGTGAGTAGTTTGATATTTTACTTAGAAACCATTTACTGGACGGTGTGACTCCAGGAGTATGCACTTACCTCTGGCAATTGTACTGCAGAGTGTGGTTAATTATTTGGCTTCATTTGTGATCTTACATGATTTGATTACCCAGCTTACAGTAAGAATCTCTTTACAGCAGTAGTCTTATGTTTCACCTGGCTGTACACACAATTTATGAGTACAGTCTATAGTGCATGAACTTACAAAACCTGTAACTGGCTACAGCCTCTGCACATGCTTTGTTCCCACTAAAAGAGTCTTAGGACTTTGTTCATGTGTCTTTGTGTCATGGAGTTAAAGAAGAAAACAGTCCCAGTTGAGTGTGTACAGCCTTGGACAACCTCTGGCTACAGTTAGTACTGAAACTCTTGTTTTATACAAGAGTAAACTGAATTGTCCACCATGTGTAACTTCACCATTGTCAAACCAAATAAGCAGCAGAAAAGTAGCTGAAATACTTAACTTTGAAGTTTAAACTTGGTGAGCCATTTCATTACCAGACAGATTTAAACTTGAGTTTAACTTGAGGGTATTTGAAAAACACAAAGATCTCGTGAGGTTTTTCTCGTTCAATGTAGCTGTGCATGCCATCTTTTTCTTACAAAATTTGTTTCCTGTTTGCCTCAAACTGGTTTTGTAGGCTTGGTCCTTTAGCCTTTTCAGACAAGGAAAAGGTATACATGGGGTTCATTGCAAATTCTCAGGCATCTTTATACTTCCTTGCCTGCTATTCTCGGAAACTGTACAGTGTTTTAGCAAATGAACTGTTGTCTTCATTTGTGTGTAGCAATGGAAAATAATGGTGTTTTTTCAGTACCTTTTGCAGTACTTCCTGGCTATACTGATCCCTTTGCTTTTACTTAGGCAGTGAGTTCTGTGGACCCTTCACAAATGTATTAAAAATTGGCGTCTCTCCCATGTCTTTTTTTTCCTGGTTCTGAGATAGAGAGATAAGGTAGTGTAAGAAAAGGGTGACATTAGGGAGAGGTGAACATAGTTGAATTTTCTCTAACAGCAAGGCTGTCTTGCTAACATAGCTCTTTTGCATGTGACATCTGTTACAACAAAGTTGACTGCTGCCTTTGAGAATTGGAGGCAAGGACGGAGGAAGACAATGCGTAACAGAAAGAAGGACAACAAAGCTGGTGGAGGGTCTGAAACACAAGTCTGATGGGAAGCGGCTGAGCGAACTGGGGCTGTTTAGTTTAGAGAGGAGGAGACTGAGGGGGCGACCTTATCGCTTTCTACAGCTGCCTGACAGGAGGCTGTAGGCAGGTGGGGGTTGGTCTCTTCTCCCAAGTAACAAGCGACAGGACAAGATTAAATGGCCTCAAGTTGCACCAGGGCAGATTTAGATTGGAGATTAGGAAGACTTTCTTCACTGAAAGTGTGGTGAAGCATTGGAACAGGCTGCCCAGGGAGGTGGTGGAATCACCATCCCTGGGGGTGTTTAAAAATGGTGTAGATGCAGTGCTTAGGGAAATGGTTTAGTGATGGACTTGGCAGTGCTGGGTCAACAGTTGGACCTGATGATCTTGAAGGTCTTCTCCAATGTATGTGATTCAGTGATCTCCAAGTCAGCAGCTTTTGAACATGGATGTTTAAAACCAGGTAATTAATCTATGTATAGATGCATTAAAATTAATATTTCTCTTGAATGTTAGAAGGTATCATTCAGAGCATCATAAGTTCTTTAGATGTAAGTATAGCAAGTGAGTAGCATTTTAGGGCATTTAAATCAGGAAGAAGTGGTTGTCTTTTGCACCATTGTACAATTAGTACAAGCAGAGAAGAGGTGGAATATGGTCTTTATAGAAATAGAAGGTACCTTTTTATATATGAAAGCCTTGTTTTTGGGGAAGTTGTGCAGAGCTACCTAGAAATATGTGTCTGTACATTTTCTGAGAACCACTGGAAGTGCTTCTCAGGTTTCCATCTTCAGATTCTCAGTTCTTCCATCTGTAGAATGGTGAACTTGTTACTGCTCAGCAGTTGCAGCTTGGAGAGACTTGTGTGTGGGAAGTTTTGTTACCTAATAATCCCTTATTTTTCCTTTCAGGGGTTCTAAACAAGAAAAGTTATGAGAGATGTGGAATTTAAAAAAAGGAATTTCCATGTGTTTTTTTTCAGTAGCCTTATGCTTCAAAATACTTAACATCTTTGAGCCAACAGTGTTTTATTTTACTGTAGCAGGTTCCTGTGTAAGGGCTACCTTCAGAACTTGTTGGAAGAGATAGGATTGTCTTCGACAGTCATGATTACTGCCTGTTTTTAATTTATACTGACACTTACAGAAGCCGTTGCCTTGCTCCTTGTTACTGTGATGGTAGCTTGGGAGCAGTCTGCGCTTTGCTGTTCACTTTTTGGGTTGGAATAGAAGACGTACACCTGTCTTAATGCATTGTCTTCTGGAAGCACTCTGAAAATGAGGATTTGTTTAGTCAGAAGCATAATATAAAAAAGAGCAAGTTAAAAGCAAGATCTAAATACATACAGAATGTTTTAATGGAAGTTGTGAACTTGCCTATAAATGCTGCTAACCTTTAGAGCTGCACTATAGAAATGCATTTTTTGGAGAGACTCCAGAAAGGGATAGGTCAGTGACTTTGCTTGGGGTATCCAGAAAGAACAGTGTGGAGTGTTCAAAGAAAGCTTTAAGTGTTACACAGCTTATTTGTAAAAAAAATAAGTAGACCAAAAAAGATGATTAAATAGCAGACTTGTAGAAGAGAGAATGATGTCCACAGCTGCCTAGACTGACTGCAGCACTCCACCTTTTCTCTACATGATTTCCTGTGGTTTTTTTTTCAGGCTTACTGGTAGCTGGTTAAACTTTCTTTTCTCAGCACTGCATTTTACTTCTGCAGCTGTGGCAAGGTGGGCAGAAAATCGAGGAAACTTTCTGCTTTCTACTCCTGTGTTAAACAGTGCTGTTTACTGCAATACTGCTTAGCAAGCTCTGTGATGGGCATGGATAGAAACTCTTGTGTTGTAAGCAGAAGAAACAAAATTCTGTGAAGGAACAGGAAAAACAATGCAATACAAATGCCAATAAAATGGGTTCTTAGTGTCTACCCTAAGCAGTTATTTAGTGATTTCTATAACTTTTAATTCCATTTTCTTCATAGAGTAAATAATGATACTAACTGTTGAGCTGCTGAGAAACACTGGAAGGAGTTTTTATCTCGTTTTCCTCAATATTTCATCTGCCTTTTCTTTTATTAGTGCATAAAAAAGCATACCTGCACAAACTTCTTTAACTTCTTTTTTAAGATGTACTTGATTATTTTGTGTATTTTTCCCCAGTTGTGTATTTTTCACCTTTGAAAGTTAGGTTTGATTAGATTATGTTGCTGTTTAAATTATATGAAAAATATTCTAAGAAGAAGGGAGATGAGTAGGAATGTATAATGGACATGGAGTAGTCAGTCAGCCAGTGTCTTATTTATTTTGGTTCTCTCTGCAGCTTCTGAAAAGATGAGCTGCAGGCTGACATATTTTAACTCGAGTCACTCAGATCTTGCTCTTCTCCTGTGATATGTCTTTGTTATCTTCATAAGAAGTCTTGTCGACTAGAAGTCCACTGTAGCTAATTTCCAATTCGTAAAATATAGTATTTTCAATCCATTTTGCTTAATTATTGCTGTAGGGCAGTTTTTTTGTAGGCAAATTTGATAAGAGCGTTATCTAAATGAACATTTTTAGAAGTACCGTAATATTTGGGGTGTTTTTTTTCTTGCTGAGTGTCACGTTGTCTGAATAACTTTTACTGTGTTAATATCTTAATGTGTATGAAATAGGTCATTTAAATCAGTCTCTAGGTTTTTTTTAAAATCCCTACAGTATCAAATCACTTGCCTGATCTTCAGTTGCAGTTGACCTAGTTATTCCACTTCTTACGTTGGTAAGGTTTTTTCTTTTGCTTATTTATGCTGAATATTAATTGTTTTTTCTTGAAAATGTAGTTATGTTTTGTGACATACATAAGGCCAGCTTCAACATCAAATCCAGTAAAGGCATGGACATATCTAAGGCAGCGCCTGACAATAAAATTATGTATACTGTCTGGTCTGTACAGGCTGGAATTGATATTTAAAATTATAGAACTCCATTGCATATTTGTAAGCATATCATTGCAAGTCTGAGTATAATTACAGGCTTTTAAAATCTGTTTGACTGCCCATAGATGCTGGAAGGTGTCTGTCTTAATAGAAGAGCTAAGGATAACTTAAATTTAACAAGTATGCTTTTTGCCCTTTTAAGTTTCTGAAATGCAAAAAGGAAGTTGGACAAAATGGCTTAAAAATCTGACAGATAATTTACAATATTTAAGTAACTTCTAAAATTTTAGAGAATATTTAGCAAATTAACTTTCATTGTTCCTTAACTATCTCACATGCCAAATCTCCATCCAGTTCTTAAAAAAAAATAATTTCCAACTTGTTTTGTCCTTTCCAACTCCTTTACCAGAGGATGTACTCTGGAACAGTCACACAAAAGCTGCATTTGAGTAGCGAGTATGTTTGCATGGAGGAACATCCACATCAGCTTGAGGGTCAGCAGCCTGCTGCTGGAGTGAGGATCTCCATGTGAGCCATCTCCTGCTGCTGAAACATACACTGACCTGTTAGAGAGGTTAACAGCGAGGTCCCGGTCCTGGGAGGGAACAAGACAGGAAGCTGTCTGGGAACAGCTGCCTGCTTTGCCTTTAGCATCTTGACTGCAGCAGTCATAACTCCCATCTTCTGCAATGGAAGGGGTAGTTACTGGTTGAGTGAGGGTAGAGGATTCTAGTCGAAGTATCTGCACAGGACTTGGGAGACTTGGTCATATCCCTTACGTTTATGCAATAAGGCAGTTTCCTTTCTTCCAGAAGAAGCAGTGCTGAGAGTCTGAGGGCAGAGGGATGGTTTTGGTAAATTTACAGGGGCTTTAACTATACGGTGCCATGAATACTTGTCAGCATTAAGTTGAACAGTTGTGAGATTCTGCTTCAAAATACGAGCACTTGGCAGTATTGTCCTTTCAGACTTTCTCTGTAATCCTTTGAAGAGCAGGGCTAGCCACAGAAACCAAAAATGAACTGTTTGAAGCATTTGAACAGTGTCTCTTTTATAATACTAAAAAGTGAGGACATCATGTGTGAAACTGTTTAATTTGGCTTAGGAAATTACAAATTCTATTACACTGTTTTTACCGTGCAGCCCAAAGGAGAGAAGCCGATCTGTGTCAGAGCATTTGCATCTTGCCAGGGTCAAGTCCCACATGACCACTTTGGGGCTGTGCATCCTGCACCCAGTCCTCCCTCTTCATTGTCTTTATACACAACCTGTCATGTATCTCATTGAACTGACACACATGCATACCTTTTCTTCCTAACCACGTCAACACATCAGAAGAGGCTGTTGGGGGGTGAAAGGGTGGCAAGAAGCAGCTGCCAGACCAATTCACATTGCTTGTGCTTTTGTCTTATGTACCTTCAGAAAACACTGTGGTGAGGAGAACCATATCCAGTTACCCTGTTGGTTCCTGCCTTGCCAGCGGCTCTGTAGTAGACTATTACAAACTAATTAGGTATTTTATGTGACAAGCATCTCACCAGGTCTGCTCAGAGTAGTACAGAAGGAGCCCACGCTGCTTCATTTGCATTCAGTTTACATTTGTGATCATCATTATTGTGATTCTCCCCCGTGCTCTGCTTTTCCTTTGTCAGTTCTTTAATGCATTGTTTCATGAGTTTTGGTACAAAATGGTACTGTCAAGGAAAAGTAATCCTCTTGGTGATTATATGAGTTTCCAACCAAGCTGCTTTGTAGGTTAATAGAATGTTTTTGAATTTAAAAGCAATTGGATTGTTCTGTATTTTCTGTCCGCTTCACAGAATCACTAAGCTTACTTTCCTGTTACTTTTGCTAATTTTTTTGTCAATGTACAAACTAATGAAATTGCCAGATCTGGCTTCCTGGAGAAGGTATGTATATTCTTGAAAGAGTACAAAGTGAGTGTCTCCTGTGTTGTTAACATCTGTCCTGCTTGAGGCAATAAATACACAGTACATGCTATCAAGCAGTATCAACGCTGTGCATTTGACATTGAACAGCTGTCTGTAACAATGCTTTCCCTTTCCAGTACTGCTTCAGGTAGAAGAGGGTAGGTCATCACCTCAATTATATGCAAGGGCGGCAATTTTCACTCATCTTGTTTCCTGTTGTTTACAAATTACAGGAGTCTGGTATCTGGAACTGTGTGGCATCTAAACTCATGGCACTTGGCTTTGTATGAATATTTAGCAACTTTAAAAGCTCTATGACAAGCGACCTTTTCCACTGGTTAAAATACATGAAATGCAACCTCTTTCACAGGAAATCCACAACCCACAGTGTGGCCTACAGCCCTTGAACAAATCTTGTTTGGTATGATTGTATAAAATCACTACTAATGAAATTACAAATACGTGTTTCTAGGAATGCACACTCACTGGCAAGGCAGTAATAGGAAAAGATTTCAAGGGGGAAAGGAAAATATTATTTTTTTTCCATGTCAAGACAGATCTTGTTACTGAGGATACATTTTGAAGCCTTGTAGTAATGAAAGGGCAATACAAAACCAAAAATAGAGCCAAAGCTAATGAAAATGCTTGTCTGGCTTGAAATGTATATGTAAGGAGAAGCTGCTGCTTTTTCTGACCCCTTGAGCAACATTTATGTACTCTCATTTAGATAGTCAGAGTAACTAAGTGGTCCAGGCAGCCCATGAGATGGAACCAAACCAGTGGGTCAAATGGAAGTGAAAATTGCACTGTGGTGCTTTCTTGGTGAGTTTATAGCTGTTGCAGTGTAAGGGGATGACAATTTCTGCTGTGCATGTAATCAAAATATTACAAGAATTGCTTTGTAAGTGGTGTTTGTAAATGCTTCCTTGGTCAACAGCATCAGGATTAGGCACCGAGTTTTTCAGTCATGCCTGATTTGAGGCTTTTTGGATTACTTCTGGTGCATAGAAGCATGCAGCAGAGTTTTAAGGAGGGCTAAAAATGCTAGGTCACTTCTCTGTCCCGTTTTCCAGCATCAACAGAAACAAGGAGCTTATACTTGGGAATGTCATGGTACAAGATTGGGAGTTTGACAGCAAAACGAATTGGCAAGGGCCAGATCTGTAGGCAGCTCTGCTCAGTGTACGTTTCTTTAAGTACTTCAGCACTGAAGGGTGCACTTGGCTTCTTTATGAGATGGAGAAATTTGTTACCCGCTGTGTCAGCATAGGAGAGTTACTGGCCTAGGCTCTCTGGAGAAGCACTGGCAGTGGACCTTAGGGGGCTGCACACTGGTTGCTTAGAAGTGCCATCATACTTAGTGGTCCTGGAGGGTTTTGCAGTCTAGAACTGAGTATAGGGCTGATTAACTGCACAGAAGAGTTCAGATTCATGTTGTCTTTCCTCTTCTCCTCATTTGAATCCTAAGTAAATGAATTTCAAAGTCTAACTATACACACTTGAAAACAAATACATATCTTTGCTCAAGAACAAGTGCATAAACATTACAAATACTGACTGCGAGTACCTGAAGTCATTAGTGGAAAGGAAGTGTGTTTTATTAGAAGGTCTTGAGAGTACTCGGGAAGAGAACGTTCATTTGAAGATGCAATTTAGAGGTAGGAAGAAAGATGTCTGTAGATCCAGGACAGTCCTTGAGACAGCAGAGAAGCAGAATTCCTGAGCTGTTTTTTCTTGTTGTCATTTCTAGATCGCTTTGCCTTTTCATATTCCTGTTCCTTCTTCCTTGCCATCATCCCATCTTCATAGGAACAAGTACATTATACTCCTATCAAAGAAATGCAACAGATTCCAAAATACCTTTGAAATTCCTCAAACAGCATTGTTGCCATCGAAGTGAGATGGAATTCCTGGTGTTGATGCTGTGTCTAAGGAGTTCTAATACACGCTTTCAAGTGCTGCCACCATATTGGTATCTTGTTTTCTTCATTGTTGCTTCTGTTGCTTTTCTTTTTGAACAACAAGTTGATTGAATAATACCGTATTATAATTCTGTATTAGGTTGGTTTCCTGTTTTATTCAGGCCTTAAAGCCCTTTGTGTGCTGTGCTGTAGGGTATTGTCTGCTCCTAAAGGGACAGCATGGAATGATATAAATGCAAGAAAGATGTTTAGGTAGTGTTCAGACAGTTTTAGAGTTCCTGGATGGCAGTGTATTCTGTCTGTTGTGGCTAACATTTAACAAGTTCTTGAGTGAGCATTTTAGTTTCCTCTTTCTAAATGTGTATCGTGTTGAGTGAAAATTAAAGTCTTTCTAATGAGGAGCAAAATGGTTTGTAGATAATACAGATGAGATAAAGAATAGCCTTTTTTTAGTACTGAAATTGGAATTATTTGATTTCTTTCCAAATGCAGATATATTGAGACACATACAGGAGGAAATGTTTAATGCTAAACCTTTTCAGGAGAACTGCTTGTTGCAGCAGCGAGGAGCTTCTCTTTTGGAGTGAATTGTTTTGCCAAGGGTACTGTAGCCAGGCAGACTCAGGTAAGCTGGTACAGTGTGGTCTGAGAACAGTATAACAAAGAGCAGAAGTGCATAGAATCATAGAATCATTCAGGTTGGAAAAAAACCCTAAAGATCATAGAGTCCAATGGAGGCAGTAAAGGCAATTAACAGCAATAGAGCAGCAAGGAAGTGTTGGTCATTGAGAGTTAACTGAAGCTGACGTGAACCTACAGAGATTTTTTGGGGTAAGGATGAGGATGTTTAACATGCATGGAAGAAATGCACTGTGAGAAGCATTATGCCACATGATGCAGTGCTTTGTTCTCAACCTGGTATCTGAAAAGTCATTCTGAAAAGCTCTTGAAAATTCAAGTGTAGCATAATTTGAATTTAATTTTTTAGTGGTGCTTTAAAATCCACATTACCATTTCAAATAGCAATTGTATGCTTCTGTGGCCTTGAGGGAGTCACAAAGAGCTTGGAGCCACCTTTGACTTCTAAGACTGAGGCCTGCGATGCCTGCCTAGGACAGAGTACACTTGTGTTTACTGCTTTTTGAGGGGAAGACCTTGACTGCGATCAAGGGGTAAACCACAGACCAAGAGCAGATCTTTCAAAGATGTGTGGAAATAGTAAGACAGAGGAAGGATATAACAACAACAACAAAACCCTCAAAAAAGGCGTCTAGTATATCTGTTCTTTATGGATAGACAGAAGCATTGTTCTAAACCCTTTCTTCCCTTCTTTGCAATAAAATAGTTTGTTTTCAAAACATTCAAATCCAACATAACCCAGCTTTGAATTTGTTGAAGTAACTTGAATATTTTTGTTAATGTGAGTATTTATAAAGATGCTCAAAACTTGAAAATTTGACAGACTTCTGGCTTTTTATAATGATGTGGCTTCAGACAATGGAGAAAAATCAGCATTCTGTTTTTCCCAGTGTTTTCTGAAGCACTTCAGTAATGTGCTTTCAGCGTTAGCTTTTTTTTTTTTTTTTTAAACTAAAGAAAGAAATAAGAATTGTGGACCAAACATGAGTCAGCCTATAAAACTGTAAAAAGAGCTTTGCAGCTCGAAATCAAAGTCCTATTACTTTAGTATGTGTCTTTATATAAAAATAAGCATTTCCCATTTTCAGAGTTATGTGGAATTGGCATCTGTTTAATTCTTTCACAGAAGTTACAGGGTAGGGAGAGTGTGAATTTTAGGAAAACTGTAGGTTATTATTGCCACTGGAAACAATATCCAGTAATGTGATGCTTTACCAGCAGGTGCAAAATTAATCTGCCATTGTACATGTACAAAATATGTTAATATCTTCATATTACCTCACAGCTTCCGAAAAGAAAATTATTCTTTCACTTTGTGGAAATAAATTTATAATATTTTAAAAAAGTAATGATCAAGTTACATAGTGTCGCCGTTTCCTTATCATTTGCACCTAATTCGTACATGTCCATTAAAATACTCTTTCCAGTGGCGTTTTTTTGGGGTGTGTGTATGGGGTTTTTATTTGGTTAAAGAATACTCTTTACTGAGTGTAAAAATGTTTGGAATATGTTGAGAAGAAACCCTTTGGGCTAGAAAAGTGTCTTTTTAAATTTGTCCCACAAAATCCTTTTCAAGTTTAATTGACAAGTTTAATTGACTTAAACTGTGTAAAAGTTACCATTTCATTTTTGCTGATTGTTTCTCATAGAAGTCCTGGATTTTTTTCCCAAACACTAATCGATTATAAGCATTCAGATTTAAGGTCAGGTCATTAAATGCCAAGCAGATAATACTCTTGGGCACTGCGGGGAGAGCAAGCAGTCCAGATGCTGAAATAATGCACTTGGGAGAGAGTGCTTGGCTGGGCTTTCTTCTAGTCTTGAATCTAGTACAGGGAATCAGCTGTGTACTCTCCACTTTCTGAAGGTTAATAATCTGCCCCTAGGCAGATGAATGCTTCATATAAAACAGGAAAAAAATTTCCAGAGAGTAGAAGATAAAGCATGCTCCTGTACTAGCAGAAGGATGGGTGAGGTGACCAAAAAGGATTTTTCCAATGATTTTTGGATTGTAATTAAAATCCCTATTCAAACTTGTAAATAAATAAATAAAAGTTTATATTTATATATGTATATAGTGAGGGTCTGCAGATGTGCGAGTGACAATGAAATCTGTTTGCTTAAATTCCGTGACTTTTGTCTGTTGGCTGCATAGCTCCTGGAAACCAGTCTGCAAAGGGGCAGAAAATCCTTGACTAAGAAGGAAAATGTTACCTTTGAAACAGGCATCACAGGGAATAGCACAGTATGGGACTGAGTTTCCTTGGTTGCTCTTGTTAGAGTGTAGGAGATGTTTTCATTCTGAAATTACTGATGCAGACTCTAAACCTGAAAGTTGCTTAACCAGAGTGGTTTTGCATGTGGTTAGATGCCTATGTCAACAGTTGTCAAGTGTACTTCAAGGCAAGCATAAAAGCAGTGGAACAAACTGTGATTGCAGAGATGAACCTTGGAAATAAAAGCAAAACAAAATGCTCTCCTCCTGCTGGCTGTTGAGAAGTATATTGATTCTCCCTCTAAAGCCATCGAAACCCCAAGTGTGTGTTTTCTTCTTTAGTAGGTGGAAGAAAGGCTGGCAAATGCAGTTCACCGCCGTCTTAGTTGTGCCAATATGTTTGTAAAGCTACACTGCAAAATGGATCCCTGAAACTAATTAGAAAATGAAACAAAACCGATGGCCTAGAGGTTTCTAGAAATCATGAGAGCTTACGTTTCCAGTGGGCCCTACAAAAAAATTGCACTGACAGAAGGAAAGAGGCAGCGGTTTGCAGGTGGTTATGAGTTGTCAGCATGAGGAGGGGTGTGACTTAGCAAAGAAAATTAAATTGGAAACTGTGCCCTGTTTTTAACCATTACACTTCTTTTTCAAGGTTGTTGGACTTATACTTACCAAAATAGCAGTAGTTTCCCAGATATTAGTAGACAGTCTTCAGACTAACATTTTACTTGTGGACAAATGTTATCCATTTATTAGGTGTGGATAAAAGTGAGAGTCTTGTATGTGTATGTTTGTGCCTTCATTATTGCTACCAATACAAAGGTCAGGAAGACTTTTGGTAAGCTCATAAAACTTAACTGTTTTCGGAGGCAGAAATGGACTTGCATGGAATTTATGAAGGTTGATGCATTTGCATTTCTTGTTAATGAAATCAAGAGATGGAGAGACAAATATTTCAAGAATACCTACAAATTTTAAAAGCAGGAAATTACTAAGCATTTTGGTTTTAGTGGTTCTTTTTTGTAATTGTGTTTGAACATGTTTGTCTGAAGTGCTATTTGATTAGATTTTTTTTCTGTTACTAGTAGTGTCATTCATATGCTCAACCTTAAAATAATATTATTTTTACTCCAAGCGATCCAAGTTGCAAAGAGCTTTATGCATAAAGTTTGCACACAGAGTTTTACAGATGGTGAGCTTATCTCATGCTACTGTATCTGTTTTAAAATAATTTTCTCTTGTGTCCATACATAAGCCAAAGAATACAAAAAGAAGAATATGATTTGTAAGTAAAATATAGACAACTAAAAGATACAGGTATTAAATAGCAATTATAAGAAAGTTACCTGATAGTAATTCACATGTATTATGAAAGAGAAAATAGGAGGGGGAGAGGAATGGAAATTACGGAAATGTCAATATGGAACACATTTAGAGCAGATATTATGCACATTAGTAACAGCTAAGAGACAATTGCCAAGATAGTTTTGGGTAAAGGATCAAGAGTGACATGGAATGTATGAAATTGACCAAGGCAGGAAGTGAATGGCGGAGGAGCAAAACCTTTGAACTGCAGGAATTAGCCTACCACTTTGTTTTCTCAACTAGTAATTGATTTGTAGGAAATTGATGTAAGGAAATCACAGAAATACAGGATGTTGTAACGTGTGCAGTAATACAGAAAGTAAAAGATGATGAAGTTATGAGGAAAAGATAAAAAGGAATAAAGTGATTAAGGCAACTACTACTGAAACTCAGATTCTTGTCTAAGCTGATAGTGATTATTATCAAAAGGATTTCAATGTTTTCAATTAGTATTTTAAATAAGATTTTCGTGTTGGAGGGGAAAAAGTTGAGAACATCACTGAAAATGGCTAAATTAAATTTGGAAGGAACAGTTTATGTGGTTCTGTAGCAGGAAGGTTTAAAAGAGATTTAAATTTTCACATCGTGAAAGTGCTGTCCTTTAGTAAGATGTTAGAGGTGGACATTTCTAGGGAAGCTATATGTTGAAAATGCTCTGTGAAGCAAAATACTTGGCCTTTCAGAGCTACAGGGAGAGTGGTGATGGCTGGGCCAGATGATCTCTCTCCAGTTACGGAGAGATTTCAGCTATAAAGATGTAACTAGACTCTTCTGCAGAGTCCTGAAAAAAGCTGAATAGAGTCATGACTAATTTTGTATTTAATCTGCTCTGTTTTGTTTAAACAAGAAAAGTAGGCAAGAACACCAAGGTTCCAGAGAGGGTCAAAGGTGGGACCACCCTTTTAGAGGAGGAAAGCAACAGAAATATTAAATCCACAAATCAAAGTGTCTCTTTCCTAGGTAAGAGTTGCACTTAGCTTTTGTGAAAGATTCCTAATTTGTTTTGGCCCTTTCTAAAAACCATACGATTCTAGTCAGTTTGTCACATTTTCCATTCTGGGTATTATGTTAAGATGCCCAAGTGAATTTTCATTAGAAATGCTACTTAATGAGAGATGTAGGAAAGTGCTATAGCATTGCAGATGAGTTCTTCACTGAAATTGATTCTCATTAAAATCACCCAGTCTCTACTAGATAACGGAAAACAATGAGTTGCTCAGAACCTGGAAGACTTGGGATCAATGTCAAGTGTTAACCAGTATTACTATAATTAGCATAACCTGGGCATTATATTAATTAGGTAAAACATGCACAATGAGGAGCACTGAAATGAGATGAAACCAATATACTGGATAAAGGACCAGAGGCAATAGTAGCTTTGTGCCTGGAGTGCAAGTTTTGTAGTATTCCACATTTAATATTCTACAAAAATAGCATTTGGGCATATATTTGTGGTTGCAGTTACTTTAGGAAAAATTTGTAGTGCAGGAAACAAACAGTTTGGGACCTGGATTCTGACCTCTTGTCACTCTGTGATTATTGACTTAGTTTATTTTAAGATTTATAGTGGTGATTTAAGTTTGTTTAGGACCAATAAGCAGAGTAGCGTTTCAAGGAAACTTTGTTTTCTTTTACTTCTATGAACCTGTAATCTGATTTCACATTCGGTGAGTGGGACATGAAGATTATATGTTAAAAGTAATAGTGCATTTCTGAAAAACTTCAGTATTTTAAATGCTAACCTCAATTTGCTGCAGATTTGTCTCTAAAATCTGCAGTATTCTGCATTGGGAAAGTACACTATTGTGATAGGCAACTTTTATGAGTAATTTCCCTAAGGTCTGAAATCAGTAGTGCGTTTTTTTTGTGTTGTTGCTTTGTGTCTAAATAAGTTACACATTTATCAATTCCTTTTGACCAGGATCCATCTTTGTTGTACGTCAAAATAGCAGGTTTTTGCCACAATTTGAAAATGTTCCTTCAGACTATTGCTAAATGCAGTTCTTGATTTTAGTCTAGCCCTTTCATATTTTCTCATACCAGTATTTTAATGTGGTAACTGATATGCCTTGTAATTCTGCAGTTCTTTCCTTAGATGCTGATTTTAATACAGTGCTAATGCTCTGTAGAAAAAGCTGTGGAAGATCTGACTTCTGTGTAGCTTTGCCCCTCCTGTTCAGAAGTAACAAACAGCAATATTCTTTGTTTTAATACACTGCTAAAACTGCGTGTTGTCTTACCTTCAGTGGGTCAGGCTGTGTACCTAGTTACACCTACACCCAAGTTGCAGTGTGACACAGGAATGACCATAAACCTGTGGGCCATTGCTGGCTCAGTGCTGCTTTGTAAACAGATGTACAGGCAGCAGGTTGGTGTGCTAAGCCGTCGTTTGGATGCACAGTCCCCAGTACTTCAACATGCTCCGTCCTGTGGCACCAGGGACTGCGCCTGTATGTTTGCAGTGCCTCCCCAAGCAAGTCAGATGTAAGGGGTTGTGGTGATGTGCTTTCCCTTCAAGGTATAGTCAAAGCACTTACCTTCTTTCAGTCCACTGCAAACACTAATGTGAGAATGGTGAATGAAGATGGAGAAGCCAGACAGCTTGCTAGGGAAAGTGGAGTGGCGGATGGCTGCATTTCTGAGGCTGTCTTGTGTACGTAGCGTGTTTTTTTAAACCGATTAGAAGATGGTCTGTAAAACCAAAATGTACAAGCCAGTTATTAGACTGAATTCACATTTAGTTTCATGAAGTGTAAGGAACAGAAATATGGTTTTAAAATGTGATATAGCTATATTTAATAAATTGAAAAAGTTTATAGATAAAATGTAACGTATTAATTACTGTCAGGCTAAGCCCAAAGGCAGGGTTTTTCTGGGACACTTTTATCTTCTTTTAACAGTGGTATTCTGCCAGTGGAAGGTACTACTAAAATTTCACATGAAACTGCATCCTAACCTGCAGGTGATGTTGTGCTCATTACAGAGCATAGCAGGAATAATAACACTTTTGCCTTTCTCACTTATGTAATCTAAAAATTATGTTTTGTTTAAAGGAAAAAGTACCAAGCACAGAAATGTTCTACCTCTTGCTTCTAATATGTGCCCCCCTCCCCTTCAGGTCTTGTCAATTTTATCAATTCAATACTTAAATTAAACTCCTGAAAAAAATTAGGAATGCATAATTAACCCTTTCTTTATCATAATTAAACAGTCTTTGCAGTGGAGTAGGGATCTGGGTATTTTTTTCTTTTCCTCTCTGTCGGTGCTCTCAAAGACAAAATAGACCTTTTAGGTGTACAACTTAAACAGTAGCAGGCAGTTGTGGATTAGGAGAGGAATTACATTTTGAGAAGAATGCGTTTGTGAATAAAGTCTGTTGGAATTCTGACATACTGTTTCCAGTATGATTTCTATGTGTAGATTGTTAAAAGCTTTACAAGAAAAAAAAAATCTCAATTCTTTAATCTGAAACAGACTAATGCACACAGAGGTAGAATATTAGCAAAAGATCTTGCCACGCATTGACCGTAAGTTCAGGCATATAACCCAAGTACTTTCTGCTGGGAAGCAGGATGACTTCTTAATTCTAGTTCTTGTGAATAGAGGGGGGACAAGGGTATTTGGAGTGTGTGTTGGAACAGTTGATGCAATCTGAACTGTTCTTACACTGTCATATACTTTGAAATAATAAATAAGTGTGTCTGAGACACAGCCAATACTTCAAAGTGAGAAATCCACACATTCTTTTATTGTCTTTTAGTTTTGTTCTGTAGCCATTGTGCAGGTCTGGACTGTATTGCAGCTTACTTCTTGAAGTCTTACTTTTGGCAATACAAATATGACACACACATCAGACTGGTGGGTGAGTGGATGAGTGGGTTTTGACAATTACGATGTTTATGGCATAATTAAAAACAGTGTAAGTGAAATTTAAGATATACATCTCAGTATGGCTATATTTTGTAAAATAAGGTTTTATAGAAGCAGAGAATCTGGAGGTGGAAGAGGTGGATAGAGGATGGAGCTGAGCTAGTCCTAAAATTTCTGGGGTGTGTTGCCTTGCTTTCTCCAAGAGCTGCTTTCACAGAAGCCATTTGTGCCTACATCAGTGTGGCATACAGGCAGGAGATGTTTTAGAGCTACTTGTGGCGTAGGAGTTCTGGTGCTTTCTGACAACAAGGCATAATTTTTAGAGTAGTTTTAACCAAATACATAATCCTGTCTTTCAAGTCTTTGGATGCCAAACATACTCATTATTGTTTGAATAATTTATTATATACACTGTCATCAGGATATCAAGGTTATAGAAAATATTTCTTATGAAGAAAGATTCCCTATGTAATGGGAATCTTTCTGCATTATTATTAGCCTTATATTCTTGGTTATTTTCATGTTTGCCAAGGCTCTGTGGCCAAATTTCATACTTACCATATTCCAGATACATTCAGTCACCAGTGTAATCAGTTCTCTGTATTTCTGCTAGTAATTTTTAAAAGAAAATAATCCAATAGATAGCTTGCATGTTGTAAGCAAAAAGCTTGTGTAAGTTATTTATTTTTTCTTGATGAATTTTTTTTTTTTTTTTTTAATGAGCAAGAGACTAATTCATTCCTTGTGCTTCATCAGCCCAACTGGGCTGGTTTATTAAATCATGTCCATGATACCCATGACATTGGAAAAGTCATAAAAATTTCAAATGCCGTCTGCTGTCACTTTAAATGACTATTGTCCTAATGGGGTAAATGAGAGGAACCAGAAAGAAATATGCTACATGGATAATTAAAAGTCTTGGGGTTTTTTGTTTGTTTGTTTGTTTGTTTGTTTGTTTTCCTTTCTGGTGTTATATTTAGTTTAGAAGGCTTCGTTTGTATTTTGAGAAGCCAGGTTTGATAATTCAGATAACCTGGGTAACCTGAATTCTTTGTTTGGAATATTGGTTTTAATAATTGGCATTTATATTCATTTCCAGACCACATTTTGGCCCTTTTGCAGAAAGCACTGAAGAGCTTCCTTAGTGCAACAATATAAAATCCAAATGTATTTGTGAAGGTGCTGTAGTAGCAGTCTTGGAGGAATACTGTTTCACTGTGTCCTGAAAGATACTTATTAATTGGTGTTTAGAGGGAGTAAGCCCTTGTTTCACAAACTGCGAATATTTGGGAACAGGATACGTGATTTAGAGAAACTATGAATAACATGGCAGTTCTGGTGAATTTAGCAGGTTTTTTTGGCTGAAGGACTTTTTTTTGTTGTTGTTTTTTGGGTTTTTTTTTAATACACTTTGATTATGGAGGGACCATAAAACATCGAGGGAACTCTGAGCAGAAATTTTGTGCCCAGTGGAGATACCCAAATACAACTTCCCTCCAAAATCCTATGAGTAGTCCATTGAGCAAAATAATTGCATGCAGCACTGGCTCCAAATAAAACAGTTGTCTCTTATTTACCCCTTCACTGTGGCCTCTTCAGCTGCAATTAAAGCATGTGTTAAAATCAAGTGAAGTGCACTACTGGAGGACGCATGTGGAGACTTTCTTTTTGTAATCAAATACTACAGCTTAACAGCAAAGACTGCATAAAACATTTTAGCATGACACTGTTTTTAATGTAGTGTTTTAGTTTTTTCCTAGTATACAAGCACCAGATTTTCTGCACCTTGTTTTATTTTGTAGTAGTGGCAATGTAAAAGGTTAAGGAACATTTTCACCTAGAACTGTATGTTTCTGATGAACTCCCATGTTCCCATAGCAATTTTAGTAACCACACGCTGTTTTACTGGAAGAGTGACTTGAGGATATTGCCTGATCTCTCTCTGCCTCCCATGGTAAACCTTCTGTTTGTTTTGTGAATTTAGTAGTCAGAGGTGCGTGATAAAACTTGCCATCTCTTACTTAATGACACTTCACAGCCAGTAAGACTGCCAAACTGCCATACAACTTTCCTTTTTACTTCATTAAGCAACACAGAAGAACAGATCACTACAATTATTTTCTACTGTAATGCCTCATATTGACTGAAACATCTAAGTCTTAAAAATAGATAAGTACTATAAAATAAAAGGCTTTAATGGAAGAAGGGACATCTTCACAGCTCCAGATGGGTCTAAGGTGAGGGGAAAAGTGCAGCAAGACCCAAGTCAAGAAAACTGAGCTTTTTTAAATAAGTGAAGCATGAGTGGGAGATGGGGGAGAAAAGGTTAAGCTATGTTTTCTGTAGTAGGTTATACTAGAAATAAAATACAGGTGTTTTTTTCAGCAAAACCACACTAGAGGAACAAACTGGAACAAAATGTTTCTGCTTTCCCTACTGGCAACAGTTAAACTGTAGTGACACTTAAAATAATCTGTGTGCTATTTTGCAGAGAACATTACTGTCTCAAAAGTCTTTTAATAACTGGCTGACCGGCTGCATCTTTGATGTTTTAAAGGTAAGGAAGCAGTAGGCTGATACTCCTTCTCACATTTCAAAATTACTTGCAATATAGATTGTTTTCTTGTGGTTATGGAGTTTGTGATTTCTCCTGTGTTTTCTGGTTTTCAACAGTTGTAAATACAAAAAACCAAGCACATTTCCTTCTCTCTTCCTGCCTTCTGTCCAACAACAAAAAAAAGTGAAAACCCCCAACAATTTACCTATAATAGTGGTTTGGCACATGGTATCTTATTAGTTAAAAGGCAGATAGACTCAATGTTTGTATTACACTAGCTTCAGGTCAGACAAAAAGAGAAAGAAAAGGAGGTAAAAGGTGGATAGGGAAAGAGACCATGTGCTCTCTGTGCAAACCATTGTATCCATGGAGGATGCTTCTGTGGCCTTGGAAGAAGCCTACACGTCAGTGAGAATAAAACCTGATATCCACAGTGGCTGTGAATTTTTATTTACATATATGGGTTTGAAAAGTGTGGTTTTTCTGTTGTGGGTGGGACCACAGTTTATGACTAAAGACTGTGGTGTTGGTGGTGTTAGCTGAGCTTGTGTCTCAATGAGAACTTAATATTTTGCTTGTGAGTTCAGATTTCACTGGAAATTAGTGAGTTCTTGTGATGATGTGTTTGCAGAAAAAAATTACCACTACAGTAGGCATACAGTGTGACCTCACAAACTGGGCAGCACTTAGTGGGGGAAAAAAAGATAACCTGCCATTGTTTGTACAGTTTTTACATTGCATTGAGGACAGATAGCTTGGAAAAGCAGGGGATAAATATGTAATTACTTGGTTTTTCTCTTGTCCTGTAAGATGATTAAGTTCTGGAGCTTTGTGCTTATACTTTTTTGTTGGTCCTTCACTCATTGCAAATGAAAGAAGACCTGTGTTACTTCTTAATTTATATGCTGATGGACCTCCAGCCAGCTGTTTTCAGTGTGGAATGGAGAGCATACAGATTACTTCTACAATATTGCCTGAAAATACTCCGGAATGCACTGCTTTGGGGTAGAACACACTGAAATACTCTTGCACTTGAAAATTAGAGCTCTGTAGTTCTCATTACTTCTGTCCTTCAGGCAAAGCGGGACGAAGACAACATTGGAGATAGGAGTTTCACAGAAAGTAATTGTAAATTATTGTCCTGAATTTTCAGTATTCCTTTATTTGTGTTTTTGCTTTTTAACCTACTTATCAGTTTAAA
The DNA here is from genome assembly GCF_023634155.1 of Falco peregrinus. Classification (NCBI taxonomy): domain Eukaryota; kingdom Metazoa; phylum Chordata; class Aves; order Falconiformes; family Falconidae; genus Falco; species Falco peregrinus. Next base: position 17,822,448 of record NC_073739.1, read on the forward strand.
TTTAGGTGACGATTTCCTAAGTGGTGTCTCAGTTGTCAGGTTCGGTTGTGGCCTTCTTATAAAATAACGTTAACTTTGAAAAGATGACATTTTCTTGTGTGAGATTTCCTCCCTTGTTCTAGCTTGATATATCTTGCCCTGAATCTCTGGCCATTTCAACTTACTTGTCCAACACAGATGTGAACTATTGAAAATACTGAAATATATGAATTGAAAATGCTGAAATTCAGCTTTGTGTAGCAAGCTGAGCCATGATTCAATAAGTAATCAATTTCCCCAGTTCTGCATTGAATTAGTCTAAGAGGAAGCTACTGGGAATTCCCCTCTGCTTTATTTTGGGATTCTCCCTGCATGATTTTGTATCAGGACCCACAGAGATCACTTCAGTGAGCAATTGGTTAATGTAATTAGTAAAGTAGACATACATTCAAGTTCTGCATTAGCACTAATGAAACCACAGAGGCTGATTATATTCTGCTGCTGTGACAAGAAAAAACAGGAAATTATTTGTTGTGATTTCGAAGAAAATGTTGAGTAGGTGCAAAAAAATATCATTACTGTTACTGTGATAAAGACGTTACTATGTTGATTCCTTGTTTGGGGCAAATTCCATAAAACATACAGATATATATTTGTGCTGATTGACCCAGCAATAATTTGGAGTACTCATGCAGCACCACAGTGCTGCAGTGTATACAGTGGAAGTGGGCAATGACACTGCAGAGCAAAAGGGAGCAAGATTTTTGTACAGAAGATGACCCGTGAGGGTTTTCATGTTAAAATACTGGATGACATTTACATACCATGTGACTTAGTCCAACAACTTAGTTTTTTAGACCTGCCAGATATTCAGTCACATTTGTTAAGAAAATTTAAAACAACAAACTGGAACCAAACCCACCATCAAACTTTTGGATTATTTTCATTTCCTTGCTTCAAGAGGTTTTTAAAAAAATCAGTTACTCCCCCCTTCTGCATCCAGGAAAGGGATTTTTCTAAAAAAATATGTGGGAAGCCAGTAATAAGGGGTGGCAGTGCTCCTTTAAAAGACATGCAGTACAGTCTGCTAGTTGACTTGAGATATTCAGACTGAAAATGTTAAGCTTTTCATATAGTATTTTTATTATCCCATTATGTTGTTTCTTAATTAAACTCTAAATCAGAGGTTGTTTTAATTACCACTAGGGGTTTAAAAAAAAAGTATAAGCTGATACCTTATTAACATTGCAGTGGTAGTCTGCAGATCTGGTAGCACCAAGGCCAAGTTACAGAGCCTCATTCATTATTGAACAGCAGCTTTTTAGGTCATCACACATTATAAACACTCTACCAGTTTCCTTCATCATAAACTTAAAATGTATCCATTGTGCATGTTTTAGAAATGTTTTGGCTTTAATTAACTCAGCCTGTAGGAGGAAAGAATTGTAAGGTAAGAGGAACAAGTACACAAGTGGTTCCTCGCCGTTGCCAAATTTTACTCAGTATACTAAAGCTTACTTTTGTTATCAACTCACAGAATAATGAAGCAAACCTTAAAAACGAAGACAAAAAGTTTATTTTCACGTTCAGCTATGACTGATGTGGTCTTTCTTATGAATTTGTTATGCTGTGCTTAAAGTACTTCATGTTTTTACAAGTTATAAGTAAGTTTTCTTTTATGAATTTCTGGAATATTAGAGCATGGAAGTACTTTTTTTTTTAAAAAAAACAACAAACCCCTAAGGAATAGTCAAACATTGAGGACTAAGGTAACATTTGCATCTGCGACCTTCCAAAAAACATTGTTATATCAGAGAATCTGCAACACTTTGCCATGATTTGAGATTTGTGTATGGAGCAAGTTTACCTTGCCATGCTTGCAATGTGCAACGCCATGTGAGTGGACATACTTTTGCAGACCAATGCAACACTTGCATTAAGTGCTCATAGTGCTGCAGGCTTTGGTATTTTTAACGTTAATTTTTCAGTTTGTCTTTTTCTCCCAGGTTTTGTGTGAGAATCTTAGGCTTTGTGTCTTCTAAAGAGGAGCGAGCTCTTTTCTCCTTGTTGTCTGAAAGGACAGCGTTCACCATAGTTACCAGACAGAAATACGAGAACTTGCGTACCTGTTTGGAATGTTTCTTTTGAACACCAACATCCATGTTGCTGTTACTGGATTACTCATAAAGAGTGATTCTTTGTAGGAAAACAGTGAATCTTTTCTTGTATGAAGAGGATGGTGGACAAAAATGTTAACATTCAGGTCAGGATTAATTCCAGCTTTTAAAAAATTGAAGCTTTCAGATCAGAGATTCTGTTCTCGTGTTACCTGATTTGCTTCAAGAAGGAAAAAGGTTATTAGAATGTTTATATAGTATGTTAATAAATGATGCTTTGAGCATTGTGATGTCTGGAAGTTGGATAAAGTACTCACTGAAACATAGCTGGACAGTTATACAGATGTTCTCTTGTGCAGGTCTGGCACAGGTTGATATAACTGTCTATTTTATTTTCATTTACAATTTGAAGTGATTGTATTTTACAGTGCAGATAATCTACACATGAAAATCTGTACCACTGGGATAGTGTAATCTTTCTAAAAGAAACACATTTATTTTAATCTGTCAAGACAAGTATTGGAAATATAGCCCCCAACCCCCTTCACTGAAAAATAAGTAATAAATCACTCAAGATTTTTAAAAAATGAAAACAAAAGCTTGAAAAATGCAAATTTTCTCATCAAAGTGAGCATACATGCTGCATGTAGCCTTCATAATACAACAAGCATCTATGTTCTGGTTTCTTCTACTTGTGTTTTGTGTTTAATTAAATTTAATCTGGTAAAGTGTGAAACTGTGGTTTAGGTCTAAGGGACTTCTTAGGTACAGTAAGTTTGAACTGCATGTGGGAAATACTGAACCACACATAAAGAAAACTGCATGTATATCCTATTCACTTCAGTGCAGCTAATCATTTGCAGATACAGGGGGCAGTTTTTAGTCTGGAGAGCTGGTGTTCACACTTGCACCTTTCTGCAGCAGAGAACTGTCTGCTGTTTCATTAATACCTGTTTCAGCCAGGCATTTGTTCTCCTTGTTTGCGCCATTACTGTCACTACCCTACAGGTGGTAAAGTGGTAGAAAATGAACTTTATCATCTAGAGCTGCTAAATATAGTAAGGGGAGAATGGTGCATATTAAATGCTCCTGTTCAAGGTATGTTCAGCACAATTAGAAGTTGGTTTCTAATCAGAGTGTAAGGCTTCAGCACACAGAAAATAAAACCGACTCAGAAAAAAAGCTATATGTGAAGCAAACCCACTTTTGAGCAGGTTTATCAACACACCTAAGCTGCTTATCTCAGTGTTCACCTTTCACAGATGTGTACAGTTGTGGCCTGCTTACTTCTTCCAATTACTTTTAACAGTCTTCTAAATGCCCATAAGCATTGGCTGCTGTATGAAAAAAAAACCCCACAACTCTCCCACAGTGTTCCCAGTTGAAATGCAGTTATAAGTTCATCAGCTTTTTCCTATTGTAGCATCTTCTGCAGTATTTCAGCTTAATTAATTTCAGAACTCTGTTTAAAAGAACACAGCTGTTACTTCATATCCATTGAAGCTTCCACATTGCTTTGAAGTTTTCACAGTATCTGAAGAGTGGGAAAGGAAGTGCTTCATGAAGTTTTGCAACAAAAATATTACAAATATTTTATAAGCTCAATAATGACAGGAGAAAGGGTGGTTTTGCTGGTTGTTTCATTTTTATGTGTACTTTTTAGGAATATACCTTTAACTTCCATGATACTCTTATTTACATTGAATAATAATTTTTTTTTCTGAAATACAGCATGAACATGCATTGTTCAATAAAACACTGATTTGAATTTTAGTTTTATACTGTTCTTATTGTGCATCTTATTCCAGCTCAGCTTTCTATTAATGTTGTATTAGTTGGAATTTAATTCCATACCATTTTTTTTGTAGGAAATACATCAGCAGCTTGAACATACTTTTGGTTTTAGGGTGTTGGGGTTTTTTTGTTTTGTTTTGTTTGTTTCTTTGTAGGTTTTTTTTAATCATCTAAGGAACAGCTGGGTGATCCTAGTCAAATGTATTGGCCTCCAAGTGAAGTTTCATATTAAGTGCAGGGATCATGAAAGTGGTTATGTTTTCAAAAGGAAGAATCCTAGGAGGGAAGCCATGCTTAGTAGTGTCCAGAAAGCAGGGGGTTTTGAATGTATTTGGTTTGTATTGTTTGTACTGTGCAATACACCTTTGTGCTGAGGTATTTGTTATCAAACAGCTTTCACCTCTATCAAGGGTTATGGTTTAGGATTACTGGTCTGGATGCTGTTTGCAACACACTGTTGGTCTCCACTCGCTGCTGTCTCAGAAGTGTCCCCCAAGTCTTTACATCAGAGGGAAAGTCCTAGTCAGACATTATAGGATGCATTGTGTTGTCAAGTCAACTGCCTCATCCCAGTGAGGTTTCTTTACTGGTGCTTCCTCTGGCTAGCTGGCTCTGGTGGTGCCCTGCAGGCTTTCTCTGGCTAGCTGTTTTCTGTGCTTTGAGCCAATGCTGTCTGCAGCAGCTTTCCTGCTTCTGGGCTGGGGTTTCTTTCTTTTATGTTCCATCTTGAGAAGAGGGAGTGTTACAAAGGAAGAACAGCATTAATGTATGTTTTACTTCAGGCTAAATAGTGAGCCATGATCTTCATAATAATTGAGACTTAAGTTTTACCACAGGTAGTCATGTTCATCTTGCAGAAAAAGAACATTATGAATTTTTTTCTGGTCATATGGTGTGCTGAGATTATTGAAAAATTCTTTTGAGTAGAATAGCAAGAGAGCATGGCACTTTGCTGTGCATTTCTACTGCTTTTAACAAACTGTCATTTTACCTGTGCCATAGCTTCATCTGAAAGTCATGTATTTTACTTAAACTGAGTATTGAAGTCATGTACGTAAGGTGTTACATGATCAGGGACCTAGAAGAAGGCACTGAAACTTGAAAATTGTGGTGGAGATGTATGCTGTAGACAGTTTCTCACAACTTCTTGCTGGTGTGCTTCAAATCTGGGTTTTGGACAGAACAAGTCACATCTAGAAAAGAGAACAAAAAAGGCAATCCGTTGGAAGGCTGTCGTCTTGGGATGCAGATACATATTTTTAGGGAACTTGTCTGAGATTGTGCTTCACATAGTCACCAGTAGTTGGTGAGTATTAACAAACTGGGCATTGTTAACAGTTATTGCAATCAGATAAAGCTGTTGTGTGGTTGTGTTGCACAGTTCTCACGTACTGAGAAATTGAGGCACATGGACAAAACCATCATGTTTTTGTAGAGCTCACTCCTGATACTCTGAAGATCCATACTGTGCTTTATGTCATTGTAAATGCCTGGTTGGATTTCCAAAGGGGAGAGCACCTTTATAGCTTGTGATTTTAAACTTGTGGTTCTTCTTGTTGTGTAAATACTAATTTAAAAAAATATATTCTCTTGTATTATTAACTTAATGTTTTCTATCCACAAATGCGTGATATTCTTTTGGAGTTTAAGGAAAAAGCCACAAAAAGAATTACTAGATTTTCAATGTCACATTTGATTTAGAAGTTTAGTGTATTATTTTAGCTATTTTCCTCAATCTTCTTTTTTCAAAGACTGCCATTAAAATAGAAACTTCTCTTGATCTGTTTCAATGCTAACGAGCAAATCCTACATTAGGAAAAAAACATGCCGTCTTTTTGTAGCTCTTATATCAACAAGGTCTTCCCCAGGTCAGTATTGTTGTTAGAAACAGAAAATCAGTGTTGTTACTGTTTTATAAAGGTAATTTTAAAGTGGCTATTTAAGAAAAAACAAATTCCTCAACACTTACATTATCATTATATCTTCTTCATTTTTTGTCATGGAATCTTTCATAATGTTAATTAGTGAGTCAAGTAAATTCAGTAATCATATAATTCATGATAAATGAGTGATTTTTAGAGAACCAGTGAAAATATTGGTGCCGGCTGAGATTATTGTATACTTCCAAAGAAGACTAAATACATTTAAGCAGAGAATGTATATAGCCTGTATATTTAGCCTGTAAGGACAAATCACACAATGAAAGGTCATTGCCAAAGACACCTCATATGCCCGTTATAGGTGGAGGGCTGCATGTCTGCAGAATTGGAAAGGAATCCAGCACGTATGCTACTCAGGCTAATTATAACGTTACAGATGGTCATTACATAAGGAATGCCTCCAAATCAATATTGTCCATGCAGAGAGACTTCTAAGTATACCTGATTCTGAAAGAGCAGCAGCTTGATATTTCTCTCCAGGAATGTAGCTCTCAAAGCAGCAAGGTACACCGTCTCTTCCCAGTTACATATTCTCTCATACCAAATCAGTATTTACACTTGATTTTCTCTCCATGGTCATCATGCTACCCTCCTTAATACGTTTTTCTTTTCACTGTATGCATGCATGAGGCTGCGCCACATACTAGATGGAGACAGTTACGTTTTTTACAAAATGAATGACATATGCATCGCTTAGGATCTGTTCGTTAGAAAATGATGCAGGCTGAATTTAGCTGAAGAGGAGTAAACCTTGCTAGCAAGGGAATAACATACAGAAGCCATAATTGGCCAAGCCAAATTTGGCTTCAAGTGCCTACAAAAACTGGCTCTGAGTTTTCAATAACAGCAGTAATTAGGATCATTGTGTTAGCACAGTATCTGCAAGTGCAAGCTCTTGCAAACTGGAAGGAAAAGTACTTCCTAATTGTTCATATGATCAGTGCAACAGTTGTTGAAATTGGGGGAAAAAAAATTCCCAATTTCAGTGAAGTTTAGGATGAATACTGGATTAGATATTAAAATATACCTGTTCTGTTTTCATAGTGAATGAAAATACCTCTCCATATCCAAAGAGCATTACCTTTCCTGCCTGCCATGGACAGTACCTAAAGAAGAGGCTTGTGGTTGTGTCAGTGGTCTGTATAGTTCACATTGGTAACTAAGCGTGCAATTCCTGTGTTTAGATACGTCCAAGTTCTATTACCACCTGTTTCTAAAGTACAAAAATACATGCTAGCTTGACCTCTAAATCTGCAGCCAGGTTTAAATAGTGTAGTCTTCCACTGGTGTCTCCACAGTTTAAGAATATATGTGTGTGTTCCTACTGCTAGCTAGGTAAGAATCGTGGAGGGTGTGGAGAAAAGGGATTTGCGATGTGCCTAATCTAGCCAGATTAACGTGAGTAACTAGTATGCCAGATACTCTGGGTCATTGCTGAGACAGGCCATTGCTAATCTGCTTTCAAGTTTTGGCTGTGGATCTTATCTTAACATACGGCTTTTCATAGTGTAATGCTCTTCTTTAGGATAATACGTGACTTCTGGGTAGGACAAGCAGTGTTTTGACAATCCACTGCCCCAACGTTGGAAAATAATAGCTGCCCTGCTAGGCTGCGAACTGTAGGTTTATTTAAGTATTACAGGTGTAGTATAAAGACTAGATTGGAAAGATTTAGGTATGAGATGGATTGCAACAGCATGTATCAACCTATTGTCTGGTCTGTGTAATGACTCAGGTGCATGATCTTAGCTGGTTCTAATTGATCGTGAAAGGTTACTGAGCAAATTGGAGAGAACTCACTCGTTTCAGGTGTTGTTACTTTGAACACCCTTATTTACATATCTTCAAATTGGAACCTTATTTTTAAAATGGGTTAGCTTTTTAGCCTTTAAATACTAAAATGTATTATTGGTATGATACGGGGGGTTTGTGTTTGTATTTAAATACATGTTACATGGGAAAATTATGTGTTTCTTTAAAAACTGAATAAGTTGCCCAGGATGCTTGGAGCTTGCTGACATAAATAGTGTGGTTAGAGTAGTTGACTAGTTGATTTAGTTTGTTACAATGCAGCATGGAACAGATGTTAGTTTATTACCAGCTTTCTGTGGGATTATGATATAAAGGTTGGGGAGAAAAAGCTAGAATTGGCAGACTGGTTAATTATGCAGAACAGCATGATCTATGAAGTTGGTGTCTGGTGCTGCTGTATTGGGATGTATTGCAGATGTTAAAAATACTCTGCAGGTTTTTTTGAAGGAAGAGCTTGGAAAACTGCAAAAACACCTTTAGGTACATGTGCTTATGTCAGAAAATGGCATTTTAGCCTTTGGGCTAGAGTCCCTGAGCTGAGGAGTGCCTCAGAGTGAGAAGGTTTTATAGGGAATTTAATGCAAATAGTCTTGTGCTTCTGCACTGTACATAGGAAAAGAGAAAATGTGAAAGGAATGACAGTCAAAAAAGTGGTGTCTGAGCTTGGAATATGGGTAACACACAGGTCACCAGAAAAGAGGACAGCTGAATTCTGGCCTTCAACAACAGTAGTATTGTTTATAACCAAATAAAAACGTCTCTTGCTCTTGTGGTGTTTCTTGCCCCTATTATTGGTGGTTAAAAACTGTTCAGAATATTGTTCACCTGATGACAAGGGCTTCCAGTTCATAGCTCTGCTTTTTAATATCCGCTTCTTGTGTGCCAGTGTTGTCTACAGCTTTAGAGTTTTTCTCCTTCCCTTATGTCCCTGATTTGTTTATGACTGAGAGGCATGCTTATTGCCTCTCAGCCTTCCTTTTACTAGGCTAATTAAACCAGGCTCTGTTAGTATGCTCTTTGTACTATCCTCTCCTTGCTTCTCATAGCTTTTCTCTGCACGTGCTTGAGCTTAAATCATGTTTTTTTTTAAGTCAGGTGACCGAAAATGTTCACAGAGTTCCAGTTGAGATCTTGCGAGTTTCTTCTAAAATGGCTTTAATACAAACCTGTCTCTGCAGAAATTTCCTCCCTTGATACAGCCAGATTGCAGTTGCCTTTTTCACGACTGTATCTTTCTGACAGCTTGTATTCATCCTGATTGATTAATACATCCAAGTCATTCTCCTCCTCTGTTATTTCCAGCTGATGATCCTCTAGCTTACAGTAGAAATTCTTCCTGTTCCCCGAGTGCTTGACCTTGACTGTGCTATTGCATTTTGTTATTACTATCACTTTGGTCCTTGAAGGCTGTTCAGTTCTTGCAATGTGATGTTATGATCTTCCTCTGTATTGAAAGTAGTTCCAAAATTATTATTTCTTTTTAGTAACCCTCATCAAGTGTCATTATTGTGATCCAATCTTCTAGTTCCATTTTTGCTATAAGGTCAGTTCTCAGAATGGTTTGTAAGGAACCCCACTCTTAATCTCATTCTAGTCCAGTAGTTCCCTTCCACATTGTAGCCTCACTTTTTCTTAGTAAAGCCCTTGCTGTTTTGCATTCAATTTGTCTTTTTCTATCTTATGTACTCCTGTCCATACAGTTTGGTGTTGTATGATTTACTGAAGTACCTATGTTTAAGACATTAATTTCTGTGATCTAAACTTTTACTTCCTCCATAATATAGGAGGTTAGCCTGGACTATCTGCTTCTTAATGTAACCATATCTAAATCCAGCCTTTTTTGCTTCATGAGTATCTGTCTATTAAACCCAACATGACTTGATGAAAATGCCAAATGAAGAAAATTAGGTTCCTCAAGTGTCAAGAGAACCATTAATGACTCTTAGCAGTCTCTCTGAATTTCTTATGAACTTTTCTGAATGCAAAATTTGCTTATCTAGGCCTTTTTGTAATGTCTTTATTTGTAAGACTGTCTAGTCTTACTTTCCAAAAATGCATTAGGCAAGTAGTTGGGAACCATGGTGATACTTCATCTTTGGGTTCTAAAAATTAATGTATAGACCCGGAACTACACTGAGTTCTGCTTAATGCTTGCTACATGCTGTGAGAAAGAGGCAGAGGATTTTATGAAAGTTTTGTGAGATACTAAGTTTTCCTCTTTTTGATGAAAAAGAATTTCAAAGATGTTGCAAAAAATTCCAGTAATACTTCTCTTAACAGGCCAGCCATGGGATTACAGAACATCTTAATGAAATAAAGCATTCAAGCCTGTTTTTCTTGCACAGAACCATACTCTGCAAATCTGCTGGAAAAGGTCTTTAGTGGTGTGTGTTTTCCTTAACCAACATGATTGTTAGGCATGAATCCTTCCTGTGTCAGCCTTGCTAGCCTTCATCTTGATAGTACCTGACTGTCTCCTTTGTATTTAAAAATAGAAATGACAGTCTCTCTCCCTCTGCCTTTTTTAGCTTGATTAGTTCATAGCTGAAAGTGTGAGACACTTGAGGGAAAGCTAAATTGAAGGGTTGAGGCTCCCATTCTGAATGGGGTTAAGATCCATTGTTCTGCTTCCAGGAGCAGTCCCTGCCATCTTTTGTTGAAGTCACGTGAAAGTCTTTGTTTCAGTGCTTTGTGTTGTTTGTAAGTTTTGCTGGTGAAAAGGAGCATAGTTCTTGTGGTGACAGAGCAGTGAGCAGCAGGAGGGGGGAAAGACCCTTACAGCAGCTGGTACTGGGAGATGCTTCGGGTTGTGCTCAGGAACACAGCAAAACCTACACCACAGCAATGGATTGTAACCTTCCTGTCATTTAGGCTTTCTAAGCTCAATTATATGCGAACTAGATTTTTGTTAATGTGCTCACATTTGGTTTTCACCACAATGGTTTAAATAATTCAAAGTGGAGGTCAGGCGTATGTGACACAGTATGGTTTTACTCTGCCACAGTTAAGGGTGGAGTCAAAAGTTGCCGAGTATAGGTGGTTGTGAGTGATTTTCTCCTGTTTCTGTTTTAGTGTTTAGTGTCAACAACGTGTGACACTAAGAAGCAGTGAAGAACACTTTCTTTGCTTTGGAGAATGTAGATAGATCCATGAAGCAGCCATTTCAGTGATTATTCAACAGAAATTCGTGGGGTAGTTGTGCTAAGTAAGAAGATTCAGATTTTGCTAGAACTTAATATTATTTAAGGGGAAAAAGAATAAGACTTCTTAGGGGCATGAAAATACCTCTTCTGTCCATATACTGTATTGATCCTATCCAAGGAAAGTAAAGTGCATGCTTTGCCTTTTCTCATGATTCCTCATTCTTAATTTTTTGACACTGTAAATAACATTTCTAATTACTCTCTGTCTGACTCTGGTCAACTTTATTGTAATTTTTTCAGTTGATGTAATAATGTTTTTATGAGTCCATATTTCTTTTGTGGGGGAAGAGTGCTGTGAATTAACATGATAATACTAGCAGCAGCTTATGATCAAAGAGAAGAATCTATCAGATAAACTGCTGATAAACTTACACATAAACTTCATTAATATTTTGAATTCTCTGTATTGGCAAAAAAAATAATGCAGGATATTGTTTGGGTTTTTTACAAGCTAAAGCTGTTTAAAAATATATATTTTCACCTTGATATCATCAGAAGGATGCAAATACAATATGGTGAGCCTAAGGTCTTTGTGGAGTTTGGTGGGCATGGAGGGCAGTGTTTAAAAGAACAGACAGTTCTGAGAAAGAAACAGTTAAAAAACCCATATGTATTACTCCGAGCTATGTATATAAATATGATCTTTGTATGTTCCTTCCCTCCCTCAAGCAAATACACTGTTTTCTTGTGCCATCAGAGAGTCTTTAGATAGCTGTGTATCCCTGCACCCCTGGTATTGAGAGTTCTACTCCGTCGGGGCAGGTTATAATGCTTCAGTGCTGTGTTAGCAATTATGAAATGCAGTCTAAAGAGGGAGAAGATAAAAGAAGTGAACTTGTACATTTTCTCATGGGAGATAGGACCTAGAGCACAATGGGGAAGGCATTATAATGATGCCAAACAAAGTTCTGGGGCACTGAAGCTCAGTTTAATCTCCAGTAGTAACCCTGCTTTTGTGAAAATACTCCCAAGTGTAGCTAGGAGTGAACCTGGCCAACCGTGTCTTCAGGCAAGTTTGTTTTAGCTACTAGAATTGAATGTTAATAGATTAATTTGGAAATCTACTCAACCTGAAATTTCGTTTAATAGAAAAAATGTAGAACTAAATATGACTTAGGATGAAAATGTTTATTTTGATAAACTTTTGCAGATGTTGCAGTTTAAGAACTCTCTTGAAGTGGTGTATCTAAGCCTTGCATATCTAGGTTTCAGACTGTCGTAGGCGTTTAATAGGATGGTCCTGCCCTACAGAAAAGCCCCCATGTTGTCGAAAACAAAAAGAATTTCTTGAAGCCATCTTGTCAGCAAGTTGTGTCTGTCTTTTATAGGCATAGAGAGACTTCTATTTTAGTATTTGAGAAGCATGAGAACATGGTGCACAAAGATGTAAATCTGGGGTTCTTTTTTGGTGTGGGGCTTTTTTGGTTGTTTTTGTTCATTTTGGGGGTTTGGGATTTTTTTTTAAGATGTGAAACTTGATGTCTGTCTCTCTTCATATTTTTTTTTCCACCTGAAAAGGGTGGCCAAAAGATTATTTTTAAGACATTTCTTTTTTTTTTTCCTTTTTTTTTTTTTTTTTGTAATATGCTTGAAGGTGATTATTTTTTATTATTCAGATGTGCTTGACCAACAAGAGGTTACTTAATCCCATTTTGGTAGTTACCACCGTTTGCAGTGAAAAACAGAGTCATGGAATCATAGTATCATAGAAGTGACTGTGTATCCCTTTTCAAAACAGTGCATCTTGAATCCTGGTAAGTTACACCTAGATTATAAAATGAAACTTTGGAGAATCATGGCTAATGAAAAGAAAGGAAATTAAATTAGAGAGCTCAGCCGTAAAAGGAGTGGGTGCATAAAGGATAAGGCAATCTCACGAGTAGGAGAAATGAGTGTCGCAGAACTGCAAGATTTACTTCTACACAAACTCTGTATGCTTTGGAAGGATCTAACTCATTGAGTAGCTTTCAAAATTCAGGGGGCTAGTTTGGGCATCTGAGAAATGTGAGAGATATTTTAATTCCCCTGAAAGCTTGAGATTACAAAACACATCTAGCTTCCTACATCTGCTGTTGTGAGAAGTTTATATGTTGTAACTCAGAAGGGGAGGCCAGTTGTGTTTTGCTGTGAGATGAAGGATTTGTTAGAAAACTTAAGCGCTATCAGTGGTCATGTAGCCAGGGGAGATGGAATTATGTTTCTGTCTAATCATAGACACATTGCAGAGCATAGCATTTAAAATATTGACCATCATAACTATATTCATTAAATCCACCAAAAAAAAGCAGTACAGCATGTACTTACATTTTCATTCCTCACGTGGCAGGTTTCAGGATCAGTATTGTCCTTGGTTTTATTTTCCAGTCATCCTTGTAGTTGATATTCAGTATAGTCTTTACATAAGTATTTGGTAAAGAGAAATATATTTTACTGAAATTGCTGAAACAGAGCATTTAAACTTAGGAATCTTACAAATAGGTTACAATTGCTTGTTTGAATCTTTCTGGATTTATCTGAGTTTAATTTACTGTAAATCTAATATGCAGATAAGAAGTCTGCACTTATACAAAAGAGTTAATAAGAATCATTTTAACAGCAATATGTTAATTTTTAGATAAGTGTTATAGGTATAGTTTGTGTATACATTCTGGGCTGACCATATGGCTCAAGTATTCATTAGTACTTTAGATATTTAAACACTTGGTACTTGTAGACGCGTTAAACATTCCTATATGAACATGCTTCTTGTAAATGTAGATGGAAAAAAAAGACTAGCTTCTAAGTTGCTCACTAAATTATTCAAATTAATCTAGTTAGGTGTTACTTGTTGATCCTGCAATGTACTGTAAAGTTCGTGTCATGATTACTGTTATATCATTCAGTTGCTGTTGCTAGCAGTGATGTAATTTCATCTTTCTGTCATGGAATTGGATGCAACTACTTATTTTAATTGAATTCATTACATGGTATAGCTGAAAAGAGCTTCTAGTTTGATTGCAGGGAAGTGCCTAATTTTTAAGGTATTCTAATCCATGAATCTGAAAGCTAGTGTTTTAGTTACTTGAGGACTGAATTATCCTGAGTCAGATTACACTGATGTGTTTTCTCATGCAGCAATTAGAAGCTCATGTTATCTTACCATGATTTGCAGAAGTCTTACTGCTTCCTTGCTATTGGCTTTTATTGAAGTATTCCTTTAAAAAAAACTACCTACCTGAAAGTTTTGCTTTAAACCTTCAAGGTTTAATAAACTACTTCCAAATTTTCAAAGTTGTCTCTGTGTTATTCATGAATAAGGCAAATACTTTTATGCATTGCCTGTATGTGACGTTGGAAGAAGAGAATTTTTTAAATTTTTATTCATTTTTTTTACTTCTGAGTACAAAAATGCTGATAAACTATCTTTTGGAGAGCAACAGCAGCTTTTTGTTCTTAATTGCACCTCTGGATATGTAGCTTTGCAGACAAAACAGAGCAAGGATAGTAGACTGGTTATCTACAGAAGATAACCAGTCTACAGAAGACTGGCCTGAAGGTGAAAGAGACTTGTTATTTTAGATGAATGAATGAATGCAAATATATATGTGCTATATTTTGTGGGCTCATCTATGACACTTGTTACAGCATTATGTGTATTTATTACAGCCTGTTATATTTGTTATGTTAGCAAATCTTTCAATAACCTGATTGGTGATGTGTAGGCTTGCCTGCTTTTTGGTTCAGAAACAGATACTTGTTTTTCTGGTATCAGATTTCTTTACTAGCTTTCTCTCACTCCCAGCAAAAATACAGAAGTAGTAAAGCTTAGTCTTTATAATGCAGTTTCATCATTATTTGCAAACCTGTGGGAACCAGACATTATGCTGGGCCAAAATCACTTACGAAATTCAAGGTACTTTTTCACCATGCTAATTTGCTCTTTTATAAATGTCAGCAAGACAAAGGAGAAAAGGTAAAATGCCACATGCAAGATTCACTTATATATGAGAAACTGCTATAGGTAACCATGACTGCAGTTTTTTTGCCATAGATGCACAACCTTGAGAGTCAGTGCACTCATTTGAAGTGCTGCTGTTGTAAGAAGGAAGATTCAGCTGTCATTTCAATGAATACCTAATCGTAGATTGATGGGGGAGCAGTCTGTAGAATCAATGCATGTTAAAGAAATGATCCTGAATTAATTACTTGTATGTCATTGTTGAGCTTAAGGCTACAGCTCCAAGCATGGAAGTTAGAGGATGTGTCAGCTTACAACAGTTATCATCCTGTATTCTTTGACTACAGGGCAATGCATTGTTTTTTCACAGCATTTTGTTGTAGAAGCTGTATAGTAAGTGAGGCTGAAGGCAGCAGGAAGAGAAGTAACAGTCTTATGGCAAAGACATCGGGGTGGTCCTTGAGAATTCTTGGAAAAACCTAAATAATTTTTACCAAAAATTAAGTAAATTTAAAAGCAAAGTCTGAGGCAGACACCTCCATAGAAAATTTTAACCCAAGTATTGTTGTTCTTTTTGGCATTGCTGTGAAAACTCTCCTTAAAAAATATACATTTAAAAAATTTATATGCATATACTTGTGAAAACTGGGATTGGATGAAGTGATGCAGATTATCTAGAGACATGAGGTATAGGTAGCTTGAATGTGTTGTAGATAGTCTTACAGGAAGTTGATTTATTTATTTCAAAGGTCAGTGGGTCTAAAGCCATTTTGAATAAATTACTAATACCTTGAAAGTTTATTTTAAGTTATATGTAAGACGTTAAATCTTAGAGACTGTGTTACACACTGGTGCATTTCTCTTGAGTATATGCCACTGATCATTTTTGTGTTAGTTAATGTCTGAATACATCTACAGTAAGATTTTTTTTTTATAGATGGCATTAGTTGGTTACTTAGAACTCTTGAAAATCAAACAACCTTCTCTCCTTCTCTCTAAAAATATAAATTCAGAATTTTAAGTACACCTCTGTCTTTTTGGAAACTATCCTTTTTAATACTTTTTTTTGTGTTTACACCTTTCTCAGAATTCACCCATAAAATAAAATCTGCAAGTTAACAGTGAACAGCTTTCTACACAATAAATACATTTCTAGAAACACCAAACCTGAGGTGAGAGGTAGGGAAATATGAAAAATTACATCAGCATTCTCCATTCTCGGTGCAAACCCCAGCAAGCATCCCGGCCCTTAGCTGTTGCTCCTTTGAACCTTGTATACATCACAAGGAAAAAAGCTTTCTGTAAGATCTTGTTGGATCCTTCTCTAAGGTTTACTGTAATTTGGCCAAATATGCAGTTTGGAGAGAAAAGAAGCTGTTACTTGTTCGGAACAATGCATCATGTTCTTCTGAGATGTAGTCCTTTGTAGCTACTGACTAAATTTATAGCACTTCTAAACAGCTTCATAAAAAAATTCATAAATACTTAGATCCTCTTTTTACCACTTCAAGCAAAAGGCTCCTAGTTTTAAGTTATAATCATGTTTTATTTTATTTTTAGAATGCCAGGATTTAAAAAAAAAGTCACTAATTGTGACATCTTTAAGCACTAAATAGAGTTTCAGGTTTTACAAATTGACCTGGTAGATAGAGGCTTTAGTTTCACTGTGATTTGTGAGATGTGGAATTTTCATGTGTCAATTGTAGGGTATGCATTTTAAATACAAGTCTAGAATAGATTTGAAGTTGATAGTGGTAAAATATTGCTTGATTATTAAAACACTTCTTAATAGATCCACACCTATAAATATAGTTGGCTTTAATTTGTTTATTTCATAAATATTGCATCATTCATTTTTATGACTTTTATGGAACAATAAATAACATAAGTTTATCACTGAAGTGAAATCTTCCTCTAAAACTCTCTCTCTGCACATTTTGAGATAATTTAATCTTTGCTCATGTCCTCTTCACTCTCCTTTTTTGTGGTACTGGTTTTGTCTCCACCATTAGTTTCATTGTTTTAGGAAAAGATTAAATTCAAAAAATAGTGAAATTCTTTCACTATGGAATTCAAAACGAAAATAAATTACAGGTAATATATTGAACAGAACAAAATTAGTGATATCTTTATAATCTGTAAATTGGCATTTCCAGCTGCCCCACCTTTTTTATTCTGGATTTTGAGATCAGTGCTTAGACTTAAATTGTATGATATTACTTAGCAAAATTTTGCAATTATATTGTACTATATGCCTATATATATATACACACCTATATATGCCCAGAATATAGGTTGGCTAACCAAATTTTATATCAAACAAAAAATAGGCTTACTTATACAGCTAATGAAACTTGCAGTGATGCCTGACTGCAGTGATCTTATTGGTGTGACCCTACAGCTCTTACATGTCTAGAGGCTCTGTTTGGGTATTTAAATTGCTTACAAAAGAATGGGTAAATTGGATGGTAATTTAGGCTAAAAATCTCATCCAACAGCTAGATCATGGTACATAGAAGGATACATCCATTATAGCAGGAAGAGAAAAATATAAGGGGACATCCATAGATAGCAGAGTATTACAGGAGAGTGAAAAATAAAAGCTGAATAGGTGATGAGGCAGTTTGGCCACAGTACCGTTTGTACAGTGTTTTTATTGAACCCCAAGCTCTGTTTTTGGTCTCTTGAGTTCTAATTCGTGCATTCCATTGTACTTGCAATATCCTTGTACCATGTAGATTTACAAAACGTCAAGTTTAGAATTTATATTAATTGTTCCATTGTTCTTTCAAAAACAAGGGGTTTTTTTCTCTCCAGGAGCAGAGAGTACTTTGGTTAGTACAAGATCATAGTATCATTTAGGTTGGAAAAGACCTCTAAGATCAAGTCCAGCCATTAACCCAGCACTGCCAAGTCCATCACCAAACGATGTCCCTAAGCACTGCATCTACACCATTTTTAAACACCTCCAGGAGCAATGATTCCACCACCTCCCTGGGCAGCCTGTTCCAACGCTTGACCACCCCTTTCAGTGAAGAAATTTTTCGTAGTGTCCAATCTAAACCTCCCCTGGTGCAACTTGAGGCTGTTTCCTCTTGTCCTGTCACTTGTTAGCTGGGAGACCAACCCCCATGTGCCTACAACCTCCTTGCAGGTAGCTGTAGAGAGCAGTAGGGTCCCCCTGAGTCATCTCTTTTCCAGGCTAAACAACCCCAGTTCCCTCATCCACTCCTTATAAGACTTGTGTTCCAGACCCTTCACCAGCTTCATTGCGATTCTTTGGACATGCTCCAGCACCACAATGTCTTTCTTGTAGTGAGGGGCCCAAAACTGAACACAGTATTTAAGGTGTAACCTCTCTAGTGCCCAGTACAGGGGGACAATTAATTCCATAGTCCTTCTGGACACACTGTTTCAGATACAAGCCAGGATGCTGTTGGCCTTCTTGGCCACCTGGGCACACTGCTGGCTGATGTTGTATACTAGACAGAAGTGTATCAGAAAAATACAGCACTTTCTGGACCAGAAATTTTGAAAGTGCAAGGCAGCATTTATGCTTTAACTCAGTTACAAGTAGAAAGGCTTTTGTACCATGTATGGTAAACATGATCTTGAACAAACGCATAGTTAAAACTTATTTTACGATCAACTCATGCATAGCATCTTTTTGTATTTGCAAGATGGACTGCATAAACTCAGCTGGCTATTATTGTTTTGAATTTATTTTAATGTTGAAAAAGAGATGTGAAGAGGACTGTTTATAGTGATGTTTTTTACAGCATTTTGTTGGAATATAAAAGGAACGGATTGTTTAGGTTTTTTCTTTTACTATGTAGTCGTGACAGTATGTTTATTTTTTTCTTTTAGCTACTAGTCATTCGTTTAATTAAATGTCGCCTGAAATTATGGTACATATGAAAATTCTGTTAATTTGGGGACAAGGAAGAAATTTCTCATAATGACTCTTAATTCTTTCTAGGGCATGTTAATAAATAATTTCTAATTTCTGAACCAAATTCTTCCTTTATTCAGCAAACTCTTGTTTTCTGCTCCTTGATGGTGGATCCAGACCTTCATTTGAAACAGTCTGGGGGTGTCCAAAGTTGCTGAACACTCAGATCAACACATTTTCAACAGGTGGAAGGGAGAAGCTTTGAGCAGGGAAGTTGTACTGTATGATTTCTAGAAGCCCCTTCTGTCTTCACCCGCTCTGTGACTGTGTGGAGGACTGTTGTATTGCCTGCTTAGATGAAAAAGCATAAGGGTGCAAAACAGCGTATTGCTGGATTTGTGTTCATTCTGCATTACTGCAGAAAGTTTTCGTATGATTGTTTCTTTAGATACAGGTGTAGGTGGCTGTAGGCATTTTGGATGCAATGTGTAGTGGGCTGGCCCAAAGTTCTGCAAAGACTACAGACAGCAAGGTAAAGACTTTGGGCTGGATGTAAAAATAATCTATGCTAATTGTCCCAGCTTGTGCGGGAAGCTGGCTCTGGTATCCTACATTCTGCTCTCAGTGCATATGGAGAAGGTGGCAAGTAGGAAGGAGTCTCTGGTCTCAACACCTGTGTTTGTCCTTTCGAACTTACAGTGTTAAGTGACAGGCTGGAGAGCAAAATCATTTTTGATGCAAAGATTCATTTTGCTTAAGTCTTCCCCAGGAGATACTTCTTAACTATTCTTTACAAATTCCCAGTTGTAGAGATTATTTAAGTTTCTTATATTTTTTCTGCTGGGCTGAATTATCCGTATAGCTGGAAGGGAAATCTTTCCAGCTATATAAATATTGACACTAAATCTCTTACTGCAAATTGGTCTGTTTACTAGCTTTTAACATGTGAAGTGGCCATAGAGTACAGATCTCCTTTATAACAGTCTTCTGAATATATCAAAATGTGAAGTACATGCCCTTGATCATCTCTTCTATTCTAAACAAATTATTTTTAAATTTTTTTTTTAAATCATGTTCTCTTATTTCATGCTGCTGCTTTTGCCTGACCTCTTTTCACATTGTCTGCATTTGAAGTCAAGTAGCTCAAACAGGACATAGCTGATGCCTCACTTCTACCAAAAAAAAAAACCCAAAATGAAAAGCCATGTCTTTCTATATAACACTCCTGGTAATGCACTAGAGAGGGCAGTAGCATCCTACTGTTGATTCAGCTTGTGGTCTGCAGTAGATTCAGAATCCTTTTCTACAGATTCAACGCGGTCATCTGTCGAGGGAACATTTCAGAATTCAGTTTCTTTCAGTACTGCAGAAGAAGGCATGGTCGCATGGTTCCTTTGTTGGTGATGGTTTTGGGTTTTGTTTCCTCAAAATCTGGAAACTTTCTTCATCCTGTAGTGAACGAAAGGAGAGGGAATCTACATGTTAAATAGTCAATATCAGAGTCTGAGAGGTTGATGATTTTCTTTGGTTTTCTTCTGTTTCCTCTTGTCTCCATTCCCCCTTTGTCCCCACTTCCCCAAATCTGTGACACTGAAAAAGGAGATTAAAGAACAGCATAAAGAGCTCTGCAGAGACTGACTGCAGAGGTCACTCTTCCATAGAGAAAAAAGTTCGAAGACTTGGTGGTTTTTTTTCCAAGGAGAAAATAAGAAAGAGTTTCAGGAAAGAGTGCCATAATGCAAATCCTTCTATTGAAAAATCTCTGAAAAGAACAAAACCTGGCTTAGGAAGATCAGAGAATTCTACATTCATTTTATGGGAGCAAGGATAGCTCTTTAGTCTTGGGGTCAGAGCTTATGGAAGACAATACAGAGGGTTTTTTTGTTTTTATCCCCCCTCCCCGGGAGAAGCATTTGCATCTATTCCTGGGATTCTTTTCAGGTCATACTTCTTAAACAAACATATGAAAAGGAATTAATAAATCTACATATAAATCTACCATGCTTATAAGAAACTGTCATTAAAAATAATAAGCAGAGCAAATTCAACAGTTTCTAGAGCATCTAGTGTTTTCTGCATCTTGTGCAGATTTTGCCTGCTGTGAGTAAATGATCCTCTGTGGCAGGAACCTTGGAAAAATAAACGTGATAAAATATTTGTGTTATATGGATACTGCATGAGAGAGGGAAAAAGCTGGGAGGGTGGAAATTACCAGTGTAAATATCTTCTCTGGATTGCACTTTGAATGTAATATAACTCTAAAGTAAAAGCAGTGATACAGATTTGTTAGCCCAGTAAAAGCCATATGCAATTGATTTTACTTGTGTGCATCATTATATTAACTTTCTAAGATGCTTTTCCATGGCGGACTGGTATTCATGAAACAGTGGCTGTAAGGCACATGTCATTTTTAGCCACTCACATTTGTACCAACCAAGTGGCTGAGGCATGTCAGTGTATGTACTGTTCTGCCTGGGTCCTCATCAGAAGCTTCTGATGAAAAAGATGACTTTAGAACCCAGTCTGGATGAATAAGGCACAACACTAAGTTGTGGTTGACTTCATCTTGATAAAAATGAAATGTAACTATGTTTGGAGTTTTCATTAAACTCACAATAAGATGGTACACCTTCTAATATTTAGCTTGTTGCCTTCTCTGTGGCCACGAGCGTAGGATTCTGTGAGGGTGTAAAATACCCATTTTTTTAAGAGTAAAAGTTCTTTTAGTATAGACCTTTTACTGAACAGCCAAGTAGCCTTATTTTTGTTTCCCTCTTAGAAGCTCTTTGAATTTCTTATCCTTTAAAGGGTGTTATCTAGCTATAATCACTTCAGAGACTACTGTTCAAGGGAGGATAAGGAAACAATGGCATTGTTATGAGAGTAAAATTGTGTTAAAAATCAACATGGTATTTATTGCAAAAATAAACGACGTGGTTGCAGGAAATCCTGCCTCCCCTGCCCTGTGCCCCCCCACCCCCTGCAAGCTTTTGCTCACATGCAAAACAGATTTTAAATAAGTAAATTAATTAATTAAATTATAAAGCAAACAAACAAACTGACATATGCTTCTGGCACACTTTTCGTTACAGATGAGTTCTGAAATTTCAGATTGAATGCAGCTTCTTTCCAATAAGTCTGTAACTTCGCTGGTTTATAACTTGTAATTTATCATCACAGAGTCACAGAATGGGAAGGGACCTCTGGAGATCTAGTCCAACCCCTGCTAAATCAGGCTCTTCTAAAGCAGGTTGCACAGAATCCTGTCCAGGTGGGTTTTGAACGTCTCCAGAGGAGGAGACTCCACAACTTCTCTGGGCAGACTTCCAGTGCTCTGTCACCCTCAAGGTAAAGAAGTTCTTTCTCATATTCAGAAGGAACTTACCTGTTTTGGTTTGTGCCCATTGCCCCTTGTCGTGTCACTGGGCACCACTGAAAAGAGCCTGGCCCCATCCTCTTGACATTCACCCTTAAGATATTTGTAGACATTGATAAGATCCCCTCTCAGCCTTCTCTTCTCCAGGCGTAACAGGCCCAGCTGTCTCATCCTTTCCTCATAAGAATGATGCTCCAGTCCCCTCATCATCTTTGTAGCCCTCTGCTGGACCCACTCCAGTAGTTCCCTGTGTCTCTCGAACTGGGGAGCCCAGCACTGGACACAGCACTCCAGACGGGGCCTCACCAGAGCAGGGCAGAACGGGAGGAGAACCTCGCCTGGCCTTTTGGCCGTGGTCCTCCTAATGCCCCCCGGGATCCCACTGGCCTTCTTGGCCACCAGGGCACACTGCTGGCCCACGGGCAAATTGCTGTCCACCAGGACTCCCAGGTCCTTGTCTGCAGAGCTGCCTTCCAGCAGGTCAGACGTCAGCCTGTACTGGTTCATGGGGTTGTTCCTCCCCAGGTGCAGGAACCTACACTTGTCGTTGTTGAACGTCATGAGGTTCGTCTCCACCCAACTCTCCAGCCTGTCCAGGTCTCACTGGATGGCAGTGCAGCCTTCTGGTGTATCAGCCACTCCTCCCAGTCTTGTATTGTCCGCAGACTTGCTGAGGGTGCGCTCTGTCCCTTCATCCAGGTCATTGGCGAATAAGTTGAACAAGACTGGTACGGTCTTGTACACTCAGTACTGACCCCTGGGGAACACCACTTGTTACGGGCCTCCAGCTAGACCAGGGGTCCTCAAACTGTTTAACCAGGGGGCCGGCGCGGATGCAGTGGCAGGCAGTCATCTGCGGCTGCTTGGTTTCCCCCCCCGCCAACCCCCGGGGGCGGGGGACGGTGGGTTCTGTAAATACCGGGGGCCGGACTGAGGACCCTGGGGGGCCGTAGTTTGAGGACCCCTGAGCTAGACGCTGCCGTCTGAGCTCTGCCCTTCAGCCAGTTCTCAATCCACTTCCCTGTCCACTCATGTAACCCACACTGCCTGAGCTCACCTATGAGGATGTTACAGAGACAGTGTCAGAAGCCTTGCTGAGGTCAAGGTAGACAACATCCATGGCTCTCCCCTTGCTTACCCAGCCAGTCATTCCATCACAGAAGGCTGTCAGGTTGGTCAGGCATGATTTCTCCTGGGTGAATTCATGTTGACTGTTCCCGATAACCTTCATTTCCCTCACATGCTTGGAGGTGACCTCCAGGATGAGCTGTTCTATCACCTTTCCAAGGGTGGAGGTGAGGCTGACTAGCCTGTTGGTTCCTGGTTTCTCCCTCCTGCACTTTTTGAAGACTGGAGTGACATTGATTTTCGTCCAGTCCTCAAGCACCTCTCCTGTCCTCTATGACCTTTCCAAGATGATGGAGAGTGGCTTGGTAATAACACCTGCCAGCTCCCTCAGCACTTGGGTGTGCATCCCATAAGAGCCCATGGATCTGTGGGTGTCAGGTTTGCTCAAGTGATCTTTAACCTGATCCTCCTCAACCAAGGGAGTGTCTTCCTTTCTCCAGACTTCCAGTCTTGCCTCCAGGGTCTGGGATTCCTGAGGGCTGGCATTGGCAATGAAGACTGAAGCAAGGAAGGCATTCAGTAACTCTGCCTTCTCTGTCTTCTTTGTCACCAGGGCACCCACCTCATTCAGCAGTGGGCCCACATTTTCCCTAGTCATCCTTTTCCTGGTGATGTACTTGAAGAAGCCCTTCTTGTTGTTCTTGACCTCCCTTGTCAGATTTAATTCCAAATGGACCTTAGCTTTCCTCATTGCTTCCCTGCATGTTCTGACAACATCCCTGTATTCCTCTCAGGTGGCCTGTCCCTTTTTCCACATCCCATAAACTTCCTTCTTGTCTGAGCTTTGTCAGAAGCTCCTTGCTCGTCCATGCAGGTCTCCTGCCCCCTTTGCTTGATTTCTTGATCATAGGGATGCACTGATCTCGAACTTGGAGGAACTGATGCTTGAATATTAGCCAGCTCTCTTGGACTCCCCTACTTTGTAGGGCCCCAACCCATGGGATTCCTCAAAGCAGGTCCTTGAAGAGGCCAAAGTTAGCTCTCCTGAAGTCCAGAATTGCAATACTACTTACTGGCCTGCTTCTGCCATACAAGATCCTGAACTCCACCACCTCATGGTCAGTGCAGCCAAGGCTGGCCCCAGTCTTCACATCTTGAGCCAACCCTTCTTTGTTTGTGAGTACAAGGTCCAGCAGTGCACCTCGCCTCGTTGGCTCTTGCACCTCCTGCATCAAAAAGTTGTCATTAATGTTCTGCAGGAACCTCCTGTAACATGTGTGCCTGGCTTTGCTGTCATTCCATCTGTTGTATCAGGGTGGCTGAACTCCTCCATGAGAACCAGGGCCTGTGATGGTGAGGGTACCTCGAGCTGTCTGTAAGAGGCCTTATCGACCCCCTCTTCCTGATCAGGTGGCCTGTAGTGAGGACCCCCAACAGTGTCACCCATGTTGGCCTGCCTCTGAATCCTTACCCATAAGCTCTTGACTCATTCTTCATCCACCTCTAGGCAAAGCTTGACACATTCCAGCTGCTCCCTCACATACAGAGCAACTCCACCAACTCGCTTTGCTGGCCTGTCTTTCCTGGAAAGTACACAGCCATCCATGCCAGCATTCCAGTCATGTGAGCTATCCCACCATGTCTCTGTAACTGCACTGAGACTGTGGCATTGCAACAGCACACAGATCTCTAATTCTTCCTGTTTATTCCTCATGCTGCCTGCCTTGGTGTACAGGCATGTCAGAGAGCTAATGGAGCACACAGATTTCCCAGGAGGGGTGGGAGAGGTTCCACCATAGTGACACACATCCTCGAGGTGGCTGGCTTTCTGGTTCTCATCTTGGGAGTCAGCTAAGGAACATTACATCACTGCTCTGGTTAGCCTGGCTTATTCCCCAGTTGGATGCGATGGCACAAGCACTGCCACGTGGTGCCCCTCCCCCTGAGTCCTTCAGTTTACAGCCACTCCCCCAAGCTGGCTAGCCCGCTGCTGAAGATTCCCCTGTCTCTTCTAGACAGGTGGATCCTTTCCATCCCTAACAGGCTACAGTCAAAGAATGTCCTGTTGTCAGAGAAGCCAAACCTGTCACGACAGCACCAGCCACAAAGCCAGAAGTTGATGTACATTATACGCTTATTTCTGGCTGTGCCCCTTCCTCTTTACTGGTAAAATGGAAGAAAAAATGACTTAGACACCAAAATTGTTCACCTGCACCCCTAGAGCTTTGTAGTCTTCCTTGATTCTGCCCAGGTTCTGGCTTGCAGTGTAGTTTGTGTCCACGTGAAAGAGTACCAGAGGATAGTAGTCTGTGCTCCTGAGAGGTACTGGTACTCGCTCAGCAGTATCGCAGACGTTAGCTCCCGGAAGGCAGTGTGCCTCTTACGCCTCCCTGAGCCTCCCAGGCTGACAGATGGGCACTTTAGTGCCCCTTAACAGAGATTCACACGCTACAAACACCCAGCGTTTCTTTTTGTGGTAACCAAGGTGCTGCTGGGACAGTATCTCCATGCAGACCTTGCTCGTGGGTGTCTACAGCTGCTAAAGCTTCATATCTGTCTGGTTGTAATGCAGGAGGGTGGAGACTGAAGCAAAGTCCTACTTTTGTGGGACACTACGGTCCAAGGTGCTTCGTTCTTTGTGTTGTCCAGGCATATGGTCCTGAAACCAGCTATCACCACCTTGGACCCTCTAATACTATGCAATCTTTTAACTGCTACCTGCAACTCAGCCACCTGTCATATCAGATCTTCAGCCCGTGCACACCTGAGGCAGGTACTTACCTTTTCTCCAGGAGAAGGGTCAGGGCACTCACAGCAACCTACTGCCTGTACTGATGCCTCATTCCTAACCAGTTCCCTCTGCATGGATGCATCAGACATCACTGGAGCTTCCTCTCTAGTAACGCTGGCTTTTATGCTGAGGCAAGTGCCCACCATCCTGGCAGAGACCTAGAGCACTCCCCTGGGTCATGGACCTGCAAGCAGGGTGCAGAGCCCTTCCTGCGTGAACTGCTGTGCCAACTGCTGCAACGCACCCTGGTCACAGCACTCCCCAGGGCTGTTTAAATCTCCCATGGTTACTCCTGGCAGCGTCCAGACCACGTCAGCCTGGCTCATGAGAGCTGCTGGCTCCTGGCAGGGTTCTCGGCTCTTCATGAGTAACAGCTGCTAGGATCTGAATTTTCATGTGCTGTGAAAGGTGCATTTCAGTTTTTTCGAAGGTTAATAAGAGGTGTTTTATCTTTTCAGTCTTCACGCTCTTTCATTAAAAGCTGTGAAAACACTCCAGCCTGAAAGACCAAATGGAACATATTGAAAACAATGGTGAACAAACTTCCTCATGCTGCTGTTGTAAATTTTTGATTTTCAAAATTTCTCACTAGTTCATCTCTCCGAAAGCAGTATGTATTTTAAAAATCTGATACTTACCTTTTAGTCTTTTGCTGTCTTTTGTGACGCATTGCTGTTGAACAGCCCATCAGGATGGAGTTAAATGCTTTCCCTACAAAGAGGGAGAGAAATACTGTCTTCCTTTAGTTAAGTATATTTAATGGAAAGTATTTATGGATCCGTCTTGTTCAGCAGGGTAGGCTAATTCTGAAGCAGACTGGAATTTTCACTTTTGGGGAAAGCAATGCTTTTTTCTATTCTCAGCATTCTCCTCTTTGTCATCAGAACCATTTGTCTGAAGAACAGCCTTGTCCTTAATTCCTCTCTTTCAACTTGAGTCCATTGTCAGATCTTAACCTACTATTCCACTGTCAAAAGAGCTTCTATTACTATTTCTGAAAACACAGTGTTCTTGGACTGAATTGGTACTGCACAGCCTCATGCTTCAGAAGAGGCTGTCTCACCTGGTGCTGCTGCCTGGGATAGTCATTACCATGACCTTGCTGCATACCTTGCCAAGGCCAGCCTGCTGGTTGCTGCCGCTGCCCAGTGAGTTGGCTTCTCCTGGCAAGTGGGAATATTTGCTCTTGTCTACAGTGGTTGCTGCCACAGTTCCTTGCATTGCTTCCAGTGGCAGCGTGTTGGTTAAATGCCAGCAATAAAAGCACACAAAGCAAGAGAGCTGCCTGAATTTCAGTTTTGTTAGTAATTGTGTTGCAAAGATTTTTAATCTCCTTTAAAATTATTCAGGTGGCAACTAGAACTCCTGGTTTATGGAAATTATTTTGGTTTTTTTGCATTTGCATTTTTTTTTTGCAATTTGCATTGCCAGCTACTGTGTGGATAAGTGTGAGAAAAGGAGTAATACCTTTGTTACAGAGGAGGGAGATATACACAGGAATTGGGGAGATGGGAGTGTCTCAGAGGGTCCACAATCCAAATCTTGGCCTTGAAAGTTTGTGTTTCTTCACAGAAACTGACAGCAAAGAAACTTTATATGGGTTTCTGTTACGACAGCTGCTACACTTTGTGGTTTCGTTTTGTGATGCCTTGCCATTTTGAACAATACCTTATCTTTTAGTTCTCAAGGTTTGACTCAACAGTGGATATTTAAGGAGTTGTTCAGCTTTTTTGTATGAACTGGGCCATGACCAGAGGAGAAGAGCTGCCTGATATATCAACAACATATGTATTAACTCCTGCTGATTCATTAGATCCAAAATAGTTCAGATGTTGGAGTAACACTTCTCATTGCTAATAGCTGTATATTCTGGAACTGAATCTGAAAGGGAATAATCCGGAAACTTTGATGTATATTTCGAGGATTGCTTAGTAGAGTCCTCTAACCTTTTCCAGTTTTCTATATTTAAAAAACAAGTCTCATACTTCTAAAAATTCATAACCAAAGTCAGATTTCTCCCCCCGCCCCAGGTTATTCAATACCAATCATTTTTGTTACTGTTATTCTGGTTTAGTAATCAGATTTAGGAGTTGCTA
This sequence comes from Falco peregrinus, assembly GCF_023634155.1. Lineage (NCBI taxonomy): Eukaryota > Metazoa > Chordata > Aves > Falconiformes > Falconidae > Falco > Falco peregrinus. Next base: position 17,850,453 of record NC_073739.1, read on the forward strand.
AATGATACATTGAAATAAATACTTTTCATCTTGGGGGCTAGTAGCATAGCATTTAATTGTTTTCATAGCAGAATAATAAACTGTAGAAATTAAGGCCATGGTACTTCAGTGTATTTACTGCTGCAACTTTTATGGCTACATACTTGAATTTTTATGCTAATTATATGACACACTTTGACATATTAAAAACAAAGTTTCACCTAAGGGAAAAACAACTAGGTGTAGAATGAAACGGGAAGACATTTATATGCATCTTCACTCCAGTTAGGGGGTTTGCCCTTGCTGTTGCTCCTACATGTTTGACCAGAGTCTATACTTTGAGGACAATGAACCTTTTAGTATTTGGTCTCTATTCAAAGTCTACCTTTTTCTGTGCGCGCGCGTGTGTGTGTGTGAGTTATCTTTCATCCTAAGTTTTTAATGACGCTTCCTCTGACATTTAAAGAGCAATCCTATTCCCTAATTGTAATTGTATTGCAATTCTTATATAAGCCAAGCTGGTTTTGTTGCTAAAATAAATAAGCTTTCCATTCCCTGAAATTCCTAGCATCCTTTTCCGGTTCTTTTGCCAACTTGAATCATATTTCTTGCAAATGGATCACCAGATTTGCATGTGGCGGTTCTGATGAGGTCTTACCGGTATGCAGTGCTGTGACTTGCAAAGTGTTCCAGCAATTTAATAGCTGGGTTACTGCTGGGTCCTGGTGAGTCATTTTCTCTGAAGCAGTAAAACATGCATCATCTGTATAGCTGGTATTTGTCTTCTCATCCCCTAGTAATTTGTACCTGTTATTTGTTTTCTTTTAAGTTTGGAAAAAAGAGCAGAGGTATCAAAGATGATTTCTTTCCTGCTTATTTCAAGTGCAGGACATACTGCTCCCTGTAAATCCTTGACTAAATGGAAAGCTACAGAATGAGCTCACGTAGTATCTGACAGAAAGATAAGAAAGAGAAATCATAAATGCCTCAGTCTTACCTCGGCCACACAAGTGTGTGCACACAGGTGCACAATCCATTGAGAACCATGCTTAATTATTATCAGTTAATTATTTTTTCAAGTTTCAGTTTCTTTGCTTCTTCAAGAAGATTACATATTCACTCAACAGCATGAAAAGTCTGTTCCTTTGATTGCCATACAAGTTCTCAAATATTTTGGTTTTCCTGATCTGTCTTAAAGAAATGTTAAGCTCTTGCCATTCAAGTCCTGAACTCTTCAGTAAAATTTCATTGTGTTTATCTTACATGTTACTGTGTGGGAGCTCTAGTGCAATAGACCATTTTTACATGTGCTTAACTCTGTATCTGGAATACTTGTTTTGTCTTCCATGGGACTACTCAGGTATTTCAAAGTGATTGAATCTGTTGGATTAGAGCAACCAGGATCAGAAGATAAAAGAAGTATTGTGTCTGCCTCAAAAATGCATGGGGATTTATGTTCACGTTTTACATTTTCTTAAATGGACAGAAATTAATCCATTGATCACCTCAGTGGAGTAATGAGAATAATGATGTGTAATTTCTGGGGGTTTGGGTGTGGTATGTGTAGGTTTGGGGGGGGTTTGGATTTTATTTTTTTTTGGTTGGTTGGTCGGTTTTGGTACTCTTGTTGGTACTTAGGATGGTAATATTACTTCTATATCTGCAAGGAAGAGAGACTTGGATGATAAATGCATACACTTCAAAGCAGTTTAGGGTCAGCAGCATTGGTAGTCTAACAAATGACAGTATTAAACAGATACATACTTTGATAAAAGTAGTTTACTAGCTGTTCTGTTAGAGGTGATGGAGTGTTAAAACCTGTGGTTAATATACAGTAGTAGTGCTGCAACAGAAACTGCGTCTGTTGTGTCCTTGCACATTCTGGCACTTTTCAAGGTGATCTGAAAGTACACTAAGCATTTGCTGTATTTCCAGGAAAGTTGTTTTTGAGTTACATCTCTCTTGACAAATTCCCAGTTGCGTGTGAGACTCCATTGACTCACCAGCCCTACAGAGACTCCATTTTCCCCCCTTGAAATTTCAGAATGAATGAATACAGGTGACTTTTTTGTTGTTCACACCCCCCCCCCCCCCCCCCCCCCCCCCCAATCTTTTACTCTAATAAACAGATCAGTATGTCAAGTCCACTTGAAATATATTGGAAAAGCAGTCTAATTAAAGAAGTCAGCCTATTTACAGAAATGTGATTGAAGCTGCTTCCTTGAAGAATAGACAAAAGAAGTTATTTTTGGTCTTAGGGAAACAAGCAGAGCATGAGGCTGGTAGTTCTACAGAAGTGAAGTTTGTGAACAACAGTATTACAAGAATTGTTCTTACAAGATAAGCATTAAGACACGTTAGCACGTATGTCTTTTGTGGATATCATAATACTTAGGGAATGTTTAAGCATAAATGTAAAATCAGTGTTCTAGATTTGCCAAGGTGATAATAGTATCACAAGATCTGTGCCTTACCATCTTACTGAGGGGAATGTGGACTGCAACTGTATCCCAGTTTCTGAATTAGGTTAGATTTAAAAATGTATACAATGTCCTCCAAATGGTTTTATTTTTTATTCTTAGCGTTCATTTGTATTCTTTGTTCTTAGCATTTTGTAGGTTTAAATTATATTAAAGATATTAAAAGCTGGAGTCTTGACAATACAATATCATATTCTGAAATGAAGCCCTTCTTTTGTATCCATACCAATCAAGATACCTTTTTTCCTAATTTCTAACACTTAAATTTACTTTCATTCTGCTCTTCAGCATGTTATACATACCATGATTTTCATGAGATACTTTGTTTTATTTAAATCTGAACTGAGGCTAGAAGGCAAAACTGTAATTTGACTTTATTGTGTAGTGTTGTAAGCAGCTGAAGCAGACTGAGTAGATGAAATACTACTGCTGCTTGTTCCTGAAAAAGATAACTCTTTGGTTCTGAAGAGAAAGATACAATGGGTTGCAAATCCAAAGAAGTTCACCTGTGTGGAATGAATGGTGTGAATGATTGGTGTTTGTTACCATTTAACTTTTCCCTGGACACTGACTGCCTTTATAAGGATGCTCTATGAGAAGGGCTGTAAGTGCTGTGATAGACAAACTGAAAATGGAGGAGACTCAAGAACTCCTACTCAAATTCTCCTCTGCGCAAGTGTGGAAATACTTGTTTCTGTTCAGCCTGAATTCCTCTGAAATCCCTTTTGTGGTTCTCCTGAGCAGCTGGAGAGGTGCGTGGCTGGTGACAGCAGCCTTTGTCTGCAATCCTGCTGCCTAGGAAAGTGTCTTGAGTTCACGGGATGGAACAGGAGGGGCAGTATTTCATAAATACAATGTTATTTCCACCTCAGCAAGCCTGAATGTCCCCTTCTGTACAATTTCTTACTCTTTCTTTTCCATTCAGCAACTCCCAAGCCTCTGTTCATGCACTCGGATTTTCACCTTTCTCTGAACCACATGGTGCTGTGCATTGCTATAATGGAGTAATAAATGATGAATCAAATTCTTTTGCATGGAAGCTTTTTAATGAAGGTGAATTTTAGACTGACTATCATGCAGGAATGGAATGACCAAATCTCCTGAGAATCACAGGAGGTTGAGCAATACAGAAATTTAGACACGATAGTAGAGATGTCCATAAATAGACAAGTTCACTTAGATGTTGAGAAGATGGTATCAGGCAAGTAAAAGAGAAGTACTCTGGGAGCAGAAACATTTCCCCAAATTGGATGAAAGAAGAAGAGAGTGATAAAAATAATCAGCATTTCTTTAATGAATTCAATATTGGTGAGAAATTTTGCATTTTTGTCAGTGTGGATTGTGTGACTTACAAAAGAACAGTAATCTTCATGATAGATGAGGTTCAGTAGACACCACCACGTGTAATTTTTTTTCTAGAATTGTGCCCCTGGTGCTGACCAATTGGCATGTTGCTTTCCCTGATGGCATTTTATAATGGTAATTATAAAAGTTTTCTGGAAATTTTACCGAAGTTATAGTTTGGATGAAAGTGCCATATATTACAGGAATTATTCTTTCTTCTAAATCTCATTTGAAAGTTCAAGGATGCTGCATCCTGCTGAGCCATTGGGTGTTTCTATTTTCAGTACTTTGTGTGCTACTTGAGTCATATTGATTGCCAAATACTATAAAACTGTACAAAACAGGAAGGGCGTAATAGCCTTATACAGCAGCTGAGATGTTGGTTTTTTCCCCCTAATTAAATATTATTAAAATTGGAACAGGAATAGCTCAATGTAATAAGAAGCAGGATTTTCTCTGTTTGCAACCCAAGCTACTACTTGAACTGATTCTAATTGTTTCTTGTTATTGTTCAAGTGTAAGCTTCATCCGCTGTGGAAGAAGAGTAAGGGAGAAACTTTCTTTTAATGTCCTCTCAAAAGGCAGGAACATATAATTCGGGCAGGCCAGAAGAGATGAGGTCTAACAATAACAAATTGTTGAAGAAATAATAATTTTCCTTGTGCCTGTGTTATCATTGATCTGTTTATCTGTTACTTCATTACAATAATTAATATTCTGGAACAACAACTTGCTATGATTAAGCTACTTTTCGTTTCAGTTACTCTGAATGTTCTAAAATATGAAACTTGGATAGACTTGTAGTTGTGAAATACTGCTGGCAGTTCACGTTCGTGTTTTTTTTAGAGTGAGGATGCCTGCAATATTTTTACTCTTAAAGTAAGTTGAGAAAAGTGGCAGCAGTATTTTCTGCTTCTAATATATACAGCTACCACTGTATATATTAGAATATGTACACTCCAGCAAAAGACCCTGGAGTACCTGTTTGGTTCCCCTCTGGAGGTTTCAAGTTCTGAGACCTCCTGATGGTCACTTCCTAAGAGTGATCAACAGTCTGCCAGATTTCCTGCACAGACATTAACTAGTCTGGTGGAAGTCGTCCAGTAGGATTTATTTTTGTGCTCTTAGGAGACTTTATTAATTTCTTCCCCTCGTACATGCCTGTGCCTTTCTCTGAAGGACAGGGACAAATGTCAGAGACTGAAGCCAGTACTGTCAATATGCACATGCCTCCTGTTAGCGCAGAAAGCCTGCCTTCTGGTTGCACAGTCCCCACACTGGGAGGGAGAGCTAAGCTCACACACGGTGCTCAGTATTTGGATAACAGCATTTTACAAATGTGCACTCAGCCTCTGGTTTTTCACGTACAGTTTGTACACTGAGTCACATGTGGTTAGACAGGCCTTTTAGATGTGAAGATGAGCTCCTGAAGGCACTGGCTGCTTGCAGTTTAGGTGCCACAGACTAAAAAAAAATTTTTTTTTGCTTTAAAGAAGGAAGATACCAGTGAGAAGGTTATTTTTGTCATTATAACAGCTTTATTAATCTACATGATACAGGATGGTTTGGACCTTGTCCAAGCATTGATAAGGTGACTGGGTTACTTCTGTAGTTCCTTGTGAATTTTTAATGGTAACTTTACAGGTAAATCTCAGTATAACTTCAGGCATGGGTAAGTGTTAAGCAGTTCGCGCCAAACTGTGTAATAAACTTCTTACAGCAGAATGAAGTGTGAATTTCCCAAGGCATTAAGTCCTGCCTCTATCCATCTTCCTCTCATACTGCTGGTTCCTGCTCTTTCTTAACCTTTTAAATACAACTTTGTTCCAGACTTGTCCTTTGCTGTTCTTGCACCTTCAGCTCTTCAGTTCCCCATACCTTTACCAAGGTCTGCCTTTCTGGGAAGATACATTAGGAGTGTGAACCAGGCCATTCTGAACAGAGAAATGGAAGGATGATGTAAGGGCACTGAGAGGAGTAATTGGAGCAATTCGATATTCAGAAGTATCTGCTTAAGGAATCCACATAAATGGCTAGAAGGATTAGGCCTGTGAATTGAGGGCCTGCCAGGAGATTTGTTGCTTTGAAGACCAAGGAAATAAAAGAATAAAAGCTTCACTAACATGGGGTTAAGTTTATTCACTGGTGCTCTCTAGTTTTTGAGGATGTAGAGAATAGCTAGTACAGAGCCTCTAGAAACCAGAAAGTGCATGGTTTAAAGTGTTCAGTTTCGGCTGCAGGACTTTGATTCTGCTCTTGTGGAATGATGCCCTGCTGTATCTTCACATGCTTGTGCACAGCCTCTACAGGTGCCCTGACAGCTCTGGGGACAGAACACCTAGGGTCAGTAGAGCAAAGCCCTAATACTTCCTTCTTCCCCTGGCAAAATTCGTATTTTTAAATAGGTATGGCAAATAGGGGCTTTTCCCAGCACTGAGCTTACTCTTCACAAATTACACCAGACTTGCCTGGGGTTTCATTCTGAGATGCTCCTTTCACTTTACCCCTCGCTGTACTTTCAGGATTCATTGTCATATATGCCAGTAGGCTATTAGTAATTCCATGACACGAAGGCATTTTTGTTCATCTCTAGGGAACCTTTGTAGCTGAATCATTCCCACACAATCAATTCAGTTCAGCTCTGAAAGGAGGCATTCTTGATTCCTTGGGATAAATATATACTCTTTTCAAATCACAAGATGCAGCTCTTCCAGGCTGCTCTCACTAACAACTCCACTGGTTGCCACACTGAGCATTAACATCGTGAATGCAGCTGGAGTGTTTGCAAATATGTGCCGGAATGTAAATGTGTGAATACAGCATAAACAATAACACATTGTTCTAGTTCATTCACATATCTATTCATGTATCTTGTAGCAATTTTCAGGCCCCTGAGAACCATCATCTAGTCCAGCCTCTTGGCTATCCTTCCTGTATCAGTTTCTCAGACAGTAGCTTTCTTCAGGAGTTCGTCTTCGAGCTCCAAAGAAATCAAAAGATGGACAACCTCTACTAATTGCAGAGGTTTTCCTATCTGTGAACCTTTGTCACTGAACTGTTCCAGCGACTGTTGGCAGTTCCCTGACTTCATGACTGAGGTCATGTTGCAGGGGTGGCAAGTAGATTATTTTTCATTTCCTAAGGCACACTCTAAAAGCATCTAAGACACCACTGGCACACTTAACTGTGCTAACTAAGCTTTGGAATGTTCAGAACATACAGGGTTAAGGAGTGGGTTTTTTCCATATTTTTTGCCATCTGCAGTTTTCATAGGAAAACCTTGAAGGGGGCACTGAATTTCTTTGAATAAGGCCTTTATGTCCAGGTATAAAATTGCTGAAGTTCTCTTGCTTCATTTCTGTGTACCTGGCTCAGCAAGTCATTACAGTCTGTAATGCAGATGGAGAAGCACCTAGGAAGAAGGAGTTAGCTCATGAGGTGGTTTAAGAGGAAATCTTAAGAGCAGCCAACTGAGGAAGAATACCTTTGTTGAACTTGAGTGTTGAGTACTCAGTAATGCCAAAACATAGCAAGGGTTTGAATATTAACTTCTGGACTGTGTTTTTCCAGAGTCTGTAATATGCCTTTCTGTATGTGATTGAGCTGTGTTTTGGGAGAGCCATAGTCTCTAAAGCTTTAGCATTTTGTATTATTTTATCCATGGTGCTTTGCTGGCTTATTATGAGAACACCACTTGCCAACACTCTCTATTAAGTTTCATAGTTATCCTTACAAACAGTAATTGATCTTCTGGTGGATTTAAATATCCTCCTTCAGAGGCATGGTGGGAGATTTTCTTCTGTGGCTGAGTGATAATCTTCTTTATTATATTTACAACTTTTAACAAAGCTCTGGTTTCTCAGCTAATTAAATTGTGTGGGGGTTTCTTTCTTTTTTTCTACTGATAGAAGTATTTTCATCTTTAGTGCTTTTTCACCTCTTGAGATATTTTGAAAATTAAAATGATAATATGAAAAAGCCACAAGACATATGTTATCCAGACTTGGTTTAGACAGTTGTAATGGATTCTTGAGCCTCAAGTGAGAATATATCAAGAAAATTCACTTAACCAGAATGACGAAGGAAGTTTGTTCAGAATTATACTTCATTCTGACACGCTTCTATTCGCATTTTAATAGAATTAACTCATGATCTATGTACCCATGAGTTAAGATTGTATTAATTTCCACTTCTTTATTCCATTTGCTGCATTTCTAATACAACATTTTAAGAGCAGCTGTTGAGGGGTGCTACATCATGCTCCTGTTCTGTTATCCCCTGAAAGCTGCAGCATAGATTGCATTAGTAGAACTTACTTTATTTGAAATAATGTCTGAATATATTATTTTTAGTACCATATATGTATTTCAGAACATACAATATTTATACATTCTTTTAAATCATTGCAGTAATCTATACTGTCAGGTCAGCAGAAGTTTTTTCAAGCTTGTTCTTGAATCAGTGAAGAAATACATGCTGTATTTTCTTCTTGAGCAGACAGATTTTTTCTGTCATAAAAAAACCCACCCAAAATACATAGGGAACACTGTTTTTACTAGTGCAAAAGTGAGATCTGTCTCACTAACTTCAATATTATTATAATGATCAGTTCTACATGGATTCACTAATCTGAATGCTTTCTTCAACAAAATGAACCAAAGCATTTTAATTAATAGGCTTTATGACCTTTTCAGTATTCTGTCTTCAAAGTTATAGAGTGGAAGGGTTTTGCTGGCATTTTTTTAATTAGGAAAATTAATTTTTTCTTAATCTTACAACACATTTCTCCTGTGAGATACTGTGTAATGCCATTTTGTTCTGCTGATAAATGAAATATTCTATAAATTTGTTAGCTGAAGTCATTTGGCTTTGTCAAGCTAAATGCTTCAAACATGTCAGTATGCTTTTCAGTCTCATTGACTTTCAGCATTTTGAGGAAAGGCATGGCAACTAAGGCAGCCGTGAGCTTCACAAAGCAGAGACATTTTTTTCAGGAATTTTTCGTGTTGGGTAGGGCATCAAGATTTTAGTTCAAGAAAGTGGAATGCTTGAACTTTTAAGGATTGAAAAAAAAATGTAAATGAACTATTACAAGAGATGGCTAAACAGTTAAGGAATGAAAGGATTCCTTTTCTGGAAGCTACATGTGAGAAACATAGGGGTTAGATGGGAGCTTTACAAGTTGGAGCCAAATGTTTTTAGGAACTTGGGGAATAAGATTTTTTTTGGTGAGCAGCATTCCTGAGGAACAGCAAAAAGTTACACCATATTAGAGGCAGGGTTCCAGAAAGTGGAGGTTTTTTTTATATGGGCAAAAACATGTCCATGAAGGCTAAACTATGATAGAAAAGAAGGGACACAATACTGAAATGTTTAAGTTAAGTTGGTTGCTCTTTATCACTGTGTTTGAAGTAAGTATTCTCGCTAAGGAGGAGAATCCTTATGGTATAAATCAAAGTGTGTTGTAATCAGAGAGGCATAGGGTTATTTGTGGTGGCCTTGGACTCTACAGTTCATAGTAATAAATACGGTGTTCTTGATTGTAGGTGTTGTGGTTTAACCCCTGCCAGTGATGAAGTGCCACGCAGCCACTCGCTCATTCCCCCTCACCTGGCAGATGGGGAGAAGAATTAGAAAGGAATGTAAAACTTGATAGTTGAGACAAGAACAATTTAATAATTGAAATTAGAATAAAACCAAAAGAGCAATAATAATAACAATGAGAGCAGTTATAATGGAAAGGAGGGAGAAGGGGAGAGGAATGAAATCTGAAGGGAAGGGAGAAGGGAAAACTAGCGATGCACAACACAGCTGCTTACCACCCACTGGCCAATGCCCAGCCAGTCCCCCAGCAGCGATCGGCAGCCCCGACCAGCCCCCCACCCCTCCAGTTCATAGGCCGAACATGATGTCCCATGGTATGGAATATCTCTTTGCCTAGTTCAGGTCAACTGTGCTGTCTGTGCCCCATCCCAGTTCCTGTGCCCCTCCAGCTCTCCCACCAGCAAGGCCTGAGAAACCAAAAAACCCCCGACTGCACTGTTCCTACACCAAATCCAAAACACAGCACTGCACTAACCACCAAGAAGAGCATTATCTCTGTCCCCGCCAAAACCAGGGCAATACAGCAGTGATATGGTGCAAAAGTTTTTTACAGCTGTCTTAACAGAAGTGTGTTCTTTTATAGCTAGCTGCCATTTATTGTTCTTCTACAGCATTTCTTCTCTCCAGTGAGGATAGAATTGAAAACACTCAAATGTTGAACCCCAAAGGAAATCAATCTGAATCCAGTATCTAGATTTCTTCCAAAAGGAGTCTGAATATTTCTTTTCAGTGTCTGAAGAGTAGAGGGTGGGACAAGCAGTTGAAGGACCACTGCGGCTGTTGGTTGGGGTTTTTTTCATTATGGGTGGTTAGCATATGAAGACTGTGTTGTGATACAGGCTGTGCATAGGCTGAGAGTGGGAGGCTGTATGGCTTCTGGAATAAGCAAGTGTACCTGAGTCTTGGGCACTGATTGTACTTTTGAGTGTATAGAAGTCTACTGGTGGAGAGCATGCTGTGTCAATGGGTACGTGCACAATACCTTAGTAGTGGTATTTTTCTTTTGTTTTTTTTTTTTCTTCAGAGAAAGAAGAAAGCATTTGCCCATTTTTAAAGCCTTTATTCAGCAATATTTTTAGGAAAAATGTACTCTCTGATCAACTGTCACCTAGGCAGCATACAGGAACGTTCTCTTCCATTTTATGGATTTAGAAGACTAGGATCTGAAACTGAGGGAGACTTCGAATTTTAACATAGCAAAAATATTCAGCAGTTTTTAGCTAGCATGCTCTTTTGAGCTGCTTTACTCAACTTGATAAATTATTCACAGATGACTGCAAATTCTAGCCAAATTACTTATTTAAATGCATCATTACTGGACACCTCACCAGCTTCTCATCCATTTCAGCACAGTGTACTTCTACTTCATTTCAAAGTGTTTTTCACTTAAGAAATCACTTTGTTTTGCCTGGTTTACTGGCTGTGCTCAGAAAATGATGATTTTACTACTCTGTTTTAAACCCATTTATATGTTGCTCACATTGCAACAGATACAATGCTTGACTGTAATGCTTTTTTCCTGCTTATACATTCCATTTTATATCATAATGCCTAAAGTAATCTGTTACTTAGTGAATAGTTGTTTATTCATCGATTCTTAGATTTTTCCCTTCAGATTTTGTTGCTGGATATTTCATACAGAATACCTCAGGATTTCTGGATACAACATCATAGTATATATAACGCCTTTTGCTGCTTAGATGTTCTAACTGCAGTGTAAGTAAAAACAGCCTGGATTTTGTGTCCAAAACCAAATTTTAAGTGACAGACTGGGTCCCTTGGGTGATGCCACAGTTGTGGTTCAATCGGCAGCACTTCAAGCAGGAAATTAAGTCCTAATGGGGTGAGAAGCGGGGTGGGGGGAGATAAAAGATTACTTTATTACATCCTCTTTTATGTTATTTTTATATGCTTACAAAATGCACCAGCAACACAAATGAAAAACAGATACCATGCTTTGCCTTTTGCAACAAAAGACTGTTGTCTTCTATCAAGCAGGCTGAAAGCCTTGTTCACATCTAAAGGTAGGTGTGGGAAAATCACATGCAGATACGGATCTTGGTTTCTTGCCAAGGAATGTATCAAACTCCAAGATAACCCGGTTGACTTTGTACCCTACCCTGTATGACACGGTAGCAGATGTTTGGCCAGCTGCCACCTAGAAGCACTGGTGGTCCTGAGGGCCTGGCTGTCCACCAGACAGACTGTTGGCAAGATCTTGGAAACCAAAGCTTCCAGCAGACCCTGATGGTGCTGCTTTTATGTCTGGAGCTCAGAAACCCCAATATCTTCATCATTGAACAGCCAGGGCTGTCACTGGTTTGGAAATCCCAAACTGTTGGTGTCCTGGAACTTCTGCTCTGCAGGAGCCCTCTGGACAGATTGGTGACAAATGTGAGGTCCAGGGAGGCAGAGAGAGGAGCTGCCAGAAAAGGAGACAGGTTTTTAGCTGAGCATTTCTTAGATTTTTTTTTGCAGGAGCGTGTCAAATTCAGCATTTTCTAGCAGAAAGTTATTATACTGGAGCAATCTTAACCAGTCGTTAAAAATTTAAATTCTTTCAGCCTGAAGAAGGAAAACCATTGAGGAGATTGGAATTTGATGATACCCCGTTGCAGCTGTGTGGTTACGATACTCCTCTGCTGAAGTCTAGAACTGGTCAGAAAACTGAAACAACCAGAAAATCCAGAGGAAATTAAGGGTTTGGGCATTTGGTTCCCACGAAAGAGCTTGAAACAGTAGGAAAGATTTTGCAGTTTATTTGGGAATTTTTTGAAAATTTGAGGTAGAAGAAGGGTATGAGGTTGTGCGTAATTCTTAGCCTCTTCACATTTTAGCCCTGATTTACCCTATGGCAGATCACAGTAGTGGTTTGCAAGGTGGTGTGCCACCCAAGATGTTTTGCTGATAACCAGTAGTTAAATCTGAAACATTTTTTCATGCTTACAGTTTTGTTCCTAAATATTTGTTCAACTTCTAAGCTCCTGGTTTAAAGTTTTTAAAAAATTACAGAGCTTAATAATAAAAATTTGTTCTCAATTAATTATTTACATTTTATTTACTAGCTTACCAGAGAAGGGGAGAATAGTTTGTACGTTTTCTGTATATGTTGTAAAGCTTGATGAGACCTACTTGCAGTTGAAGCATGATCACTGCTCATGTTCCTGCTGAATTTTTACAAGGATTACCTTGAACACAACTGCTATGTTTGTGTAATATTAATTAGATGATATATCCCAAAGCACATCCACAGAAAAAAACCAGTAAAAACCCAAGTGGATTGCTACTCTCGTAAGATTATCGCACTTCCTTTCTCCTCTGCTGTCTTCCTCGAATTGATACTTCTATTTGGAAATGCTAGATTCCGAATTGGATGTTTTGAAAAGTGAATGCTGTAATACAGTAAATCAGATTTATTGTTCAAAGAAGGAAAGATAGCTGAGGAGAAGGAGGAAGAGCAGGGTGGCCAGAGAGCAGAGGCCCCCTTTCCTATTCTTCTTCATCCTTTTTGTGTGTCTCTGTGCAAATGCAGTAACTTTTAAAAATTAAGAACATGTTGGAGTCTAATACTACATAATTCATCATCCTGTGAGCTGAAGTGATTATGTAAACTCCACATCTAGGGGTTAAGAGTACAGTAAATTTTTATTTAGAATGACGGAAAATATTGAAATGTCAACTATGTAGAAGTAAAAATAACAATTTAAAAAAACCTTGCAAATCTTTCACCACCAACTGCAAATGGTATACAATACAGAATTAAACATCCTGACCATTTCAAGATGTGTTCAGATTTTTGAAACTCTGAATTGTTCTCAAATGCTGGTAGTGTTCCTTTCTTGTTATCAAATCTATAATGTATATTTTACATGTGCTGCTTCTTATACATTTGTTATTCTTGATAGAGAGCTCCTTGTAAGTAGCGTGTAAAGCTAGGCATAAAAAATAAGTTCCATATAATGTTAGCTGTTGCCCTGTGCTGAGAAACACTGCTCCTTCCCAAATATTTTCAAAATCACAACATAACTTTTTTTCTTTTCGTCCTTTAAAGTAAGTTATTCAGGCTTGATCCTAAGCTATGGCTTCCATAAAAAGCTCTAGCGTGAATTTGCATAGTGCCTTTTATTTAATTTTCTTAGCACTCATCCCCCTGATACGTGAATTTGCTACTTACTCCATGTTTTTTCATGCAAACATGCACCTGACAAGAAATTTGCAGCAAGCTTTGTCACTGTGTGGTTTATAGCTCCTCTTTCTTCTAAAGCAAAAAACTAAAGATGCCAAAGATACTACCACATGTCAGTTTTTTAACAGTTTGCTTTTTAGAAATCAGAATGTGCCTTAGTCAGGTCCTCAGGTTGCAAAGTGGTTTTTGAGGAATGGGAAACTTTTCTTACTATTTGAGGAAACTCATTAAAAACAATGAAACTTGTTTTCAGTCAAGTACAGATTGTTTAGGTACATGTTACTACTGAAGTGTGAAAGGATCCTTCTTCTACAAAATCTTCTAAATTCAGCAATACAGTTTAAATGTTTTTTATATATCCGTTAGCAGAATGAAGGCCTAAGAAGAAAATTAAAATTGGTTTCTGTTGTGTGTATCTGAAATGAGCATCAGAAGACTGCATTTAAAGAAAAATTTGAATAAAGAAAGCTTCAGGGGGTTTTGGTAGAGAAGCAGTAGGCTGTAAGAGAAGAAATGTTATGGAAACATATACAAAGATTGGACTTTTTCAATTTGGACAAGAGCTGCCTGAGAATGTTTTCTTTCTGTTGTGTGGAAATCAGTCCTATGATGGTAGCAAAATTAAATATTCTGCCTGTGTTCATTTAGCTACAGATTGGCCCTACTGGGACTTGGCTCAAATGCAGGAATAAAACTAATTGTGTTTTGAAGATTTTTTCTTTACTCTGCACCCAAGAGAATTAAAGGAAAAAAAGTAAAACATGGATCAATGAACTCTTTTTTTCAGTTATTTTACGAAACAATACATATTGCAGGGAATGAATCATCTAATGATATTTCACTTCTTAAAAATGAAAGAGATTATTCTCTGAAGTAACCTGCTGTGCCTGTTTCACAGTGACAATATACAATGTTCCCTGAAGCTATTTCTGACATCACTGAGTCTAACATGGTTTTGGGATGTTTGATGGAAAATTAGGTGTAAAAGAGATGCTGTTCCCAGTAATCTCGGGGATGCTACACTTAACTGAGTGTCTGGGCAGAGTGGATTTTTATCTCACCAGCTGTCACAGATACTAAAGCAAAATAAACAAATGGACTGTGTGACAATCTGATACACTATTCTGTTGCTTCACAATAGTACAGTGTTGCTTCTGGTATTTTTTAGGTTTGATAAAGCTAAGGTACATATTGCTATTTGTGATGTGGTGGATGTAGAACTGAAAGCTTTATGGCATTTGGGGCACACAATCAACAACACTGCAAACAACGGGCAGAGAGCAAGGTATGTGGTATGTGGGAGGCTGCTTGCTTGTTAGGTCTTGAGCTTCATGAGTTTTAAGATTCCAGGGAGTTTTTTGTGGCACTAGTTGACCTTAGCTGTCAGTGTACAATGGATTTTTGGCTTATTTTTCAGGTGGGTTAATATTTAGCGTGCTTTGACAATACTGATACCCTGTGCTACTATTTCCTTGCTTTCATTAGATTGCTATGTCATATAGCTCATTCTATGATCCTCATTACAAAAGTAGTTCAAATTTTTGACCCCATTACTTTGATGGGAAGACTCTTCTAGGCTCCCTGTCACAGTGTTTGGGAGCCTTCATTTGAATTATACCAGTAGTGTAGTGTTAAATACAAACTGTTCAGTACTCCTTATGGTCTGTATTCCCTTTATCTTTCTAGATGCCCTGCACAGCTTCATGCTTGACAATATAGAAGACTAAATACAGTATTCCTCTGCATATATGGGCACTAGATTTGCAAAGACCATCCATGAAAGTTGGACTTCCTAAATATTCAAACTAGCTATTTTGCAATATAATTCTGAAGTGATATTCAATGCAGTGTTAAAATTACTTACTTTATTTCTGAGGGAGCACTAAATTTTCCGGCTAAGACGACGTCCATGTCATCATCACAGATTACTGTTTGTTCAGTTCCTTTTACTTGGATGAATCTCAGAAAAAATATGTATTATGCATGAACTCTGCAGATGCACTATGAAACCATAAGTCGTTCAAATGTTGAGCTGTTTTGTATTACACAAATGCCAGTAAATTTGCAGAGTTACCAAATACTAAACTACTTCTGTACACAAGGACTCAGGCAATATGTGCATTCAGGAAGTTCTTTGTTTCCTTCATTACAGCAAAGACTAAAAGAAAAAAAACAAAGCTGTCAACGAAGAAGAGTTTGCTGAATGAAGAGCAAAGATTGTCTCTGCAGCCTGTGTTTGAGATTGTTGCTTAGGCAGCTGAGGAGACACAGCACGATCTTCAACTAGAACTGTGCTGCTGTTGTGTTGAATTTTATAAGCGTAACAAGCATGAGCCAGAATAAATTTAGAGTACTGTTATGCTAACATTAACAATTGCCTAAGTATAGATACTGTTTCTGAAAATGCTGTGACAGATAGTCAAGGGGAGAGGATCCCTTTCAGCATCTTTAAATATTTCCCTAAATGTGAAATATGTATCTTGTAGACTTTTTTTCCTCTTTTTTTGTCTTTTCTCTGCTGCCACACACAGTATGTTTTCCTGCAGGACATCAAACTTGAACATTGGGTGTTTTATGGCTCAAGATTCGTCAGGTCATTCGAGCAAAATCATAGTGTTCTTGTCTTTGTTTTTTTGATATTAGGAGTATTTTTTTTATTGTTGTTTATTTCTATAAAAAAAGGAGTGGACCCAAGTCAAGTATATGCTTTTCTGAAAACAGTTTAGTGTTGGAGTGATGTTAATACTGCAGATACAGTTAATACTGTTAAAACTGTGGATTAAAATCAGAATCCTGTTAAAAGCAATGAAAATATTTCCTTGTTCTTAATTAGAGTTTTTACATAGGCTTAGTGATACACATCACATTGCTTGTGATGGGGGAAAAGGTACAGACTCAAAAAGTAAATAAATCTGGATTTAAAAGTTGACATACATGAATGATTAAATGTTATTCTTGTTTAGCCTACTATAAAACCCAAGTAAGACTGGGGAATTTAAGCATTTGACTTATTTGTCCTTTAGATAAATTTTTGGGTGCTCACCTAAAACAAACTAACAAAAAAGACCAACAAAAAAACCTCAAAGCAGTAAGAAAATGTCCTTGATTGCTTTAAAAAAAATAAGGCAGTTTAATGGGTACTAATGCTCTGTGTGCTATAAACAATATTTTTTATTTAACATTTTTATTTTGCTTTCAATAAATGTTAATTTAATTACTAAATTTTGAGGAGTTGTTGCTTTATTATTGAAAAATTTATCTCTGAAGTTTTGGTAGAGAAAAAGACCAACAATCTGCAGTAAGTTTAGTTTTGGGGTGGCTAGGTGACAGTACATCCTACCATATGGTAGTGTATCAACTTTGTAATGAATAAACGAGACTAAGCTATCATAAGAATGTAACATCTGCATTCTAC
The DNA here is from genome assembly GCF_023634155.1 of Falco peregrinus. Classification (NCBI taxonomy): domain Eukaryota; kingdom Metazoa; phylum Chordata; class Aves; order Falconiformes; family Falconidae; genus Falco; species Falco peregrinus. Next base: position 17,867,461 of record NC_073739.1, read on the forward strand.
CAAGAAGTCTGCATTCTTCATGGATTTGAGAATTTTACTTCCATTACCCAGTTTACTTCTTATGGATAAAAATGTCAGTTGAACTGTTTTGAATTGTGCGGCTCCAACCAGTTGTATGTACATAGAAATCAGTTAACATCAACTGATAAACAGTTGGCAACTGTGGCAAGTCACTACCAGATTAGGCTAGATGGAAATCCTTTTTACATTAATTTAATGCTGTCACCTAAAGACACATGCACATATTTAGACATTTTCAGGCAGAGTCTATATTTTTTTGTAGCATGTTGCTGGGAGTTTTCTACAGGAGAGCAACAGGCTACATTTTTATGAAATAAGAGACTAAGCAGATGTATTGAAGTGGTAAACTTGCATAGGGGTTTTGCACAAGCGAAGAAGATTATTTTACTAGTTAGAGATGGAGTAGGTTCTTGGATGGCAAAAAAAATAGTACATCCTGTTTGCAGCCTGGCTTTTATTTTTAGTAGTTATTCCTGCTACTAATTACATTTATTACTTTTACTATAAATATAATAGTAATAATGTTTATTAATAGTTAACAGATTATTATCCATTATTTGATAGAAAAAGGAATTACTGGGTCCTTACATTTGCAAAGTGTAAGTGTGAAAGAAATAATATGTACTACTTTGAAGAAATTATAATTGAGCCAGTTATTGTTCTTTGTAATTGTGTTTAATTAATAATCATGTAATGTTCTTAAATTCCTAACTATAAGGGACAACAACCTTTTTTGCAAAGAAAGGAGGTTTCAGCTTTAGGAATCTGAATGCAAAATTGAAGGAATTACCCAGGTGTTGAAAAACTAATTGAGAAAAGAATGGATGCTTGCAAGATAGTTGATGGTGAGCAGTAACTCTGTTTCATTACCAGTGTAATTTCATAATAATAATCTAAAAAGAATACTCTTTTTGAGAATCAGCATGTGATTCTTACTTTTAATAACTGTATATTCATTACAGCTAAAAGGCAGGAAATCACCCTTTTCTAAAGTTCATTTTCATTCTAAAGTCGTATTTTCCCTAGTCCTAGCGTTAAGCATCTTCAGTTTTCTGAAAGGAAGTAAAAGAGTCCCACATCATGAGTGGTACATGTGGAGAGAAAACTGGAGTTTTCAGTAAAGAGAAGCTGAACTAAAGGTGGAGAAAAGCTGAACTAACAGATAAGCACATCCCTTATTACTGCATTATAAAATACATCTTTCTAAAGCTGGGTGGATAACATGTAGTGTAACTTTGAGTAGCATCTTAATATATTTCCCTCAATTTGACAATAGCATGACAATTAACAGTGGAGGGAAGGCTTTTACTGAGATTAGCAATACAACTGTCATTGACTCATACTAACTTTTTAAAGGGAGCTGATATGTCAGGATGTGCTTTTTTAATTGAAGCTGAACTGTTGATACATTCACTTAAGAAGTAATAGTTTTTTGGAAAGCCCTGCCCAAAAATGTGGGTGCAGGCATTTTACGTGGGGAAGATGGAACAAACTTGTGAACAGGGGTCTGTTGAGGGTTATTAGGCAGATAAACTCAAATGAGGCTCAAGAAATCTGGTCGGAGTCTGGGAGGGTGTCTGATGGAGGTGCACATACACTGCTACCTCTAAAGTCATCAGTTTCAAAGTATTTGCAGTGGAACAGGAAAAATAGGTGTTTGGGTTTTTTTTAGCTGGAACGCTAATTATTTTTTAAGGGAAGCTTTACCTACTAATTTCTGCTCACTTTCTCATTCCACGTCTTTGGTCCATAATTACTAGTGTTTGAACCATTGGGTGCCTTGCTTGAGAATTTGTCAGGTTTTGTGTTTTGTGTTGGAATTCAACTGAAGGGCCAGCTGGGTCTGTTACTTTTAACACTAAACAAAAATAGCAGTGACAAAAACTGTGTTTCTAAGTTTATTTTGGCAGCTAAACAGACCTGTGTGCAAGGGTTCTTTCCATACTGTAGTTAGATTTGTTAAAAATAAATAGTTAATGACTTTCTTCACTCTGAGGGTGGTGAGGCACTGGCACAGGCTGCCCAGAGGAGTTGTAACTGCCCCCTCCCTGGCAGTGCTCAAGGCCAGGCTGGATGGGCCTTTGAGCAACCTGGTCTAGTGCAAGGTGTCCCTGCCCATGGCAGGGGGGCTGGAGCTAGGTGATCTTGAGCGTAGGTCTCTTCCAACCCAAACCATTCTATGATTCTATGACTTCTAAAGGCCAGGCACCCTGTTTCAAGGAGCAGTTTCAGGGACCTTTGACAACAATCCCAAGGTGTTTGTAATACGTCCCTGAAAACAGATGAAGGGAGAAGAGAAAGTCTGAAGAGAGTTTATATTCTTTAAAGTCTCTGGTGAAATCATTTTTAACACAGGAAAAAATTGCATTTTGTCTTAGGTTTCTTTAATCATAGTTTTTCCCCCATTTAATTTGTTTTTCTTTCCTCTGCCAGTTCTTGGGCAGAAGCAAATACAGGTATGGTTTTAAAAATAATGCCAATTGCTTGTTTCCTCATGGCTGCATAAAATATGTGCATCACAATCGTCACAAAAGTAGTTTGGGACAAAAGGTTTCCATATTGAGAAAATTCATGTTGTCAGCCAGCTTGCTATACAGTCACGTGACTTGCTCATGTTAAGATTGTCATTCTGATTCCATGCTAATAGCCCCATGGTTATTAATATATGCTGTCTGGTTCTAACCTGCTTTGTTTAGAATGCATGTTGGTTTTTAATGTGTGTGACATTTAAGGGTATTGGATTAAAAAATTAATTTTTCCAAAATAAAACATATCTCATACATTTTCAATAGGGTTTACAAAAGCGCTACTCTACATTTTCCCTCTAGCAAGATGGTATGGTATTGCATTAAGTGTCAGTACTTCTGTGGCTATGTAAGATTTAATATTCTGGGCAAAGATACTAATTGTCTTTTGGAATGGATGGATGGATTTGCCTAAAACCTGCCTGTTAATTAGAGTTTTTTAAAAATGAGTAATTTTCAAATGAGATTTCAAACTTTTTATTCTTTGATAGAAACATTTTTATATTGTAGGCATGTCTTTCTTTGGTGGGGTGTTTTTTTTTTTAGAAGTTTATATAGAGGTCCACAAGAAAAAATTACTTTGTGTGATTTATACATTTTCTGTTGGAGCATGAAAGTACAACCTAGGTAGTGTAGAAATTCAGATCATCTCTCATGCAAAACATGTCTAAGCTTGGATTCAAAATAATAAAAATATCTCAAGAGTCAAGCTGTTACTGCTCTTCACTGCAACATGAGGGAACTGAATTTACCACTTATTTAAACAAATCTGCACTTTACTCCTAATAAAAAAATATAAATTGCCACTACAAAATTATGTATGAGGCAAGTTACCACTCTTACAGTCTCCTAAGCTTTTTCAGAAGTGCCACTTTTAAAATAACAGCTTTCAGTGCTGAGGATCAAAAGGAAAATGAAGTCAGCAGAAGCATTTGCAAGCCATTTCATCTTTCAGTGAAAGGGAGAACTGAACATCTGAGCTTTGGCTAGGTAAATGTATCAAGAAAGCGTTAGACTGTACAGCTGATTTACTCTCATGCTGTGCTGTAGATGATGCACAAACCTGCAAACAAAAGTAGTGTGTATTTGGTAAATTCTCAGAGATGCTGGAAATCTTAAATATATATGTTTTTATAGATTTTTGTTTACCACTGTAGCTCTTTTAATCTACACTGATGGAGGATTAATGCAATGTGTACAGTAAAAGCTCCTACTTTTCCCCTGTTACATTCCTCCCTTTTGTCCACTGAAATGTATCTTTAACCATAATAAAATTATTTTGTGCTAAACATTTACATAAGGTTTGTATGCCCGTGAGCACATTTCATTTTTGTTAAAAAGAAAAATCTCTAAAATCAGTTTACTTACTTCAAGTGCCTTTTTCTGCCCTGTTATTCAAAAGAGCTTGAATTGAAAAAAACTTATTAAAATGACAGAACACAAGATTTAAAATGATCGATACTGCTTATATGCACCTAATATTTACCCACAGGTTTTAGGACGAGTTTTTTCCTTTGATACTAGATTTTCTACATTATGGTAGTGTGGAAGGAACTAGTTCTGATTAGCATGAATAGACTCCCTGATAGGGGACCAAAAAAGAAAGAAATTAATAAGCCCAAATAATAATAGACTCACTGCAATTCACTGAAAAGCAGCTACAAAAAGCCCAAATAATAAAGCTGTCACTGCAGTTCACTGAAAAGTGGTTATACTAGCAAAAATATTTGGCATACTTTGAGACTGTAACTTCAAATGAATGAGAGAGCTATAGTTCCGTAGTATGTGTTTACTTAGTTGAAGGCATTCAATAAATTTATTGCACTGATAGAGCAGAAAGTTTTTATCACTGCAAAACATAATGTCTGTATTCAACTTTGAAAATATAATTTTTTAAAAATTAAGACACTAGTAAGCTACTTTGGTGAAATCTTTATTCATTAGGTGAATGGTAAGTATTTTTTTTTCAATGTTAGTCTGTTTCTTTATGTTAGCCTGTCACCATAGTCCATCAAAATTCCTTTTTAGCAGTAGAAAAGATCTGCTGGAGTTATCTGCCATTGTCAGTCCCTTGCAATAAGGAAAGCAGTAAGCTTTTCTGGGTATAAGAAATGTCTCTGCTCTGCCTTTCCTGTATTATACATTGTCATTTTGCAGTTCTGTTGTTCGTAATACACAACAAGACTACCCTTTTCTTCATGCCCTGCTCTTCAAACATGCATATGGAAGAAGAGTGTTTGTTTCCTGTACTAAGTCTCTGGCTTGGCTAGCTCTTATAATGAATGAGTAGTTTATTTCTCACTGATTAAGTGTGCAGACCGATAAAATGTGAACTTCAGTTGCTTTTTTGCTGGGCTGAGACCTCATACCTCGTTTCACACAGCTGCCAACATAACAGTTTGGAAATAGTTTGGAAATACAGGGAGAGACTGTTATGGAAGCCCAGGTATCACCTAATTGGGGATTACGGGGATGGTGAGCGAACTGTCTTTTTCCTCCTGGGTCCTAGAGCAACAGAGTGGTGGCAGGGCTGGACAGCAGCTGCTGTTGCAGGCTCTTGATCCTGAGGCTGGTCTTTTCCAAGGTCTACATTGATTTCTGGATTGATCTGTGTGAACCACTTACTTCCTTTGTAATCCTCAGTCACAGTTGATCTCACACATTTTCTAGGCTATGAAGCCATTACATATTTAAACCACTGTGATCAGGGTGGAAAACAGGATTTGTGACAAAACTAGTTTGGTTTAAAATTCTTGCATTATTTTGTACTTTCAACGGTGGTCGTTCACTAGGGAGAATTTAGGAGCTTTTTTCAGTCAGCAGCTAGAAGCAGTGGAATGCTGGAATTTTATGAATTAACCAAGGTTAATTGTCTTACAGTTTCATTAATTTGCATGGGTTTTGACTGTGGATTTCTGTCAGTGTTTAATGTGTCTTGGTTTCTGTAAACACAGTCTAAGCAAAATGCATTATACAGGAAAAGGGAACTACTTAAGGAGATGATGCCATGCTGCATTAAACAGAAGTGCAGAAAATGAAGCATTTTCTAGTAACCATTATTATTATCATCTGAATAATGCCCTATGAGATTCCTTGTGGTATGGCTTCACAGTAGTGAAATATTCTAGGGAGCTTTTGGGTAAAAGCTTTCAGCAAAGTAATTTACAGCCCCATTTTGATATTTATCTTCACCTCTTCAGTCTCTTGTTTGCTTGGAAATATTGCCACATACTGGTCTGTAAATAGTGTTTTCAGTTCAATTCACAGCCAGTCAGTACCTGGAGAAGAAATTAAGTCTAATGCCATGGTTTCACAATTAAGCTTACACCATGTAGCCGAGGCATGATTTCATAATCATTAATACTGTATGTCTGCCCTACCGGATTACTCACAGAAGAATTGTAGTTTTAAGTACATGATTGCCATTCTGTCACATTATCTAGAATATATGCAACTGGTACAGTTTGTGCCAGCCTTGTGTTTATGTGCTGTCTTTATTCTGATAGAGTGGGCTATGCACGTTTTAACAGTTGAAGTTAATCGTAACACTTTGTATTATCTGATCATAGCATTCTGATTCTGTTCCAAGAGCCCTATGGCTAGGTGATGCTCTGAATGGTAGTGTCTAGGGGTGTAACTGATCAATAGCAGCAGTTTTTTATTCAGGAGCTCCCGGTTCTTTGGGTATTCAGTCCTGTCTTGCCCTGTATGGATGTTTTATACTATTTTTGAAGTTTCGGAGTTATTGGACATTGTGCTGGAATACTTTTGCATTGTTTAAAAATCAAAAATCAGACTCCAGTTGCCGCCCTTTTAAACTGCTCGCGATAGACAAGCAGGAGGTCAGCAACATCTTTGGATCCCAATGTTGACATTTAACAGCCTTGTTGCTTGTGAGTTTCACTGGCCTGCTACCAACTTATATAGATCATCTTTCTGGCTACTTTCACTGCTGATCAGGCAGTATCTATTGAAATTACTTGTGCATCCAGTTCCACATCTTCTAAGAGTGAAGAGCAGTGGCCATCTAAAAGGTGTGATTGCCAATTTACAAGAGTTTTCATTTGGGTTGACTCCCAGTGAAAAGTACTCAGAAAAATTGAATCCTCATGAATGAATTGAAATTCTATTCCTTATCAACACTTCAGCTAAGGGATGGTTATTATTTATTACCAAATATCATTCTTTTTTATGAGCTGAGCTCTCTAAACATATAAGATCTGTAATCTTTAACAACATAAAAGAAAATCACCTGCCGCAAAAGTACAATTTAAATGCTGAAACTGTTACATATAGATCAGCAATTAGATTCCTTGTTCTTAACCCTGTTCCAAACTAAGCAAACCTAGTATGCCAAACCAATGTCACATGTGGTGCATCCACATGATAATCATCCAGATGATGCTAAACTCACCCCAGTTTCTTAACATGTGTCTTGTACTGCGGGTGTGCAGGGCTGGATGCAGTGTCTCGGGTGAAGCCTCATGAGTGCCAAGCAGAGGAGAATGACTTCACTCTGCCTGATGGCTGTGTTCTTGCTAACGAAGGTAAATGCTCTCTCCTTTTCCTCATACAGTGGGATATGTTTTAAAACAGGAAGTTTCTTGTCTCACATGTAGAGCTATAGAAGGATGTATTTCAGAAGTTCAGAAGGAAAAGTTTTATTTCTCAAGATAAAAAGGTATGGAAAGTCTTTCTGGATCTTCAGCATTCTAAAGCTTTCATTCATTGCTGTACCAAGCATAGTTATTGTTGAATGGCTTGCAGCTTTTGGCCCTCCCATGTGTTTGCTTTCACATTTTAATGCTTTCAACACAGAAAACATGAAGAATTCCTGGAGAAACATTTAGTTCAAATGCAAAACCTCACTCTGTATTTACCAAAGTTCCTGCTGATGTGGAGGTGCAGTTTATTCAGTTGGTCCTTCCTCTTGCAATCTTGGGCTGTGTTCTAACATTTCAGATTTTAGTATCTCTGTAGGCTTCAGCTTTAGCAAAACCAATGCCACAAAAAAACAAGTACTGCATTTATCAGTTTGAGAGCTGGATTGCCAACTGTCAAATTAACTCTTGGATCTGCAGGTTCCTTAGACACCCTCTGATTCCATGCTGACTTCACCTGACTGTTGGAGTTTCGGCTAGTTTACAGTTGCAGACAAATTAATCTGTTTATCTCCAAGATAAACAAAATAATCCAAATAGAACTGATTATCCTACACAATAGTAGTGCTTTCATTCTTTTAAAATAATGGTCCCAAGCATACTGGACTATTTGTTCCCATTAAAGCAACTAGTTTGCAGGTTTGGTACTTCAGTTCTCTGCATCGGGCTGTGGAATTACTCTCTTTTCAGTAATCACAAAACTTTTCTCATGTCTGGAATCCAATGGCATCTCCCTTTAGTGTGTGTTCAACTGCTAATTCTGTCACTAGTAAGATAGCGCAGATACTTTTAATAAGCTTTTTCATATAACTGCTGTCACCCTGAGGCCTCAGGTGAATACCTGACCATGTTAATCAGGATATCTTTCTGGTTCATCAGTTCATCTGTCAACCATTTTTTTTCCCAGTTAATTTTTCTGCTGGTCAGTGGACAGTTTTACACATTGAGTACAACTACAGCACTGCCTTGGTAGGAAATAGGAGGAAGCAGTAAGTCTAAAGTCTCTGTTGCATGCTTAATTTGAACATGAGATAGTTCAGTCCCCCTTACTTCCTCATTTTTCTTTGGAAAAAAATGCAAAAACCACAGAAGCTTGCTTTAGATAGAAGAATATGTGAATCACAAAGATTAAAGACAAAGCAATTTACTGTACATGGGTAGTCATACCCTACAGACGTAACAACCCAGAATATGGGAGAACGTGAGTTCAAGATGGGTAAGGTTGCCCTGAGATTGTGGGACAATATTTCCGTTGTATAAAGGAAAGTGAGACTTAACAGTCCCCATTTAGCAACTGGGGAAGCAGCTATTAACAGTTCCCTGGCAGTACCCTTCACCATCATATTCTTTCACTGTTCAAGCTAAACTCCCTAGTGTATATAAAAACTGCATTTAAATGTGTAATGTTGTGTATGTCATTATGTCAGGCTAGAAATCAAACTTTTTAACCTACCATACCTGCATGTCATTCTCCTTTGTTGTTCCCTTTACCATCATTTCATTATTTATGTCTTAAGAAGACAAAATCTAGCTGTTTTGGATTTCAATACGTTGAAAGTCAGTATTAAACCCAAGCTATCTCATTATTAACTGACATCATTCTAATTTGTCTGAATATTGTAGTACAAGTATTAAAATGTACTTTTGTAAAATAATGTCCCATGTTAAGAAGACATGTATCTTTGAATCATGAAAAGATGTGGATGGGAAGGAACATTTGAATGTCAGCTAGTCCACCCTGCCCCTGCCCTGCAGGGACATCTGTCACTAGATTGCGTTGCTCAGAGCCCCATCCAGCCTGGCCTTGAACACTTCCAATGACAGGGCATCCACAGCTTCGCTGGGCAACCTATTCCAGTGCCTCACCACCCTCATCACAAAAAAAAGTCTTCCTTATATCCCATCTAAATCTACCCTCTTTCAATTTAAAACCATTGTTCCTTGTCCTGCAACTACAGGCCCTGGCAAAGAGGCTCCAGCTTTCTTATGAACCTCCTGTAAGTGCTGACCAGCTGCAGTAACGTCTCCCTGGAGCCGCCTTTTCTCCGGGCTGAACTACCCCGACTCTCTCAGCCCTTCTTCATGGCAGAGGTATCCCAGCCCTGACATCACTTTCATGGCCCTCCTCTGGACTTGCTTGTCCAGGTCCATGTCTTTCTTGTACTGGGGGCCCCAGAGCTCGATGCCGTACCCCAGGTGGGGACTCACCCACCTCAGGGCAGAGCAGAGGGGCAGAACCACCTCCCCCGACCTGCTGCTCACAGCCCAGGATGCGACTGGCTTTCCGGGCTGCAAGCGCACATTGCCGTCTCACATCCAATTTTCACCCACCAGTATCCCCAAGTCCTCCTTGGCTGGGCTGCTCTCACTCCATTCACACCCCCAGTCTGTATTGATACTGGGGACTGCCCCAACCCAGGAGCAGGACCCTGCACGTGGCCTTGTTGAACTTTGTAAGGTCTGTGTGGGCCCACTCCTCAAGCCTGTCAAGGTCCCTCTGGGTGGCATCCCTTCCCTCTAGCTTACCAGCTGCACCACTCAGCTTCGTGTCATCCACAAGCTTGCTGAGGGCGCACTCAATCCCACTATTCGTGTCATTTATAAAAGCAAAAATGAAGATATTAAGTAGTACGGGTCCTAGTGCAGTCTGAGGGACACCACTCGTTACTGGTTTCCACTTGGACATTGAGTCATTGATCGTAATTCTGTGGATGCTGCCATCCAGCCAATTCCTTACCTGTCTAGCAGTCCATCCATCAAATCCATCTCTCTCCAGTTTCGATGTAAGAATGTTGTGGGGAACAGTATGCATGTTGAAAACCTTCTTATGATGAAGAGGAGAAAAATTACTTTCCGTAGTAGCGTATAAATACTATTTCGAGAGAAAATATTTTAAAACATTTCCTTTATTTATTTTTCTTTTAAATTAAAAGAAATTGCTTTGGTAGTCAGCAACTATATTCACAGCATTCTCTCCATATATGAGAGATGTAAGAAAAACCTGGAAACAGGTTATTTTCAGTTTCATAACTTCTTAGATGGCATAGCTAAATATCAATGGCTAACCCATATATTACACTTCTAACTTGTGTTACAGTCAATGTAAACGAGACATTAAACAAATCATAAGGTTTCAGTATTTTTTGTAAGAAATTACTTAGTATCTTAAACATAGGTTTAAACATTGGTTTGTAAAATCATTCATACAGACAAAATAGCATTTGAAACTGACCTGTAACACTTTATTTTTCTATTTTTCCCGTTGAAGAACACGTATGTTAAAAAGGTAAACATCTGAAAGACATTAAGCATAACTTAAATATTAATTTCATGTCCTGTCTTTATGGGAAGCTTACACCATAGAGTATCACTTTTTGTTGCTTGCTTTACCACTTCAGATTTGCGTCAGGCAGTGCTGGCTTGAAAGAGGAAAAATGTAATTAATTTGGAGATAAACAGGTTCATTTTGACAGAAAAACGTAAAAAGTGTCTTGGTTTTGATACTTACTGAAACCATTGCAGCCAGCCTGTGTACTGCATTGTATTCCGTCCATCTGCAGAATAATCCAGATCTGGTACCGTCTTCCTTCACATTGCTCACTCTCTTTTAAAACAAGCTGTATGAACTGTAATTCAGTAGCACATAGACTTGAAGAAAATAAAAAGGGATTTGATACCCTCTTTCAAGTTGCTTATGTTTGCCAAAATTTGTTTCTTTTCTTCCCTGAGAGGGTATTGCCTATACACTTATATTCATATTCTGACTTTGAAGGAAACTGTGGGTGAATGGTTTGAGGTCCACTGTATGGGAAAACACACAGCACTTGTAGTACTTCCTGTCCTTAGCACTCTGTCCAGTTTTCTTTGTAAGCAGTGAGAATTCACACCACACCACTGTATCAAACTTTAAATAATTTTTTAGCAAAAGTAACAAACAAAGCAAGGAGATCACTGAAATTACATTGTCTCGAATTCAAAATATCTGGGTTTTGCATCATTAGAACATGTGTAACCTTCAGTAACAAACAGAGAAAGAAAAGTTGCTGTTGTATTGCTTTATAATAAGTGTTTGTTTTCATATTCCTCTTAATTTTGAAGAGTCATAATCAAAAAAGACCACCCAGTTGTTTTTTTCCCCAATATTTGTAAAAAGGAAAAGCTTTTTTGTCTAATTTGAGAAACTGCTTTTAAAGACCTCTTCTAGTTTTGCACTGTGCCATGTTGCCTGAGAATTGTTAGTGTTTACTTGTGTCAGGGTGACAATGCCTTTTTCATCACACTGTGACATTGGTATGTCCTTGATCCAGATGGGTAGCCTGGGTTCAAGGCTTTGCTGGCATGCTTATGGCAAAGAGACACTGACTAGGAGTCTGGCATTTATTTGTAGATTGTGAATATTGTGGCAAAAGCTGTAGATCTGTTCGATTTCTTAGGGTACAGTAGAAATAGTAGGTGACTTCCTAATTTAAAACAACAACAACAAAGGAAATACACATTCCTTTACAAACAATCTTATTCTCTAAGAGCTCTGTCTTTGATCCTGCTGGGGACTGGACTGCTACTTAAGAGCCCTCACTCCCGCATGGCTTTCTAGTCTCTTTCAGCAGCTGAGACTTGTGTGCCAGCACCCAGTTGCTAGCTGCTGGAACGGCTTGCCCATTGCAGATCAGAGATATGCTGGCTGACAGCCACTAACACCATTTTAGCATGGAAAAACACCCAAACATTTTATCTTTGCTTGTCTGCCTAACAAAGTCAAAACTGGTGGTACTCTGACTGACCTATCCCAAACAAAAGAATTAATTTACAAATTGCCTAATCTTGACATTTTGTAAATATTTAAACAAATTTTTTTGAAAGGATATTTTCACGTCAGTTACATTGATTTCACGTGGATCTGAGCTTCTTTAAATCTTTCCTCTCACTGCTGGCATCTTTTATCCAGACTCTTTTCTTGCACCTCAGTAGAAACAATAGACTTTTTCAGGTTTTCTGGTGGTGAAGGAAGGCCATTCACGGTAAAATCATGCAGTGTTGCGGTATCGTATGGAAGCAGGTAGGCTCAGAAGCTAACCCTGCAAAAAGATGCCAGCTTTCTCCATTCATCTAAAGCCTTTTTAAAGTGTTACTCATCTGCATGACTACACTGTATAATATCCTGCGGGAGCAGTTGCTCTAGATATGGATGCAGATGACAATAACCCAAGTTTCTTCCCCTGGGCATGGTAGGTGTTGTCTGGCTTTTATTTGAGACCAAAGGGATGGTCCTGAGCAGTTTGAATCACAACTTGAGCTTTGTCTAAGTCCAGCTTTCTTCAGAGCCAACACTAAATGTGAGTCTGATTTGAACATAAAGGATTTGCAACTCCACGTTAATCATGTCAGCTACAGGCAAGCTGTGTGAGAAGCTCTCTGAAACACTCCGTGCATGTTGTTGAGTTGCTCTCCTTGCTCTAGGAGACTTTAACCATTGTATATCTACATACAAATCCATCGCAGTCTGCCTTCGATGCTGTAGAGCTAAGCTTCACTGTTTCAAGATACTTATGCAAGTTGCAATGCTTGTCATTTGAGTCCATAATCTGAAGTTTTCAGATGCCAGTGCTAGGCTAATGTTGCACTTAATATTCACACTGGGTTCTGTTAGCTTCCTAGAACTGGTTTATTTTCTGAGTATAATAATGCAAATATTTCATACCCATGCCTACATGACATCGTTTATAAAAAAATAATTTGTCTGTGATCAAATTCGGTGAACACGTGAGGTCAGGGACACTTGAAAGCATTTCTGGAGCCAGCATGCTTACTGCTGGGCTCTCTGTTTCTTCAGCAGCAGTTCTCTATGAGTACAAGCATAAGAAGAAAAATCAAATTTTTATCATTCAAGGTGAATGTAAGACTGTTGTATCAGTCCTCATGTGAGATATCTTTAGAATAGCAGTGTGAACTCACTGGTCTTCATGGTGTTTGAAGACTTACATGATAGTCCTGGTGGAAATAAATGAAGCACAGCGTTGTAACTTACTATTTTTCCTTGCAGTGTTCATGACTTAATTTTTCTTTAGATCGTAATTTCTGTGCCAAATAAGCTGTACCAAAATATGAAAGATCAAAGAATTTAATTTCTTCTCAGGAATAAAATTATTTAGCTGTCAAAGTAGAGTTCTGACTAAAGAAGAAAGTTGCATTCTGATCGTTACAGACTGTACACTGTATAAGCAATGAGCAACAACTAGGTGTATGTGTTCCCAGAGATTCTTTTTTCCACACTAGATACAATGAAATGTAATAGCAACAAAGGGTATATTTGTTTTAAACTTCTAGTGAGGTTACTTCTTCAGAGAGCTTTCTACATATTAGGAGTACAGTATAATTTGCAAGATTAGGTGGGATTAAATAGGAAATTTGTCATTATTAGGACCTGTGTCCCTTAGATTAATCAGTGCTATTCTTAGTAATTATATCCAGCCTATTAGTGAATGAAACAAACAGTTTTCAAACACATCTTTTCCTGGATACTATATTTGGGAATTATACCTACATATTTTCCTGCTGAATCCTGAAATTACAATGACACATTTGTGTGGATGGATGCTTTATGCTGCCAGTGACTGATCCCATGTGGAGACCAGTGAGGAATCAATAATGAAGTTGTACTATGTATAGCTGTCTACAAAGGAGGGAAGGGCATGTGAAGGTGTATACAAAATACAGAACAGGCATGGAAGAAAGTTCAATAGATCTTCTGTGAGCTATTTTCTGTACATAGAACACGCAGGGAGGCATCAGTACAAAAGACCTGCTTTTAAGTATTTCTTGTGATAGGCACACACTGATACACATTTACCACCTTACTACTACATTTCTACAAAAAACATGTTTGTTCACTGTGACAGTTCTGTAAAAGTGTATTTAACATAATCTTTGTATAGGAAGTAACAACCCTACAACTCCAGGTTTCTGTTATTGAGAGGTTTTCCATGCAAAAGTATCATTAAAATTCCAACCAACCTATAGGAATTTAAATTCCTAATACATTCAAGGCAAAATAATCCTCTGCCTGGATGCAGCTGTTGGAAAAAAAATGTTTTCCTCTCTCCCCTTTCTTTAGCAATATAGTATGTCTTACTAGGTATATTGAGGTGAAACTGTAGTTCTTTATTTCCAGATAATTGTCTTAGTTTTAAAAGCATTTTTCTCCCCTACTGTGAAGAAAGGAGCTTGCCTGCCTCTAATGCTCTGTGATCTTCCTACCCTATGTGGTCTTTTTAGTAGCTGTGTCCCATTTCTTGTCTGTAGTTTTGCACCAGTTCATCCAGCCAGTAATGGATATTTCCATGAGGGTGGAAGGGAGCAGGAGGTGTGAAAATTGAAATGACTGACAGTTCTTGTTGCTGTTTGGAAGTATACCACATTCTCTGCAGGTCTCCACATGCCTGCAGAGTCTGTTGGGTCACTGCTGGACTGGGCAATGGATTTATTCTAGGCACTTAACCATGAAAACATGCTAAGATGATCCTGTATCTGCTGGAGTAAGATTATCTATATGTGTTCCAAACCATCAAATTCCAGTAACACGTTGATTAGATCTCAGGAATCAACATAGAGCTTTGGGTAGGGAGCTTATGAATATATTGTAAAGGGAGGGAAGGACGTCCTTAGTATGTGGCTGATGCTGATCTCCCTAAATAATCCAGGGAATTTGAAATTTTTAAGCTTACATGAAAAAGAAATGCAAATTTGAAGGGTGGAAGGCAGTATATGTACAAGCAAATGGTTAACATAGCGATTAGGAAGAGAGGGGGTTAATATGAAAGAAGTTCAGTTTTATAACAGTTGCACACTGAGACCTGAAAAGGCATGTAATTCAGTCATAAGGCATGATTGTGTTTTTTTTCCTCTACAAAAGTAATTATTTGGTATTGCAAATGGAAATAAGCTTGGAAGAAGAATGAAGTTTGAAGGTCATATTTTCTGATGATGTGAAAGAAGTGTAATTAGGACTGTATGTTGGTATTTAACTCCCTGTGTTCTGGTGAATCCCTGCGTTGAATTATATCCACCTACTGCTGCAGGAATGCAAAGAAGTCTTAATTGCTGTCTCATATGTGCAGAGACTTAAGGAACAGGTGTGCTTTTAAGTGATGCTGGTCTGTTTTAACGCATCTCCTTTTCTTACTGTGCTACAATTAATCTTTCTGACCAAACAACTTAAACCTCCTGATAGGTTCTGTGAGATACAGCTATGACCTTCTTCCTATCTATAAGTGCCTAAACAAATGCATAGTTCTCCACAGTCCAACAAAATTGAAAGGAAGTCTGAACTGATGTAGCACAGAAACTGATAGGCCCAGAGGGAAATTTTAAGAATCAACTGGGGTCTGATTAGCCATGCATCTCAATTTGGCCATAAACTGATTACTTTAATTATCCATATCCTTCCATCATATCTGAGATTTTAAGGATATCTAATCAGAATAAATTGGAGAATGGAAAGCAAATGTGAAAATATTCTTCTCTTAAACCTAATTGAGTTGTGGCTCAAGATAGTATTAAAGGATATATTAGAATATGGAGATGGGGATATGTGTTGCTTCAGCTAGTTACTATTAACAACCTTCACTGAATATACCGTAATTTTTTACATGTGCTCAGTCAGAGAACGTTATCATTATCAGTAGACATTTAGATACACAAACCAGCCTGTCCCTTCATCTGTTTGCTTCAGAATACTTGGCATTTATTTTGCAATGTTGTAAAAGTAGTTACAGCTTTGCAGTTGAGAACTGTTAGAGCAGTATCAATTTTTCATGTTCAAGTTAGCTTTAAAACCAGAAGTTTTGCCTTTTATTTATAACTCCTAGTGCCTTGCTCTATGCTTATGCATGGGGTGGGGGAGTTAAATATATGAAATACAGCTAGGCAATACTCTTTCGTTAGTAATAAAGCTTTTTGCAGTAGTACATTAAAATAGAAGTATCTAAAGCACTGGATTAAAAACAAAAATAAAATGAAAACCAAATCCTCTGATTATAACCAGGAATTTGCCTCTGCTTTCTGAGGTATTTTAAGGAGATATTTTTTGCATAGTTTCCACAGAAACACGTTGCAGAAAGAAGGTCTTAATGTTTAAAATAAATTGTTAGCTGAGGCAATGGAGACTCTTTTATGTCCTGCGTAGTTGAATCTTCATCAAGTTATGCTGGTGATCATGTTGGGTTAAACACTTGCCTAATTGTTTGCTGGTGGTTGTAAGCTAAGTGTATATTACATGATTGTGGCTATTTTGTAGAATTAGCCATAAATTCAGAATGGCTGTTTTGGATAGGATAGCATGTTAGTGTTGACTGAGTTTAAAAGTGTTAGTGATGACTTCATTTTCCTTTCCCTTCCAAAGGACATTTGTTTTTGGAAAGCTGTTTTAGAGACTGGTGAAGATGTTGCGCTTCTGAAATTGATAGACAATAAATGAGAAGATAGGTAAGGGGAGAAGACAACCCTAATCAGTTAAACTTATGCGAATTTCACAGTTCTCAGGAGGGTGTAAATGGTAAATTGATGTAAACCTGGGGTGAGAGAAGAGGTAGAATGAAATCAGATTCCATCTAGGTCTGTAAATGCAAAATGACACTAAAATTTGATTTTAACACTTAAAAATACATTTAGTAGTGATATGTGGTCAAATATGTTAAACCATGTATTTCAGAGAACTTACTACCATATTCCTTGCAATGGATTCAGAGAGATGTAAAGATTTGTCTTCAGTGACACCTGCAAGTCACATGGACTTTTCCAGTAGTAAATACAATGCTTTGTCGTGTTTAACAGCAGATCAGCACATTGACCTTAACAGCAACTTCATTTAGCTGAAGATGCTGCAGATCACCTCTTCAAGCTATGCTCAATGAGCATTTATCACTCCAGTGTTGTCCCTGCCACTCTTCACAGGTATTGAATCAGACAAAAAGCCTGTCTCCATGTTTTCAAAGCTGCCCAAAGAGTGACTGGTATTTTAGAGGTTTCTTTGCCTTCCTAAGAATGCCATCTTCAGCTATGTTTCTGTGATGCTATGAAGTCACCTTAAAGCTAAAACTCTTAAAAGGAGGAGCTAGGACTTTTATTGCCACAGTGACAAATTTGCGATATAATTAGAAAAAGTATTAAGAGTGACTGAGTGTTGGCAATAGGAATAAATTCAGTTTAGTTTTCTGGTTACTCTGTTTAGTTTTCTTTTACCTGAAGATGGTAACAACAAAGAGAAAATGAGGTGCCAGAAGTGAGGGAAAGAATAGAGTGAAGGTGAGAAATGGAAGGAAATTTATCAGAAGAGAGGAAGAGAGAATGATACACTTGATTGAAGGAAGAAAGATGATAGACATCTAGCAAATTACTGTTTGCTTATTTATGTTCAGGGAAACTCATACTTGGTCAGAGATAACATCTGAAAACTTGTATGTGCAGATAAAAGAAGGCATTTTAGCTGCACTTTTCATAAATAGGCTGAGACTGCACACAGTGACATTTAATTAAGTCAGTAAGTTGAAAGTGATTTTTTTATCCCACATTTTAGTTATGGTTAAAAAATTATCGCAGTTTATAACTTTGTACCGTTATCTGAGCAAAACTCCATAAAGTAGATTAGGAATTTGCCTACTCTGGGGGCCTTAGCAATATTTTATCTATACTGTCATTTTGAAGTACTATTTTACTGAGTAATTTAAGAACTGGATGGTAACCTAGTCCTGTGACATTGCTTAATTACAGTTGTTTGTGTTCACACCGAAGAAAGCAAGTAAGTGAGTAAGGAGTATCTTGGTTAAAAATGGGAGACCATGAGCCTGCTCAGATGTAGCTTTTTCTTGTAGGGACCTATTTATGATATGATGGTTTTGGGGTCTATATAAGAACTCCTGATCACATAGTGATGATCATTTGGCACCTTCCTCAAGGGACTCACCCTAGTGAGAAATTTAATATTGTGTAAATAACATTCTTAACTGGTGCCACACTTCTGCTCCTTTTTTTGTGACTCTGCTCTCTGCTGAAGTGATGTAGTAGACATACCAGGTTTTATACACAGAAAGAATTCTGTTTTAGCAATGGAATAACTGCAGATAAAGTACATATTTAATAAAAGATTTTTATCTCTTTTCTCCCACTGACACTTCTACTCTCACTCCCAGATCAGAGATGTAGCCTGGCATGGCATGCTTTCTTTTAGATTTCCACAGGCATTTAGCTGCCATGTGCAACATAAATTTTGTCTTAGTTATCAGACTGTGATTATGAAATAATAATGTGGAGACATCTCAGCCTGTTCATAAAGCACAGTGACCTTTTTTTTTGGTATAAAAAGGACGTGAATTAAAAGGACCACACTTTTTTTCATTTGCGCACCCTACCTTACAACTGACAGTAATTAATGGAGTCAGAGGAAAATATGAAAGACAAGCTTTTCAGTGTCTTCTTTTTTGTATGTGTGAGAAACTGATTTTCCTTGCTGATCTGAAGTAGTACCAGAAGATGCCCATCTTGAGTGAGACTTGGAGCTTGGAGAAATGAGATCTGGTGGTTGGAGGTGTCACACACACTCTGCCCCTCTCCAGAGGCATTGAAAAACTGTCGTGCCAAAATCCAGCAGACTCTTCGGCCAGTAACCGCGCAAGAGATGACCCTGACTATTCATTGTGACTGATAAACTTTAAGGTATATGATCTCTTGCTTTTGTTCTGAACCTTGCCTTTTCAGTTTCGCTTCCTTCCATTCAAACACCAAAACCCTTGTGGAACAGTGAATGCCAAACAAACAGCCAGACTGAAAGAGTAGATCCATTTGCTATTAGTGTATCTTTCTTCTTGCCTCTACCCCCTTTATTTTCTGAAGAAACGACTTGTTTGCTTTCTCTTTGTTTCTTAGCTGTTAGAAAGCCTTTAAAAATGCTTTTACTTCCCTGTCAGAGCATTATGCTCTTTGGAGGGAGGATCAGCTGGAGTCATGGCAAAGAGAACTGCTGTCCTGGTAGTTTTATTTTGTATTCACTGTATGATTCCCAGAATTGCATTGTTCCTTCCCAGAGGGGGAAGATTGGTCTCTCATGCAAATCACTGGTCCTTTTCTAGGCTTTTGTAGCCTTCCTGAAATTGTTGGAAAGGATCCTTCTTTCTACAGAGTGGGGAGGAGAAATTGCACCAGACAGGCTGGCCCCGGTCATTTTATCCCTTTCCTGTGTCTTACAGCTTCTTTTGAGGAGCAGGCACCAGGCAGTACCTATCCTGAGTTCCCAGGGCTTCTGCTGCTCTTGTGCATTTGGTGCGCCAAATTCAGCAGCATTATTTGACTTAAATCGAGACTTGCATTGGTATGAGAATACACATAATCTGGCCCGCAGCCTTGTGTGAATGCAGAAGTACCCTTGCTCGTTTAAGCTGAGTTGATAAATAAGCATTTTTCTACTGACTAAGTGGTACATGAAGTTGGTACCAGTTAAACAAAATTAGCATGTGTGCATTATTTCAGCTGATAATATTTTGTGAGTAGAGGTGTCCACAGATTTTACTTTGCATAGGGCCTTGTTACTTTTCATGGAAATGCAGCTGTTGTCCTCAGGAATTACTTCAAGCCTTGGAAAGTCTAGCAATAATACAGAGAATGTGCAGTAATAATTAGTAACTTATTTTTAAAAAATGACAAAGCGAAGTAGAAGGAACAAGGCTGGAAACAGTCTGGATAGATCTGCACTGTAATTGAAAGTAGCAGGCATTAAACTACCTGTTTCTTGCAAGTGAGTTAAGCAGGACAGAAATTTTAATTTAACCCCCATCTCTACAGACATCAGCACATGCATGCAGAAGATTATTACCACCATCTGTTTTATCCGCAGTAGTTTCCATCAGTTGTGTTATTTTGCTTTTTTAGTGTTTAAGCAATGCTTTGAAGCTGTTGTGTTAATTGTTAACTTAGGCTGAATCTGTGGATAGATGCCTATAGCAGTGTCAGCATGCTAAAATCATAACTGTTAGATTAATGAATGGAAGTATTAGCTCTGTGCTGCTATAGTACATTAATAGCTGTGCAAGTTCAATCAAATACGCAACCGATTTTGTCATTGTGTAATGGTATTTATCAGATCTTAGATGGACTGCTGAGAAAGATGAATGTAATCTCTCATTTTTATCTGACTTAAAAATAAGGTAACAAAATAATTTTCATAGAATTTTTTATTATTCTTCTTCACAGCAGGAGAATGCATGTAGCTTTAGGCGTGAATTTTTCACTCAAATGGAATATGTATATGTGAGGGACATTGTGGAAGGTGTCCCTGCCCATGGCAGGGCATGTGGAACTAGATGATCTTTAAGAACCCTTCCAAACCCAAACCATTCTATGATTGTAGTGAATGGGAGGGCAACCAACTGTTGCAACTATTGTATTTCCTGTAGCTTAGTCTGATACGTTGAATTACTGGTATTAATACCAAAAAGAGAATTAAAAATATGCTTATTCCTTCCTTTTTTTTTCTTTTTTCTTCACAGAACCTGAAGAAAGTATTTGTAGAATTTAATCATCAGGAGCTGTTTGAGTTCTATAACAAGGTCTGTAGATTTTACAATACTATAGTTTCTTTGTAAACACCTTGTGCTGCTCAGCAGGAAGTGCTGCCTGTATGAATTAAATCTAATGACACTGGAATGAAAATGGATCCAACTTTAATTAAGGCTGTTAGGTTTGTTTGATCTCATAAAGAATTTTCAAGAAGAGTCTGCATTCAGATTTGGAATAGGCAGGGCTTGGGTCATTGTAAGCATACCTGGCGCTTAGATTGAGAGGAGTAGCTGATGATTAACAATGATGAGCTCTCTGAAATCGGCATCTTTGTGTTATGTCTTCAGTCGAAATGCCAGGCTCATAATCCAGTCAAAGTGAACTCTATTATTTTTTTCCCTTGTTATTATGCATTGGAAATGCGCAGCAAAACATCTGTGCATGTAAAAAAGGCAGTATTTAGGCAACTGTTTCTTTAAAATTTGAATATATAAACTGCAGCAATGAATTCTAATAGCTTCATGTAAAAACAAATATTCATGAGTACAGGATTTTTTTATTGCTATACGAATAGATTTAGTATGCGTAGTTGAAGATACTGGAATGTAGGTTTTCTTCTGTTTGCATGTTTCTATACAACATTTATATGAGTGGTATTTTTTCTCTCTTTTTTGTTCCTTTAAATAGCTGGAAACTATACAAGCACAGCTGGATTCCCTTACATGATATTTTTGAAGACTTACTTCTCCATCACACTCCTGCCACCTTGTTATTTTGAATTAAAGATAGATTGCCAAGCTGTGTTTGCTGAAGGATTCAGTGGGTTGCTTCCTGTAAAATTATATCTCTTATCTCCTTTTTAGACCAGTAACATTAGCCAAGAGTCATTGTTAAGAATCTGAAGATTCTAATGGACTTTCACTTGTTTTCTGAGCAATTGTGAAGAGTGGGTTTGCTTACAGGAAAAAAAAATAAAAATAAATGCTACACAGCTTTACAATGTTTTATTTTTATTTTAGCCTGTTATGTGTTATACTTAATTCTGGTAGAAATTTACATACTAGTGAGGGACCGGGAATAAAATCTATTTTTTCGACATAAAAGTACTAGGTAAATATACAGCTAAAAAAATCTCTATCCTTTTGAATTTTTAGTCACATGATTGATAATGCTTATTGCAAAATTGTTGAAGTAAATTCAGAATTTAAAAGCACATAGGTTTAGTTTGGGCTAGTTTAACTTCATTTCATTATCTTTGTTCTTTTTTAGTTAGGTCGTTTATTTCCTTCTAAATAATCAGCAGTGTCACTGATCTCAATGTTTACTTTTGACACTGAGAATAAACACGGCTTCGTAGCGCAGTGCGCATACCAATGAATTTAAGTATAACTGGGGGGGGGGGAGAAATCTCAGCATGTGTAACAAAGAACACTGAAACAGTCTGACAGTCAGATTTCTGAAGGCTATTTGTTGATCTTTCCTAATGTTGTCCACCACTGTTTTTACATCAAACAGGCAGAAATAAAGTACAGTGACTTAAAGGCCAGAGTAGTCATATTTTCACACATTAGTTCCAGATGAATGGAGGTTCATGAACAGTACGAGAAGGTAAAAGTCATCTTAGTTCTTGTTTGTTGCCATTCATTGACAGGCAACTTCCTTGCTGTGCTTTGATAATGGGCACAATATACAACTCTCTACTCTAGGCTAACAGAAGGTGAGAGGAAATAAAAATCTTTGGCATTAACTTGTCTTTCTTATTCCTTAAGGGATTCCCTGAACAGGGCTTTTTTTCTTCTAGATGCCCAAACCAGGGATGGTTAATAGCCAACCATCCAAGGTTTTTTTGAGGTTTGCTTGCTTGTGACAGCAGATATAAATATAGCCAAAAGGTATGTCTTAAATAGCTGGTGTTTAGGTCCTCTTGTGCCAGATTGCTCTGCTGTTTTTGGAGGATTGTTTTTGTTGCTTTAATAGGGGTTGTGCTGTCACCTCTAGAATACTGAAGGGGTTTGTACCAGTTGTCTTGAGCCGTGAGATAATAGTTTTGCAAGATAAAGTCATTAACAGGCTACGTGTGAAAAAAGTGCACTGAAGAGAAAAAACACATGTATCATACATAGTTCTTAACTGAAATGCCAGACGATACTGTACCACTCTGGTAAGGTAACAACCCTGTTGGAAAGAAGAAATGAGTCATCGTTGCACAGCATGATCTTACCTTCTACACCTTGTGAGGCTGGCTGCCAAAATCAAGTCTTGCCTCAAGCCACTGGCAAACATGCCGTATCTTCTGGAGGTGTAACAGTCCCACCCACAGACATCACGTCCTCAGTCTGGCTATTCAGCAGCAGCTTGCCAGCTTGCTCATCTCAGGCTGCATAGGTTGACATGTGTCTGCAGGTGAGCACATCCCCACCATTCCTTCAGCCTGCCAGCATTCGCAGTGATCTATAGTTAGCTCAGCTGGGAAAATCCCCTTCTTCTTGACCCTTATGTCCTGGATTCTCTACTGGTCCTGCAGGACAGTATGTTGTGTGCTAGGACGCTGCTTTTGAGCATTTCTTCTGAGTTTCCAGAGCTTAAGATTAGGAAATTGTGTCTGAAGCGAGGTGAATATCTGAGTGTGAGAGAGGGGTTAAGTTATCTTTGTGAATATGGGCAGTGATTGATGAATCATGGAGGAGGGGATGAAAGCAGGACCAGTTTGGAGTGCGAGAAACATTGGACAAATTAGCAGGCACATCTGAAAAAAAAAAAAAAAAACCAAGTCAAAGACAAGTAGGAAGAAACTGGTTATAGGAAAAAGGAAGGAGAGGGTCGAGTAATGAATATTCCCAAGGTGGGTATTTGGGTGTTGGAAAACTATAAGGAAGAGAGGAGGAACACTGGAAAAGATGGCAAAAGTATACAAAGAAAATATTAGGCAAAGAGGGAATAAAATCTTATGTAGTAGGGGAATGGGAAGAAAATTGGGGAAACAAAGTAGACCAGAGTCAACTGTGAAAACTGTGGCCAGTTGTGTAACTAACTGTATGTAGTATTTTGAACTAAAGTGTCTGAAGTGTCAGCCTTTGTGCAGATTTGGCCAAAATCAAAGAAAAGTATGGGGATAACAAAAAAACCCCACCAAACCCCAGCATTTTAAATCTAGCTTTAATAGGAAATATTTTACAAGTGGTGAAATAATGTTAAAAGGAAAAACACGAAAAACAAAGCCTAAGATTGCAAGTATGGTGTAAAACTTATTTAGTGTTTATCCTTGTTTGCAGATTGATGAAGAGCAGTGGTTGCCTTTTGTTTTTACTAAATGTACCAAATGTCTTATTTTCAGAAGCCATAATAAAAGGCATAGTATACCTCATAGTAAGAAGTACAGATCTTTTTTCAAGGAGCACTCAGAAATAAGTAATTTAGAAAGACTTTAGAAAGACCTTGTATGTAATGAGAAGCTTTGGGGTTGTACATTATTAGGTAGCTATGGCATAACCAGTACCATCTTAGAGAAGAGCGTTGTCACTTATTTAAGTGCCTCTGAATAAGAGAGAAAATTGACTGAAAGAGCAGAACTGTTTAGGGGTATTTTGTTAGGTCCTGCAGAAAAGAAGGCTTTTATTCTGGTTGCTGCTGTCTGTGCCTGAGTGGACCTGGAGAGGGGAAGATTAGCCTTCCCCCGAGAGCAGCTGTCCCTGCTTAGCTTGGATAAAGTCCTGATGTGCCAACAGTGTCAGGGAACGAGAGAAAAACAAGCACCAGCACAGACTGGGGGATGACTGGGAAGGACGGCAGATCTGCCTGTAGCAGGGACTAGAGCCAACGCCATACCTCAGAGGCAGTGGAAAGAAAAACAATTTGAGGAAGAAGGCATGTAGCGTATGCAGAACTGAATAGGCCAGGTCAGTGTGGGAGCACAGGCAGGGGTGTGCATGCTGAAGGTCATCAAACCTTAGTTTTGTATTCTGGTAAAACATAGTTTTGAAGAGTGAGTCTTGTGCGTGTTTTGGATTATTTTAGTGCAGGAAGGGAAAGGGTTACATCCCAAGCTCTCTTCAGTTCAGAGTCCTAGCAAAGCATTGGTCTGTAATGTCTCTTGGGCATGATCCAGAACTGAAATTACAAAGGTTTCTGATTCTGTTGAAGGAAGATATTTGCAGAGATTTATTGAGCTCTAAAACTGGAAATTTGAATGAGTAAGAATTATTAAATTTACTTTCAGATCTTTCGGTGCATTTTAAAAACATTTGATTCATCTTTGCTGTGAGAACTACCTCGAAAATACCAACTTATTGCTGAAGAGAAACCATTTGTACATCACTTAGCAAAGCCGACACCAACAGTGCATTAATGCTTGTTGAGTACAAATGAGTTAGATTATCTTTGCCCAGTTCAGCCTTAGTCATATAGTTCTTGTTTCTCAGAAAAATATGGAACGTCTGGAAGTTTCTGCACCCAGTTTTTGTTGAAATAAAATGTGTAGGTGGATAGACAAATATAACTTTACTATTTCAGATTTTGACTAATTGCTAAACCTGCTTTGGCTTGGCTCTTCAGAGGAGGCTTTCAAATTCCCCTGTAAATTCCTGGGTTTATTGACACATCCATTTTGAGTTATGACTTGTAGGTTCATTTCCTGCAGTCTATTTTTAAAGACTCCAAAGTCTTGTTCTTTCAAAGCATAAAGAATTTACTGAAATGCTGAGTCTTACGTTGGTCAAAGGAAGGAAAGTGTTTATTGTATAAAATGGTTTAAGTTTCCCTTCACACTTGTTCCACTTCATATATTCTGATTTCAAATAGCATCAAAAACATTTCGTTTTTTGGCCACATTGGCACATAATATCTTCAAAGCTTATGAATTCACTCACATTACAGTAAAGAAATGACAGAGCTTAATAATGTCTATTGCCCAGTGAGTAAGTATCACATCATTTTGTGACCCTTGTATAGCTTGACTAATGAATATGGACAACGTTTTGATCAGCCACACTGGCTTTCTGAATAACAGTGATTTCGTCTACATGGATGAACTACGGTGCTGCTATCTGATATGCTGTTGATGGTGTCTCATAAAGATAAACTAATAAGATGCTTTTATCCACAACTCTTGCATAAAGTAATTTCTAATTTCCATAGTAATGAATCAGTTTTATTGGGTTTTCCCCTGGCCTTTTTAATTGGTTGATCAGACAAAATTATATGCTGAATTTTAACTGATATAAAGTGTTTAGATGATCCCTTTATTCCTTCATTGTTTTGTTTCTGAAGAGATTAGCAGAAAATATTGTTCTGTTACAAATGAGATGCTCTCCAGCTGTGTTGAGCTATGTATCCAGGAAGCACTTGTCCCTCTCACTGACAAGGTTAGTTCCTTCTCTGCTGGGGCCAAAATATCTGCCATGGTTTTGTAAGGTTTTATCTATCTACTGAAAACACAGGAAGGCAGTGTGGAGCTGTACACATGTTGGAAGTGTAACTGGCTTGCCTGACTGTTCAAATGAGATGCTCACCTTATTAGAGCAAATTCCTCTTCCAGTGGGACACCTTTAACTTCTTGTCATCACTGTTAACTGTGCCATTATGGTAATATACAGCATACACTCAAGGAAATCTGAATGAATGTGGTTATCTGTCTCTGAGATGGCTGTGTAGGTTCACATGCACAGGCAGCTGACCTCTTCTGTAGAGTGCTAGTTATGGGACTCGACATGCTGGAGCACCAGATCGTCTTTTTTGGAATTCACCCTCTGGTCATTCAGGACAAGCGAAGGGAGGAGAAGCAGCACTCCCTGCTCAGTGCTAACAAGACTCTTCGCATCTGTACTGTGTTGGAAGGTTCATCCCATGAGGGTTAATGTGAAGAGCTCTGCATGCAGGTGAGCAGAGTTTGTTTCTTCTCATTCCAATCCACAGGTTCAATATTAGGGCAACTTAGGTAAATTGCATTTCATGGGTAGCATGAGAATGCTGTGCTTTTTCCTATCACCCACTTGTTTGGTTTTCTGCCTTTAGAGTATTAAGAAATGCAGCTTTGTTTTTAAAAAAATAAGGCAAAAAAAAAAGTGGTTTGATTTAAGAAATAATGTAATTAACATACACAGTAAGCATTTTGAAGAATGTTTGCTTTCTTGGATTTGTGTCTACTTTTGAAGAGTTTGCCATAGCAAATACCCCTGTAGGTAGCAGAGAATGAATCTGAGCAAAGCCCAGGGGGGTGAGGAAAGGATCATGTGTCCTGTTCCACCCACTGCTCCCTGTTGAGCATTGGGGTGCATCTTAGGCTGTAAGCCTTGCTTTGTACCTCAGACTGCCAATTAGGTGAGCTCTGCCTCTTTTCTGGACAACAGTAAGTCAGGAAAAGATTCGAGACTAACTGCACTGGGCAAATGTAGCTTGGACTGAATGTTCATAGCTTAGGTCTTCACTCTGGAAGAAGTAAGAATATTTTCTTCATGACAAGCAACACTTTCCCAGATCTCCTCCATGTGATAAACAAGTTCAGAGGAGCAGCACTTTGCATCCCAGATGAATCTCTGATGTCTCAGTCAGGAGCTATGCCTTGTGATGGGATGGGTCTCTGCTATCTTCTAATTCCTAACACATGCCTGCCACTTCCAGCTCATATACCACCTGGAGACAGGCACCACAGACCTCAAGAACAAAAAAGGACCTTTCTCATCCCCTGCTTCATCTCTGCTTCCAAGGAGACCCCTTCTCTATGTCAGGCCAGTATTCAGCACAGCTTCAGGTAAAGGTTACGGAGGTTGTCCTAGCATCCCAAGTATGAAACTCACTTTGAGAGAGGGCAGGAAAAGATCTATATGAGAAGGGAGGTAAAACAGAACCAGCCTTTCAGGACAGGGGAATTATTAACTATGTGGCCATTTCTGGAGCAAACTCTTAGTCCAACCTGTGAGTAATCCAGTTTCTGCCTTGCAGCCGAACTCCCTACGGGAGTAAAATCATCCCTGTTTCCCCACATCATCCTTATGGATTGCAGCAATCAAAATCATCCTCAGAACCTGATCTGGGGCAACAGAAGTGAAGTACATGAGATAAATGTGGAAAAAAATAAGCCCATAAACATGATCTGATCCCTTCAGAGCTGTGCTTGCTCTCGTATCTCTCCCAGGATAAGTGGGAGTGGTCCTAGTTTCTTAGAGAATCTTAGAAAAAACAAAAAAATGATTTAAAAAAAATAAAAATTGTAAAGTGTCAAAAAGGAAAAAATAAGCAGAGTAGAGTCTTCTTTAAGCAAAAAAGCACCAGAGGCACTTGCAGTGAAGTGGAGTTTTCTCAGTTCCTGCTGGGCAACAGACTGTGCATTCCCCATTGCAACACCCAGTTGTACTTGGAGTCCTTTTAATGTCTTTCCACAACTGAATTGCGGCTTCGCATACCCTGTCAGATGTCACCCCTGCATCTGGCTATTGAAAGTCTGTTAGGTAGCCTACCGATTGATTCCTTTATGCCTGTAGTCAGTAGAAGGAGCTCCCTGGAGCCCTTCCGTATGTCAGGACAGGGGATGCAAGCCCCCGAATGACCCCATGAAGAGCTGAGCAGTGCTGCTCTTGCCTACCTCTGCAAACAGTGCCCAACTGGGAACGCAGAGCACCTCAAGTAATTTTAATGTCTTTCTGGCTGAACAGGCTATGTTTGTTACGGTTGACAGACCCAGTTTTGGATTGGTGAATGTCTCTTCTTTTATCATCCAAGTTTTGAGATCAGCCTTCTTTCTGGGAACAGAGAGGTTTTCAATGAATATTTGGTTGAAATGGTCAATATAAAAGAGAAGCCAAAGGTGGAGCTTACTCTGGTGCCTGGAGCAAAGTTCATGGCTTAACTACTATGGTAAATTAATAAAATCTACCCTGGAGTTCCTTCCAGGCAGGCCTGGATATGAATGTGTAAGAGTATCTGAGCAAAAGGTCATATCCCTGTGGTATAATGATTTCAGCATGTTGGAAGAAAGGAAATTTCCTATTAATCAACCGTATTCCAGCATGCAAGGTCGCAAAGCATGAACTTGAAACCTCATTCTGCATTTCATAGCTCTGCCTAAATCAGACCAAGGCTGCAGACATGACTGTACTTTTTATTTGCCAGAGTGGCTTCTCCATCATAGCTATCTTCAGTCAAGTGATTTCAGTGGTTTCAAATCAGATTGTGCCTTCAGCTGCTGTGTTAGCCCTTTTCTGCATCAAAAGTAATAGTTCCCATGAAAATCCAGCCTGGAGAGCTCTGTAACCCTCTAGATAAAGTAGCTATGTCTCTTGTATGAAGAGATCCAAGAGATCTTCCTATCACTTGTATGAAGATCTGCTCTACTTCTCAACAGTCAATACATACATTCAATGAATACTTTATATTGGCCTTTGGTTAAAAGCATTTGATGATTTCCTTTGTTTGACAGAATCTTTCCAATGATGTGGTGACCAGGCAAAGATGCTACAGATTTCTTTGCATAATCTTTTTTTCCTTACTTCTCCCTTTTCTCCTTAAATTTCTCCCATATTTGAAAGCTAATCCTTTTCACCATCTGGGATCATGGTGCTGTGATAATCCACTGGTAAACATTCAGTGGGCACGAGCATGCTGAAGAACAGGAAAATGCACCTGTGCCAACCTGTGACAATGTCTAATAACATTTTGTATTCAAGGAAGCACCTGCTTGGAGAAAAAAACAATTAGAAATTGATTTCCAAAGATTTAGATTAACTGATTTGAAATGGAACGGTTGTCCATGCCTCTCCCTGGGTGCAAGTTGGCTGAAATCCTGCTGTTGTGGACCTTACTAACAGCACATAGCCTGAAAAGCACAAATATCTTTCCCTAGTCTCTACTCCTTAAGCCATCTGATTTTATGAACATAATCTGTGAGGACAGTTTTAAAGATCCAGTAAGAATGATGCATCCTGCTAAACCATGAACTGGAGTTCTGGTGCTCCCTTGAATTTCACGGAAACCTTCCTCCAGACTTACTAGTTTCTTCTTTGACCTCTTTGCTGACAGATTCTATTTTTTACTGTTTTTACTCTGGTTCATGGTGAATCTTGAGCTAGTTGTTTTAGCCACAATTTGCCCCACCCTCTTAAGTTGTAGTTAACATTTTGCTATATTCTTTCCCTATTTGTAGTATATATACACCTTGGCCACTTGTCAAAAGAAGGACCGGGAGATGGCATTTTTCTGTCAGCAGTCCTCTGTTGGTGTGCACTTTTGAAGGACTCAGTATGGATCTTAAAGCCAGTATAAAACACCATTCTCAAATGGATTATACTGTGTAAAATTGCACTGTTCATCACGATGACACCCAAGGTCAGTACTGCTGGTATGGGGAAATGACTAAATAAACCAACCAAACAACAGAGGAAACTCTAAGACACAGAAAAAACTGTTGGGAGAAAAAAAGAAAAAAGAGAAAAACCTCTAGACACATTTCTAGTCCACATTTTTTAGATCTGTCCTGCTAAGAAACAAATGTTTTCATTGCTTCCTTAACTGATCACATAAACTTTTTCTTTAAAGAGGTTTTGCTGCATTAGCAAAAGGATCTTTCTTTTAGCTGTAAATACAGTCTGTTCATTTGGATATTAGTGCACAATGGTTTTCAGACACTTCATTGAAAAGCAAATAGGTCTGAGCTTATCCTAGAGGATATGGAACAGCTCTGTAGATTAATTTTACCATCCACAAGGTCTGACAGGAGCATTGTGTTCAAAGAAACAGAAGGTTGAAAACATGATGCTTCAGAAGTACTTATATTTGAAACAGATTTTTAGAATCA
Source organism: Falco peregrinus (assembly GCF_023634155.1). Lineage (NCBI taxonomy): Eukaryota > Metazoa > Chordata > Aves > Falconiformes > Falconidae > Falco > Falco peregrinus. The sequence continues at coordinate 17,897,994 of NC_073739.1, forward strand.
GAAGGAAAAGGCTAACATGTAACTTAGCACAGCAAAAAACACTCAAAAGACTTGTCTGCAAGTCTGATGAGATTTATGATCCATGGTCCTGGCCCAGGCATTTTTGCAATGCTGAAAAAGCAAACACAAGGTAATGGAAAACAATTATGAGTCATTCCTTTATTTCAGAGGTGATTAATGTGACACGGTCAGGTTAAATCCTCTGAAGAGACATCAGCAACACTTTTCACTCATGCATTTTGTAAGCATGGATTTGATACTATTCCACAAGAGATTTTAATTTCCTGCTAAAAGATATGGTTCATGATCAAAACAGAGATATACATATAAATACTAGATGCTGAGCTTGCAAGACTGATGCTTTTCTTATCAGCAAATGATAAGAACATAGAACATCTTCAATTTTATGATACAAATAATTCTATATTACCAAAAACATGCAGAACTTAATTGAAATATTCTCATGGAATATGCTGCAAAAAATCTGATAGCAGCACAGCGAACTATTAAGTAGCCTCTGTGCATATTCCAGAGCGTCTGTGTGTATTCCCAATTTAAAAACTAAAAATATTTGCTGCTTTATATTAAACAAAGAATGGCAATCAGAAGTTTGAATGGCTTAATTCTCTAGAGTGAATTTGTGATACACTGTGTGATGGCTGGGCTTTGAGTCCTTTGATGTCTAGTATCATGCAGTATGAAGCGAGTTCAGATGCACATGTACTCCGTTTTCATGTAGGTAGTATTTTAAGTCTTAGTCTCTTAAGAACACCTTGCCATTGTTTGGATGCTTTTTACTGAATGCAAAATAACCTAGTAACTGCCAGGATACAGGGCATCTGAACACCGAGAAACCAGCAAATTTTAGTGCTTCAGGTATCACAGCCAGTTACCTCAGCTGGACAGTGTGCTGGGATGCTGCTTTTGACTCTGTATTGCCTACACTGGGGCCTTTTTACAGAATAAGATAACCGGTTTACAGAATAAGATAACCTTTTAATTTGGGAGTTTCCATGCTGTACCATGTTTGATTGGCTCAGGAGGCAATGCAGACGCATGCCCTGCTGAAGAATTTGCTGAAAGCATCTCCAGATGAGCACCATTTTATATGCACAGATGGGTGGATCTCAGGTTCTCTCCTAACATACTGTGTCTCCAAAGTTGCTGTGTGTGGCTGAAAGGTCCGTCATACCGCTTGTGGTACGAGTGTTTCTTCAAGTATTGATGTAAAGTGCTCTGTACCTTGTTGTGCAGGGAGTAGTACATAGCACTCGAGAGGCAGAGGGCTTCACAGTGTTCCTTTTCAGGATCTAGACATTCTCAGTAACACAGGCTGCAACAAAGACAGGTTCAAAAATACAGAGGTTCTCTGAAAAGCTGCCAAATGTAACTGTGCAAAGTCCAGACCTGTGCACCTAGATTGCCACTTTATATCACCACGCTGACAAGCAATATCGAACCCTGGTCTGGCTCCACGTATTAATTACCTATCTACTGGTGTGACTGTGGAGGGGACAAAGTTACAGTTAGCCCCTCACTAGTTTCCCATGATGCATGTATCTTAAAAGGTGCTAATCCAAGAGCTCAGGACTGTATTTCAGGCAGTTCATCTCCAGTTTCTAATGGGAAACATGTCCTAACTTCCACAAAGGGATGTTTTGCCATCATTCCCAGCACTTTAGTCCTAAAACTCCTCCATTCAGACCTTTGATTCCAGCTCTGTGTGTGCTGGGTTAGCCCAGCTCTTTATTGCCTTCCTCATCTTCAGCAACTCATTGGTTGGAGCAGCCTCTTGCTGGGGTGGCAGCTGGGCCCAGAGGTTCCTCCCAGTGTTACTGAGCCTTGTTTTGTGGGTATAGTGAAGTGTTTTGCAGGAGCTACCTCAAACCTTGTCTTCTTCTACCTGTCATCAGGACGTCAAGTCTCAGCTTACTCACGTTGCATTTCCTTGCTCTGGAAGGCAGGGGATTGCTCATATGAAACTCTTTTTTGATGTATTGAGCACAGTTATATTCCTGTGAAGTCACAAAATCAGGTGATGTTTTACTATTCTACTACTCAAGGCCTGAAGTGGGAGTTTTCCTTGGGATACTGAATGTCACCCAGGTAGAGTCTGTTCATTCTTTATCTCCCTCCATTTCAGCAGTATCGAATGCAGGTGAATACAGATATCCACACACAGATGCATCCTGGTGCTTTGTCCTTGTCCAATGAGGTCCATTGGTATTGGATTAACCACTGACAGAAGAATTTAGCACATTTATGGTCACTTTATTCCTAGGGGAATATTAGAAAAGCTCATTGACCTCAGTGTTTACCTGACACTTAATGAACTGCTTTTTGGACAGTCATTTTGGCTTTTGGAAATGGATGACTCATTTAATGACAAATTTTTAAGAGTACTTTAGGAGCTTGTTCCCCACCTGGTCAGCTCTGACTTTTATCATTCTTTCCATCTTTGCCCACTTCACTTTTCACAGTTCGTCTTCCCTTCCATCTTTTTTTTCCAGATTTCACCCATAGCTACCTGTTTCCATATCCACTGTATGGGTACCTGTTACCAAGGAAGGGTTACTTGGGCTTCAAGGGGTTGATGCTGCCCCGTTCTGTGTGACAGATGAGCTGTTGCTGGTGCTTTAGGAGCTGGATTTGGGGTTTGGCTGCCCTGGAAAAGAGGAAACTGAGCAAGCAGGCAAGGGACTTGGCTTTTCCCAGTCTTTTGGCTTTTCCAAGTCAGGGACTTGGCTTTTTTTATTTTTCAGGAAAGCACAGCATGATAGATTTCTGGGGATAAAAATTTCAGATAGTCCTCCAAAATTTCCTGGTTATCTAGTTCTGTGTTGTGAATAAGCACCAATATGCTAATTGCGGTTTTTCTGAGGTCCATGTTAATTTCAGCTCTTGGGCAAGGATTTCTTGCCCTGCTGAGAGAGGTGAGTGGGAGGAAGGAAGCAGCATGTCCTCCTTTATTCATCCAGCTGTTTCTCATATCTGTTGTTTTTAGCATCCAAGTAGCATAACTGGAGTTTTTTCCTACCTTTACTTCCATTTGTTGTGGTTTGTTCGTTTATTTGCTTTTGGTTGGTTGGGTTTTTTAACAGCTTTCAGTGTTAGTATTTATAAACTTTATTCTTAACTTTTAATCTGATTGCTATGAAGTGTGTTCTGTTTTTGCAGGATCTCAAGTATCAGATGTTAGACTGTAGTTATTCCTCTAGTACCTCTCTGTTATACTGGAGGTCCATAAAAGAAGGATTGCTTTAAATGCACAGCCTACTAAAGGTGAAGGTATCTCTTAATTCACCTTCTCCCTGAGAGACATCTTCAGGCTGTGAAACTTTTACAAGGATATAAAGTGATAGGGAGTTTCTCGTAAAAGAGAGGCCAAAGGCTTCTTGAACTAAAGCTAAGCCACATCAAATTTCAGTCCCAAAGATTTTTGCCGGTCCTTGCAAAAACCTGAAACAAAATCAAAGGATGAAGCTGAATCTTGCATTTATAGTCACATAGTTACTTACAGCTTGAAGACAGGTCTATAGAAAATGCCCTTGTTGATGAAGTTTGAAGATATACAAGAAGCATCCATCTGGTGGGATGTCCAAGAGGAATAACTTCTATGCATAAAGAATGTTTGAAATTGCTTTGGAACAGATCTAAGTTTCTGTCTGTTGTCCCAGGGCAAATACTTTCTTGTTGTGCTCACTTTAATTGTTCTTTTATTTTATTTTTTTTTCAAATTAATATGTTCTCATAACCTTAGTCCTTAGGGTCTGTTGCTGATTTGGAGTTGGGGGTGGGGTCAGGGGTGGGATGGTAGAGAATTTTTATTTGTGGGGAGTGCACCATAAGGTTCTATCAAATTATTTATCAAGTATCATGTATATGTAGTGCAGAGAAAAGCACTGTAGTGTCACAGGAGTCTGGCAATCTCTAAGATGTGACAGAAAGCTAATAAATTAGACAGAGAACTAAACTATTACAGGATCTTGTCTACTGCCTCTGTTAAGATCCTTTCTAAAGGCATTACATCAGCTTAAATAGAGGTAATACTCCCATCCCCTGTTGTATCAAGAAAGTAAAATGGTCAGCAGAGGAAGGAAGGAGACGAAAAATTACTTCCTACTTTGAATTCCATCAAGCTTCATCTGTGGACCTGTCCTAACACATTGTAAAAACCTTAAAAGTCAGTATGTGACAGCGATGTCTAGTAATATAAGCAGAAAAGAACAAGAGGAGCAATTCCGTGACAGTAATAAAATCCACGTGCAAGGCAGTATTTATTCTTTGGTCCATAAAAGCCAGATATACAAAGTACAGCTTCAGTGGTCTGCCTCACTAGATAAAATGGAGCCTAAATTGAGAGGGAAGCAAAGTGTTTGTTTGCTTTGGTATATTTTTTAATGCAGATGGTCTTTTCAAGGGAAACTGACCAAGCAGGCCAGCTTCTGGAGGGTGGACTTGATGTCTGAAAGGAATAGCTGTGACTTCCCAAGACTTATGTTTTAAAGCCATGCCTCTCCTTGAATGCTGTAAATATAGCTAATGGTAATTAAAAATAAATAAATAAAACTAAGAATTTACATTGCTACAATATGAATCCTAAGACCATGGCACTTAAACTCGGTGGAGGTCCAGATCTGTTATGTAGAGCTCATTAATGGAGAAGGATCTATTTTTCTAGTGTTCATTATGTCATTTGCATCCAGTCTTATCCTAATTAGCGAACCTCGGGTGCTGCCACATAGGATTTCTTGAGGTAAGGATACTCGATGTGTGTTCCACAGCAAATGAAAGTGAAAAATGGGAATGCAGGCAGGTCCAAGCAGTGGTATGTAGAGATACCTGGGCTAGTTGAGGTGCTGAAGTAGCCACAGAAGGGCAGCCCACTACCAAGGCTAATATATTTTGCTTCTCAAACAGAATTAATTAGACAGACCGAGCAGCATGCAGACACTACAGAGGCAGGTGAAGGTAGCTCTGCATAGTCCTGCAGTGGGCCATGAAGGTGTGGTCCATTAATTGCAACTTAATAAAACCCTTCTGTGATTGTTTCCTGTGCTGTGATGATGTAGAGTTCATTCAGTCTTGGCAGACTGGAAGATCTTGTTGTTGAAACAAGCACATTGTTTTATCTAAATGAATGGTTTAAGATTGCTGATTTTTGGTTACCAGTGATGACAAATGGTTCATCATTAAGAACTTTGCAAAAATTATTTATATTGTTCTCCCTCCCACTGCTGGCTTCATCTTCTAAGGGGTATATATAAGCCCCCTCTGGTACTTTTAAAATAATGTAAAAACAATTTCCATTTTCTTTTCTTATAAAGCTTGTCACTCATACAGGATTCAGGTTGCTGCGTGAAGCAGTTTTTATTTGCACTTGATTTTATCTGACTTGTAGTCTTTTTATGGGACTTGCTTTTTCTAACTTTTGGGATGGTATTGCTTGTACAATGACAGAGCAAGGCAGTCCTGATTCTGAAAGGGGCCTGTGGGTGCCACTATCTTGTGAACAATGCTGAAGTAATTCTGTTTTGCACTGAGATTGCTTACTTATTTGTCAGGCTTCCCAGAGGAAAGTGGCAGAGGCAAGGGCTCTGACTGCTAAACTTCATCTGGGTGCCATTCATCAGGATAATGTGCTAAGAACTGCCACAGAGCTCACTCTTAAGGTGAGTCCTGTACCCGTTAATCTCCAGAACTAGCACTGTCATCATTTCTGTCTGGATCCTACACACATAGCAAAGGAAAACTAAGGTGTGTGTTGGCCATCACAAGACTTAAGTACCTCTGCAGATGTACTAAAAGAAGCAAGCTTTCAGTCTTCAGATATTTCAGACTTCCACTGACTCTGCATATCTGCATGCTAGATATTGCCCACAGTAGATAGTAATGTAAAAACTGCCTATCTGAAGCCTATAAGACCAAAGAGAAATCTCCAGCAGAATTGATCAAAACCCACATCAGAAGTTCATTTCCAGCCTCCTGAGCTGACAGAACAAGCTCTTCTACAGAGGGAATCTGAAAGGCAGTTAGTTACCTGTTTTAATAGCCTGACTGTTTTATAAACCATTATAAGGTAAGTCTGTGAAGTTCAGCAGATGTAGTGTTTTGGAAGCGAAGACTCCACGCTGTGATGTCTAGTTAGTCACTATACATTTAACCAGCAATCTTTATAGGGTGCTCACGTAACTACTTAAGCTTATCTGTAATGGGAGAAATAACAGCTCTATTTCTTCTCACTCTTATCTGACTGTGGCTGTGTGTAAACCTACAGGCGATTACGTGGAAAGAACCTAAGTTAGGAATGCAGATGAAAAAGGGCAGGAGTTCTAAAAGGTGTTTCCCCTCCCTCCCCCAGTCTATTTTTTTGAAAACTTTTTTTGCTGGAGAGGGGCTGATTTGCGTTGTCATTAATATTGCATCTCTCAGCATTGAACAGGAACATGGAGGAGGCTCATCTGTCATCTCCCTCACACATCGCAGTGAAAAGATGATATACAGTTGCCTTGGCCATCAAGGGGAAGGGATGCTTTTCATGCTGGGTAACTCACGGGCAGCTGACAAGGTTAAAAACCTGGTTTCAAATCTACCAAGCTAAATTACAGATTTGATAGTCGCTTTTAATCTGGAGCTTTGGGGAACTTACTTAAGAAACTTTGCTCTGAACGTCGTTTGGATTTGTTACGCAGACTGGTAGCATAAGTGAGACACTGCCCTGTCATTTGAGGCAATGGGCACATTAGGCAGAGCAGTGCAGTGAGGGAGTAAATATATTTTTGGATCCACATTTACTTTGCTGTGATGGTTGCATTCTGTTCTGTAAGCATCCTTTTGACCCAGTCTCAGCTGCATTTTCTTGTATAATATAAAGATCAGAAAGCTGACTTACTCAGATTCTTTGTTGGAATCAGATTACCCAGGTTATTTCAGAATTTCCAGAAATTAGACGCACTCCATTTGTTTCTTTTCAGACCAGATGGTGGAGTAGAATTTGAATCACTGAAGTGATAGTGGGAGAGAAGTTACAGTAGGGAAAAAAAGGGAACTGAAGTGAAACTTTTCACACTTTCCAGTTTTTTGCTGATTCCCAGCTTTTGTTTTTATGCGAAGAGTTTAATAGATCCAGCTTTCAGATTTGTCTCCATTATTTGGATAACTAAAATCAGATGGATAAAATCTGGAATATTCTGCACTTTTACTAGATACTTAATGGATACTCATAAAGCATTAGACTTTCACCTCCCTGACTTGAGTTCAAATCTATTTTAATGGGCTGATTCCTTCTTGGTGTACTTTCTCTGAAGTGACAGAGCTAAAATAAGGATTAATTTTCTACTCTTTAAAATGAGATGGATGTATGAATTTAGCGTGGAGTCTGAAGAAGGCACATCAAAGCCACCATCACTGGCAAAACTGAAGCCTTGGGTGAGATCTCAGTCTATTTCTAGGTCATCCCTTTAAATTATTTCTGTGGGGATATTTTTGATTTATTCTGCTGTATTGTCTGCTGTTGCAGGATCACAGTCCAGGCTAACCCAAGAAAATGACTGGCACAGGGCAGTCACGGAAACACAGTACTGTACTGCTCCCAGGAGAAAAGGCAGAACTGAACCCTAAGCTCCTCTCTGCTGGGCTTGATTTCTTTTTAACAGTGGTGCTCATGGTCGGTGCGGTGTCCCAAAAGGATAGAGGGGCATGAATCAGTGTGCCTTGAGCCTCTGTGCCCGCAGTTTTCTCGCTGACACCTGCAAAAAAACAGAAATGCATTGCTGCAGATTAGGTGGATGAAAGATTTCCTCAGCCCCCGTGCCATAAAACAGTAAATGTCGTGGGGCTTTTTGTTGGCTTCTATTATTTCTGCTGGATTGAATTGTTCCTTTTAGTGGTCCATGCACAGAGGCTGCAGAAGCCTGAGCATAGGGCACATGTCCCACAGTGCAGGAGGTTACAAGCTCAGTCATCCTCTTTTTCTGCAGGCTCCCTTCAGAGGTATCACAGGTGAGCTCTGCAGGCTGGGCTCTGCCAGACATTTACTGCTTCCTTGCTGTTTTCTTTGTGTTGTGTTTTCACATCTCACTGTGCTCTCTTTAAGTGCCAAACTCCAATGCCCCAATTCCCACTGAATATCACCTTACCCCTGCAAGGGTCTCGTGGAAGCCAGCCGGGCTGCTCATGGCATAGGCATTTGATATAAGGTTATCTGAATTCCATCCTATGGGAGCTTTTATTTTTCTTTGCTTGATCTTTCTTCACTTCCATCTGTGCATTAAACTATGCTTCTGGGTCACGTAAGTGGTAGTGTGGTTGTTAATTAGACTTTGGCAAACTGTTGTGTGGGGTAAGCAGTCTAAACATGGTTAAAAAAAATATCAATAAGCTCCCAGGGACAGATTCAGCAAAGTACTTACAGAAAAATGCCTAAACAGGGAGATGTGAATAGCCCTGCAGATTTCAGTGGGATTATGGATGCACTTAAAATTACACCTGTGATAAAATACCTGGCTGCACTGGAGTCTAGTCAGTGGATTGTCAGAGCTTCACCTGGCTTTATGCGGCCCAAAACCCTCCTCGGTTTCCAGGGGCTTATCTGCAGCCCAAGTGCAGTGCAAATGCTAACGGCTGTGCTGTGCCACCAGCCTTTCCAGCAGCCAGATTTCCTTTCAGAAACTGCAAATTTAGGTTGGGAAACAAAGAGAGGTGAGAGCATGGCTTTGCATGACTCTGCTTCTGGTGGATGAGCAGCACTGCCAGGCTCACTGGCTCAGTGACCTGTGCTGCGCTGGCAGACGCAGGCTTGAGATCTGAGTCAGCTCTGTTTGTCCCCTGCCACTCTTCCCAGTGATTTTCTGGCAGGGAAGCAAAGCCAAGTTAGATTGGTAAACTTTTCAGCAATGTTCATGTAGCTCCAGGAAACACTGTTGTGGTCAGTTTATCTCAGTGCCATCTGCTTCACAAAATGGCATAAAGAAAGAGGGGGAAAAAATATGTTTGGAAAAATTGTGGAATGTTAGGATAAAGTTGTACTAATGTAAAAAAAGGACAGTATTCAGAGAAGGACATTAATATGAACATATGAAGAAAGGTTTCACGTTTCATAACTGTGAGGGTAGAAAGATGACATTATTTATTTTAATCTGTTGCATCCTACTCACATGATTTTCCACCTCCCAGATGCTCCAGATAGCTTTCCAACCTATTTTCAAGCACTTCTAATGATAAAGCATCAATTACAAGGCTGTTGTCAGATTGCCCTTACAGTTAAGAAACTTTCTTATGCTGTTATCAAAATGCTTCAGCGTACCACTGCCACCTAAAATACCCACAGTATTAAACTGTAGGTGTTTGTGAGATCTTCTAAATGTCTCTGCAAATGTAAGCTTGAACAGCTTTCTGTTGATTCCCTAATTTAGTTAGCAGAAACCTCTGCCTTGTCCTCCTGTCCTTGGTCTCTCTGATTCTGTGCAGCCTAATTAGCTACTAACCTTTAAATGCTGCCACCCTGCCTTGGTCCAGACCACTTTCCACTGAAAGAGGCAGAGCATGAAGCTGGAAGCTTTTTGCAAGCAATGAAATTGTATGTTCAGCTCCCCTAGGTTTCAATTCCACTTAAACAAATGCAACCCAAAGACACTGAAGTCACCAGGGCTCTTCCTGTGAGTGGTGGTGGTGTCTTAGGTGCATGTGGTTGGGCCGTTACTGGCACTCCTGGCTCATCATTTAGGAGACCCAGGGCTTGGCTTTTCCACTGAACAACACAATACCTCTGATTTCTGTCTGTTCCTCCATTCAGAGTGGCAAATCATCTCTTTGGAGACTGATCTAAGACCCCTAGTTCACAGGCGTTTCCTCAATATCTGAGGCATGGAGTTAGTCCCACTTGATATTTTTTAAATCAATATTTCATTAAGCAATTCTTTCATGGCATTTCAGTATTCATCTATAATAATTAATATAAGCCTTTTATCTGTGTATATCAAAGCACTTTGTGAAAGTTGGAGAGCATAAAAACTCTGTATTAAAGATGAAGAAATATGAGGCATTGCAGAGGGATTATGTGCTTTGCCCAATTGCCCAGCCAATTAATGGATTAATTCTTAATCCAGTTCCATGTCCACTGGGGCACACTGCCAGATTTTATCTCCTAAATGTGAAATATTCTACATCCAAAAGTATCTAATCAAGTTAATGACATAGTCACTTGGCAGCTGAATTAATACTCTATTTTTAATTAACTTAACAAAAATAAAGTAAATGTGTTTGATTAGGGTGTTTCTCTGAAATTTCTGTATTTTGCTTCAGCATGATTTTCAGTTAATGACATGTCTAACACTCAGCTGTTTGGCAATGGGTTTGGTCTTTATTTTAACGTTTCACTCTGGTTGTCTGCACGTACAACTGGGAGAGAAGTCTGTGTCACACAGAGGCATTATTTGTAAGGTGTTTTATCACCAAGACTTAAATAAAGAATACAAATGGAAAGCAGTGTTTATACAAGCTCGATGTTCTCTGATTTCCCTGTATTTTTTTTTTCAAGGGGTTAGCAGCTTTCTATTTCATAGCAGGAAAGCAACCAAACCAGAGGGACCTCACCTACACAAACACATTTTGTGAGATAATTATTCGACTGACATTACAGAGCTTAAAAACACTCAGACTTCATGGTCTCTGAAGACTGAATTCATTATGTCTTAAGCAAGACAAGATTCTCTTTTGGGAATTTTCTGTCTGTCTGTTTTTCTTGTATATATAGTTTACCTGCTTAGGAGTGAGGCAAGGAAAATAGATCAGCTCTGCTTAGTTGATACTTTTGACACTTAATTTTTTTCTTCTTGAGGGGGAAAAAAAAAAAAAGGGAAGAAAAAAGTCTCTTGCTATTCCAAACGTAACCTACTTCTCTTTATGTAGGCAGGCACATGCTTCTCCCCTCAGCTGAGACACGAGGCCCTATTCTTAGCTCCACTTTCATTTACGTTCTGCCTTGAGGCAAGATGCACAGGATATAACAGCTCTGTAGTTATGACTGGTTTCAACTATGCAAAACTAGAGCTTTCCCTAACATTACAGGCCATTTTAAAGATATGTGAAAGGATGTTAGAAACCTGTTACAGAAATCCTATCCAAGGATATTTAACCCTGACAAGCAAGAAAGGAACATAAAAATTGTTTGGAAATATTTGGAAACAGTCACACAGAAGGGTATGTAACCAGCCTGCTGTTTCAGGCAACCTTTTGGTCGCCAAGAATCAGGAAATTTCTGCAGTGAAGGGGTCAGCACCCCAGTGGATACAGCTCAGTTTGTTGCACTGATGCTGACTTGCACAAATTGACAAACTAGCCCCTCACGCCATTCACCACATGTTATTTCTGCTTTGGCACTAGCTTTCACACTTTTCCTTCGGCTCTGCACCTTACCTCTCCCTCCCGTCTCTGCATGCAGAGAAAAGGAGAGCAGAATAAGCATTTTCCTGGGGATATGACCTTCATTATCCTAAAACAGGACAAAACAAACAAAAACATTAATTCATAACATCACAGAGTATTTGACTTTTGGAAAAGAGTCAATCTTCTCAGTGAAAATTCTGTCTGCTTTTATTGTAAATGCCCTTGAGTACACCACAAAGTGTTGAGCACAAGAAACAATATGGGAAAGTTTCTTTCCAGATCCTGAAAACTAGGTGTTGACATGAGTGTTTGTGGCTTTGCAGTTCATCCTACAATATCCAAACCAGGGTTTGCTCTGCAGGAGCTCAGCTGGTCACTGGTCATGTCTGGGAAGTGCCCTTGGGAGGTAATGTATCACTTTTTGGTCACTTTGGCCTGGATGCAGGCAGGAGGATACCTTGCCCCCTTGGTGGCAAAGCCAGGCTGTGCTGTGGAGATGTGATTTGTTCCACCTAACACCAGAGCAAAAAACTGTCAACTTTGGAAACTGTTGATTGCTTCCCAGCCAAAAATGGGCAGAAAGATCCCCCTCCTTCTCTGTGAAGCTCTTGAAGCCCTCCCTAAAGCCCCTGGACAGGAGCACTGCACAGGGGCTGTGGGAGAGCAGCTCTTTGGGGTGCCTGGCGCGGGGCTCACCCCATCACAAGGACAGGACAAAGCGAAGTGAGAGGGGAAAGTTTCTTGCTCTTTGTCCTTTCCCTTCTTTCCTGGTGTGCCGGGGGAGGGTGGCCGGTGGTGGGCTGCCTTCTGCCCCTTCAGGCACAGCTGCTGTGGTGGGTGACATGGGTGGGGGCAGGGGCCGGTTTGGCTTGTCCTGCTGTACCTGCTCAGCAGTGGTGCCAGCAGCCGCCATGCTGGTTTGGGGATTAGGGAAATTAGAGACTGTCCCCAGTTTGGGGATTGGGAAATAATTTCTCACAAGTGGGAGTCCAGCAAAAAAAGCTGTAAAGTTGTGTGTGATAGTTTTTAGGCCTTTAAATAATAGGCATCATTTGAGTGTCAGTTGGGTGAAGAGTTGGAGAGGACCTGATCTAAGACCCCGCAAATCAGAAGGCTGATTAAGCAAGTTGGTTTACTGCAGTGGCATATGTTTCCATGAGAAAAAAAGGACTCTGGCTTCAAATCAGTATCCCTGCCTGTTCCCTGAGGCTGAAGAGAAAGTGGGGATTTCATCAACACCACAAGATTTTTAGCAATTAGAGCTATCGGCATGTCTTGCAGCTGGTGCTGGAGCAAAACTGCCAGAGATCTGGATGTTTCCCTCCTCTGGGTAACAATGGTAGATAAAGATGTAACTTCATAATTGACCAGGCGGGGATTTATATGCTCACTGGGCTTTGTTCACAATGTTTCTTTGCACAGCACAAAATTATCATCTGTCATCTGCTTGCTCTTTCCCTTGTTACGCCCGACGAACTGTCTATACCCTACAAATACCCTGCACTGAAAAGCAGCAAAGTGGTACCATTTTTGCAGCCAGGGCACATACACAGAGCCCGTGCATCTGCGTGGACCAAGTCAGTGACTTGACATGGCTATGTGATGACAAAGATGTCATCGGTCCTCTCTTCCCCAGGACTTCATTTCTTCTTTTGTGTGAAATCCCCTAAGTAAAATGTGGCTTCTGTGGTGTCTGTTATTCAATAGATAGCTCTCTTCCCTTCTATGTTATCTCTGATGCAAGACTTCTGAATGGTGAAGTTCTTGACTTGGGACATTGCCTGACAGAGCAGAAAAATTAAGACTCCTTGGTAGCATACCTGCAGAATCAAAGTTTGGGGTATCAGGTGAGCTGATATCTGTGTACCTTGTGGCATTTTTTTTTTAGGCTGGTGGTTCCAGAGTCTGATTTAATAGCTAAAAATAGCTGTGCTGCTGCAAAAATGCAGTCTTTGGGAAGTAATTATATAAAACCTTAGAATATGGCTGTGATCTGAAAAATAATGGTGTAAATATTGTATTGTACAAGTGTGTATTTGTTGTGTTTCATAATTGCCTGGGATCTGTATGTGAAGCTGTTGCTTCTCATTGTCCTGCACTGTCCCTGCTAAAGAAAATGCTGTGCAACCCAAGGGAATAGGGAAAATAGTCCGCCTTTCTCTCTCTGTCTCTCTCTTAGTGGTGTTGGTTTTATGCAACTAACAGGCAGAAGGTAGTAAGAATCTATTTCAGTCACCTGAAGTCAGCAGATGTGACAATTCACAGGATGGCTGTGTGAGAAGGTGCTGTGTCTGCAGTCCATATTCACTGCAGAACTTCACCATAATTTCTCACTTCCAGGAACACATGACTGTTTGGAGGAAAGGCGTGCATTTTCTTTCCCAGGAAAAACAGCTGTCCAGACACAGGGAGATAACTGCCAAGGATCTGACTGATCATCTCTGGTGGTCTTTAGGTAAGGACCATTTGCTGGTTGCTAACCTTCCCCAAACTGGAACTCAATCCCCAGGCATGGCTGGACGGTCTGTGCTGGGCAGGCATTGTCTCTGGTACAAGCATTCCCTGAAGGCTGTAAGTCAGAGGTACCAGAACACTGCACATGTCTTCCCCATCATGACTCATCCCTGCATGTCCCTGATCAGGAAGAAGACCCTGCATCTTCCTTGCATACACTGTCCCAAATATGAATTTGCTTGCATGGCTGATCTTCTCAGTTGATCAAACAGGGAAAGTCCAGGACTGTCCTTATGAATTTGGGGCAGCCCAAAAGAGTGGAAGGGGTCTTCTTGTGGAAAAGCAGCTGTGATCAGCCTGAATCACAAACTGAAACAAAGCTGGACTCGTTCCCTTGGTCTAAATAGTATGGCCAAGCTGACAAGTCCCACTTGGACAGTGCACCCACTGAAGAGCACAGGTTGCTATGAACAGTATTGCAGAAACTTTTGTGATGCACTGGATGGATGTTCTATTGCTATCTTTTGCACTGTGTGTTCTGTTAAGTCAGCGCTCCTCAAACTGTTTAACCAGGGGGCCGGCGCGGATGCAGTGGCAGGCAGTCATCTGCGGCTGCTTGGTTTCCCCCCCCGCCAACCCCCGGGAGGGCGTGTGTGTATGTTCTGTAAATACCGGGGGCCGGATTGAGGACCCTGGGGGGCCGTATCCAGCCCGCGGGCCGTAGTTTGAGGACCCCTGTGTTAAGGCAATCAGCTCTTCTCACCAGTTGCTGCCATCTCTTCACATGCTGACAGCACTTGCTCTGCTCCAATAATGCTTCAGCTTCTTTCAGCTGTTTCTCTCCCTTGGGCAGCGCCCATGATGAATCAAACTGCTCAAGACAGAAGTTATGGGAGGCAAGAAAGTCATTAGGCCTGTCAGGTAAAAACTAGCCAGCACAGGCTGCTTGCACCTACCCTGTGCCTTGCTGCTGGTGAGGGTCCTATGAGGCTGCTCAGCCTCTGAAGCCTGGAAGTACACACTTGCCCACTGTGCTGCAGGAGCATGCACATCTTTTTTTTTTTTTTTTTTTTTTTTTAATGAACTTTTGCATCAGCCCAATTTGAAGAAACCTCAGTGTGGTTTGGGCAGAGTTGGATTGGGGTTAGGCAGCTCCTGCTGCCAGGTGACCACATATGAATATGTCTCAGAAAAGGTCACAAGAGATGGGTGAGCAGTGCCTCTGAAGTCCTCATGACCTTCAGGCAGAGGTGGAGATGCCAGTGCTGGGTTAGCTCTGGCTGTCCTCTGACCTGCCGGCATTGACCAGGGGCACCTTGCTCAGTCCTCAGGGACCAGACCCCAGCCCGGGCCATGGCAGTGTGGGCTCCCTCCTCTCTCTCACTTAACAACTGAGTTCTTGTTTCCCCTGCTAACATCCATCCTGCAGCAGCTGGCATCAGCTGTGGGGGCTGGCACAGGCATAGTATTATTTCTGTAGTGCCATGAGATGTTCCTGGAAAAAAGAAATCACAGGCTGGTGCTCTGTGAAAAACTTCAAGTTAGGCTGCAAAGCAATATCAAGCAGGTTGCTGGTAATGACAACTGGGAAAACAGGCATTTTCCTTCGCTGTATGTGTAGCTCCAAGTGTTGCCTCTTGGAAAGTAATTATATTTATCCAGGTGATTTTACTATTCCTCAGGAAAAAAAAAATATTAAAGATCCTCATAAACATGTTTTTGTACTAATCTGGCAGCGTGGCTTTCCTGAAAAGAGGCATCCAGCTCCAGCTTCTTTTCAGCAATAAATTGTAAAACACTTTTTCCGGTTTTTTGGGTTTTTTTTTCCCTGGTGACCAAGCAAAATGGTTTTAAAGCACACAAAAAATAAGCTAGTCCCTGGAATTATATATTGGTGTTGTTCTTGACTGTACATTTTATTAAGCCAAATTAATTATTCCTACCATTAGGTCAATGTTAACTGTCATTTTGTCATTGTTAAAGATATTAAGAGTTTAGTAAGTGATTTTTTTTATTAGCTAGTACATGCAAATGCTGCTGTCAAAACTTCGTCATAATTTTCCTGGCATTTTATTTGAGGCATTTCTATGGGGCTGAATATTATATCTGAATTGACCACTCCTTATATTTGCTGTTATTATTCTTGATAGGTGCTGTTATAGCTCAATAATAAGTCTGGTGGGAAATCCTGGCAAATATGTGATAAACAGGTCATATGTATTTTGTCAAGATTGAAGCTGAGAAATAGCTTATTAGGCTTTTTCTTCTTTGCTAAAAAATGCTGTAAAATTGTTACTTTACCCTGGACAGTAATTGGTAGTCTTCTCAAAAACAATGCCAGCTGAACTCAACGTGTTATGTCTTAGTTAAGAAATAAAGTACAGGGAGTGTTTGAGAGGAGAACTAACAAAACCTGAAGCATTCTTCAGCTTGAAAGGAGAGTGAAAGGCTGTGCAATTTAAAGTACTATGCAGACTATGCTTCATTGCTGCTTCATTCATAAATATCTATATCCTACATGTTTTTCAAGCAAGAAAACCTTTACGTGAGTGAGATCTCGTTGGACTGGCAGCCAAATTAACTTCAGAGTTCTCAGACCAAAAATAAGTACCTTTTGAAAGGAAGCTGAGGCAAATGTGCCACTTATTACCAACGAGCAGCTTGACACCACTTCAGTCCGAATTTCAAGCCAACTATCCACTCAGCAGGAGATATATTTGTTCTAAATTAAACATGCCAGGAATCAGGCTTCAAAGGGAACAAGGCAAGTTCATTGTTTCCACACTGGAAAACTCTGTGTCTGCATCAGTGAATTTTGGCTCACTGATTTTCCTACTAAAATTAATTGCTATCCCTGCTAAACTAGAGCAATTACGGCCTGAAAGCTCCCACGCTGTGGTTCTTGGTGAGGGAACCAGGAGTGGGACAGGGCAGAGAGAAGGGTAACTAGCAGTGAACCAGGTTTTATCAGAGATGGAAAGAGGAACACAAGAGAGCTTAGGAAAATGAGGTCTGGTGTTTTAGTGGACTGAATAGTGGTTGAGGATACGAAACAGTTTACTGTGTGTGAAAACCTGGTATTATGTTGTGGGATGAGGGAGATGAGCCTTGCCCCAGCACGCCTCTTGCAGCTGCAGTGGATGTTGTTGCTGGAGAGGTATCCACCAGGATGCTATCTGTCACATCCATGTTTACAGCAGGATTAGGAACACCCATTTTAAGGGGTCTGCAAATCAGTTGGAAAAATTGGTAAGGATCAGGAGTCTGGCTGACAAAGCTATGCTCTTAAAGCAATTGTAAAAAAACAGATCATCTGCTTTTCGAATTGTAGCAGGAGAGTAAACAAACAGGCCTGCTTTCTGGGACTTCCCCCCCCACCCCCAGTCGCATAACACAGAATATTTCTTATATTTGAAATAAGTCATTGGTTGTTATTAAATAGAATTTGAGGTATGTGAGAAAGAAGCAAAGTGTGAATGTACTAGTGAAAAATAAATTGATTGATGCTACAGGGTAAGCTTTTGTAAATTTTGCTTGTCGTATGCAGACTGCAGTGTAGAATCAAAGTCAACACCATTTGAAAACATCCAAATCTGGAGCAGGAATTACTGGGCGAAGTGCTATTCCCAGGGTATTTGGAAGATCACAGCAGATGATATGGATGGTCTCTCTGGCCTTAAAATGCATATTTCTCTGAAGTTTCCCTTCCTTTGCAGACAGCCCTGCAGCCCTAGGGGACAGGCTGTGTCTCGGGCAAGGCTGTGTCAAGCAGAGCAGCTCCTCTCTCCTCCCCCTGCCACGATGGCTGCTCCACAGCAGCAGATGCATCAGGAGGCTGCAGACCCAGCCCTGACCAACACCCAGGGCCAGGGGCTTCCCTTGCCCTGTCAGCACCCTGTCAGCAAGGGACGTGGGGCAGAGGGGATGGTGAGCCTGATGAAGCCAGCTCACACTTGGGCACAGCACTGCCCAGGTCTGGGGTGGCAGCTGAACTGGTATCCTCCACCTTTGCCTTAAGTGCGCTACATAAGCCTGATGTCCCTGAAGCACCAGCGGGCTGGACATGCCCCTCAGGTAGTCCAGATCGGTAACGGTATCTTTGGCTGGGCATATGCTGGGCGGTGAGGTGGGAGCGGCTGTGAGTGCCGCCCGCCCGGCCAGCCCTACAGGTGCTGCAACTGCACCTAGGGCAAGCACCCCTATGAATATGCACTAACCTGTTTTTCCAGCACAACAGATGTCTGTAGTTGGGTTATTTTTGAACGAGTAATCTCTTTGCTTGTCTAAAGTGTTTGTCTGTGTGAGACATCAGGTGGGCTCTAATGGGATGCCGGCATTCAAACATGGTCTCATGATACAGCTGTGTGCCTGCAGATGGATGTACTTGTGAGTGAAGTCTCCTGCTTGAGTGAATTGTCCCGCCAAAGCTGGCAGATCACTCCGTTCCTTGGTTTGGTTCAGTTGCCTTTGGCAGGGTGGAGGTCCAGCAGGCTGCAGCCTGTGGTGTAGCAGTGGTAAGCAAGTCTCAGAGGGCCACACGTCCGTGAACTCCACACAGCTCATGCAATTACCCCCACAAGCGAAATCTGGGACCTTGAAACAAAGCCAGCTGTTTCTCCTGCTTGTTGGCTGAGGCCTGTTTGTATAGCGAGAAGAATGGCAGCACCAAATGAGCAGGATTATTGCGGAAGAAAACATAGCAACAGCACAGCCTCGTCACTTAGTAACAAGGTAGAATTATGATGAAGGAGAGAACATATATAAATAAAATATTCAGGAATATACTTATTCATTAAAATGATACCCAGAAAACAGAGAGGAGAAAGGCAATAGCTAGAGCATCTAAAAATGTTCTTTAATGAAAAAGAATTTTAAATATCTGTCTCCACTGCTCAGAATTGTGTGACAGTATTATCTTCCCACATGAATCTATGCTATTTCAGGTTCTCCTGGGTTTCTTCCCCCCCCATCCCCTCACATCGAGTACCAGAGAAGTCTGACAGATCAACTTGCAAGAGTTGCTTTATGTTCCCAGACATAGCTGCTGGTTTATTATCCTAACCACGTCTATGTGAGTAATGTTCCTTATGTGTCGTCATACCCAGTGCTGATGAATACACGGTGATAATATTTCAGCTCTAAACAGCATCCCAATTAGATTGCCTGCTTTTGCCCCGGGACCAACAGCATGTTCCTCATCATTATGATTGCTTTCCTTACCTCCCAGACCAGGAGAAGAGGAGGAGAAGACAAAGAAACTATGCTAGTTAGCAAATAAAACTTTTACTGTCCTTTCCACACCTCTGTGCTTAAACTTACGCTGAAGACATCAGCTTTATTGTAGGAAAAAAAAACCCAAATCAAGACGTCACTAATCTGAAATTCAAATCACTTTCATGTAAGAAAGAATGAGAACTTGGAAGCAGTTGCAAAACAAGATTTTACATTATTAGGTGTTGTTCTCCTACCTTGGATATTTAATCAAATGCCCAAATCTGTTCCCACATAAAGTGAAAGATTAATCACTGCACTTATAAATCACACTCCTCATCTCCCTCTCATCTGCACTGAAGCTGCTCTCTTCTCTTTCATTGCTGTAGAACCTGCTGCCCCTTATCTCCAGGTTCTCTTTTTCTGAGGGCTTAAGTCGGGATTGTAGGTAAATGTTAGGCAGTCACCTTCATTGCCTATTTTACGTATGACAAACTGATCACAGGGATGAGCTTTGCTCTTCAATCCACTTGCTTTTAATAAATGTTTTAAATTCCACTACTGAAACAGTCGTTATGAATTTTCATGAGCAACGTCACATAAATCTTCTTAACAACTCTTCACATAAACAAGGGCTTCAAAAGCACTATGCCTGGCTAGGCAAGGGTCATCTTATATTTGGTTTCTCTATCTCCTGTGGAGTACTTTCAGGGATTGAATGGGACATTTAACACAAAGAAAGGTGCTGTTCCAAGCTCCATTCATCTCCATCAATAGCAAAGGTTTGACGTGACTGGAGGCTACACAATGTGCTTGTGGGCTGGTTTTCAGTTAGTTTTGGTAGATCCCTAAGATAAAAATTGCTCCTGTTTGGGAAATACTCAAAAGAATTCACATTTGTGTTTGGATGTGTACCAAGATCACATTTGGTGTTTTCCATCTGAAATTTTCATAGTAAACTTAACAGCATGTATTTGAAGTATAAATGCATTTAAAATCAATCTTGATATAGAAATATTAATGGGACCAGTTTGGCTGTGCAACACCAGACTACAGTCCGCAGAGATGATCAGGAGTTGGTGGGGTCAAAAAATGACCCCCATGTGAAAACTTCTGCTGGCAGACAGCGAGGGCATTGCAGAAAAGCTGAGCACATTCTTTGCATTGGCATTCACTATGATAGAGATGCTGTGAATGGGGAGGGAGTCTGAGGAACCACCTGAAATGGAGGTGTTGGGAAAAGACATGTTAGAACAAATTGATAAACTAAACATTAAAAAATTCTCAGCACCAGATGGTGTTTATCCAGGAGTCCAGAAAAAACATACACCGTAAATAAGAAATTTTTGAATTACTAGCTGTGTGTAATCTGGCACTACAATCAGCTCTGGGTGTAGGGGGACAGAAGTGGGAATGCAATGCCAGGCTTTGAACATGGCTGCAGGAGTGTTACTGGGAGCTAGCGGTCAGTCAAGGCTTTCATTTGTAGCGGCCATTTGGCTGGAGGTTTGAGAAGAAACACAGGTCTTGAGAGGAAGATCAGCCTGACAGCCACAAGAACTCTTGGAAGGATTTCACGAGCATATAGATCGTGCTTGTGTGGGCTATGTAGCATGCAACACAGCCTTAGGGGAGCAAGGAAGGCTCCTAACCAGTGACATTTATTATGGAACAGGAGAGGTTACCCTCTGGGCTAATCCAGGAAAGGTTACCTGTGCGCTAAACCCCAGAAAAGAGAAGGCTAGAAGAAATGATCACCTCGTACATCAGGAGGAACTTTGCAGACACCAGTCCTGATCGTGATGTTCAACATAAGTGGCCTAGAGAAGGTGGTACAAGCAAATAGTGACAACATTTACAACCCGTGAAATGTTATTCGGGATAACCAAAGCTAGTGCTGACTCTGAAAAGATGCTGAAATAGCTCATTGCACTAAAGTGAAATTCTGTGTTGGGGCTATCAGGGGAAAAGTGACTACATATACAAAATTATGATCTCTTTGCCTTTGAAAAAATGAAAGACAGCTTGAGTCATTGTGGAGAGTTTGCTAAAAGCATCCAAGCATTGCTCAGTGGGCAAGCTGGTTATCAGATCTGAAGCAGACAGGGAAGTATTTTTTCATGTGGTGCAGAATTGCACTGTTGTTCCTGTGTATTGGGGATGCCAGAGTACCAATGGGTGCAAGGAGTGGTAAGTGAACTGAAGGAGGATGAGTGCAGGGGGCAAGTCAAACCAGGCAGCGTGGCTAACTCCTCCAGCACAGCCAGGTCCTAAACTGGGGGCAGCACAGGAGCAAGGGAGAGGCGCTTGCCGTTTCATATACCTCTTCAAAGCCCTCATTGCCAGCCTTGGCTGGCTGTGGTTTGTGGGCTAACCAGGGCTTTGGCATGACATTTCTTAAGGCAATCCCAAATTACCGTGCTTTCAAGGGTACGAGATGCGTTGTTATTACACCCAGGAGAATAGAAACAAATTGGTGGTGGGTAGTGGGGTGTCTATCAGAGCTTACACCTATAGCTGTGGCTGCAGTTGCGTAAGCATGAGACACACCTAACCACCTCCGAGACAGAGAGGGGTTTTTTGCTGGCACTTGTTTCACAGGCTGGGACTTGAACCTGGATTAGGTGCACTCCAGGGTGTCCCATGTTATCTCCCTCCCTTTCCCATCTGAAAATAGAAGTGAGACTTCGTTCTCTGCTGTCCTTGTATTACCCACATGAAGAAAAGAAAGACCAAAATGAACAATGAACGTAGCTGCTTTTTCCAATTATTCTGTATATGATTTATTTCCTTATTTTCATGACATGAAGAATGCTGTAAATGAGACTGTATTGGTTGCAACAGCTTATTGTTTTTATCCTGGTGATTTTCTCTTTATCATGAAAGAGAGCGCTGGATTAGCATCTATTTGACATTTGAAATGTTTTGCCTGTGGTTGATCTGCAGCTCTGTGCAGCGTGATCCAGACTAAGAAAAGACCGTTGCAGTTCTTAGGACAGGTGTAAGATTAAGCATCAAGCATCTCACTTCTGAAATGGCTTGTGATTGTTTTCTTCTCCACAGACGTCTGCATAGCTAGCAATTAAGTGCATCCAGAGATCAAAAGCTAAATTGTCTCAGACAGGAATTGCTATATCAGAACCTAGTGCTACTTGTACTGTAAGCAATCAGGCACTTCCACTGATCTTTCTTTGCTGAAGGTGAAGCAGCAGCCTGGGCTTGCTGTGCAGTCAGAGACAATACAAAAGGAAAAGACTGCATAGCAAGGGCGGGGGCGGGGCGGGGGGAGAAGCACGGGTTTTATGGTGCTGGGATTGTAACACCACGGGAAGATGTTGCTGTTTCCTCTGTAGGGCTGCATGAGTGGCAAGGGGCTGCTCATCAGAAACAAACTGTGGCCTTGTGCTGTAACCATGGTAGATGCTCTCTGCGTAGCGGTGGGGGTGAGCCCAGTGCTGGCTGTCCTCTGGCAGAGTGCAGCGCCTGGGGCTTGGGATCTCCTTGCAAGATGGGTGGGCGTGAGGGGGGCTACAGCTCTGCCCAGCTTTCCTGGGGAAAGCAGGTCCCAGCAAGGAGAGGAGTCCTGAGCATGGCCCCTCCTCATGCTGCAGGCAATGTGGACTCGGGGAAGCAAAGAACTCAGTGCCTTAGCAGCTTTCTCGCTGTGATTTGGAGGGAAGCCCCTGATGCCTTCACCTTTAATTGCCTTAATTAGTCCATTACTCTCCTCTAGGGATATTTTCTCCAGAAAAAGAAGACGTCATCCCTTGAAATGTTTGACTGGTAGACCAGAAACTCCACTGTCAGCTTTTTTCTTTTTTTAATATATTCTAAATTGAACTATCATATTGACAAATTAGCATCTAATCCTATTGCTCTAATTCAATCATTTGCCTGTGCATTAGGATAAGAATGATTTGCATAACAGTCTTCAGTCTTCTGTTTAGAAACAAAATATTTTGATATTTGCTTGCGCTAAGTGGGATCAAACCGCTAACAGGCTGGCAAGCAATCCCAGGGGGTCTGCACTGACTCTGGCACTGCTGGGCAGCCGCAGCTGCTCCCCTTCCCCGCAGGCTGCCTCACAGGGAGCTGGGGCCTGCTGGTAAATGTCCCTCCTTGGGAAAATTGAAGCAAAAAAAAAGGAAAATGGCTTGCTTGCCCAGGTGAGGGGTGTTTAAAATCCACTTGCTTGCATTTATCTCAGGCTGCATCACTGACAGTGATTGTTTTAGCAAGTCAGCTTTGTGAACAGTGTTTTCCTTCCTCAGAGCAGAATAGGTTTGTAAACGAGTTGTAAACCTATCAGTGGACCACAGGACTGACAGTTTTTCGCTTTCATGGGGTCAGTCACCGAAAAGACCACTGCACCACATTTTCCTGGTGAGAGCTGGAAGCGTTTATTCCCTGTCTGATGACTGGAGGGCTCGGCACAGGTCAGAGTTGCTGCAGGTCCCCCATGAAGCCTGTTACTGAGCTGTGGATGCCGCTGCCCTGTTGCCCAAACAGTCCTTCTCCCACAAGCTTCATTAAGCAGTAAGCTAAAGCACGTCTGTCACCCCACCTTCCCTGTACATTGCTTTGAAGTTCTGCAGATGTCGTTCTTCCACTTCACCGACTTTTCCAGTTTCTTCCACTAGGCATTTTTATTTTGTTTAGTTACTAGACATGTAATATAGCATGGAGCACTCTATAGAAGTTTTACCATCATCTCCTGTGGCTGGTGGTTAGCATTTTCCTTACTGATAAAGTATCCAGGCCCTTGCAAAGGTAGAGCTGCCATGTCACATACCATACATGTCTTTAGTCATCTTCAAAGTTGTAGCCTCTTGTGGCAGATCAGTAATCTCAGACCAATAGGAAAATTACTTTTTCTCCTCCCTTTTTGTTATGCCTTTATTTTCTGGTGTGTAGATTCTTCTCAGGGAAGCGTTTTCAGAAAGCTGTCATTCCTCTAACCAAACTTGTATTATTAAAGTAGTTCTGCAGGTAGTACGGTGAGAATACTGAAATGAAATGCAAATCTAGACATTAAAGACAGCTTCCTTAGTGACTGATGGTAGACTTCTACAAGCTTTCCTTTTTTAAATTGTACTTCTTTTCCTAGGAAAGAATATGGAGATAAAGGAATGTTTCTACAAAGAGCCTGTTTTTACAACCTTCCCTTGGCTTTGGTTCATACCTTCCTGGGAAAGTTGGTGAGGTCACACCATTTGCAGATGTCCACACTGTGTGATGTTCTGCATTGTATTTTAATACATATTTATTTATTTATTTTTAAGATTAGTTTTATTTATTTAATTCAGATTAATACTCTCTGAGGGTAAAACCTCTGTGGATGTCTTGATTTTCCAGAAGCTGTCAGTAACCTGGGGTTTGCTTTTTGGAAGAATGGTTTTCAGTGTTTTCTCCTACCTGTTGCTATATTGTATGCAAATGCTCTTCTGAAGCTAAGTAAACTCCATTTTTCATTTTGAAGATAGTGTGGAGTCTCTCTCTCTGCATGCCATCCCTTCCATGAATTCACCCCTGCTGATGTTTGAGCTTCTCCCCCATGCTGCAAGGTGGAGGTAGCAGGAGCAGCCAACCCACCCTGGGGCTGGGCAGCCCTGGAGGAGGGAGGCTGGCTCAGGAGCACAGGGACTGCCCAGCCTCGGGATGGGGGGGTCTGGGGCTTCACCCCGCTGCTGGCTGCCTCTGGGCTCCTGAGTGAGGGAAGGAGCAGAGAAGGTGATGGGTCTCTTCTCAAGCCCTGGGTCTTTCCAGTGTTTATTGTGGCATTTAATACCTCTGTCTCTTATTTGATACCTCTGGCTCTTTCAGCTGTGGGAACTGCCATGCCCAGATGGTGGGGAAGCCGTCTCTGCAGCAGGCTCTGGGTGTTCATGGCACTGATCCCGCTTGCTGTACAACCTCCGCCAACGGCATGCATTGATACATCGCACTGCCCGCCATGTCCCAGGCTCAGGCCTTTAGCTCCGTTATGTAAATTAATTTGTGTTCATGGATCATGCCATTTTTCTTTTGCACTGGAACCTGCACAGAAATACATAGCGGTCCCTCTGGCTCATAAAGGGTTAATATTTTCAGTCCCAGGCCCTTTATTTTATTTTCATAACCTTAGTCAATACTGTAAAGCCCCCAAACCACTGGCAGTCTTTACTGAGATAACCGCACAATGAATCTATCTGCACATCAGGTAAAGCTGACAGTAAATTTACAAGTACTCCGTGGGACATGGGGCCTCCTTGCTGATAACCAGCTTTGGCTTGGCATGGAATAGGAGCTGCATATTTATGCCAGCTTTGTTGTGATTTTTTTCACTGCAGATAACAGCTCCTTGTGGGAAAAGGCAACGACTACTGCTGGAGTGTGCTCAGAGCCCTTGAAAACACATCTGTACTCTGTCTCAGCTCTCCTGCCTAGTTCAGTCTGCTTGGTGCTTGTTCCTCTCTTTGTGCCTCTCCTCCCTTGTCTCATCTAATCCACTTCACAGCTTCTCAGTATCTTATGGGCCAGAGATAATTTCTGTTGAAACTGGTTGAGTTGCACCAATTACGAGATGTTTTTCTGTGGTGCTGTGGGTTTAATCTACATTGATGTTAAGATCCTCTTCTCTGCTGAATGCTTGCTGGGGTGTGAAGTGTCTGCTTAGCTGTTATGTAAAGAAATACATATTAAGGTGGTTAGTGTAATCGCATAATCCTGACAGACATTGGTGGCGCAGCCACAGTTCTATATTTTGTGAAGACGGAGGGTACAGAAACAGGCAGGCAGCGAAGGGAAGGCAGGCACATTGCTGCTGCTGGGGGATGTGTTGTCAGGACTGTGTTTCCAAAGTCAGTTTTTGGAAATAAACATATGGGCGTTAGCTATCTGTGAGCATAATGACTGGGGACAGCGCTGGGGACAGGGTGGGAGGAATGACGGGTCCAGTGCTTCCCAGCTGAAGGGGCAGAGGGTGGTTTTGCAGGTGATTCAATGCCCAGGGCAGGAACAGGAACAGAGATGGTGAGATGGAGGAAGGTGCTGAGGACACTCCACCCTCTGAGCTGATGGGAGGTGGTGATGCCCGCATGGGGGCAGGAACTGTCCCACAGCACAGCCAAGCTGGATGGAGTTTGGCTGGGGGAGCAGAGGATCGCAGAGGCAGTGCAGGAGGAGGGTGTCTAGAGGAGTTTTGGAGCATCCTTACTGAGGTGCTCAGCATTGAGTGGCTTCTCCAGATGCAGCTGCTGACCAACTGGCTGATTTTGTTAGTGCCTTTCAATGGAAAGGAAACATTTCAAGCCCTTTAACTGCTTTATCTGCAGTAGAGCTGATCCCAAACATGCACAGTTCTTAGCAAGATGCATGCAGGAGCCGGAATCGGGGGGATGATTACATATGGGGAGACCCCTGTGGATGCACCCTTTTCAGGAGTCCCTCTGCCTGCACTGCCCAGCACTGCTGAGTGCTGGGGCAGGTACTCTCCTCCACAAGAGGAAATCCAACAGATTTGAGCTGATTGTGCTCAGTTGCTCCAAGGGGAGGACTTCTCTCATATTCTTTCAGTCCAGAGAGCTGGCTAAGGTCACAGGCTTGCTTTATTTGCCCCCATATGTGCAGGGGCTGGGTGCTGTCATCCCCAGCGCTCTGGATTCACTTTACCCACAGAGACACCAGCCCAGCAATGGGAATAATTTGCATTTGTGGGAGAGGTGCAGGCTAGAAATCTCTCAAAGCATTTTAGGTATGCAAAACTGCCACCTTTGATTTTCAGAAAACTGCTACCCCCCTTACCATCTGCTCCTGGTGCCACTTTCCTCCCTAGAGACACCCAACAAAATAATAATATGGATTTTTGCATGTGAGGATGGAGATGATCAATAGCAATCCTTCCCACGTCAGCAGCACTGTACAAGAAGCACAGCCTGTAACATTAGGGTACCAGAGGCTCAAGAGAGGCAAGACCAATGCCCTGAACTTCCTTGCTGCCCTGCTTGTCCTAAAACAAATCCCAGCGCACCAGCAACCCAGAAGCTCTTACTGCTGCACTTGCCGTGTGTTTCCCTTGATACAAAATCAGAGCAGACGAGCCTGACCTACCCACCTGCTGTGAGGAAAGTGTGTGCTTATGGTGAGCATGCTGGAAAAGAGCTTTCTGTTTCTTCTGTTTCTTAATGACCTCTGTTATACTCTCAAGGTCTGCAGTGATTTGCTATCAGAGTGCCAGTCCAGCCAGCTACATCTATTGACTGCTTTATTGTACACATCCAGGATGTCCTCTGCCCACAAAGGATGCAGGCAATTTGTATAATGCAAGTATGAGCAACTTCTTTGGGCCAATTTCTTTATTTAGATATTTCTGCCTCACCTGAACATCCAGTACACATCGCCAACATTTCTGAGATTTCTGGAAGGGATAACATCAGCATTGAATAATTACAGTGAAAAGCCAAGCATGTCTACGTATTTTGTCTAAATTATTCAAGAATTCAGGAGTGTTGCGTGCAGCATGAGTGAGCTCTGAATCTGTACGTGTATGAGCCTGCCAGCATGATGGAGTAACGGTGCACAGAGCTTTTGGAGGAGTTGCTCCCATTTTCTTTAAGCTGCCACAGTTGATGATGAGAAGGCAAAAATAATTCTGATTTATTTTTTCACTTTGCTGGTAGTATAAAACAAGTCAACCCACCATCCCAAGATGCTTTTTCTGTGCTCCTCTTTTTCTGTGCTCTGTCACAACAGAGGGATGAAAATGGAATACCTCAAATGGTTTTATGAAATAGATTTTCTCTCCCCACGCCCCCCACGCCCCCCCCCCACCCCACACCCCACACCCCCACCCCCCGTCAGAAGGTAGTCAGAGACAGCATCCAATTCTTTCCTTTCACACCATATTAAGCTCCTTTTGCATTTGGAATTAATTGTGATAAGTTGACAGAGCTCCAGAGATTTCTGAAAAATAAATCAAACATGTTGTCAGTTTGCTCTGAATTTTCCACACCTCTCCAGTGCATGTTGCAGCAAAGGCCTTTTAAGTATGTTGTAATCTGGTATCAGACATCTCTCAAGTTAGCATTTTCTGTAGCATCTTATACAAATTAGAATTCCATTGATACTTATTTTTGTACATTACATTTAGGTGTATGCCATTGTGTCCATTTGCGTGAATTTATTTTCCTCAAGTAAAATTTATGCAGTTTAAAGGGTTTGGGTAGCTGGTGATGTTCACTTTGGTATGCATGGATGCATAGTGGGGAAGGTCTTTTCATTTAAATGCATTACCCTTTGGATAGGTCTTAATTTTCCTCACTCTGTATATAGTGTTTAAATACATCTCAAAGTAATTCTTTCACCAATTAAATCCTCTTCACAACACCAAACCACATAATGAAATAAAGGCAGTTTCAGTAAATTTATGTTAAAATTTGCATTAGCATTTCTAGAATGCCTTAATATTTCTGCGGTGCTTAAGTGTCACACTTCGTGCCCTTATTTTCCATATTCTCACTTCCACCCTCCCAATAACATGTGTTATTGTTTTAGGGGACTTTACAGATGTGTCACAAGTGGATGTGCACTCTTGGTCCACATACCACATGATGGGTAATAACATCAAAACAACCTATGCTTGTGGAAATACATGGACTTTCTGTTTAGTGCAGTATTTGCAGAGATGCGAAAACTGCAGACAGTGCTATCACTACCTGCATGAGGATAGGCTTTCTGCTGCTTCTAACTTCCCTGCAGCACTTTCTGCTCTGTGCTTCAAATTTTATCCAGTGCTCCAACAAGAAGGGAGCTTTCCAGCTCCTTGAGCCTTGTGCATGTTTATGCTGCAAAGGCACAAATGTTCATTCATACTGCTGCCTTGACTTGGCCCAAAAAAAGCTGCTGTGGGAGGCTAAGCTCACACTGCTGAGTGGCTGATTACAGCTGTGGCCAGCTGCAAGCCAGCATTGTGCTGTACAGGTCTATCCCATATGAATATTGATGTCTGAGTGCATTTGTGGACATATGGACTAGTTTCAAATCTAAGCCACAAGCGGGGAAAGATGCCTCAAGCTGAAAGGTGAATGTTCTGGGGGCCAGTGGTGATCCCTTTTTTACCTACAGGAGTAGCTGATGAACTGGCCAAGTTCAGGAGATGATACTTAGCATTGCAAAACTGGGTTTGCATCTCCAAGGAGCTGAACAATATTGTTTTGCTTAGAGAGTGGCAGGACTATCTCAGGAACACATCAGCACGAGGAGAAAAAAGGCACAGATGTATCAAAGAGAAGGCTTGACCCCCTTGGACAAGATTAACTGTAGGAGCTCCCATGCTTTACCAAGGCTGGGTGCTCTCCAGCCAGCTCTGGATAGAGGCCAGAAAAGAGGAAGAAACAGACAGATCTTTCACACTTTACTAGCTGTATGTATGTTAAGCACATTTTCCCTTCCTTTCTTTGCCTATGTCTTCAAAAGAATAAGCTGTCCCATCTGTTTTGAAGGTTGTGATCAAATGTTTCTGTATTAACACGGCTTGATTTAAGAGGGATTTGAGAGTAGCTGGACAACAAGCTGTCTTCCACCAAAGGGCTGCCAGATCCACACTGGGACACAGTAACAAGTGTCCACCTCTCCTCTGCATGACTTTCACTTGGTACCCTTCGTGTTAGCAGGGCTCAGGGGAGAAGAAAGTCCCTCCTCGAGCATGATACCCAGGAAAGCTTTATGGCATGCCTCTGGCTCCCTGTGTACGTGTGTCCACCCATGTCCCTGCCACAGCATCACTTGGTTGTGAGGGCTCTCCCCAAGACAGAAACGGTGAGTTTCCTAGTCTGGCAGCCCCAGAGCAGCCAAGCATAGCAGAAATCTCAGCTTGTGGCTACATGCCATGACTATGTCTCACACTGACTGCCAGAAACATACAGGATGCTCTGGCTGTGGGAATGTCTACCCTTTTATTTGGCTATCCCTGAGGATGTGCATGGTCCCATGTGAGGCTCCAGTTGCCATGCGGGAAGCTGAGAAGAAGATTCTGTATATCATGGGGTAAAGGCAAAAAATGCATTGGCTTCCGCAGAGCAGGGTTCATAGTCTGATCAGAGGTATGTGTCTGGCTCATTTTCCTTTCACAAGCGTGTCTCAGCATGTATGGTATTTGCTATGTCACCTGGTAGTTGTCATTGGCAAGCTAAAATCGTGGTCTGTTCTGGAACAGATGAAAAGATAGTCAGAAAAGCATCTGGGGCTCTGAATACCCGGAGCTGGAGTGGGGTTGTGGCTTGCAAAATTCCCAGCCAGGGAAGCTGGACATCCAGGACCAGCTACTACAGACTGTGTGTCCGAGGCCACTTACTGGAAGGAGACAAGGACTACAATCAGGCCATCTGCACACTTCCCATTTGGATGAGTGTTTTGTGCTTATTGGGAATACATGCTCAGCCTTGCTGCTGCGTGGGTCTGGGGACACAGAGCAGCAGCAGCCTCACATCTATCGAGCTACTTGTTCAGCAGCTCTGAACACTGGGCCTATTCAGTAATTCACGGATGACTTGAATATTAGAGTAGTGATCATGCTTATCAGTGCTGCTGCAAGGAGGTTGAAAGTCTGGATTAGCATTCCACATAATGTTGAGCAATTAGAGATATGGACCCAAAAAAATGGAATATAACTCAACAGGCATGAATCTAAGGTATAACACATAAGGAATAAACCAGCTGCACAAACAACAGTAGGGGAAAATATGGCTTTCAACTGAAATAGACAGCAGTATGCAGACACAGTGTTGACAACACACCTGCCTACAGTAAACAAACAGAACTTTTTTGCAAGAAAGAAAGGCAAGGTACATGTACATAGCTTCTGCTTTACACAGAAAATAGTTCTTTGAACCTCTGTGTCCAGTTTTGGACCCTCAAAACTAGGGTACCTTACTTGATTAGACCCAAGAGGGCAGTGGTACTAGTACAGTAGACTAGAAAACATGAAAACAATTGGAGGAACTGTGCTTCTTTATCCAGAGAAGCAAAGCCCAAATGGAGATAGGGTAGCCTTGAACCCAAAACTAGTTGTGGTGAAGGGACTGTTTGAACTTAATGTTCTTAGGCAGGAAGAACTTGATTGCCATAAGGCTAAAACTTAAAGGGGACAAAACCAGGAGGACAGGTGAGGCTGTGGGGCAGGCTACCAGCCCACAGAGCTGGTGGGATCTTCAGAGCCTCAAGGCTGATGCCACCAGATGGCCATCTCCCAGCAGGGGCCCCAGTGCACAATATCCCTCTCAGCCTATCATCCTCTGTGGGCATCTTGAGGAGGTCACATCCCCCAGTCTATACATGCCATCGCTGGAAACACAGTCCAGGTGTCCCTGCCTTCACCAGCAGAAACATATGGACACGGACCACAGCGAGACTAGGGCAGGAAAGCACTAGACCTCCTAGGCTTGCCCAGGTCTGGGCTTACCATCAGCCAAAAGAAAGTCATGCCTTCCCTCTAAGATTTTGTAGACCTGATGCCTTGTGGGAAAAAAAGGGCTGTTGAAAACAGCTACTAGCAAGAGGGGAACGCTTGAAAGTGTTTGTTACCTCCTGGCTTAGTACCTATGTTGGGTACAAAGTACAGAGTTACTAACCCTTTGTAAATAAGTAATTAGGGCACTTAATGTAATTGAATAGCATAATGAATATAGCAATAGACATTAATTGCAAAATATTTCTGTCCTTCAGAGAAATGCATAGGTACGCAAAAAGCATTTGCTGGTATACATTACCACATTTGTGAGTGAAAGTAATTATCAGAGAGGCAGAAAGAAATCTTACATTTTCCACTCCTGTGTCCTGCTGGGGCAGATTTGGTTCCAGCAATGCACTTTACAGTATTTTGTTACAAGAACTATCAAAGGTAGATGAAATATATACTATTTAGACATAGGTCCAAGAGCCTTGGTGGGTGTAGGCTGACAGAGCGCCACTGAAGCCAGCAGAGGTGTGCCAAGTTATGCTGGCTGAATTAGCTAATGCACACATGGGTCAGATTCTGCCACATCCCCCACACCTCTGCAAGCTCAGCAGGTTTTGTCAGTAGTAGGAAAAGTCAGTGGCAGGTTAGGGCTGTGTCCTGCCTCCAGCTCTGTGTCCAGCACTGCCCTTCCTTTCGCTTTCTCCGTGGCTTGCTCACCTGGCCATGTAATGGGGTAGCATTTTCCTGTCTCAAAAGCTGTTGTTAAGGGTCAGTCAGTCCATTAAAAGTATCATGAAGTGATTGGGTATCATGAGGAAAGAAACCATTTAATTATCTGATATGAATCTACTGGAAGTTGTTGCTGGGTATCAGAGGATTAGTTGTAACTTCTGTAGCCTGAAGTGTAAGGATATGGCTCCTGGTATATAATTAATGTTTATGGAAGTTTCATACACATAGGTCCCAAAGTACTATGGGAGCCAAATATTCATTAAGTATATATACCCTAAGGACAGAAAAGTGTCTGGATAGTTAGCCACTCCACCTTATCCTTTAATTAAAAATAACCCTTTTTCCCATTAATATTTTTTCTCTTGTGTTTGCTGAAGACCAAGTTCAGCTGCTCTTCAACTGTATAGCATGCTATTCATGCTTAGCTGGAATTGGTTCAGTGTAAGGAAGGACGAGGAATTTAGTCCCAAAGGTGTCTTTCTGGTGGAAAACCAGAAGGTGGTCCTTTTACTTGCAGAAAGGCCATAGCTGGATTTACCCGTCAAGCTTTTTGCACCCCCCTGAGCTGCTTGCTAAACCTGTGTATACTCTAGGAGCCCACAAGGACTAAGAACACCACAAGTGACTTGGCTGTGTAGTACATTTGGAGCTGTATTTTATGTGCTCATCTTTAATATAGTTCCCTAGGGTAATATATATAATACTGGATTATTTTATGTATAATCTTCTGTGCAAACTACAATTACAGATTTCTGTACAGTTAAATAATGCAATTGTAAAGCAGAGCAATAAATAATACCTGAGTGAGTGAGAAATTAAGAGGTACAGGTAAAGGAGAAATTCTATGTTTTCAGATGAGATTTGAAATGAGATGGGGAGTCAATGGGGCATGTAAATGTATTCTTAAATCTTCATAAAGGAACTTGTGCTCCAGAAGGATTTTACCAGTTACTAGAATTTCTTCTTTAGGCTACAGAGGATCAAAAGCACCTGGTGATCTGGGCTGCAGCCAGGCTGCAAGCAGTCATCCCACAA
The DNA here is from genome assembly GCF_023634155.1 of Falco peregrinus. Taxonomy (NCBI): domain Eukaryota; kingdom Metazoa; phylum Chordata; class Aves; order Falconiformes; family Falconidae; genus Falco; species Falco peregrinus. Next base: position 17,931,244 of record NC_073739.1, read on the forward strand.
GGCCATACATCCTGGGGTTGCATAGGACAAGAAGCAGCTTAAGAGATTTCAGAACAGAACAGGATATAAAAGAGATTCCTTGGACAAGAGATGGATTTAGAGCAGAAAACCTCCTCCTGCTGAGTCTCCTTTCCCCAGGGTGTAGTCTCATTGTTGGGAGTGGTCCCCAGAATAGCATTACTCCCTCTGGATTCTTTGCTCTGGTCTTTTTAACAGCTTAGCAGGTGACATGAATGCACCAGCTCAAGTTGCAAAGGTGCGGAACCACTCGAGTCAGTGCTGGGAGTGTGTTTACATGCACATAAATCACGCACACAAGCCCTGAAGCATGTATCAAGCTGCAGAAGAGCAAAGAATGAATTTCTACAATTCAAATAATGATCATTTTAATTTTTTAAAAATCTGGGTTACCTGAGGTTTATTTGGACTAAGCTTAACAGCCAAAATAAAATAATATGACGAGACAAAAATTAAGCCTGCTAAACAGAACAGCATTTGGCAAATAGTCTGTTTTGTAAAACAAAGGGGTAGATAAGTCACATCTGACCCATAATTTTGGTCTAACAGGAAAGATTCAGTTGATTTAACAAAGAGCTAATTCAAGATATTTGTGAAGTGCAACAAACTAGGAACAAAAGTACAGCTGTTTCATGGAAGTTTTCAAAAGCATTGGTTTTTTCTTCAACTTTTATCTGAATGTTGGCTGAAATGTTTCAGGAATAGGTTAAACACTGTTTAAAATGTCCCTTTTTAAAGCTTTCCATCCCCTAGGTTTTTACTGTCATGTCTTTAAATGAACACAGCTTCTGCTCCCTCAGTACATGAGATGTCTTTGAACTGCTCTTGTTGTGTGGTTTGTTTGTGTACTTTCGGAGGTTAAAAGCTGCCTGCATTCACATCTAACTGTGCTGGAAGTGTATTATTTTCCCTGAAATAAGCTTAGACAAATGCTTTCTGTCCTTCCAAGCCTGCAGTCCCTCAGGTATTTTATTCTTTAAATAATCCCTCCCAGTGGATGAAAAATGCTTTGTAGTTTCCCAGCCGGGAGTGCAGGTGAGATCATCTGGTGGGACCCAGGCACAGGAGTTTTGCCTCAGCCTGCACCCCATCTCTACCACCCTTGGGTCCCCAAGGACGGGGAGGACTGTGTCCTGGCACTTTGTATAAACCACTGCCAATGTCATGCGGTTTTGAGCACCTCCACTGTGTGTGTTTAGACAACCTCCTCCTCTCCATCTTCTGCTTTGTTTTTCTGCTTACACTGGGACACCCACCTCAAAAGGCAGGTGATGGGCCTTCCCATGACCCCAGCTGCTTGGCAGGGGGGTCCCCATGGTCTTTGCAGCCCCTGACCTTCTCTGTCCCTCTGGTGTTCACAGTGAGTAGCTGTACAAAGGGTTTCCCTCCAGCGCAGCCTGCAAGGAGAGGTCAGGCTGCAAGCCTGTCTGGGCAGGTGGCAAAACGCACCCAGCAAAATGCATTCAAGCCCTCTGGGGACCAGAGATCTGGTTACAAGAACCACATAAATCCCAGGTTTTCTTATCAGGAGCCTGGCCGCAGCTGCTGGTGCCGGCTCTCCCTGTTCCCCCCCACCTCCCTGTGGGACGTGGGGAAGAAGAGATGTGAAGCAGGGCGGTGGGGGTCTGTGAGCCCGCATGTGCCTGCCCATGCGTGTGATGGTGGGGGCCAGCACGGGGATGAGACCCATTAACAGCATGGCTGCTGTGTGGAGGGCTTTACTTTTCCAGTGATTTAGCCCAGACAGTGTGATTTGACGCAGAAAGCTGTGCCTCACCTAGCTGATGCTTTATTAGGCACTTTCCAAGCTTGGCTTTGCATGGTTAAACAGACTTTGAACCCTGTTACGTGACCTCTCGGGTCCTTGCCTGTCAATTGAGTTGCTTCCCACATGCTGCTCTCCCCATTTACAGCTATCACCAGACCTTGCCCTCTTCGGAAAGCTTCGTGTGAGTGTGACCTGCTGCTATTTTAAGTGAAATGCGGCTGTTACCAGTTATTCCTACCCATACTCCTCCTCTACTGACAGAGCAGGCAAAAACAGATGTGATCATAACCTACATTTTTCTTCCCTTCCCCAAAGTGGTCTGAAACCCAAACCTTGGATTTATTTCCTCACACATATGCATACTGAGAAAGAGACACTATTGTTTCCAAATTGGTCCTACCCTGTTTAGTTTGGCTTGCACCAGTGTGCAGCACCCTGTTGAGCACTATCTAAATTCAAGGCCATGTGTGCAGGCTGGCTGGGACAGAAAAGGGACATTTATCCCCATATCTGTCCCTGGGATCTTCAGGCCATAGGTGTTTTCTCCCAATGTGCAAAGGCATGGAAAGAAGAAAGGAACCAGCTAGCAGACTTCTGGGGCCCCACTTTCCTCTCCTTGAGTAGTGTCCCCTTGCTTCGGCTGTCTCCAGTGTCCCAGTGCCAGGAATCACGCCAGGAATCACGCACTGATTGTACACTTTGCATTTCTGAAGGGCTGATGTTTGCATTATAAGGTCCTTTATGCCCTACTGCAATTTGCATGTTAAATAGTAATAAGATAATGAATTAATGATGCTTATTCTTCCTATTACATGCAAACAATCATTCAAAAAGACCTAAGCAAATAAAGCCCTTTAATGTGAGAAAATTATAATTACATCAATGTTTGAAGTGAATTGTGCTCTTTTCAGTGAGTCTGGAAAAGGAGTCTGAGAGTATTTTAGGTAAAGATAGGTTTTACCTCTGAAAAGTAGAATGAACAAACCCCACAGTCATGTTTATTGCTTTTTTTGCACAGCTATAAGGTGTTAATGGTGAATGAAAATACCGTTGATTTGAAAACATACAGGAACATTTTTTCTGTTCATTTGAGATGTACAACAAATGCCAAAATAAAGTAATTTTTCATTAGGGAAGTTCCTGTTGAGGGATCTGCAGTATCTAATCTTTCGACCACAATCACTGTTTGTACTCGTGCATGACACAAAAGAAAGTCAGCAGCATTTTCCCATACTGCTCTGACATACAGCACCACCTGTCCACCCCACAAAATGTTTCGTGTGTCAGATGGATGCAGCTGTCCCACTCTGGGATCCCCTCGGCATTGTTCCCGTGGAGGAAATCCTGCATGGTGAAAGCAGATGACATGGGCGTTTACATCACTGTGCTATTTACTGCCTTATGTTCCTGTGATGAAAAAAAGTCCAGGCTTAACCTGTACATCAGTGCTGTCACAAATGTCTTCTAAAGGATGCCATTTTTTTCCTTTTTCTTTTTTTTTTTTCCTTTTTTTTTTTTTCAGGTGCATGTTTGGGAAGGGGGAACATGAATGATATGGCTCCTTTGGTTGTGCAATGCTGCAGTGCACTGCCAGCCCTTTTGGCAGGCACTGCTGCCACAGCTGGGGACTGTAGCTGCAGCTTTCTGTGTTTGGAGAAGCTCCTCCTGTCCAAGGCAGAAGATTAGGCCTCCGCCTTATTTTAAATGAGCTGGCACAGTAGGCCTGTGTGCATGAAGAAGCTGCAAATTTAAAACTTTCCATATTAAAAAAAAATTAAGAAAAAAAATAAAGAGCAATCCTTTTAATGGCAAAGGTAACCTTGACTAGCAAATGAAGAATTGCTTTACAAGTTGCTGAAAACTACCATTATATCTAAGAAACCCACTTGATCACATAGACTTCATTAAAAGCTGGTTTTCTGTTCCAGTGCCACTGCTGCAAGGTCAAAGGCTCAGCCTGGGTGCAAGGCTGGGGGCAGGGGAAGTGGTTTCTGCGCTCGGCTTGGACATTAATGAGATCTAAAACCTTAGCTAAATCCCTTCATCTCTGTTTTGCTTTCCAGCTCCTTGGATTTCTGACCTTGATGGGTGCAGCTTTGATATAAGCAACAACATCTCAGCAAGGCCCCGCAGTTTAAGTAATGAGCATTGAGTAATCTCAGCCTGGCCCCTGGTAAATCACAGGCTATTAAGTTGTCTGGTGGCCCCAGTGCATGTCCTACAGGCAGAGGTTTTAGCCAGGCTGAGCTATCACACACCCCAGAGGCCACATTCCAGCAGCCAAGAAGCATGCAGCCCAGGCTCTGCACGACGCAGAAGTGTTGGGACACAGCTGTGGCATCCCTGGCAGCTGAGCCCTTCATTCAGCAAGGCCAAAAATCACCCCACTCCCTCTCTTGCACGCACTTGCACTGATCACCACTGTGTTTTCCTACGCAGACATGGCTCCCGCTAGCTCCCTTCAAGGTGGGGTGCAGACGGAGGCCGTATGACACATGGGAGCCAGTCTTCCCCTACATCCTGCCTGAATTACCCCACTGGGGCGGCAGGTTCCCGCATACCAGAAAATTTGTTGAAATGTGGCATTCAGTGCAGCTCAGCGAGCAGCCACAATCCATTCCTGCTCTCTGCTCAGTGCTGGGCACCAATACAGCATCTGCAGACACCGCTGTCGGAGATTCTGTATCATCTTTTGGAATATTGATTAAAAACAATTTAAATAATGTTGGCACAAGTCTTAGTCCTATGAGAACACTGCTGGATCCAGATCCATTAGTAACCATAATTTAGGATCTACCAGAGAGCCAGTTTGTCATTTACCTTCATGCACAATTAATGCAATATTGCATTGAAACTGGAACGTCCATGTCTAGACTTTACTGGTGTTTGAAAAACCTGGAGGACAACGTCTGCAGATGGGAACTTCAGCATAAATCAGAACCTGGTCTCAAGGCAAGACCTCTTTTCAGTACTTTTACTGCTCTACCACAAAGGTAATGTGATGTAAGCAGGGTGAGTGGCCATATCAGGTCTGCTAACAGTCACAATGGTCTGTGCTGTGGTTAAATGAAGGCTAACTAACAGAGGGGAAAGTTCAACGCTTCTAACATTTTCCCACAAACAATCGTTTTCCTCCAGGCTACTCTTTGGTATCTTGGTCTGACCTAAGAAATGCTGAAAGCTTGAACAATACTGATGTAAGCCCTACCAGGGACATTCAAGATGTGAAGTGTGTTGCCTGTGTCTGTGGGCAGGGTGAGCAAGGCAGTGGAGACTGTGGGGCTGTGGGGGCACGTACAAGCAGGGGGACACGCACAGGGGTGGCAGGAGCCTGCGGACGGTGTAAGAGAAGTGCAGGAAGAGGAATGTGCACCTTCCTTGCCTGTCTTATGCTTACAGCGTAATTAGGACCACATAAATGCCAGTGCTGTTAACAACCACAGTGATGACTGTTGTATCAGAAAAATCCCCCTACCGCCTGCCTCCCAGGTGTTTGCACTTACATATCACTTCCCATTAAAATGGCCTGAAGCAAGTGTTGGGGGTGTCAGAGCTGGGTGATGGAATTGAATTAGTTTGAATAACTGAATAAGTTTTAGATCTTGGATTGACAGCTTGTTCATATACATTTTAAATGCCCAGCAGCGGCTGCATAATTTGCATTACCCAGACACGGCTGTTCACAGCGGTACAGCAGGGCTGTACAGGGCTGCTACTTGCTTTTCACCTTGCTGCCTTCAAGATCCCTTCCTTATGGGGTGCTCTGAAAGATACAGACTCAAATGGTGTAACTCTAAATAATGAGTATACACATTTCTTTCTCTTTCTCTCTTTCTCTCATTTTTTTATGATTTATTTTATTTATTTATTTATTTATTATTTTTAGAGAATTGAGGCCTGTGAAGTTTCTCAGGTACAGGTGGCTTCAGGTCGCCTGGGAAGTGTCTCTGCTGTGCCTTGCAGAAAATGGCCTATATTCTGGCTTATTCTGATTGCCTTGTTCTGGACAGAACAGGCACAATAGCAAGGAGGGGAGAGTTTCATAAAGCCCCTTTGTGTATCTCACTCTGAAGTCTGGTATCAGTAGATGAAATGAAGACCAAGCAAGAAGATTTTGAAGAAACATTTAATAATTTATGATGTACTTGGCACTTGCACAGCACCTTTCATCCCTGGTTCTTAAAAGACTTCAGAGAAGTCAATAAGTGATACAAACATAATAATGTCTTATTATAATAAGGCCATTTTGCATGTCCATAAACAGGAAGAAAATGCATTCCTAGCAAGATGAATTGTTTTATCTATAAACAAAAAAGGGATTCTGTAAGAAAAAATGGTACATAAAAGCAGAAATCTTTGCTTCCATCTCTTCCTGGTAAACTTTTTGAGCAAATTCATAGCTTTAGGCAGAAGAATTATTTCATACTTTACCAAAAATAACTTCTTGATTGGCATTCATTATCCAATGGTGCTTGTAAGGCTTCCTACAGATGGTGGATGCTTGCCCTCCTCCTTGGTAGCCTGCCAGCAGAAAGTAGTGATGTGAAACCTCTGTCTCTGCGATTAGGGTTATCTGCAAATATTTTCTTTTATATGTTACCAATAAATAAGATATTGTCTGTAAAGTCTTTCTCCCCCAAATGCAAAACAGGTAATGGACAGACATGAAAATCAGAGAGCCACTGTAAACTCATTGTCCCCTGGAGTCTTTGTTTATTTTAAGGATTGCATTAGTTCTCTATGTCATCTCAAGTATATATGGGCAAGTATTTCAGGTTTTGAACCCACAATTTCCAACAGGTTTTTCAACTTTACAGACAGGAGTTTAGGCTTTAATAAGATGTAAAGCAATGCAAAGGAAGGAAGGCTGAGGCTCAGTGCATGTTACCACCCTGCATCATGCACTGCCCAGAGCAACTGGTCTCATTCACTTGGTGCTGCTGTATCCTATAAAAATGTCCTTTGACTGATGGCAAGTTCAACAGCAGTTCATCAAGTGTCAATGTGGTGAATGTAGCTATGGAGGTGATTTCAGAAAAGGTCTAAAAATTTCCAAATGGCCTTCAGTGAGATTTTGAGACTGTTTTACTGTAATCCTTTACCCTAAGTGGAGGGTAATAAAAACACCTGACTGTGGCTTGTGCATACTTCTACCACACACAGAATTAAATGAAAATGCAGAAGTTAAATGGAAGTATTCAGAATGACAATTCCTTAATGCACAAAGGTCTTCGAGTGAGAATGCTACATGCAGTACTTGCCATTAAAAACACTGTTATTCGTCAGTGCTTACCACACAGTGGCATCTGAGATGTTATTCTGATAAGCTATTCTAAACAGACGGATTAACTGTGGTCTCTTCAAAAATGCAAGGTTTTTAATTGCAGTAATATTACCTGCATTAATGGACATTGTAGGATGTGGGTGAATATTTACTTGTACATAAGGCTGCCCAACATTTTCCACTGCAAGAAGCTGTTTGCTACTGTTCGTAGTATCACCAGGATTTGTCCAGCAGGAACGCAGCGGCCTCAGCTAGGTGGGTGCTTCAAAGCAATGCTGCCACGTACCAAAAGCAATAGTTTGTGCAGCCATGATGAGGTGGCTTCTCTGTGCCCCATCTGAACACCTCTAATTCCTTCTCACTTTGAAGTTTCAGACATGCTTTGCAATAGTGCAAGCTTTTGAAAAGTAGTGAGGGATTAGGGTGGTGTTAGCCCAGTGAAAATCCTTTTCACTCTGAAACACACACTTTAGGAGGTACGTAAATATATGGCCTGAGGAAGTTTGTTAGCATCTGACAACAAATCTTCTTGATGATCTCATATGCAGACAGAAAAGCTAACTGTATTTTACCATGTAGCTTTGCATTTCACTTTGCTTTCCTGGAAGTTTTCCTCTCTCTTCCTTTATGTATTATTTGGATCATTTTTTGCTTCAGTTACAGAAGCCCTCTTTTATTTTTCTATTAAACATAGGGTATTAAAAAAATATGTATAAATATACAAATTCCTGATGGGAGGGATCCAGGCTCTTCTCAGTGGTATGCAGGGACAGGACAAGTGGCAATGGGCACACACTGAAATACAGGAACCCTTTTATTGCTGTGGAGGTGATCTAATGCTGGAACAGATTGCCAAGACAAGCTGTGGTGTCTCCATCTGTGGAGATACTTGAAACCCAAGTGGACATGCTCCTGGGCAGCCTCCTCTATCTGACATTGCTTGAGCAGGGGGATTGGATGAGATTGGCCTCTGGAGATGCCTGCCAGCCTCAGTTGTTCTATGAACCTGTGAATACATCTGGATTCTGTAACATGCACAAATATACATTAAAAAATCATGACTTCATGATATGGTCCAGGGACCTGGGCTTATCTCTACCAGCTCACACTGCTGCCTAGCAGAGCTTGCCCAGCCTGTATGGTGGTGTTACAACCCTCCAGTGCTTCCTCTCTGGCACAGCCAGGGTCACAGTGGGGACCAAAAACATCCTGAGATGAGAGGAAGGAGGAAAAGGATGTGGTCCAGCTCCAAGTTGCTGGGACTGAAGATCTTCCAGGCCTCCTTGGCAGACCTGCCAGTCAGGGATAGCAGGGATAGCAGGAGGAGTCCACTGCCCCAGCACTGAGGCACAAAGCTCACCACCACACGGAGCAGCAAGGAGAGAAGGAAAAGAAAGGCACTGCTATGTGCATCATGCCAGTCATGCAGACAGCCGGCTGGCACTTCATCTGCAGGACCTTCCCAGCCCTCTCTAGCTGGGAACACAGAACAGCCCTGGGAAAGGGACAGCAGCTGAAATTGCTGTGCATGGTAGGTAGCCCTTTCATTCTGGCACTAACTTCCACTTAAAGTAAAAATAAACCCATACAAAACCTCCATAAATAAACAAAGAGAAAGGCTAAGTGAAGACCATCCAAGCTATTTGACAGCAGCAGTACAGCTGATGACTGATTAGAGAGGTAACTCACCAAAGCCCAATTATAATCCAGTGTTTAATTGCTCCTGGCCAGCACCAGCCCCCTGGGCAGGAGGCAGCTGGCTGCCTGCAGTCCTCATTCTCCGGAGAAGGGGAAAAAACTTTGCTGGCTTTGTGGGATTTTTGTCTTTGGCACAATTTGGAAACAAATCACTCATCATTTTTATTGCTGTAAATGTTATGCTGTTTTTTCTTTTTCGTTTACGTGAGGCAACCTTTAATTAGCTGCACGAGTAAGACCACACCATCTCTGTTAAATTACTTAAATTCTAGCCTCATAAGGTTATTTCTTTTGTGGGAAGCAAGCAGTTTGATCAGCCCCATCTACTCCTACCGTCCTCATAGAAAAGGCTGCTGCTGCGCCCTGTTCCCCAACACTGCTTCCTTCTGTGGCTGTGACTTATACACTTCCTTTCTGTGGGAGAGGTGAGGTCTCTGAGACCCCTGGGCACCCTGCTGTGCCTTGCCCCAGCAGCAATGCTGCTCCTTGGGGAGGGAACCCCCTCCATGCACCTGCCACCCTCAGGCTGCAGCGCTGGGGCGGGTCCCTGCTGCCCCGCACACAAGCAGCCCTTTGCTTTCCTGGTAAAGCCATGTGGAGCCAAAAAAGTTGCAAAGGGCTACTTTCTGCCAGATTTTCTAGAGCTAACAAACCTCAGTTTTGAAGGGATCAGGAGAGGAGGGGGAAAGAATTGTTGATCATCAGCTCTTGAAAAATAGCCTTCATAAATTACCCCTGCTACAAGCAAGTTGCTATACCAAGAAAGGAATAAAAGCAGTTTATTGTTGTATGCTATCAAGTTGAGTATTGTTTTTAATGTACATGAAAGACATGTAATATAAATGCAATATATTATATATTATATGTGATTTATGTAGATAAATGTATATGTATATTATAATATAAATTATGTGTATGTGTATATATATTGGTAAAGTTCAAGTTTCATGGTCAAACTGCTGTTGGATGGTTTCTGACAGCAGAAATCCCATGATGCTGGAGGCATCTCCTTTACCTGCCCATCCCTTGGCAGCTGGCTGTGCTGTGAGCGTCCAGGCAGTGCCAAGGGCAAGGCAGGAGCCACGGGGCACATGGGGGCTGGTGTGAGCTGGTGGTTTGGCTGGTGCCCAGCCCATCACCCACAGATGGAAACACACCTCCCCTGGCAAGGCAATGAGGTGCTCTGCAGATACCCCCCCTTGGAGTGACCCACAGTTCTTGCCCCCCAGGGCAGAATGCTGTTTTTCTTCCCTGCTTTCATAACAGCAACTTGCCTTTTTGATTTTCTTTCACACTGTGGGAAGAGACATTTTTGTTCCTGGCTCCTTTGGCTTGAAACAGGAATACGCATGTGCCTGCCCTATTTGGAAATTCTTGACAAAAGAGAATACTTTTCCTTTCAGGCCCCCTTTTTCCCCCCCTTTGTTTCTGCCACCTGAATCTGCAGGCTCTGGAGCTGTGCCTTTCCTCAAACTTGCCGGTTAAACTGGGCAATTCAGAGGAGCACATATATAACAGCTATCTAGGACCTTGTGACTGTCCCTTGTCCCTGCTGGTGGTTTGCAGGCAGCCTGGGACAAAATGGCTTCAGTTCTTACTTTTCCTTCACATAAAATGGGTCAGCCAGCCTGTTCTCTGGCATCAGAGTAGTGCCAGTTGGGCAGGTAGCAAGATGAGAGGGAAAGGAGAGAGCAAAAGAGGATTTAAAAAGGAACAGCCTGACTCAAACCCTTTTTGAAATAGATGAACATTCCCTGCATTCTCCAAATAGTGTTGAAAGCACCTGTGGATGCCCACAGCCTTCCAGGACGGAAGGGAGTAAAAGCCACTTTTGTGCAACCACCGCAGAGGACTGTGAGCATCCTTGCCAGTGGCTGATCCTTGCACCCACAGCCATCCCCCTCCCTACAGCACTGAAGCCACAGGAGCAGCGGTGGTTCTCAGGCCTTCCCTGTCTCATGGGCTGAAGGTCCCACAGACGTGCCAAATCCTGTGGGTCATGACTGCAGTATTGGCAATGCGTAGAACTCAGGAAAGGCATTGCACTAGAGCACTGCCTGAGTGATCGGTGTTAATGGGGCAGCTTTTCATTTCCACTTTTACAGCAATGAAGAAAGGCCACACACATCTTTATCTAGATTGGGAGGAGTTTATCCTTTTGCTTATATGATATAGTCACAGAATCCAAATATGATATATTGTTTTTTATTGCTTTTAGGCCAACTCTAATTATGAGTCAAGTCCTTCCCTGCATTGTAACACCCAGTAGCTTGATCTTCAGGTACACTTGTTTTTCTTACTTTCATTGACAAATTAAGATGAACAAAAAACCTACCAAGGTGCATTTATTCTACAAAATGACATGTTCATTTAAAAGCAAATATTCTGGAGACTACTTAGGTTTCTGCCAGTTAGCCTAATGCACTTCATATTCTGTGTTCCAGCATCACAAGAAGATCTTGTATCATCTGTGATAATGGGTGAGACTAGCTTCTGGATAGTCTAAATAAACTGTATGGTGAGCTGGTTACACGGGGAGACAGAACCAAAGCCCCAGCATCTCAGGCTAACTCATGACTTCTCCATCTCAGAAAGTCCCTGCCTGAAAAGCAGGTTTCCCTGCATTGACTAATATTTAGTATGACTTACTCATATCAGTAAATGTGTTTGCCTGTATAGGGTTTTTAATCTCTAAATGCAGATGTACTGCAGTTAGGAGATACTTAAACACACAAGTTACACTAAAGGAGAGCTGATTGGATGTAGATGTGAATTATTTAAATCTTCAGTAACTGCAAATCCAGAATAAACAGTTTAGGACAGTAGGGAAGTGAGATGCATTTCTACTCAGAAAGTGTTTATATAAACATAGCACATCTCTGTGGGCTCGATTACCTGCTGATCTTAAAGATGAAATCTCATTTAAATGCTTTTTAGTCTTATTAGTATAACAGAGCCAGTACAGCAGAGGGTGTACAAAAACAGTGTTACAGGGTGCAATAGCCTAGCTGGTGTTTCTGACATGCCCCTGAGGAGAGATGGTGAGTACTGCACATCGTAACTGGTATGTCCACACAGAGTTAGTGGGACATGAGCAAGGACAGTAGAAGGAAATCCTGAGTCTGCAATTTACCTTCATTGGCACAGTACTGCTTTACGCCCATTCAGCTCTGTCGGGTAACTCCATGAGATTTCCTGGCTTGAAGGGTGGTTGTTCTCATGGAGGGAGCAATGCATATGGGTGTCTCCTCTGGGTTGGTTTGGAAGAAGATCGTTCTTAATGTGGTTAGCATGCTTTCTTCAGGAGCTGCCCTGCTCAGAAAAGTGGTGGTTTGGGCCCAGTTTTAACATGCAAGCTCACTGGGTGAAATCATGCTTAAAGTTAAGTGTTTCCCTGGGTCAGCAGCTGTGTTGCCAGAGAAATGCGCTCCAGCTCTTCCAGGATACACATCTGGATCCAAGGGCTGCTCTCTCCCTTACCCACTGATCACCCTGCTAAATTCAGCCGTTCCCCAAAGTTCACATCTCTGCACTGACAGTAAACACCAGCCCTTAATCCACCTGCTGCTTGGGCCATGCTGTGCTTGTAAAGGTGAGCTAACACCTCAGGACTTTCTTCTGTGATTTCCCCTCTGCTCCCCACCTGTCTGTCAGTTACCTGCAGCACAGAAATACTCCAGGGACCTTCCCCAGGAGCAGATCTGGACACATCACCATGCATGCTCCAGCTTGCCACTGTCACAGGCTCTGCTTGAGGCACGAAGGACCATCCACGGCAACAAGGTGGTAACATCTAGCAGTTGGGATGGGAAGGCAGCACAAGGGATCGGTACATGAGGTGTGTGCTTCTGAAACACAGTCCAGTTGACTTGGGGAGGTTCACTGGCTGAGGCTGCCTGGGACAGCCAGTGCTGCTCTGTCACCTATGAATGATGCTCTGCTTAAACTAAATGCTATTATTTCTGAAATACTGGATAGCCCTATTTCCAAAACAGGTGAAGGGAGTCCTAAAACCCAGTTCCTATCCCCAGCCCTGTTCAAATCTTTTATCCAGTGGTAGTCTATTGCAAAGCAACTTCTTGTATCTTGCAAGAAATTAGGTGTGCCCTCACTGCTAGCTATGCTGAGGCTTGGGCCCTGTTGCTCTGGCTTTGTGGCCTTGTGTGTACTGTCACAGTACTTCTGCAGTTGGGCCAGCATGCTTTTTCAACTGGATATAGTGCTGGGCAGACCTGCATGGGTCTGGGTGCCCAGGTCACAGCTAGAGGATGAAGGATGTGTGAGCAGCACTGCACAGGGGTCATGTATTGTCTGCCTAAGGACTTCACCATATCGAGGTCCTGAGAACAGTCGGGGCTGGGGGAAAGGGTTTTATGCACCAGTATTTCTGCAGCCTTTTAACATGCATAGGAAGTGCACCTAATGCTATGTCACTATTATCTGTGAGAGCAGTACAATTAATGAAAGAGGCACACAGCTGGGTAAATTCAGACATGGTTATCTCTTGTTTGGATGAACAGCTGAGCTGTTCCAGTTAGAAAGTTTGTGTTTCTGGGGTCACACTGCTTGCACATAGGGAGGGGCAAAGTCCTTCTCTCAGGTGGGCAGATTGTTAGGCTTTAAGTAAAAGGAAGATCTGGACATGTTTCTGGTCTTTCTGTAACACGTGTCCAGATCTCTGATTAGCATTGCGGGCTATTGGTTTCTGCTTTACTCCCATCAATTTATGTTGTGTAGTGTAGGCTCCATACAGACAAGAAAATACACTGGGTCAGGCACAAGAACTGTCTGAAACCTGAAATTTAGCTCACAATTTTCAGTCATTGTTTTTTCCTTATTCTGAAACCATGGTGCTATAGATGAAAGGACTTGGTTTCAATCAATTTTTTTCTTTTCTGCTTACAGAAGACATTTGATTATCAAAGAGAGAAATGTCCTTCAGGTTGTGGGTTGCTGTGGTGCGGGGTTGTTCTGTTCTTGTGGTACTGTCGAAAGGTAAAACTGGCCAGCAATACCATACACCACAGTTAAAAAAAAAAAAAAAAAAAAGGGTCAGGAGAAGCACATGCTAGCATACACAAGTCCTTGAACTTCCGCAAAGAGATATTACATTACATTTTGCAGTGTTTCCAAGGAAACCATTTTAGTGTAAAAGGAACTCTTTGTCTCCTCTTTGCAAAACTGTTTCAACCACCATATCTCATAAAAGGTTGCTTCACAGGCAATTTATGCAGCATTAAAAAAAGCTCAGTCTGCAGTTTGCTGCACCATCACAGGCAATACCTCCATCAGCAGTCTGAATACTTAACAGTGTATTTGTTGAGAATTGGCAAGATTATACCATAATTTTTAAAAGTCAGAGAAATAAAGGTCTTGTTTCCTTTATTTTTTTCCCTTTTTAAATTTTTTTTCTTTCTCTTTTTTCTTCCTCTCTTTTCTTTTCCAACATGGAGTCAATTTAAAAAAGAAAAGGGCAGAAATTGTTTTTGGAAGCACTTATCAGCTCCTTTTTAGTAGCATGTTGGCTGAGGCAAAGGTGCATTTTGTTTTTTTTCCCTTTGACCACAGAAGAGGCTGAAACAGGATTTCCGCAAGCATGGCTCTTACACCCTGGTGCTAGCTGTCACATGGCTGTGCCCACACGCTGGTGCCACCTGCCAGGCCAGATACAAAGGACTCATCAGCCTTGCATCATCTGTGCCCTTCACTCCCATGGGCTGAGCCCTCCATCTGTGCAAGGTGCTTCCCCAAACCAGGGCAGTTTCTCAAGGGTGGCAGCTCTGCCCCACCTGGGTGGCAGCCTGGCCCGGCAGCCTCACTGCCCTGGGGGGTACAGCCACCCCAGTCCTGGCTGCACGTGGCGGGTAAGTCCTCCATGGGGCTGAATACTAGGGCAGAGCTTGCAGGTCAGAGAAAGATCTGGGCTTCCAGCAAGCTCCTTGCCAGTTACCTTACGTTATTTATCATCTTCCTTTAAATCCAGCACTAGACATCTGCTGTTTCATCTTAAGGAGGATGAATGTGAGGGCATGCAGTGCCTGTACTGCTGCTGGCAGGTTGGCCTGTGCTTCCCCTGCACTTTGCTTAAAGAGCTGACCTAATGAGTTTTGTTCCCTTCTGTAGTCCCTGTCATTTATAGTTGTTATAATTTCCTGTCATAGCTACTTTTTTCCTCCCCTTCTTGTGATATTGCAGGGTTCAGTTATATGACTGTTGTGCTCTGACTGCAGCCTGCTAGATTCATCTTCGTCTTAATATATTATTTATGATGCTATTATTCCTTGCAGCGGACTGCCAGCCACACTCTGCATACAGTTGCTGGTCTTCCAAATGCATCATGGCCAGCAAAGGAAAACACTAATCTAATTGAATTAACAGTGGTGCTGTTAGCCTTAATAGAGTTTGTCATGAAACACTAAGCAGATGTGACAATGATCTTGGTTAGTCATATTTTTGTCCCTACTCCCAGACATGGCAACTGTTAGCCAGATCAGTGGGGAGGATAATTCTCCCTTGCTGATCAGTAATTGTGCTTACCTAGACATGTGGCAATTGCTTTGGACTGACGGTTGAAGTAAACTAAGGACTTGAATAGCAGAAAGTTTTATATTCTGATAATAAACTTGGCTAATTAAAACAAGATGCAGATGGCACTGCCACCTAGCAATTTTCACCTCACTTACTCTGACTCCAATTATAGCCTTTCCCTACTGACTTACACTGTTTAAATTACAAAGTCAGGGGAGAGATGACTATTTACCTGTTTCTATTCATACAAAGAAGTCTAATACATCATCGTTCTCCTACACAAGGCATGTGATGATGGTCTTAGTACTTACTCTGACAAGACAAGTATCTCCACTCTTTAAAAAAAGAGGGAAAAAGGTAAAAAAAGACTACTTAGAGACTCATTAGCAGACACACGCATCAGCAGGAAGCATATGAATATTACACACACAATGTGTTTCTCTAACACTTGTTGGTTGGAGCAGGTGCCATACTTCTGGGAAATTAACTTTAATTGGATAAATAGAAAACTGGCCTTAACTAAGGCAGTCCAACCCACTTTCTTAGCCTATTATTTTCTTTAGGCACTCTGAGACACTTGACATTGATCCCTTGGGTGACTTTTGCTTCTTCCCAAAGTAAAACATGTTTACAAGGAGAGGTTAGACAACTGGCCACCAAGAATGGGCTAGGCTTGCTTGATCCTGCCTCATTGCAGTGGGGTAGACAAGACTACCATTTGAGGTCCTCCACGTTGCTTTATACAAGCTCTATAAGCAAACTTTAAGGAGCAAGAATCCATGTCCAGCCCTGTGAGAGAGCACGGAGTAGTCCTGTTAACTCTGTGACACAAGAATGATCTGGAATTCCATCCCAGAAATTACTCTGGCTGTCAGCTCGACCACTGTGTTGTTTCCAGTTCTGGCACTTTATTCTGGCATGCCCTTTCATGCCGAATCAGCCCTGTGTATTGCCTTCCTGCTGGCAGTAAGGTGCAGTGAACTGCCCATGCTTTTCCTGATTGCCTACATTTCTTTCATGCGAGGAGCTTTCAGGTGCAAAATATTCTTTGCTGTAGGAGCTACAATGGGGCAGGATTTGCAGTTACCTTTGGAACTACACTCCTGTGTAATTTGTAAAGGTATGCTTATTGGAGGGAGAGGGGAGGAACAAGGTGGTGGACCAGGCTGTATTTATGGAGACCTGGTTTTTTGAGTCATTTGGCTGGGTTCCATGTTGTGTAAAAATATGTATGCAAATTATTGCTGATTGGAAAGCAACTTCCATGCCTCCTCGATGACATGCTAAATGAGGTCAACATGAGTACAATTAATATGATGAATAAGGTGACACTAACTTGACTGAAGTGCTCAAAGCACCCCTTTCTCCTGGTATCTTCTTTGCCCTGTTCACCCCAGGGAGTTTCTGCAGAGTGGCAGAAGCAGTCCCTGCAGGGGACAGATCTCATGATTCAAATAGACAGTGGATAGCTCAGAGGTCTCCTCTGTCAAAAGCCACCATACTGGAGGCCAAGGGCATCGCCTCTTTTGAGGAGGGAACTGTGGGTGCTCAGTGGAGGGACCTTTGCTTGGTGGGGTGCTGATGTGGGTGCCTGCACTGTGCTTGTCTGGCCAGGGAGTCTGATGCACACTGTGTCCTTCAGCTCCTCTCCTGGTCGTATCTGCACAGCAGCATGGTAGGACAAGTCTGTTAAGAGACAATGTGCGTGCCAGTGCAGAGGTGCACGTTCGGGGAGGTGGTGTGAGGGAAAATTGCTTTAAGGAGCTTGGTTCACACCTTCCCTTGGGCAGCAGTGTGTGGCCACACAAGCAGAGCAGCTGCAGACCCCATATGGCTCATGGGTCTGGGCATCCTCCTTACCGCCCTTCCTCCTTCATGCCCGTACTTAAATGGACCGTCCTTTCACTGGCAGCAGAAGGAGCTCTGCAAAGGAGGCAGCCAGTGCTGCTACCAGAGGCATTCTCGCACCCTGTCCTCCAGGCAGCAGCCTACAGTTGTTCATAGAAGAATACTAATATTAATGTTAACATAGAGGTGTATTAATCTTTGAATAGCTTCCCTAAATGCTGCTTATATGAAGCATTTCAAACAAAGCTGGAAAAGGTCCAGCTGCAGGACAGGTCTTTAAGCACCTGCAGAACTTTCGCTTTCCCATTTGCTGCAACTCTAGGAGCACGCAAGTCAAGTGTAGCAGTGTGGAACACTGTGTAACCATGCAGCACCCCCGGTCCCTAGACTGGGGGACCCTTAGCATCACTCAGGAGACCCTGCCAGGAAGCTCGCACCCAATAACAAACCAGAGACATGTATGTGGGCAAGGCACTGAAAAATGATGTTTGCAATGCTCTACTCTTGCAGATGTGCTGCTGCTATGCCAAGGCCACCACCTTCGGAGCCCTGCTGTCCTTCAGGGTGGAGACGGGGAGATGCAGCTGTAGAGAGGCCTGATGCTTTCCACCAAGGAAAGTGTGCCAAGGCTTTGTGACCTTTTTTAAAAAACCCATCATGTCTCACTCCTGGAGGAAAGCTAATACTTCACCACTTTAAGCAGAGCCTGAGTCAGGGCCATCCATGTTGTGAGATGGGGAAGCAGCACATATTGGTAAGGCTCTAGATTCAGAACAGGGTGCCCTGGCACGGCAGGAAAGCCTGAGTATGACCTGAGCAAGGGTAAATTACTGGACACCTCATTTCTACAGGGTCATAGGGAACTCCTGTCACAAAACGAAATCACTAAGCCCAGTAACGAACATAACCAAGTGTTTACCTGTACTGTAATGGCTGTGTGTAGGTGATCCCCATTTACACAAAATCAATGTGGAGAATGCAGGTGTTTTTTAATGACTCCCCTGACTAGGAAGATCACATACTCTTCTGTTTTTTATCTGTTTACTACCATTTCCTTGCAGAATTAGTCTCAGGCAACATCCTCTAAATCAGGCCTATGAAACACAATAGATTTATGCCTGCTAAAAGAAAACACAGGCTCCTCTGTTATTAATATGTAAAGCCTGGAGATGAAGTCACATCTGTATGATGATCTATTTTGGTGGACCACGCATGCTTAAATCCCAGCCTTGATCTTTTAAACTATCAAGTCTGCCATAAATATTTGATGATGAACAAGCTCATAAAAAGAAAATGCAGAATATGAATAGAGGGAGAACAAATGTGTGATTCAATTTTTAATTGCCATCACCTTACTCTAAAGTCAAGTTCATCTTCTGTAAGAGACAGAAAGTAACAAATGTATTTCTCACCATAACCTGATCTAAATGATCAGCATCACATTTGTTTGTATTTTTTTTATGGAGAAGGATAAATCATCACAGGAACACAAGGACCAGGACACAAGAAATAAAGTAGAACAGTCTGGTTTATTACCATATGTAATCAAGAGCTTTTATTTCCCCTTTTCTCCTCCTTCTTTCTCTCTTATTCTTTCTTGCCTTTTTTTTTAATTTTTTTTTTCAACATACATTAAGTTGTGAATCAGATGTTAGGGGGATGTGGAAATGAAGGGAAACTGGTGACATCACAATACTTTACAACTTTACAACAAATGAGAGTCTGAATTTGTTGCATCTACCAGTGTATAGCAAGGGTGGAAAGCAAAGGCACACATAGGTTCATGAACCCCTCGAAACAGAGGGTGGAAGGGAACCAGGGGTGGGAAAGGACAAAAAACAGAAGACCCACCAAGTACAAAATGCATGTTTCAAAGTCAGCCCAGTAACTGATGCGGTGTACATCAAGAAGGCAGACTGCTGCAGGAGCTGTTGCCATAATGACTCATCTCTACATTTTGGGAGAATGCTTTGTGGGGTAATATCAAGGGGACCTGCACATTTAGCGCTCCAGGGGTTTGGAGCTTCGTAAAAGGGTTGTGAGTTGGTTGTTTTAAAAAAAGATGACCTTGCTACCTACTGTTTTCAAAGGGTTTTCTGTTTGTTTTTATTAAAACAACAACATTGCTTTGGATACAGATCTATCTACTCCAGTCTGCATAGTTCACTACGGGTGAACAAAACTGTTTCATAAAGAAGCCATGATGAAGTGAAAGAACATGCAAGCACCCTTGTTACACACTTTGGTCTAGACCATCCAGACTTTATATATACCATCTATAAGCTAATGGACTTAAAATCTGTCTTTTCAATCATTCAGAAACAAAACCAAAACCCTGAAAAACAAATGGAAGTATAAAATTTTAAAAAACAAATTGAAACAGAAACAACCACCTTACTCAAACATACTGTTCAGTAGATATATATATATATATATATAAAAAGCTTAGAAGCGATCCCCATCATTTTTCTACAGTATGTTGACACAGTTATTGTAACAGATTAAAAACACATCTAAGTTTTTGCATAAACTGAAAGACTGGAAAGGAACTTACACACCTGCGCGCACACACACACACACGCACACACCTGTGCGCGCACACACTCCCACGCTAGCTACATGCACAGTCACACAAAAGAAACAAAGGAAAAAAAATTACATTTTTCCCCAAAGAAGTATATGCAGCATCCTTCTGGAGCAGCAGGTAGCTACAGCAGGAGCCCGCCTGCCTGTCCTAGCTCCATGTGCCCTGCATGCTGCAGGACGTGTGACTGGGCTATCTGCAGGTCTTGGCCCCTCTCGCCAGTACTCATCCCCAGCCGGGGTACACACTAGTCCCGTGGACAAGGGTGTTGGTCACTTCGCTGCTGCCCAGTGAGAACAATCGCCATACTGATGTGTGGTAAAGGAGGAGCAGGAGGAGGGGAAAGGCAGAACCCCTAGCATGGTGCCTTGGGAGCATTGCTGCTTGTAGGTGGTTTTGAGAGAGGACTTGGCACAGCTATAAAGTCAAATTGAAGTGGAGGGTATGACGCTAGCCTAATTTCTTGAGGGACATGGGGTTATGACAATAACCACCACTTTCTTCTTTCAATGTCTTTACTTCAGTTCTTGAAGGGGCTTGGAGGAGGAAGGATCAATAAATATTTGCATTACTCAAAGGGGAAAAAGAAAAAGGTTTTACATACTACAGCTCACAAGTATACACAACTGAGGGTGTAAGGCACAAATTTACATGTGGAAGAAAACAGGCTATTCACAGATATATTCCCACGAAAAACCCGTGTGATAAGACCATAATTTATGCATGGTAACAGCCGGCATATTAACTAGCTCACACTGTTTGAGGATTTTGTTTGCCGTCTCACATGCAAGGTGAAATGAGATGGCACATCACAAGCTGGTGCCTTCACAGAAAGTATTAGCTACTGACAAAGCCATGTTGATAGCAATGGTGCACAAATGTGCGGCTTTTTAGAGTTTCTCTTGCAGTTGCTTTAGAAGTTATGAACTTGTGGTATTTGTTGCTGTCTTAGGTCATAGGCCCAGCAGCTAATTAGCTGAGAGACTTAAATAGATATCCCCTTTTTTTTCAGCTAATCAGGCAGTCCAGGCACAAAGTTCAGAATTCCAGCTCCAACTTACCTAACTCAGTGAATTTATTGGAAAAATAAAAGAGTTTTAATTACTCCAGTTAATGAGTTTCACGTTAAATATGTATAACTTTCAAGGTACTTCTCTGAAGAGCTGCTCACAGGATGATATGCAGAAGTCATTTCTTTAGGAAAAACGAAAGCTGAACAATAAATAAGAGGAGTTACTTGCGTTAGCAGTCACATGTTATTTATTAAAAGAGAAGGGTAGCAGAAATCTATGACATAGTTTGCCCAACATGGCATTTAACTGCTGTAACCAAATGGCTGTAACACTGATGGGCATCATTTCACAGTACTTGCACATAGTAAACTTCTGCCATTGTTAAGTCAGAGTTAGCTTTATCAGTGGATTCTTTTTTCCTTCTTTTTTTTTTTCTTTTTTAAATTTGTTCATTTTTGTAGTTATTTGTTTTGCTTTTCAGAGCACTCTTTCCCAGTTCAGGAATGCGTTGTGCATTTGGGGGTGGGGGGTGAAATGTCATAGTCATTTTTCACCTGTGTGCTTTTGGCTCAATGTTTGTGATCGAGGGTTAGTCTTTTGAGCAAAGAACTGGTGGGTTGTAGGGGCGAGTCCTGCAATTGCAAACCTTCAACCATGGGTCATATGGCTCGGGTTTAAAAAAAATATTCCACTTTTCCCAGAAAGCAGAAATCCAACACATTTTCAGCTTGCAACAACCATCTTCTCAGAGGAGCAAGTGATAACAGTTGTAGAACACTGGATTTCAAGCGCAACCTCTGCTTAATTGCCGTCCTCCACCCCCCTACCCCCACCCCCCAATTATGTACATGCATCATTGGGCTTCATGGATGCAGAGAGTGGAGCAAAGGAAGGTTTGGGAGGTACATCAGGCTTTAGCGAGGGCGTACGTTTCAACCCTGACCTCGTCAGTGAGTTGTAGGTGGTGAGACTCGGCTGCCGAGATACAGTCACAGCCTGCGCCTGAGCAGCATGGACTTGTATGGAGTCCACTCGCTGCGGGGCCGGTGGTGGGTTGTCACCCCGGCTGAAGCTCTGATTGCGGGAAAGGTGGGAAGAGTTAGAGGAGTTAGTGTTGTTTCTTTTGAGGGTCGACGTCTGGTGACTTCTTGTGAGAGAGTTTGTAGGGTAGCTTCTCTTGTAGTCCACGTTGTAAGCAGAAGAATGCATCTCCAGCCGCTTGCTCAGGCCACTCTGTGACAGCGAGGCGCTCGGGGGCCCAAGGGAAGCTTCCCGCTGGGGTACTTTTGGTGGCATGCTGTCAAGACTTTCCACCAGGTTAACTCCGTGGCTGGGGCTTTTGCTACTGAGATGGTCTTTGATAGTTTTGTACTCAAGGGTGGCATTCTGGTCCTCCACAGACATCTGAGCCCCATCGCTCATTTTTGGCTGGTCGACATATTCGTGCTGGTAGCCTTGCTGGGCTATGGGCAGGACCACAACACTGGGAATGTGGCTAGGAGAAGCCCTAAGCGGTAGGTCGGTTGGGATTACAGGCGAGGCCATCGGGGGTATATCCTTTGTGCAGGCATTGATAAGGTTCTGGTTTCTCTCCCATTCCCTGCTGCCACGGCTGGGCTTTCTCTTCTGTTGCAGGGTTGGGGTGGACTCAGGGGTTGGCAGAGCGGCCAGGTCCAGATGGTGCTGGTCAGCTTTGATTAGCATCTTGGCAGTGCTGCCTGGGGTAGCCAGCTTGCCGTTATGCATCAGAGGCGTGAGGATAGCTTCAGGCTTTGGCTCCTTGGACTGAGCATCCCCAAAGAGGCCACTGAGCTTGGTAACGCTGCTCATGGAACCACGTCGGGAGTGGGTCAGCTCCTTCTCCTTCCTCTGCGCAACAGCCACGTCTCTGCGGCGATGGTCACAGATGCAATACACTATGATTCCCGAAAAGACAGCCCCCATGACAAAAGCAAGAATAACAGCAATGGCCAACAGGGTGACCGGCACCAGCTGATCATGACCTTTCAGGTAACTTTCACGGATCACTCCTGCAATAAACAGCATACAGTGGTTAAACAAACTAAGGATGGGGAAAAACAACTAATCATTGACTACTTTGTTCGAAGGCACACCCTTTGAGGTAGATTTGTGTTTTGCAAGGTGATTTTTGATCAGCTTGCCCAAATTTGGAGACCTGCAAGCTGCATTTTGCACATGCAGCCTTGGGCTTTCAGTATAGCTTTCAGATCTGGAGTTGAAGGCTACAAAGTTCAGGAGGGGAGAAGGAATTTACTTGTAGGGCAAGTGCAACTGGTTTGAAATCTTGGCCCTGGGCAACTCACGCTGACTTCAGCATGTCAGAGCTATTATTTCTCCTCCTCTGACATACTGCTCATTCCTCCCCTCCCTCCATCCGATCTCTCCTCAGCTAATACCATCTTATTTTTGCTATGGTAAACATTCTCATTGAAAAACTTTTAAAAGGAGACAGAAGCTCTGCAAATACCAGAGACGTGCATCCCACATTGTTTAAGGCTTTTCTTTCTGCCCTTCATTCTTGTCAGGCTGGGGCTGCTCCTTGTTAAGCACTAAGAACAAAACCAGAACTGAAAAAACCCAAACTTTGTCATGTGTTTTAAAAGTCAGTGTCACACGCTTAAGCTTCAGGAGGATGCTTAAATAACTATGAAAAATAGAGCACAGTGCTGAAATCTGTTGAGCTTGGTAGATGACTGTCCTTGTTATTTTAATTTCAAAAGCTCTCTCTTGTTCTGAACACATTAATAGGTTGACCTTTGTGCTGAAGCCTGTGCCTTCTCATTTGAAAGCCCTGATTCTGAGGGCCTTATCCTGTAGTCCTGTGCTGCGGTGAGAGATCATTATCAAATCTTACTTGGCCCTCCATGTGCCTCCTCTATCTGAAGTCCCTAATATAGCATTAATCAATACCCTGAATTTCTGAAGAAAATAGTTTTTTTTTTTCTGACATAGCTGGGAACCAAGGCAGCAGCACAAATGAAACACAAGCACAGAGCCTCGAGTCTGCTTTTTTTTTGCATTTTTTATTTTGTTCGTAGTGCTTAACAAGGAGCAGCCACAGCCTGACAAGGACCTGAAGGAACATCTCTCCCCACCTCTTTGTCCAGAGAGTGTCCAAGTGCCAGGGCCAGGGCACTAAAAGCCCCACATGCTCTAAGGAAATGTAATCCTTGTCCTTATTACAGGAGAGACAGCAAGACAGAAAAAGTACCTCCAAGGTTCTCCTGAGACTCCGTGAATATACAAAACTTTCATGTTGTAAATCAACTCCTAGAGTAATGTTTTTTTCATGTGTTTGGTAGAGAAGGTATTAGTGACATAGAATCAGAACCAAATGCAAAATATCCTCAGTAAAGTATTTTAAAAGAGCATTGGAAAGTTGCTACTATCTCACAGAAACCTTTGATAAGTATTCTAGGTACATACAGTATTGCTTCTATAGCATATATTTTTCTGTCCCCATTTAATTGCAACTTCTAGGTGGACAACGGCTATTTGCTTACAAGATATGAACATCATATTTAAAAGTTCTTTAAAACGTAAGTCCCTGAGACCGATGTCACAACTGGTTCCCACAGAAATTATTGTGCTGTGACAAATAGAGGATTATGACTTGATAAGGAGAATAAATAGCAAGAGCTCATGATCACTTAGGAAAGTAAGATCCAGCATTCATATAAATATCTTAATTGTAAAAAAAGTTAGGAGAAGGAAAGTAGATCTTGGAAAACAATATACGATTAGAAACAATCTTCAAATTGTTTCTCAGTGAATCCTCTTCTAAAGCCCAGCAGCTTTTTAAGATGCATTTTTTTCTATTCTTTGTCATCACCACTTAACAAGCAGCAGTAGAACCTAGCTCTGTAATTCAAATCCACATACAAAATTGCTGTATGTAGACCAGAAGCACAGTCCAGTGGCTACAGCACAGTCAGCAGTAACTATATATCACTACAAAGTTGCTGGTTTTCTGTGGACCTTCACCTGATGATATTACATGCTAGACTCTGCAGCATTTTGAGCCCAAATTTACTTACACAAACTGTCTCCAGTCATTAACTGGAGAATCAGAAATACAGAGTCTTAAATGGGTGGGAAGTATAGCCAGAGAAGCGTTCAGTCTTATCCAGAAATGCGTTGCTGGGTGGGAAGTTAAGAAAAGCTTAAACTTCAAAAGCCTAATTTCATGGTCACAATCCATGCACAAGCTTTGCAGAGGTATGCTCCTTTAAGCACTTAAGTCCAATTTTTTTGCATGAAAAAG
The DNA here is from genome assembly GCF_023634155.1 of Falco peregrinus. Lineage (NCBI taxonomy): Eukaryota > Metazoa > Chordata > Aves > Falconiformes > Falconidae > Falco > Falco peregrinus. Next base: position 17,956,270 of record NC_073739.1, read on the forward strand.
ACTAGAAATCCCTGCTCAGTGCCCACCTAAGGGTGTAAGCACCTACAGTCAAAGCCAGCATGGGTTCATGAAGGGAAAGTCATGCTTTACTAACAATATCCTTTTATATGTAGACTAGGGGACAAGAGGCTGGAATGCAGTCCTGCAGAAACAGGTTTGGTGGTTTTGATTGATTACGGTAAGCTCAAGACGAGTCAGCAATGGGCCCTGGTGGCCAGAAGGGCCAACCATATAAAAGTATTAGAATGTGTCCAAGGGCGGGCAACAAAGATGGTGAAAAGACTACAGGGCATGACTGATGAGGAGCAGCTGAAGGTGCTTGGTTTGTTCAGCTTTGAGAAGAGGAGATCTCACTGCCATCTAAAACTTCCTCATGATGAGGAGTGGAGAGGGAAGTGTTGACCTCTCTCTCAGGTGTCTGGTGATCAGACATGAGGGAATGCCTGACACTTCCTACTGGCCAAGTGAGGTTGTTCATTGCCCTCAGCCTCCTGCTTTAGGCTAAATCCTACTCTGTGAAGATAGCCTTAAGCACAAACCTGCATCACTGCATACAAAAGCAAGATGAAATCTTCACTTTTACATTACCAACAGATATTGAATCACTACAACTCACGTTACAAAATTACCACACAGTTCAGACTGAGTGACCATGTGTGTTCAAGAAAGAGGTAGCTGAAATGATGTCACTCATGCTGCAGGTGTTTTATCAGCAGAAATTTATGAGGGTCTTAAAACAGCCTGATTCCAGCTAGTTACTCTTGAGTTCAAACCTCCCTGAGGTTTATTATGTTTTCTCTACTAGATTTAAAGGATATTTAAATTAGTGGCTTTGCTCTAGGCAGGTGGATCTACTTTGGACACAATGCCAGGTTAATGACATAATTTATTTTTTATCATGGATCACATACATGTGTCTTTAGTTACGCAGGCAATCCCAATAATTTTAATTAACTTAAATGAGATAAACTGGGAAGGATTTGTCCCTGCATTAATGTTTATGGAATAGATACAATTAAGTAATGAAAAAGTATTAGGAGTGTTCAGCATCCTACTGTCATGACCACAGAGACAGAAGATCTAATACAAAATAGGCTGATAATTGCAGTCACCGTCAATCAACATCTCAAGTCCCTAGCATCAGTACTAACTGCCTTCACAGACTGGGATGAATAAGCGAGTATGCGATCCTAACTATGTCCCCAAAACAAGCCAGTTTGAAAGCAAACAGGATAGTGTTCGTGCCACTTTACAAACTGCATTGTGTTCCTGCAGTTCTTGAAGAACAACACATTCCCCACGGCTCGGTTCAGCATCACCCATTAGCACTTATTATTCAAAGAATTAAAATAGATGGAGAAAATAACCAGAAAAATGTAGGGCCTGTATTTTTGAAAGTCAAGTAAAGCACTGGGACTCCCAGCTTTGAGGAAATAACTGCTGTTGAAAAGTCTTATAGCTATGTATTATCTGACAGTATTCTAAGACATTATGTACTGGAAAACTGTCTGGGCTGGCTGCATAAAATGCTATGGAACCAGACTGTAAAATATGTTTGATATTAAATATCACTATAGAAAAGAACAGGTATTCTAAATAAAATACTTTCACTTTTAAAATACTATGTCTAGTACTTTCCTGTTTGCAGTATATTCTTGCCAAATATGAAAATACATTGCTTATTTCATGTGGTTGAACTGCTCATCCATACTCTTGATTGTTTTCTGCAATACATGGAGACCTATCACCATGACTAATGACCAGCTATTCTTTGGAAAGCAATATTGCTGACATAGTTACCTGTATCAACGTTACACTTGGGAGGGGTCCGGTGGTAAAAATACTAGTGAAATTGAAAAAAACTTCAGAGACATAGATGAGGTTAAATATCTGCACCTTCAAGGATCAGACCGTACACGCTTCTAATGCCAGAGACATGCTGACACTTATCTGTCTCCCTTAACTCTTCCAGTTAAGTCAGACTGTCCATTGTAAATCACAAAGAGGCTTAAGAATTTAATGTCTTCCCATGTGTGATGTACTGTCGTTTCCGGCTACTAAACCAGCCAGGCTAGTCACCTGATATCCTCCACTTTTCATGGCCATTCTGATTCCTGTAGACAACCTGATCCTTCCTCCTCCACTAACTTTCTGTAATTTCATCCCATGTCCTTTTGTCTGCACCTCCTAACATCACCATTCATTTTCTCAGTCAGTATGCTCTGTACAGTAGTAGTCTGGAACATGAAAAATCACCTTTTCTTACTCATCTAATGAGAGAGAAGACGTGGTATGGTATTGTATTATTCTACTATATAATTAATTCTTTCTTCCAGCAGAGCTTGCAGGTAAGGTACACAGTATTGGTTGGCTGGGTGGTTAAGAAGACATTAAGAAAAATGTTTCCAAACCTTCAAAATGTTTCAATTCTGAAATAAGCTAGTGAAATCACATGAGTAGAGTATTGATCCTGCTTGTTCACTAAAGGTAGGGGGGGGGAAAGCAATGAGCCATTACATTTTATGTCAATAATACATATAATCTTTCTGAAGTTCTGGAGAATGTGAGAAGCAGACTTGTTGAATGTCTTTGGGTGAAAATAAGAGAGAAAAGAAAATGAGGTGTTACAAGGATCTACTGTATCTACTGGATACTAGATCATCATAAGCAGGAAGTGGTAAGGCTCATTCTTTTCACCAATTTACAAAAGTATTTTGTTAAGGGTTAGGACTGACTACCTCTATATCTGCTAAAAAACAAGTTTAAAAGCAAGATGTGCACAGTGCTGAAAGTATTATTTTAGGAAAAAGCTGATGAACTTATTCTGGGCATGTTCTGCTCCTTCTAATTCTAATAGGAAAGAACTTCCAAGGGCAGACATGTAATTAGGATGAAATATTTACAAAGGAATAGATTTCATCATTCCAAAGAATACATGGCATGAGCATAACTGAGTAAGAATAACAAGTATCAGTACAACAAACTTCAGTAAAGGAGGACAGATAAGCAAAGACATGGAGACTGAAGCATTTACTCCTTTTCCTGCTTTACTTTTCAGCAAAAATCCCCACTCTGATCTGTGATCAGAAATTTAACAAATCCAAGGCATGTGTCAACCGTGACAGAAGGAAGAGCTAGAAATATTTAGGTAATGTAGATGCTTTCAAATTCTCTAAAGGAATTCATCCCTGACTGCTAAAGGAGCTAGCCAAAGCTATTTCTAGTCACTGTGGAGTATCTTGGAGAACACTGGAGGAAGTATGAGCCCCAAGAGCTCTAGAAAAGGACAAGCATATCACCTGCCTTTAAGATGAGCCAAAGGGAGGACCTAACAAAAGACGGACCTGCCAGCACAATTTGCAGAATGGGAATGACACTAAAACAAGTGATGAAACAATCAATTTCACAGGCATTCAAAGGATGATGAAGTAACTTTAAAAAAAAAAGGCCAAAGCAAGTTTCCCAAGAATAAACTACATTAAATCTGACAAACTTCCTTTCTTGACAGGATAAATGGCTTACTTTTTATTGGGAAACATTAAGCATGATACCCTTTGACTTCTGTAAAGTCTTTTGACTAACCTTCTCGGAAACAAATGAAAGTGAGCTAAAACCTGCTGAAAAGCTGCAGCTGAAAAGTACTGATCAAAGGTCTACTGGGGAAGAGATCTGAAGAAAGGAGTCTGTCTCAGGAGAACAGCAATGAACAGACATCTGCAGAAAGGAGACCTCAGCTCCAGAGGCCCAGTAAAAGCTGTGTCCTTTTAGCATGTACAGGATAAAAAGAAACGTCCCATGATGAAGCCTAAATTCCTTTGTCTCACCTGTGATCAGGGACAGGGATGGCATAACATCAAGAAAAGCCTCGCCATTACATTCCTCTAAGTCTAGGTTCTGGCATACAGTTCCAGTGAGCACAAACTCAAATTCTACCTTATAACCCTCCCAACTGCTTGATGAATGAAACCAAACAGCAAATGACTTCCCAGTTTGAATAGCTTAATGTGAGGCTGGTTTAGTGATACAACAGTCCAGGTGCTCCCTTCTTTCATAACCAAGCTCAATTCAGTGAAAATAATTCATGAGGCAGACAGCAATACCTGGTCCCCTAACTACAAGTTCCCATGTGCAAATAACCTAGTTAGCTGTCACCAAAAATAACACCTTTCAGCCTGAGCACTACAGTTAGCTGTGGCGTGGAGGCAAAGACAACTCTGTCCCAGGAATGAATTATGGCTGCGAGAGGCGTACACTGGACAACAAGATGACCACAAGCCAAGTGCACCAAAGATGCTCTGTGATCACCTCTGCAGGGAGCTGTCACTTTCCAAAGCTGCCTGCAACAGATGGTAAACTAATAACCCAAAATGGTGGCACACAAAAAAACTGAAACACAGAAGCGTGAAATGAAGAATGATGTTTTGGCAGGTAAGTGCAGTAATAACTATCAGGGAATAAGGTAATATTTAAGTCTAGACCACACATTAACAGCAGTCAGGGAGTGAGTGTCACTGGTGTCTTAAACTTCACTTTCTAGCTAAATGGGAATGAGCCCACTTCTATCTCCAGTATCTACAAAATCACTTGAGACTTTCCACAGAACAAGTCATTGTTCCAGAAAGGCACAATGATTTCTTTGCTGTTGTTATTTAAGGGGAAAATCTTGCAGTTAATTTCATTCTTCAGTGCGAGCTTCTCTGTCAGACGTACATCTCCTCCTGCTTAGACTTGCAAGAAGTGCTGGTATAGACTCATTATGAATGGAAGTTTTTATGGGCTTTTGAATATCTTTTAAAAATACCACTGAAAAAGTTTTCAACGTGTCTTCAAGTGTTAGAACTCTGTTTACAGGCAGTCTCATGCTGCTAAAATACTATTTCAGCCTGGAAAATCCCTGCAGGTATTAACAAGCTTTCTTCCTCCTTTATAGCCAGCAGTAGTAGGAACAAACAAAAAAAATCAGACTAATTTAGACTGGACACCCAGATTTAAAGTGACAGCAAACTGAGGAGCGACCAGAGTCTACCATGCATTTCTGAGATTGTCTCTCTAATTTTTCTTGAAAGAATCATTTCAAGGTTTGACATAACCAACCACTTTATAATCCCGATGATGTGATGTTTGCCCTTTTATTGGAGGGGCTTTGATGAAAAAAGTAAGCTTTCTCCTTCATCTTCCTTCTGTCCACAAGGACCTGTGCTGCTGACTCAGTGCAATTCTACACAGTATCTGTTTTTCTCCGTGTCACCAGCTAGAAAAAAAGAGCTCAAACATTCATAGTTAAAGCTGCTGGCAAATGCTTTTTTGCCCTCCCTTCGCAGTACAGCTGGATTGTTGATTTGAATGACTGTGCTGAGGAGAGCAATCCATCTCTCCCCAGATTCCACCCCATGGTTCTCAAAGCCAGTTGCCCAAGCTAGCAGTCTGAGATATCCAGCCAACAAAAAGCAGATGCATGTGCTTGGAGAGAAGAATGAATCTGGTAAAGAAAAAAACTTCACTTACAAGAGGCCTGAGGATCACTGGAGGTATGAGGAGAAATCGTACTTAAAAATTAGGAAAAGAAAATCAATACATAATGTGCCTGAGGTAACATGTAACAAAGCCTTGAAGAGGATCTAAACAATCAGATCAGCCATAGTAGCCTGTGTCAGGGCGGGGGTTGGCCCTTAATCAGACCTATTTCAGAAGCAATCCCTCCAGGATAGGTTTATCTATTGATCTCTAAGGGTGGTTTTATTTCTCCTTTCAGCTGGTCAAAATGATATCACTTCTTTCCACTTCTGATGAATGACTGTCAACATGACTACAGAAAAAAGATCATTGTAACTTACTAAAAGAGCGGAGATCAACAGGTGGCTTTGCTCTCAATGGGAATACAGAAAACTTTCATTCTTGTGTTTTTTTAAGTTAGATAAATTAAGTAAGAAAGGTGAGAGAAATGATTCCACCATGTCCACGAGATAACCCATGAGTGTTGTAGTAATATTTTCATAGTGGATTTCAGTTATCTGGTTTTAGTTTGATTATGAGCCTGCAATCAAGTTCTTCTGCATACCACAGTGGCCATACAAAACCTACACCATGGCCACACTCAGGAATTTTGAGAAATTAGAAAAAAGCAGCTCTTTTTTTTGAAAGGGATCATTACAGATGGAAATTACAAGATCTGAACTAGCAAATTCATGCTTAGACAACTCCCACCCCCACTAAAACAAAGGGGAGACAGATCTGAAAAAGACTGGAATAGCAAGCTCTTAGAGCTTTTTTAATTGTATTGCTTCTAAGCTGTATCTCTGTAAATAAACCAGTTTATTAAGTTTGCAGGCATGGGAGAAGGTTTGAGATACACAGCCTCCTGATCTATAATATAATGATGAAAATCATTACAGTCCTGAAGCCAGCCCAATTTTATTTGTCCCAGAGGCTAGGCTCAAGGCCAGCTCTTGCACTAGAAAGCACTCGATAACCTTTCTTCCACTGGCAGGTGGTATGCAGTTGCTAATCATTTAGAACTTTCCTGATTTAAGTACTTTCATTTACCTCTCAAGCTTTCCTAGTAAGCAATAATTTTAGATGCCTCTGTGTGTTGGGGAATAAGCAAAAATAGAAGGTCCTTCAAAAAAGTAAAACAGGCATTCACAGTAGTTAAAATGAGACGTAGAAAGTCCAAATGTCAAGGAAAATTAATTCTTTTGTAGCTTGTCACGGCAGAAGAAAACTTTCTGCTGCTTTGCATCTTAAAACACAAGTTTCCTTTAAAGTCTGCTGCATTTCCTCTACTGACGTAAAAAAAGCTCAGTGCACATTCTGGGACCTTTCTACTATGCCTGGGATGAGCTTAAACATATCCAGCTGCTCTTTATTAGTTTACTTCAGGGGATCTTTCACAGCTGGGTTAAACCAGATTTACATATGTTTGGCTGAATATGCATGAATTCAGGGCTCCAGAGAAGTTGTTGTAGCCTGCAAAGTGATTCTCTCATCTTCACAGTTCCCATTGCCTGCATGGAGCTCCTCTGATGGCACAGAACAAATGCTGGGTGTTTCTTTGTTTCTTTTTTTTTTTTTCTTTTTTTTCTTTTTTTTTTCTTCCCCTGCTGTGGGCATTATGTATTCTGGGCAGCCCAGTGCCTTTCTGGAAGCAGTTTTTATGAACGGTGTCAAGGAAAGAGAAGCTGTCACTGAGAAATTCTGTGGCTTTTCCTCTGCTTTTTTACAGCCTGTTTTGAACTATGGCCTTTGCGAACAACAGGGAAAACCGAAGTTTGCTGAGTATCAACATAAGCAGATCTGCTTAGCCGGCTGAAGCTCAAAGCAGCCTTATGGAAGAACTGGGGTTAAATTTCAAACACTGCATATGACCTAAAAGAAAAAATTGTTTCTTCATCAGCTCTGATCTTTAAAGACACAAAAATGGAAATGCTAGTTTTGAGCTACTAGTGCAACTGACCACATCACAGCTGAACTAACAAAGGAGCCATCTGTTAAATATCCATGACATTTAAATAGTACGACTGTACCCTATATATCCTATTCCTTGAGATCCCTGGAAATGATTATTTAACTGTTGAACAACTATGTGACCAAGCCAAGGATGTTTACTTGTGCACAAAGAATGTATTTCTTAGTGATAGTGTTTCTGCACACAGCTGGGTTGCTGGTGCACATTAGGAACATGGCTGGAGCCCATGTTAGGTCTGCTCTTACATAGCGGAAGGCTAAAAACTCTTCTTTAATTAAAACACCAGCACCATATATTCTGTGACAGAAAGCAAACACAGTGGATTAACTCTTCATTTCTACACTCATGAACGCTGCAGGTGTAGTCAAAAGACCTGGATTTAAGAATTAAAACATGCCCCCAGTGATCAGTAAAGACAAGACTGCTTTTTCTAGAAATATTTGCAGGGCTGGTGCTGTAGGCAACAAACAGCTTATACACATCTCATGTTAGGTTTATCATTTCCCTCTGTATTGCAGTCCCATACCATCAACTGCCTTTGAATACATTAAGCGACTGAGGAATTGCAATGAGTTTGAAACACTGGCCATAACAGTCAGCAAGACTAATTTTACTGCCGGTTCTTTTTCTGTACCTCATTACTCTTCCAGTATAAATACCAGAAGCCGCCTTTCCACTCAGCTACATTCATTTGAATCCACAGTATCTCCAGTAAAGAAAGCATACTTACTCCAGCCACAACCTGAGCGTTTCCCTGATGGACTTCTTGTCCTGATGCGGCTATGATTTCTCTCTCACTTACTTCATTTTTTATCTTCAGTGATGGCTTCTTTCATGCATTTTTTTCTGACTGTCAGATTTATAGTTCTCTGCATTTTCTTACCTAACTTTTTTTATCACCTCCCCACCTTGCAGGCACTGCATGTACACTTGTGCTTTGATGCCATAACTGCACTGGTATTTCCTATCTGTGCAATTAACATGCTCAGTGATTACTATGGCCAGTCTGTTTCCCTGGGTAAGGTGAAACTGTAGCTTCATCTCAGAGGATATACTCTGACAAGCATGTACCTGTCCCAGCTCCAAGAAAGCTGCCCTGGGGCCAGCAGCAATCTAACCACAGCAGTATGTGCAAACCAGTGTCTTCTCCAACATACATTCAAAGCCCATCCAGACATCCTCTTTGACTGTCCAGTGGCAGGCCAGGCAAATGTACCTGTGTATTTGCTTTATCGCACGTCTCACAAACAGCATGTTTCTGGAATACAGCAACTCCCCCAGCCTTCCACTCATTTCTGGTACTGGACCAAACCCCAAGTTTCCCGATTTTTCTGTAGTGTTTGTTCAGTTTCTGCTCAGGCTCTTTCTTTAAGCCAGTATTTTGCACTGCTGCAGATAAACCAGGCAGCTTGCACAGCTAGTTAATCAACATGAAAGTAGCTGTTGTGACAAGGAACATGACTGGCTTTTTTGTATCTGTAGACTAGTTCTCAAGATATGTTTACTGATCTAGAGATTTACAAACTTCCATGTGAGAGGTTAAAGCCTCATTTTTTCCTAGCATTGGGACCCTAACAAATTTTATCACAATCTCTTTTCTCTCAGTGATATAAATTTATTCTCTCTCCTCCTTTCTAAACACAGTGTAGGTGAGACCCAACCTTTCAGGGAAGCACAGCTGATGTTATCAAGTCATCTTGCCATGAGCAAGCAGAGATAAACTGTATTGTCTCTCCAGGTCTTGATGCTGGGTATACGAAAGTAGCTGCTGGTTTGATATTAGTAATTTAGTTCAATGATTAAGGACTGCACACTGAGATACACAAATCCCCCTGGGTATGGAAAATTAATTGGTCTTACTGGACGAGTGCCTCAGGGCACTGTCTGTAGTTTGGTCACATTTAAACAAAAAGTATATAAAGTGCTGCAGGACTGTAAGACCTCTTTAAGACACTGAATAGAGACTAGTGTTTTGTAGAGATAAAGCTGAACGCTATCTGCAAAAAAAGCAGTGCTCTTTATGTTCTTTATTATGAGCTGTGATTGCCCCAACCTCTGGGCAGGCTCTGTGGTGAATGGAAGAGGTTCAGTGGGGAGAGCAGACAGAAGGGACAGAGGGCACTCCTGCTCTGTGCCCTCCTTTGAGAGCCCCTGATTGGGACTCATTCAGTCACGAATACACACAGAGAATTGTTGAACAGTTTGATGGGAGCTATAAGCTGGTGGCAGGAATTAAATTTCTCCAGTGCTGACCACAGGCTCAAAGAAACTAGCAACGGCCTTTTCTGCACCACACGACAAGACCACTTCTGTTAGCTTCTTTAAAAACAAGCAGCACTGTTTACTCAGCGTTATGGCTTCTGTCTCACTCACCCTGCTTGCTTCCAAACAGGAACTCATTGTAGTTTTATGATTTCAAGAATAAGGAAACACCTGGAAAATATGTGCTTCTCAAAAGACTTTTGGAATTATTTTAATGAAAGCTTCAGTGTGCTGCTGTTCAGGAGGTGTTTCTGTGAACAGTTATATTCCCTGTCTGTGCTGGTACTGTTTGTGTTTAGTAATTGCAGATCTTTCAGGCTCTCCAAACCCCCCACTCCCGTTTCTTTCTACAAGAACATGATAGAGAATAACAGTAGCTTTGTAGGGCTTCAAAAATGTGCCTGCTCCCCAACCCCCCCCCCCCCCCTTTTTTTTTTTTAACAGCTGTTCTTTTATATTCTGTAGCAATTGTGGGTAAGATGGGATTGAGCATGAACAAGATGGCGTATTATTGACAGCATGCAGCTGGTGTTATTTTCCAATTAAAAAAAATTCTTGTTGGGCATATGAAAGAACTGTCTAGTTTATGTCCAGTTGTGACAATGCTATCAAGCTGTACCTTCATCTGAGATTTTATTTCATAGTAGATAGCAATCTTCGGCTGCTGGTGGGAGAACTAGAGTTTAATATCCAGGGCTAACCACTTTGATAGACATGGGAGGCTGGAACTGCTCTGGAGGCTATCCACTGGGACTCACTGTTTCAGAGTATTACAGGTATTCTTCCCAGCCAATATCAAGTTGGTGACGAATGTGCTGCTAGCCATTTCCAAATGTTTGCTGTATTGTACAGCTCTGCCAGAAATGTCTCTTAATGCTTCGTGATCAACTTCTCTACAAACTGCCCTAAGCTCTTCTAATGCCAATGGAGCTGTTAAAATCTACTTCAGCAGGGACTCTTGACTTATGCTGCTCTGCTGGGGCATGGAAAGCTGTCAAGACTATCAGCTGGTGGCTAACGTGCTTATCAGTCACAGCACCAATGCTCAATGTACACACAGTTGTCTGTGTATTTAGTTGCCTAACTGTGACAAGTGTCTTCCGGGCATGAGGGACTGAGATTTTTCAAAAACTTATAGCTTGGCCAGTGAAGCTCTTTCTTCCCTCACAGGGATGTCAGGATGCACATTTTTGACATAATGGTAAAATTGGACTATCTGCTTCAAAACTCAATATAATGCCCTTAAGACTCTTTTTTTTTTTTTTTTTTTTTTTTTAACATGAGAACAACAACATTATTTTTCCCTATCCTCTTTCTCAGCTACAGAAAATCTTGGAACACGTGATTAAAATCTAGCAAAAGTCATAGCAACAGTAATTGGACACCAGAGACTATAGTGTCTCACTAAATGACTATTAAAGAGCTTGAAGTAACACCTGCCTAAACACCTGACTAAACTAAGGCTATTCATAGGAACAACTACTTCCCAAACATGATGGCATTTGTTATCTGTATTTAATGTTCAATGAAATTAACATGGCAAAATCTAAATTATGCCCTCTCCAGGTTTTTCTGTTTTTAATTAACTGCATGCTGTTAGTCAGTAAGCAAAAAGCCATCCTGATATAAAGAATTGAGCTTGCCTTTTTTACAGTCTTAAAGAAAACAAAGAAAAAAAGGAAAAGAGACAGTCAGGATCCTTCCTACATATTGAAGGGGATGTTGATACCATTTGCTAAAATGTTATCTATATAAGAAGAATGTAGATGGTGTTTTGTACAGAGGCATGTAATTAAACAGTTCACAGTCCACAGATCATATTAAAAGTGCTCTGAACCAGGACTGCCAATGTTTAGGTTGTTGTAAAATTACTACAGGACATCTCGCGTATTAATTAATACAATTATTGAAACTAGGCACATCCTATATGAGAAAAATGAATTATTCAAATATCTTTAACAGCATATTGACATTTTAATTGTACACTGGCATTAACACCAAAAGGCACTTTAAGAGTCTTCCAGCTACTAGGCTTTCTGCTCTTAAATCCCTTCAGATTTCAAAGCAGTTTCAGAAATCTCTTATTTAAAAGGGCTAGGTTGCCCTCCCAATTCAGCATCTTTGTACAGCACCACATCTCCCTATACTCAATATAAATGCCAAAAAAAAGAAACTGGGTGTTACTTAACATCCTGTCCACCAATTAGACTTTGCTATTTCCAGACAGAGTAGTAGCCCTGTGGGGCCAGCATACCCTACAGGGAATTCCTAGTTCTTGATAAATATGTCAGTGCTACATGGGTCAAACAAGAGCACGAGGCAGCCTGTGCTCCTCCACCGAGCTGTCCTCACCGGGTGACTGTGGATGAATGCAGCTGGGAATCTAGTCCATCACACAATAGCTCTAATGCCCTGAACACTCAGCAGCTGCTTTGACAAATTAGATGTGGCCTCTTCTATTGAAAAAGCAGACCAAGGTCCTGGGGCAATGACAGTTTTTCCCTGGTTTAGTAAGACAAGCTTCTATTGCTCATTGCAGCCTGGAAATGGATAGCCTGGCTTTAAATCTATGCAGGTGGACAATTACAGGTCAAGGATACCTGCTGTTTCCTGCAGCCATGTTTGACATTTGATGAGCTCTATTTTAAACTTAACCCTTTTTGTATTTGTAGGATCCACTACTTTTCTGAGGACAGAAAAGCTCTGTTGATAGTTTTCATAACCAGGGGTTGCACATGGACACAACCTCTTCTATTAGTAATGATTTTTTTTTTTTGGCTACTAAATGGCAAATGGCTCTTGGTTCTAATCATGTTACTCACATTTCCATTTCTGCTAGTTAAAGCCGAAATCCATACTGTTAGTGAAACATAGAAACATTTTGATTTCTGAAAATTTTAAGTTAGTGCCAGGGCTGAAGTATAGGCATATCTTTAGGTGTGGCATAGGCAGCTGGTATATGTTAGAATATACCCCCTCCATTATTTTGATTTCCTCATCCTTACCCATCTTTTGCAGTGAAAACTGCTCTTCCTCTTAACTTTTCAGAAGGTTACTAAAGAAAATCTGTGACTAAATGAGCTGAGGCTTTTTTACATAAGGTTTGAAATGAAGACTTAGTCACAGAGAATACACACTAAATCACTGCACTGTATTCCATTACAATCCCCACGTTTGATTAGAATTAGTTTAAGGATGTGGCTCTGCCCAGGGACTTGGTTTCTGTCATCTTTTCTGCATGCCTTGTCTCCTCTCTGTCTCTTTGCTCTTGTTCTCATAGAAGCTTACAAAAACATAATGAAAACAAGTTGAATAAAGTCTGATGTCAGAAACATCCTTCCAGCATTCTTCTTTCATCAGTTTTATATATAATTTCCATTTTATTAATTAGCACCTAGTTTTCTACTGCCAGTGTTTGAACTTGAGGATGCAATCTGAGATGATTAGCTGTCTCTAGGCCTGCAAGTAGACAGCTTGTACACACAAGACAGAACGGAAGAAAAATCAGTGTCATTCCTCTGGACAAGTCTGATGTGTCTCTTTAATCCTGACTGCACAGCCCGCAGGTGCATGTCACAGGATACCAGCAACACTGGCATGGTGAGGTTATTAATATTCTGCCATGTTTGCTAGTTACTAGCCTAGTCTGGTGACACAGGTATCTGGCTATTAAAAACTGCTGAGAAATTTGGTCCCATTTAACTGCTAACAATGACTTTCTGGTATTCATCTGATACAGAGCTAAAATAGTGCTTCACAGCAAGTATGCCATGATTAGTGTCTGAGACATTCAGTTGCTGGACAAGTTGCTCATTAGAGCCACTCTAAACAAATACAGGGTTGGTTGGTTGTTTAAAAAAAATATTTTTTTTTTTAGTATTTCACTCAAGTAGCTAGTATATGTGACAAATGTAAATAAGCACACACACCCCACCCCATGATATTTACAGTAAGCTGATGCTAATTTACCTAAGAACATTTTAGAAAAAAATCTGTAGGGCTTTGTTTAGCATACACTCATCCAACCAACCTCTGCTTAACTCCTAATGGGAAAAGTAAGTAAGTTTTAATCTAGACGTGTTAGCTATAAAAGTTTAAATGGACTAAGTCCCATATAATCTTGTCTTGTGTAGGTGAAATCCCTTTGTGAAGCACTACAGATCCAAGTAACCACACCTCTCATATCAAATCTCAGCCAAATGCCACACAATCATAGACAGAGTCAGGGTAAATGCCCTGCTGTCTTTCTCACAACACTCATTTACTAGATAGTAGGCAAAAGTCTTGAAAGTATAGTAAGTGAATGATCTGGTCCAATTGGATCTTCATTGTTCCTCAACACTTGAAATCGTTAGTGAACTGTGAAGTACTTGCAATCTGCTTTACATTTGTGTGTATAACAATTTGAGACAGGAAAGAATAGAAATGTTTGTGTAGCTTCCTCCCAGGTACATGTTTGGAATTTACATCTCTGCCCAAACCCTATCCAGGCAGAATTGACTATTGTACAATTACTTCTCCCATTAGCCTAACACTTTTTTTAGGATCAGCCAGTTCCTTCTGACAGTGCCAGGCTGATGATACAGATCAAATACAGAGTATTTGCTTCACCTTGAAAGTTCAAGCCCTCTCCCTTAGACCTGCAAACACTAACTCAAAAGATAAGTTCTGACAAATTTTGTTCCACTCTATATATCCTCTTCTGAATTATTACATAATGCCAGCAAGATAGTAACAACTTCTCCCGGCTTCCTCAGATAAAAAACACTTTGAATCTTTTAGATCCTCGCACATATTAGCACATAGCAATATTTTTGTGTGAAAACCTACTCTGCAAATGTACTTCCTGGTGCAAAACTGAGCCCTCCCATGCTGAACACCAGTTGTTTAATTTATGCAAAAAAGAGTCTGAATGTTTTCTTTGCCAGATTTTTTTCCTCTCATTTCATGTCTACTTGTAAAGTATCTTGTTAAATCAGCACTTTACATTCTTTATCACAACTGTACCTGAAGCTTCATACAATTCTGTCTTACTGCAGCACAACCTGCCTGAACACTCGCAGACTCTCCGGAGACTAGCATTGTCAGCATTTGGCAAACCTTTCAAGTAGCGATAATCAGAAAAATTTAGTAGCACTGCCACTTATGTACAATATGAAATATCTTCTAGAGTCAGGTTTTGAAATGAACACCCCTCGGACTCCTCAATAGTACAGCCTTCTCCAAATAGAGGAGTTGGCTGTTGCTAATGATGTCTAATTCTGTACCAAAGGCAGGGCTGCAGTTATTAATAATAATATAGATTCTACAATCTATAAATAATAGGTGCTACCACATACTGTATCTACAGGAATATTCTTGACACCCAAATACACCAGCAATTCTTAACTCTGTAAACTGTGTCCATCACATCCCACTTCTTTTTACCATCAGCTTTTTACCATCGTTACATGGATATTGACAAAAGGCTTGTTAAGGAAAGGAGATACCGCGTCACAATCTTCACTTAATGAGTGTTGAGACAAGTAAGAACACAAACATCAAGCCTGCTAACAGCAACACTACACTTTTGTCATTCAGTGCTCAGCTCAGCCACATCCACCTGAATGCTGTGGAGAAGCTGCAGCAGAACCATGAAACTTTAAGCTGGATTTGCAACCAATTTATCAAAACTGTGATTAAAAGGCAGGCTCCAGGCATTTAGGGAGCAAGTGAGAAAACAGAGCAGTGGGCTGCATTTGCACTAATGAATCCAGGACTTTAAAAGCATGAGGCATTTCTGAAGGGAGGCAGGAAGGACAGGAGGCAGTAGAGAAGGGCAGCAGGGTAATGAGGTGCAGGGCCAAGGGCCAGGGCCAGCTGCTCCTGAAGAAAAACACTGTTTTCTTCACATATGCCTCTCTACCAGTGGTGTCTCCTTGCCCTTTCGTTAGTAGGATGACTACAGAGACACAGCGCTACAGCACTACTGGGGTGTAGAGGGTAAAGCCTTGGAGCGCTCCACAGGAGGAACTTCATGACTGCAGAGGGAGGAAGACCAAGTACAATGGCAGCAGGGGGGAAGGTTAGACGGCAAGGTTAGGGAAACTGTTTCAACAAAGGTGAGAAACACACAATTAAATTAACACTAAAACACAGCAAGAAAGGAAACAAAACGTAAACATACTCTAGAACATCGTTTTGTTTGTTTGGGTTTTGGGTTTTTTTTGGTTTGCTTTTTTTTTTTTTTTTCCCCTGGAGAGGATATGGAGGAGAAGAGGAAAGGGATGCAGTTTGCCCAATCAGAGCTGGCTTTTTTGTTCCTCAGTAGGAACATCAGATTCCTTAATGGCCAAAATGAAAATGCCAGTGGGATGGCAACGCATAGTTCCCACTCTATGGGTTGCACTACACATTTTCATCTTGGCAAGAAATGTGATGTAGCTCAGAAACAACAATCCCAGAGTATATTTAGCTACTAAAGCTGTGGCACACAAATGTCACATTCCCATGAGTCAACCCTTTTAAAGAACCCCCTCTTCACGCCCCCACAGATATTCCCCAAGATGCCTGCACTGAATTAAAAGTGAAGCATATGGATGGATGTGACATCATCAAAGCACCCGTGTTACAGAAAAGAAAGCAGCAAGTGGATTCTGTACAGTTAGTACAATCAGTAAGAAGCCATTTGTGAGCACAGGAAAAGAAAGAAAACACTGTCCAAAGGATTAGACACAACCAATGAAGAACACAAAGCACCTTGCAAAACAAAGAGAAAATGTTAAAAAAAAAAAAAGAGTATTTTTTCATTGTGAATGTGTGAAAGTAAAAGAAATCACAGCAAAAGTGAAAACAAAACCTTGATAAAAGGATAGTACATGTAATATTTTCTGATTTAATTTTGTGTAAGAACTCTTTCCTTTGCCCTTTTAAAACAACAAATCAATATTAATTTTGGAGACAACTGGCTCTGACTGGGCAAGGCAAGGAGTAACAACACACAAGTAGATGGTAATGGTAAACAATCATGCGGTCACCTCTGCCGCCATTGTTTTGATTGCATGTAGACTGCTTCCAGCTTTGTCAATATTCATAATTACGCACTAAAGAATACATGATATTTAAATGACTCTGTCAAGTGCTAATAAGACTCTTTGGTAACCTCACTCCCTGGGGAGGGAACTATAGAATGTAAGCCACCTCATCAGTCGGTGAATTGAAGTGAAAATTATTATAAACCAACAGCTATACATTTATTAATATTTTCACTGCATGCTCTTCTGAAAGCTGCCACTGGCATACAAGATGCTTTTAAGAGCTAGCTTTCCATCTATTAAGCATTGCTTCACAAAACATTTGTGAAGTAGGGACCCACACATAACAAATAGTGCCATTAAAATGCATATACCTCTCTGCATTCCTCCAGGTACATAAAGGGCCAGATCTTCCACTATCCGTGGTTTCTGACAGTGCTCCTCTGTCTGACGCCAGCAGAAGAGCTGGGTTCAAGAGTCTCTTCCTTCCTTACTTCCTCATCAAATCTGCTTAATGATATCCCCTCCTCTCAGGGTGGAGGGGAGAAAGATGCCACTTACTCTCAGAAGCAGGAACACTGGATTTTCTAAGAAATGTCCTCTCACCTGAAGCATTTTGAATACCAGGTGTTACTAACAGACTAGACAGAAAAAGAAAAAAGCCTTATTTTTTGACTGTCAGTATTACCACTGATTTACTCCTGAGAGGAAACATGAGTGCTAGGCAAATCACATGCCATGTTTAGAAGGGCATGCAGGTTTATCTGCCTTGCCTCCTCTACATAAGTGATACCCAGAAATCACTTTTTCTGAATTGCCCTTCTACAGCAGAAAAGCAAGGGCTGAGGAACTAAAAAAATGAGGATGATATCTCAAACTGAGCTTAAATAGGAATTAGGAATCTGAGTTTTCACCTTCAGCGCCCTCAGTTCCTTGCACCCTAAGTTCAGGGTTTGAGTTCGAGTATTGCAGCTGCCTGAAATTCCTCCTCTGCCAAGGCTCAGCAGCCCACAGGTCTGCAGGGTGCAGAGGAACCCCATGCTTAACTCACATGTAAGCCTGATCAGGCTCTAGAAATTCACCTTTTATGCTTTAGATTTCCAGTTATTTTCCCCGAATGTCTACAGGATCAAGCCCTGAAAAAAAATGTTCAAACAGGGGCCAATTCTAAAACCCAGTTGAAGAAAGAGGAGAAAATGGCAGTTTTTCCTTTTTTATAGGAAAAGCTGATTGCTGGGAGGTGGGAGACAAGTCTGCATCCTCTGCCTGAGGGAATTCAATCTCCATATTCCATTTCCTGCCATCAAGCCTAAAAGCCAAGGCTACTAGATTAATATTTGCCATGGCATCTCAGGAAATTTTACTGCATCTCCTGCCTAATTTGACCAGCCTCCTCAGCTGGAAAAGTGCTTCAGGCTTTGTCTCTGCTGGGCCAGCCAGGTGACGCCCACTGCCTTCATGGCTAGAAACCGTGAAGGCTCTTAGAGGTCAATCCCAGGCAGTTCAGTGAGAAATCCAGTATATCCCAGGGCTGTGGGAGGCACTGTGTATCTGGGGTTGTTGTGAGTAACAGGCACCAAATTCAGTCTGGGTCCAGACTGCTGCCAGCTGTTTGTGCAGCTCTGCTGAAGACTGTTCTGTGATGTCAACGTGCTCATCACCCCTTGCTGAAAGTTGAAAGTCTCCATGGCCAATGCAGAGAATTCAAGATTCACTGGGTCAGATGGAGGGGAAGGAATACGATTTATTAACCTACTAGTTTGGGCAGACACTGCAAAGCAGCAGGTCTGGCATGCCAGTAGCTTCTCAGGAACAGCTGATGCTTTTGTCTAATGAGTTTTTCATGTAAAATGCATGAACAATAGAGACTGGAATCCACATTTCAATTAATATTTTAAGTGTTTTATATCAAGTATTCATAGCAGAAAGGACTGAAGCTCATGTGTGTTCCTGCCCCTGGTGAGTCCCCTAACCACTCAGCGAGTTTTGCCCATACCCATTGTCCTTCTGGCCCACTGACTACTTAATTAGTCCACAAAGAGTGAAACATCTTCAACAGAGAAGAGATTGAAAGAAGTGATCTAAGAACACCCTGGAGAAGAATAACAAGGACTCAGATCTCTCTAGACAGTGGAGCTATTTGAACCTAAGTCCCCTATTTACAAAGGAACCATTTTAACCTCTTTGAGACACAGACTGAAAGGAGCTGGAAGAACAATGGAGGGCCAAGATGGAATGAGAGGGCACCCCCATCCTTACATATGAGAAAAGCTTCTCCTCTAAGCATGTTCAAGTGGCAAATTTAGGCAATTCTCTGCCTAATTCTCTGTATGTATAGCAAAGGAGGACTGAAGGCCAAGGGACAGGGCTGTCATTTTTATTAAACCCAAGCGTGCTTCAGCACAGGGCTGAACCCTGTGAAATGACACCTAAGTCCCAACCTTCTGGTGCTTTAGAAATGCAACACAGAATCTCTCCCCATGAGCAGACATCTCCTTATCTTTTAGAATACGCTAATGACCTCCTCAGCCCCCACTCTCAAAGGTATTTGATGCTCAGGTCTCACTGGAGACAGCAGGGCTTAGGCCCAGCGGCCAGGACTACCATCAGTTTTACTTCAGTAGTTAAACTAGAGCACACCTTCAGTACCTCCGTCAGTTGTCATGAGACAGAAATAACATGAAATTAGTTGAGATTTGATGTGCTGCCCTGGGAATTCAGACAAAAGGGTAGTATAAAAGTGCACCCTTCAGAACAATGGGAAGCCATGGATCCTCCTCTGCCAGAAAACACGGTAGATCAAGTTTAAAGAGAGCTAAATCCCCACGGCTTCCTTCCTTCCCATACACATGCACAACACACTCTGCACAGGCATACACTTCTGTTTGTTTTGTGTGGTTTCCTCAGGCAGTGAATTATCTAGGACTGACTCTGAGATTGGCTGTTTAGTTTCAGGCTTTACGATAAGCTTTTAATTATAGCACAGGAGTTTCATTACATGTTACTCCGAGCCAGCTGGAAGCAGTTACACTTTAGTCCTCCCCCCCTCCCCTCCTCACCACAGGACGTCATTTCCAAGGCCTTACCCTTCTTGTCTTGATGGTTATGGGATGAAACTGCCACATATGGATCTGTATTTTCAGATGAACCGAGCGGATCCTTCCAATCCAGCATGCGTCCCCTAGCATCATAACCCTGTCGAGCGCGAGAGTCAGAAGTGGTGGTGCTTGGGATTAGGGAACTGGAGTGTCCTGTTTACATTATAAATACAGGTAGGGAAGACAAGTCTCATTAGTCACTTACCACACGACCTCCCCATGCTCAGGAACACACGCACTGCTTTGCTTCCGTGATGGGCAAACATCTTGTCTTAGGCTTAGCAATGTTTCAAAAGTCCTTCAAAGCATGGCCCCAAGGAAACAGGGGATTTGAATCTTCCTGATCAGGGTGTTAAGAGTTGCACACACACCTCAGGCTCCCGCTGAGCTGGCGGTTGTGTGCTGTTACTCAGCAGAGTTAAATGTGTTGTAAGAGGCTGAGCACACTTCATCTGAGTCAAGCATCCTTTGGCTGGATTCAGTACACATGCCTGACCAACACTGAAGTGTCGGTCCATGCTGTCTGGTACTGCTTAGTTAAAAAGCATTTAAAAAACCAGATTAAAATGGAACAACTTCTAATATGGCTGAAACTGAAGGGGAATGACAGATGAGCTACAAAACGGTGACATCAGTGGCTCTCTGCCTCGTGCCCCCGGGGGAATGAAGGCCTGCTCAGCACTGGTGTGCTCGAACTGCAGCAACACCCTACACATGAGAAATGTGCAGGGCCCATCAGCTGCTGAAGCCTGCACACACCTTCACCATTGGTCCTGTCTGAGCTGAGGGTCCAAAATGGCTCTGAGATAAGCATGAAACTGAACATGGTTTCTGCTCAGAGTGGCAGTGAAGACAACGCCTTACTACATGGATCTGCCCAAGGACCTGTGACTCCAGCAGCTGCTGGAGAGGTCTTGCCATGGCTTTTTTCCATTACAACTACTCTAGACATTGTTACTGTTGTCCTGAGTAAGGCTGACGAGCTCCTCACCTATCAAATACACCCCAGCAAGCAACATGTTCACAGGACATGCCGTGCTGAAAATACCACACCATTTCAACAGCAGTGTGGCTGTGGCTGAGAGGTGTTTGTAGACTCATACATACATTCTTTGCAGCTAGATCCTGGGAAGTATATCAGCACCCAAAATGCTTGTAGTCTACCATCTCTGACAGATGGCAAGTGGCTCAGGCTACGCCATCACTGCTGGGGAGAGGGCACCAAAACACCATCCACACCAGAACATTCTGAACTCAAACCTGTACAAGTCTCTGAAAGTTCCCTTTTGGCATGTGCACCAAAATGAATTATTTTCAGCAGGACTCAAGGTGCTCTAGGCCTGGTTAATTTGATGTGGAGTAACCATATTTCCCCTTGCTTACTCTCCTGGAAGAGCCTGTCAAAAGAGGGTTTTTTGAAACATGCTCAAACACAAACTAGTAGAATCAGATTATTCAGACAGAATGGCAGATAACACTTTCTTTTCAGATAATGCTGGACCGACTGACAGCAGCCCTCCTTTCTCCTGCCTCCTTTTTTAAAAGCCCAGAAAATGAATTTTCCTTCTTTAGATGTGAGTCTCCCTTGGAGAGGAGTCCAATCACCAGGCTACACTGCTTTAGCATGGACCCTCTCCCCACTCCTTGCCTTGATGTTGTTTCACTGCTCAGAAAAAAATATTGAGACTCACTGGGGCAGAGACAGAGAAACACAAGCAGCACAAATTTAAAGCCTCATGGACAGAGAAGGCACAAGAGACAGGCAGGTAAAGACTGTGCTCGTGTAGTTCATTTTAAACAGTCACTGGATAAGCACAAAGCTTTCAGAAGCTGCATATGAACAAGGCTGCTTTAAATGGCTTCTAAAGAGATGGCTTTAGCTCTCAGAAGTGCAGAGAGAGCTGATGAACCTAGGTCCCCAATTCCACTCCAGCAATCAAAAATCTAAATGTTGGCCACCAATGCTCCCAAGCTTTTTGATTCACCCATGCGTTTTGCTTTATCTAGCCCCTTCACCAGCTTCATGGGGTAGAACTACTGATAAAGTCAGCAAAATAGCTGTAACTTCTATTAAGATGCTTCTGTGACTTAAAGAACTGCTGAATATTAATGGTCTTGGAGGAAGAAAATGTCTGTGCTCCTCTGTATATTTTTGAGGAGCCCTTTTGATTTACTGCATAGGACTATATATGGCAGTACTTTGGATTGTGTTTTGCATGGGAGAGGGACACAACTAACTCCTGTAACTGGTACACTTAGCAGGGGAAATTGGTCAGATTTACCGTATTCTCACCAGGAAGCCAACCTTCAGCTACTGCAGCTAATCATTAATGCAATTTAGCTCTGGACCTCAGGCTAATGACTTATACTGACAAGGGCACTGGATTGTTTTTTACCTCTCATGATAGGAAGTGTAGTTTCTCCCCACTGCCTGTCTTTAACATGGCAAATTAGAGGCTGTATTTTGTTGAAGACAGAGCTTTTAATGTCGGTCAAATAGAAAAGAGAAGCCAAACATTATCCACTTCTAAAAGGTTTCCATAAGCCACAGAATGGCTGGGAGCATTGGTAACACAGTTAGATGGATGATGGACTCTGACCCGAAAGTGCTGCCTACTGCACAGCAATCCAGCAGCAGGGCTGCTTGTTTCCAAAAGGACAGGTAGAGGTCCAGCAACTGAAAACACATGACCTCTTGAAGCAAGAATTATGCTGGAGTGTGAAAGTGTTCACCCCTACACCATTTTACGCTTGTCAACTCCTGTGCTCATCTCCAAGAAATAAGAGAAACAATGGGACAGAGAACAGGCCATAAAATGGAAATTATGAGATTTCTATCTTCTTTTCTCTAAGGACTAAACCACAGTGCCAGCATTCATGGGGTTCCAGTCTACAAGTTAATACTCCAGTCAGCAACCACGATAATGTGTACAATACTTGGTCAGCCTACAAATAGTGATGCACTCAACATAAGAAAGCAATTAGTCATAGCTTGATAAGGAGGTAAAAGAGAAGAAAAACTTGCCAAGTAGCAATCATATTTTATGCCTGTGTTTGATATGCATTTATATGCCCACATCTCTGTCCAGACACTTGCACTTTAAGTGTGCTTAAAGGGGGAATTCTAAGGAAAAGCTGTAAGTATGGTTAAAGAAAAACTTTTCTTAATACAGTAATCTAGAGGAAATATATGCCTAAGGGACACATTTTCCGAAAGAAGAAAAAAAAAAAAAAAAAAGATTTCCTGAACCATATGCTGCAAATACATAGAGAACTTCTTCGTAATGGAAAGCTAAGGCTTTGTGAAGATATTAATGTGTACCAGATGGTCATTAGGTAGAGAAGTGTTTCACGCAAATGTAAGAAATCAGTCTATTCGCTTTGTTACTAATGTGTTAGTCTAGGACACACTGAGAAACAACCTTCCACACGTAATCGAGATAAACTTTCTTCCAGCTGATTTTGAGGAAGCAATGCAGGAGCAAATTAGATCTTAATAGCTTGTCCCACTTGTGTCAGAGCTGTATTCTGCAAACACTTACTACTGGGCAGCGGCTGCTCCCGTAAGCAGTATCATTGTGTCCTGTAACTGCCTCAATAGCCAGTCCCACTGGGTGAATTTCGTCTCTGAGCAGAGTGGCACTACAAATGTATAAGCTAGTTAAGCTTCCCTCATAAACAGAGAAAAGACTGAAGTGGTAGGCAATCCAGTCCTGGCCCTCTCACACACAGCCATTATTAAACCTTTACGATGTGCTGTACAGTTTGCAACGTGTACGTAGTAGACCTTTTTTTTTCCCCATTACACCATTTTTACCGTACTGACTGTGTAAATAGGCTTTGCTGCAATTTAAACAGGCTTTAGCATATCTGACATGTGGCCAATACCTCTATGTTAGTATCAGTTAATACCTAAACATCTAAAAAACAATTCTGCCTTTGTTTTAAAACAAACCATCTGAAATTCAGACACAGTGCTTTCCAGACTTCTTTGTTTAGAGCAAACATGTAAAAATCAAAATAGACAGATTTTTAAAAAAACTGTTTCAGGTGCTTCCATATTTGCAAAAACTTTTCATTTGGAGTGCTGTAATCAAGTAATGGAGAGTAAAAGCACTTAGTGTCTACAGGCACAGATAATGATTCAGAAGGGCTGCACTTCTGTAACTATAGCTCATTCTGAGGTGCACTTGTAAAATATAAGGAGTTTTTTTTCAGGTTTAAAACAAAGACAGGTATTCAATACGTATTTGATAGTCGCTCTAATATGCACAGGTCATTAGGATCTAAGAGGTTAAGCTATCTGCACACTAGCCTATTAATAGCTATAGCAACCTAATTAGACAATTAGAGGGAAAGGCTAAATCAATACTACAGAGGGAGAAAGGACTATGGCTAGGGGGTAAAATAAGGGCCCAATTCACTAAGAATTGATGTTTCCAAAGGTAATTGAAGCTGCTAACAATTTTGCAGAGGAATCTAGCCTCATCTCCTTGTTTTAATATGTATCCCTTGCATCATTTCTCTCTGACCTTCTGCAGCCAGACCTTCAGACTGCTACCTTCTCCGTGGGTGTCAAAAGGGATGAACTTGAAAGTGCACTTTGTACTTGTTTACAACTCATCATGTGAGACTGCCCCAGAAAAGGGAGCCCACCTGCCAAATTCAGGAGGCTGATGCCAAGAACACAGACATTAAGGACTTGGTTCTCCTTTCATTCACACTGCTGCAGACTGGCAGTAAGTCTGCTGAAGTGAGGTGATTTATAGCGTAGTAAATCAAGGGAATCAGGCCTTAAGACTTCTTTTGCAACTGGAGTTTCAGATGCCTTTGGATATATGTAGCCCACGATCCAAAAGCACCCTGATCACTCACTTGGTTGGTATTCCGGTATATTGCTGCATTCTGAGGTTTAATCTATTATGAAGTATCATTTGCTTATACATTTAACTGTACCCAATAACATTAAAATGTACCATTTATAAAATTCTCATTTTCTAAAAAAAAAATTACTCAGAGCAGTCACTACCCTTAGCAAACAAGCATGTTTACTGAGACTGGCTTACTACCTCATGGTGGAATTTTTTTACACGCCTCGTATGGAAGATCAATAGAGATGGCTAGCACATTTCCTTTCATACTTTGCTATGGCAGGTGAAAAGAAAGCCTGGCTGCAGTAATATCAGAAGGGGAATTTATACTGAACTCATAAAAGGAAGAGCTGACTTGCCTATAGGACATGTTACCAGGATGTACCTGAGGAGGGCCAATGAAACAATCTGTGAAAGATGAGGCATGAATGGGAACAAGTGTTAATGTCGGGTCAGCATTTCTCTACTGCATCTGGCTGCAGGGTCCTACATTAAGAGCTGGGCTAATTCATGTAGTCTCTCTTTGGTCTTGACATGCCTGGACACTAGAACGGACTCCCCTTTGTCACCCGTACTCCTTGGGACAGCAGCTTTTTTCATTCTGTTTCTCACTTGAATCACTTTTCTGCTTTCTTGGTCAGATTAAAATACCAGTTTTACTGAAGTCTCTACTAAAATGGTAGCTGATGGGATCCAGAATGACAGTCCCACAGCTATAACTGTGCAGCCTATGAATGCACTTAGAAGCAGGAAACCTAGAACATTTCTGGCACATCAGCACTGTGCCCAACCATTTTCTTTATCTTTACATTCAGCAGTACAGATTTTATTATTACTGTTCTTCAATCACTGTTCTGTGCATTGGAAATATAATAATTTTGAAATGAAAGGAAGTACAAGCTGTATATGCAGATGAAACCATGAGTCTTCCACACATTATGAAGTCTCAACTTGTCTTTGATTTTGTACATTCCCTTCACTGGTTTTCATTATCATACTTTCAAACAAGTTTCACCTGCACATTTTCCATTTCCTGGTAATAAACAAGATGGTAAATTTGATTTTATTTTTACAAATGTTGAACAGCATTACTATGCCTCCTGTTATTTATATCCTGCTGTATCGATTCTGTTTTCTACCTACATATTTTGCAGGTATAAGATGAAAAGATCAATTAAATGTTCATCACAGCTGCACACTAACCTACCTCTTGCTACATTCAGCCACACATACAGTGAATTTTACCAGCTCTGATGAACTGCTAGTCTTGTACACCCTGAAAGCAACTTCACAAGCAAGCTCCCATACCACATGGAAATTTGCCATTGAGTTCACTTGGAGCAATACCACACGTCCTAGCTTGTGAGTACTTGTCTTTGTTCAGGATGTCTATAAAGAACAAATATTGCAATATAAGTCTAGGTTTGAATTTAAAGCGATTATTCTGAAGTAATTCCTCATGAAGACATTTATTTTGCACTCCAAGTACCAGCATAATCCACTTCCAAATATAAAGAACAAAGCGGTGGAAAGTACCGTGAGCACAGATTAACAGCTGCCTCATGGGAAACTGCTATTCTAGGCTTGCAGAAATGCTCCTCTTCAGCTCAAGACATTTAATTTGCTGTGCAAATCACCCTTTTTTTTTACAGACCAGAGCCCATCTAGGAATAAAGATACTGCAAGGGTGGACAGCATAAAAAACTCACCCTGGAAGTGACAGGAACCTTCAGGAATTGAGGCATAACCCAGTTTCAACTCACATGGGTAACAGATTATTTTTCCTTATGAGACATCTTTCTGTAACTCAGGGATTGTTCTGCTCTTTTCCCTAAGGTATCTCTGACTGGCTGCTGTAGCCTGGACGACTCATGAGTGGGATATGAACTACTATCTTGTTTTCCCTCGTGAACAGATAAGATGCATCACTGTACCTTTGTCTGAGTGTTCAGATGAAGTATGCTCTTAAGCATATCTGCTGTCATACCATTAAAATAGGCTGTATCTGACTTTCATTCAATGGAGACAGCTTTGAGGGAGGACTAGAAAAGAGGGATTGAAAATCAAGAGGTATGACTTGATCCTAGCTATGATTAGTGAATCAGGCCCTCAAAACCACGACAAAACAAGTGAAAAAGGGTAAGGGTAATGGCTATTTGAGTACAGGAATTAGTAGCTAACACAAGGATCTGGGGAGAATTTTTAAAAACACCCATAAACTGACCATACACTGTGTCGTAAGACATTTCATGATCAGGTGAAGCAGTTGAAATGTCTATGAACGAAATAAATTGGGAAGAAACATTAAATAAAACAAAAGTATGAAAATACTTAAAAGTTTAGTAAAAAGTGATTCCTCCAAAATGGATTTGCTGTCAGTAAATAACGAATCTAAGAACTTCCTTACCATTCAGGGCTACGAAGGAATCTGAAAGACAAATAACAGGGGAAAAATCATTATTTCTCTCTCATTTTTTCTTTTTCTTTTTCTTTTTTGCTGCTAAAAACTTTTTACGCTTCAGCTGAATTTATATGTATGTGATTGGTAACCTAGGGACCCAGGCAAAACTAATATTCAGACATACCTGAAAACAATATCTGGCTTTGAAAGCGTTCATGACCAGCAGCCCTGTGCAAGGGAAACCAGGTGGGAAGGCCAGTGTCCTCCCTGCCATGTCTTTCTTTGCAAGATCAAGTCCTAATCTAATGCAAGGCATGACAAGTGATGCAACCAGCAACATGAGTCAATGAGGACAAAACTCACATGATGCAAGAGCACATGAAGTAATAAGATCAGCTGAGTTAGCAGGGAGAGAAATCTACCCCTGTGCAGTATCAAGGTGCAATGCATTATTCAGGGATAAAGAGGAATGTAAGCTGGACATGGGCTTTGTTGCTCTCTGCACAGGAGCATATCTCTCTCCATGAACACAATGTGCTGTTTCTGAATATTTCCTACCCTTCTTTTATACTTAACTGATAACAGGTACACTCCACTCCTGTCTAACCTACTCGCCCAAAGACAGCAGAACTGGCTGAAAAGGGCAAAGCTGCACCAGCTAAGAACTGACCTGATTTTGGTGCTAACCCATTTCATGGGGAGTACAGGAGGTACTATGTGTACACCTCCTTCAAAAAACTTAAGAGACAGTGTACATAACCATACCTTAGGACAGAGACAGAGGGAGATGTGGGGCATGCAGAGGCTGAAATCCTTGTACACTTTCAAGCATAGTGATCACAGTAATAAATGGCTCTTGAACAAGGATGCACAAGGCATGAGAAAGAAGGCTCTGGCTTTTTCCAGAGCAGCTGGCCTGCACTGTATCCCATGGCGCACTCTAGCCCTCTGTTATTTTGCGCTATGCCAGAAGTAATAAGTCTCTCACTGTACATTACTTCCTTAGCTTCAGCAGTTTTATTGCAAATTGCACTGAAAAGAATGTGATTCTTGATTTCATAAGGTTTATAAATAAAATTTGGGTCTTAGAATTAAACCAACCTTAGCAAGAACATTTGGAATGAGAGCTGTCCTAAACACAGATGTTGGTATTCCTGAAGGCTTAGAAATCAGCACGCAAGGTTTCCTTGCATGCAGTGCAAGCTGTGCACTTTTAAGCACCTCAGTGCAAAATGTAACTTTTTAAAGACTGTTTAAGCTTCCAACTCATGCTGTCAGTACCTAACGTTCACTATTAAAAATTTTTAGGCAGGGTCAGTAGCACCTGACCCTTAATATCAACCACTATGTTGTCCAGCCTGTGAGCAAAATCCACTAAGTTTAACAAAGTAGTTGCCGTTTTTTGATCCAGATCCAAAAGCTGAAGATGTATTTCATTGTCTGCCTGTCCTGCATTGGAATGTAGTCCAAGCCACAGTTTACACCAAGAAACCAAGCCACTTCTGTACATCTACATAAACAACCAAACCACTATGGCTAATAAAGACAATGAACACTCAATTTATTATGTCACTGCTACAATCAATATCCTCTAGAACTGAGGTTTTCTCACTACATAAATGTTTTGAAGTCTGCTGTTTTTATAAATCACACCAACGGGGCTATTTTCTTTTAATACATTTAAACAACCGTTTCTTTTCTGAACCTGCATTGTTAGCCACACTTGCTGCCCCTGTGGCTTCAATTGCTACAAAAGAATGCCCGACAGGTAATGGTGATTTGAGGCATTCAGAAGGACGCTGTGACACATGGTAAATAGAGGGTAAAAAGCTTTGCTTACTTTGGCAGTCACCCAGGCCATCTGTATTGCCATGTTCTATGTCCTGTTCAAATGCCAGTCTAAATAATAGAAAGAAACAAAACAGCATGAGTAACAAAAGTCACAGGCACCACCAGAAAGAAATTATCACATGTGCAACTGAAATAAAGTCCCATCACGAAAGTGGCCATTTCTTTGCAACTTCCACAATAAGGCTGAAAACTTGCAACATATACATTCAAGTTATTCATCGTTGCTTAATGATTCCTTGGCTTCTGATGATGCTTTTTCTTTTTATTATTACATTTTTTTAAAAATCCACTGCATGCCTTGTTGTCAAAGGAGGCAAACAGTTTCATATTTTTTAAACTGTTAACTCTGTAATATATGATGTTATCAGGAGTAAATACTCTCACTTGTCCATACAGTAGACAAAGTGCACCAACACTTTGATGTGAGAAGGAAGCTAACCCATCGGGTGGGTGCTGTGCTAGGAGAAGGCAACCTGCATTTCAGCAATAATTTAGGTACTGCGCTGGACAAGGCAGCAAGGTGTAACGTCCAGTCCACAGAAGGCATTCCACTGAACTCAAGGGGTTCTACTGGAAAACGCTCACAGGCTTTTCTAGATGACATGATTAGTTTAGGCTCCTATCCTCTGACTATGATTCTGGATAACTAGTGAAGCTGTTCTCCCAGCTTCCTGAATGGTCAAAGGTGAATGACAAGAGCCTTGTAAAACTTCCAGTGCAAGCCCTAGTCTGCATTAGGACCCTGCCCTTGAGGCGTAATTACCTTTGCAGGGACCTCATTCCCAGCTCCGTGTACTTAAAACTCCTGCTGAAACTGTCACCTACTCCAGGAGGGCACCTAACATCTCTGTCTCCTGTTGGCTAGTTTAGAAGTCCACCACACACCTTCACAGGTGATCTGGATCCCCTTCCTAAGTGCTATGTGCCGGACACAGAGCGACCTGCCTTGCTCATCTCTGGACTGAGCTGCCACAAGATGTGCTGCTTCTGTCTCGGTGGAGCTATTGATAAACATGGGAGCTGCCTCTAAGAGTAAGGTATGGAAGTCCCCTACAACTTGCCATGGAAGTGCAAAAAGACTCAAGCTCTTTGGGAATGCTGAGAAAACCTGACAAGGACATAGGCACATTTTAACATTATCCTACCAAATGTCCACTCAGGAACAGTCCACACTGTTGTAGTAAAGCATATACAGATACAGCATCCCCCCCCCCCCCGCCCCAAAGAAAACAGTTCTAATTGAAATAGCAAATTAAGAACAAGACACAAGCACAGGGATGGTAACTCATCCATTAAATACTGAAGACCTGTAGACCAGCAGGGTTAAGTGGGGCAGCTGAGGTCTGTGTGATGTTTGCACTGTATTTCCACTGCTACCTGGAGGAGGTTTAGCTGTTCCTCAGGGCAGGCAAGCACGAGGGTGTGCCAGATGTGGCCAAGAAATCAAGAGCTCTGAAGTGGGTCTGCCCCTTGCAAAGAGGCTTTAGTAACCACATTTAAACCTTCACCGACTTTTATGATTATAAAATAATTAAATTCTACTGCTAAGCATGGGGAGTTCCAGCACTTCTCTGAATCTGCTTTAAGCTTTTACTGGGCTCTGTGATTCCTCTTAGTAATGCACAGTAAATTAGAAGGACTGGTTTTGTTTTCAGTGGACAAATTGCTTCAGTAATTTAATTTGGATTCTATTGCCTCTTTAATCAGCTGTGATGGCTCCAGTGTGGGCTGGTCCAGACATACTCATCCAGTTCCCTCCTTTCAATAACATGTGGACCTTAGTACAGCTCTTTCATTTTCTTCTTTCTTCTCTTTCAGCAGTTACCAATCAGCTGAGAGTTCACATAAAAAAATGTGTGTGACATTTCAGAGGTGAATGCAAATAAGGTAGAAACAAACTTTTCCCACATTTTTCCTTCCCTAAGAGCCCCATGTTTCAAACAGCTCTGCCCAAGACCCCCTGGCGCCACTGCCAGAGCTTCATGGCCCATCCAGCCAGAGCCATTACTCACTTGGAGCCAAGGACCAGCTGTGTGCACGCCCCACTCTCCTTCACCCATCCGCAGTAAGGGTCTCTTGATGCTATGCAGGCCCTTGAGAAAGAAGAGCACAAGGTGGCATTCATAAGCACTCCCACCTTCCCCACACCTTGTGCATAGCCTTCTGACAACCACCATAAAACACATACTTTTTGCATTTGCCATGACGCTCGCAACGTCCCAGGGGAACCTTGATGACACAGGTGGAGAAGGCAACGTACAGGGCACTGCTGGGCTTGTCAAGCTGCATGCCCACAATCCGCTTGTCCTCAACCCCTTCATAGCTGCACCTAATTTGGAAAAAAGTGAGATAAGGTTGTAAATGAGTTCTGCTGGGAAACCAGATGAAAACTTAGTGATCCCTCGGGCTGAACTGCCCCCACAGCTGCCCAGCCCTCCTCTCCCCCTCAAACCTCAGAGAGAATTGAACAAACCAAGGAAAAAGAACAGACAATAGCCACGAAAAACACTGACAGACATATAAACAAGTATTAAAAATGCATGGGACAGGGGAACAAGAAGTGGAGAGAGACAGCACACCAGGCAAGCTTTCTGAGTGCCCTTCACTTTCTGTGTTTATTCTTCTCCAGCACTCAAAGTAGCTGAAATTTCTGCATGATTGTGGCCCACTTCAAAGGCCCCTTAGGCATATTTGAGGAAGGCTGGAATGCAGGAAATTTCCCTTGGAGAGTGGCTTGCTGGTTGTTGAGTTACTTGGAGAGGAATCTTCTTTTTTTTTATAGGATTAGAAAATTAATCTTCTTTTGCAGAATTTCACTTTTAATTATCCACCAACTGCTGCATAGGATGGGCTATTTTCTACACATACCGAACAAAAAAATCTTACTGCACTGTAAAGACTGATAAGCAGACATCCCCTCCCCAAACAATTTAAAATTACTCAAAAAATTTGGCTTCTTTAACCACTTCCCTTTTCATGGGACAAACCACCCTCTGGGAAATCGGAAGCTCAAAGTCACCCATACATGAGTATGAAGAATCAGATACACACTTTTCAGGATTGTAAACGTTCATCTCCTCCAGGAAAAGGCTGTCATTTAGGAAACCACTGTTTCCTGTCCGTGCCAAGAACTTCAGGATGATTCCCTTCTCTGATCCCAAGAAAACCACGGTGTAGTTCTGATAAGGCCCAGCTGCAGAGTCCACGGCAATTTTGGTCAGGCGGTATCTAGAATAACAACACAGCATTTTGCATCACTTGGGATTAGATTGCCATTTATTTTACCACTTTTTCCACTTCAGATAACTGTGTGGTAGCCTTCTAGCAACCACATAACATATATCAGCACTTTTCCTAGCTGAATAACCCTGTAAATCAACATAGACTGCACCAGTTTAGCTCCCCAAATGGTGGGGAATTTTCGTGTGTTTGTCTGCATGTCTGTATGTCCAAGAGCTATCAAAAGTGTTTGCAGGGAGTTGAAGGTGTGCTAAGCGTCTGAGGCCATTTAGGAATTATACTTCCAGTCAAAAGCAAACTACTAGCCTGGTGACTTCTTCAGGCAGGGAAAGAAAATCAGCACAGTGCAATTTTATTTATTTTATTTTTTTTTTTAATTTCAAGCTCTGTCACATTAAAAGCAGCAGTAATGGTAACTGATCTACATTCAAATTTTTTGGCAGAAAAAGCTGTGCCAGTGGAATAGTGAGATGCTAAACACCATTTTATCTCACTAAAAATGATCACACAACTGCCACTAAGCAAGTTCAGTACTGAGGTGATATTGAATCTTGGGATGACATAATTTATTGAAAGCAAGTACTGGTGATTCGGTATCAGTTATCTGGTACTGGTGATCAAAGTAAAGTGCTCTGGAGCGACTTCTGCCTTTGTCTTTTGTTGGAGGTACAGAAGCTGACATAAAAATCTGACAGAAGATACCTTACTAAAACTAAGTCTGCCCCTTCTCGAGCTAAACACTGCCTGACACAAGACTCTACCCTTGTATAGAAGAAAAGAGGAAAATACAGCAAAATTAGTCACATTATTTTGTTCACTACTGGAGGGTAGATAAGTAGTACAGTGACCACAGCAGAGAGTGGGAATGTATTTTAGTAGGAAAGGGATGGTGTATTTGAGGCTTGCTGATTTATGAGTCTTTGTTCAAATCTCTTCCTTATTATTTTTTTTTCTTGTTGCCACAGAAAGGATACGGATTATGTGACTACTTCTGCCTGTGCACTTCTGTAAACATTAAAACATACCAGTACATAACAAGACAGACATCTTCATATCCTGTGAACATATCCTGGTAGACATGTTTGTAGCCTGTGTACATATCCCTGGGCTGTCTGCTGATCCTTGCCCAAAGTTTTCGACAGAGCTGTCTCAAACCCTGACCCGCACACCAACAGGCGGGTCAACCTTCCCTGCACAGCATTTCCTCCAGGATCCGGTTTCAGCAGTGTGGTTGGAAAGGAGTTTTTTTCCCATCTTGAATGCTGCTCAGGGAGTTCGGCATTTGTTCAGCACTACCATCATTCCTACCTGGATTCATGCCCAGCGCACCAAGGATGTTTACAGAGTTTGAGAGTATCCTGAGCAAGACTATTGGTACCACTTGACAGCTACAATGAGGATGACATTCCGCTTGAGGGTACGTACCTGACCATTGTTCTCAGGAACCAAGGTCGATTGACAATGGAAGGTACAGCCTCGTCCATCAATGGATGTGTTTTGATAAAGTTCAGGGTATCATCCGGGAACTCATTAGAGGTTACATATTTTTCTAATGATGTAGAGCCAGCACAGCAACCAGGCCTAAATAAAACAAGAGAGTAAAGCCAGAACACTTATTTGATGCCTAGGGCAAATCTCTTGTAATGAGGCCCTCGGCCTTGGTGAAATCTGATGTGCATTACAAGGGTTTAAATGAAGGACTGAGAAGTCTAGTGGACACCCTCAGGGGGTGCCTAAAATCCTACTCTGTCCTCCACTCAAAAGGACTTAACATGCCACCTAAAAGCACAAAAACATTTCTTCAGCAGGAGTGTGACACACACAGTTTGTAGTTCATCTGCTCACACGGAACCTAATCACCGCATGTCTGCATCTGGCTTGATGCTGCCCACTGGCACAGGTGCTTTCTGTTCTGTAACTTGCCTAGTTGACTGCTCTTTCCTGAATAAAAGCATCCCCTAATATACAAAAGGAAGTTGTTGGGGTTTTTTTAGCCTGTGTGAAAGAATGCTGCTTTCAGTCCTGTCTGGTAGAAAGCCCGCTATTGGTGAAAACAACCCAGCAAGCATCCATGTAAACATTGGGTTTACCCTTCTTTCAATTTAGATGAGATGATCTGAGTATGGTAGCACACTGAGGAGTTTCACCGAAATGTTATCAACCATTTTTTGACAATTTAAATGCAAATCAGCTCACCATATTTGTAAAATCTACCCTGCTCCTCAGAGATAACTTAACCTTTCTGCTGGGGCAGGTCACCTCTACAGAGGAAGCAGCAAAATACCTTGCCCATTATTAATATTTTGTGGTTTATTTTCTCCAATAAAAGGTCTGTTTGATCCCATTTCCTACAGCATTATGATTCTTCAAGCCTTTGAGCCACTGTAAGATAGGAAGATGAAAGATGAGCTGCCCACTCACAGATACACCGCAGTGTTCAATTTTCATCTGCTCTGACATGGACAGAGCCACTGACATCAATGGAGTAATGCCAGCTTGCACAAAATATAGTGCTGGTCCTATCGTATCTGTTGCTCAGATTTAGGTAAATATTCAAACCTTAGGTAACTAGATGTTATGTAGGAAGGTAGCATAGGACTGGAGGGGACTAGCTGGGTCAGTGAGTCTGGTCCCACACAGCTGCACAGTGAATACTACATGCAGAGACTGTGTGCTCTGCCTCTTCATATCCAAAATACTTCCATTGTCTTGCAACTGCATATAGAATTAGTGACAGAGGGTGAGAAGGAGAAACCAAGGTCATCACTTGTTTCCTCGGTCCTTGCAAGGGTACTGATTCATGACATACCCAGAAAACTCCAGGGAACAGCCTACACCCTCGTTAAAGTGGTGCCCAAGATTTTTGTATATCTAATGTGGAGGCCAATTTCCTCCTAAATACTAATCACATGTTTGAATTAATCCTGTTTCAATCTCAAAACTGGTTTAATCGAGTAAATGTAAAACCTTGTAAACACTGCTGTGCACCTTGGCCAAAAAGGGAAGCGAGGCTCCTGAAAGGATTCGGTATATTTCTGAGAAATGTTAGGATCAATAGGAGCACTAATGTTTCTGCACCATACTGAGACAGCCAAACAAAAATGACCTTATTTCAAAGGCGTCTTGTGCCTCTCATGCATTTCAACATGAGTTAGCAGTAATGATTATTTCTATTAAGCAGATTGATGGGCAAATGTTACATGAACAGTGTTCACAAATTCACTTCATGTTATCGCCTGCTTGCTTAGAAGGAGCAGTATTATCCCATCTTCATCATAACTGTTTGACTGCTATTGGCTCATCCCACAAACTCATAATGCAACTTTCTTTTCTTCCTTCCTACTGAAAGACAAGGTTTCTCTTTCTCCTTTCGTCCTTCCAGACCAATACTCTTTCTCCAAGTAAGTTCCAGACTAATGAACTTGGAGCCCTTGCGCAGCCTTGCACTACAAGGCAGCCCACCATGTCAGTGAGTTGTTGAAACTCTGCAAAAAGGAGAAGAAAATCCAGCAACAGGATTTTGTAGCAGGCCAAATACAGACACAGAATTTACCAGATTTTTCCAGTCACCTCCAAGCTTCTCTTGAGTGACAACTTCAGAATAAAGACAGCACAGGAATACTATACTCGGCAATTCTAAAACATGATGGGCCAAATTTGGATTTAGGCAGAAGCTCGGTTGCCACCACAGAGCTTCAGATGCATTTTTTCTTTTGAAGTTATGTAAGATACCACAAACAATGTAAAACATGCATTAAAGTGGTAGAGCTTGGCCGAGATAAATGAATTTGCTTTATCTACACTCATATCAAATTCTCGGAGCAAAACACCACTGGTGTAAATGAGTTAACAAGTGGCTGTCAATGGCAACTTGTACGAAATGGGTGCTTGTAAATATGAAAGAGAGTGCAATAGAGAAGCCACATGCAAACCAGAGGGAAGCGGAAGTAGTGAAAACAACTCATAGGTGGAATGTGGTAAACCTCCATTTTGATGGAATGCTGGTTTTTTCTCCCCATGTTACATTGTCTGTGGCACATAAATCACATGTTAACTGCAGAGCAAACCACAGAACCGGCTTTGTAATGAGATATATCCGTTACTGAACCAATTTGCAACAGGTGTGCAATTCACACTACTCTTACCGGATAGATTATTCTGGCCAAGTGGATCTGACACTGGCCTGATTTATGTTACAAAATTCTTGTTTAAGTGGAAAAATCCTCACTTGTATACCTTAGATCCAAATGCAACTCAATTTCTATTTTACTGTTACAATACCTATCTTCAACTGTACCTGCACAAGGCTGTTCAAATTATCAAACCCCTCTGTTCTGCATGCAGGAACAGAACAATATCACTATACTTGAAACGCACCTGGGCTTGGGCACTCGTTCATCAGGAACTGGTGTCCATGTGGAGTCTGGAGACTTTTGTTCTTTGAATCTCCCAGTAAATACATTGGCGATGTCAAGCATGTCATAGGCACAGACTGCAGAGCCGGGGATGCTGCAAAGTGACATTTCCCAGAAATTGTTACTCATTCTGCAGTTATGCATAAAATCTTGAGTAAAAAGCATGCTGTATAGAAGTCTTCCTGTCATAGACTACTCAATCCTGAACCCTGTAACCTCTGAGTATTGACAGGAAAAGCCAGCCCCATGGAAAAGCCTGAAATATACCAATCAGCAGACAGCTCCTGCCAGTATAATTTGTTTCAGAGCCTCTATAGCATAAAGTACTTGCAATAATCTTGAAGAAGGGAAAGAATCTTGGAAACTCTGGGTACCACTGGCAAAGCATGAGGAGTAACAGTCAGTTTCATTCAGAGCCCGTTATTTGGAAACATAAGTTCTTGAAAGCCACAACATCTCTCAGTATTAATTATTACAGTCCCTGTCATGCTTCAGAAATAAACTGCAGACAGTTCAGAAGTTGGTGTTGATCAAATTGGGAGCAAGCTGCAATGTGCCATTGACTTAGCATTTACATGTTATTACTTGATCCTCCCACAGCCTGATCTCCACCAAGTTTTCCCAACTGAAAGGATTTAACTATGCTGAGGAATTTGCTTAACTCAATGAGGTGTAATGAGCTTATAGAAGGAAATTCAATTTTATTTTTAGTTCATAAAGTTGTAAATTTCAACATCTTGATTACTTGCATGCAACTGCATGACAGCATTGTTTAAACGTAATTATAGCCTTACCTATATACTTGCTAAAAGGCTTACAGGTTTCCCATGGTCAGTCACTTGGAAGCATGAATTATTAATTTGTCAACTTTTCATTTTTTTTAAACATGAACTACTGTATTTGTGTTTGATTTTTACTGCTTGATTTTATCAGGTAAATATCATGAACCGAGCTGGCTGAGGTTTTCAGTCCTGCTTTTAGCTAGTAGGTTATTATACACCTGAGAAAAAATGTAGGAACTGTAATACTGTTACAGAGAATAAAACTAAACTCAAAAAGGTAAATAAACTGATACAAAAATAACTGTTTGAATATTAAAATGTTTCAAAATGCTTATTACTGAATTACAACAAGTAAGGAGACAGTATTAGTCTTAACTTTGACCTCCACAGACTGTGTTTTTATATGGAAGGAAAATTCAAAGCTTTATATTAAAGTGGTAATAAACAGACAGAGTTTTAAATGGAGGCAGTCACATGTATGTGCATGTAAGAATTGGTCAGGGGTGTATTTGGCCACACACATGACCGCACCCTAAAAGACAGCTCAGGATCCACTCCAGCTAGATCTTGCACTTTGCTGAATTAAGCCCTAAAGAGAAAACAATCCTAAAATTTTGAGGTGTGCTATACAGAACTAGAAGTGCTGAGAATTGTGCTCAAAACACAGTGATGGAGGGATCCCTCTGGTGAGAAGACTGCAACAGCTTCCACTTTTGAGGATGGCAATTCACAGGTCCACAGTGTGATAAAGCCATAAGGACAGAGTACTGTGGGTCACAGCCAAGCCATCTCCCAACCACTGGATTACAACCCATCAGCAGCTCCTACACTGGGTGACCTCAGGTATACTGAATGTCTTCCACCTCACTCTACGGGGAAGCTTTGTTCTAGAGATCAAAGATATTTGTTGTGGCTTTTCCTTAGTGGAGGAGGAATGAGAGATGCATCCACGTCAGAAGCAGGTCTGTTAACAGGGTGTCTTCAAGCCTATGTGCCTTCCTGTCATCTTCAATGTCTGGCAAAAAATGAGGCTTATAAAATAGTATCTTGATTTTAACACCAAGTACTTAGATGTCAAAATGCAGGGTTTAAGGAAAAGTACACCACACAAAATACTGGTGGAGCAAGAGGACAATCTCCATTTTGAGATAAACTCAAAACACAACCTATTTTCTGATGCTGAATCTGTTTGTTTACTTGCTTTTATTAAACCAGTTTGCATAAAAAGAGATCATCTTAATTTAAGCCTGTATTTCCTATTGGTGGCATAATTATTCCATAGCAGTTTCTATCGTTTTGATGTCAAAAGCAGTGATTACACATTACACAGCTAGGCTTACTCTTATTTGAAGTCAGTTCTGTGCATGACCTCACTGAGGTCAGGCTTTGACAAGAGGTGGCAAGTGTACAGCAAAACCAGATGAATTTCAGCAATAAAGTTCCCCTTTGAGCTCAAACGTTACTCTGTGAAACAGCAATATATTTTTTAATTAGAATGCTACTATTTTTTTTAACTTCTCTGGCAGACCTCACTAATTAGATACAGTTACTCTTCTAATAACTTCTGGAATAATATGTTATAATGTGTAATTGTAATAAATTCTTTTCAGATGAACCAATGCTTTTAGAAAACCACACAAACAATGAAAGACAGGTGTTCTGGGGACCCTCCTCCCCAGCCAGCAGGACAGCTCAGGATCTTGGCTCTCCCAGGAGAAAATGCAAGACTCAATAGATGCATGAAATAAAGGGAAGGAGTACTAACATGGTTCTTGGGGATTTAGATGTGAATAGGACACTCCCAGTCCTTTCTCTGTGAGAAAAAAAATACCACATTTTCTCTTTGGAATAGCATTCTGCAAGTTACATGCTGCACAACTTCTTAGTGGCCAGTCTAAATTATTCCCATGTAAAGAAAAGTATGTCCAAGGAACATGCCCAGATAGTAAATGGCTGAAAGCTGCTCTAAATTAGCAGATACAAAATGCAGCAAGTAATAAGAGGGT
The DNA here is from genome assembly GCF_023634155.1 of Falco peregrinus. Classification (NCBI taxonomy): domain Eukaryota; kingdom Metazoa; phylum Chordata; class Aves; order Falconiformes; family Falconidae; genus Falco; species Falco peregrinus. The sequence goes on from NC_073739.1 coordinate 17,995,674, forward strand.
ATCTTAAAATGAAACACAAACTATCAGTAAGCGCATGATACATAATAATTACATTGTATGAGCAATCAATTCTTGTACCTTTAAAGTAAAAAGAACCTGCAGTGAAAAGCAAATCGTAAAGGAAAAGGTTATTGCACCTAATACCTATTATATGGAGTGGAGAAGGTTGCTAAAATAACATCCCGGCCATTGAAATGGATAACATCTGTAACTGCCTGCAGTATGTTAAAGTAGAAGTGTGAATCGCCAGGAACTGAGCAGTTCAAACGAGCCTTGAGAAAGGAAGTCCACTGTTTTTCCAGCACTCTCTGAGATCCTCCCATGTCATTTTTGCACACCTGAGCCACCCTTGGGAAAACTACCTGGAAGAAGGAGAGCAAAAATAATGGAGAAAATGAAATGTTTGTTTGAACTAAAGACTTTGCTGGAATTCTGGTTTTAAAACATTTTGAATAACACAGCAAGGTGCTTAATTTAATCCCACGTTTCCATAACCTGTGACGAATAAGAAACAGAGAAAAATGCAGCTTTGGAACAGTGTACTATAAAAGATAAGGCTGTGGCATTTACTATACAGCCATAAATCCTTCAAGAGATCTGTTCTCAACCCATATAAAACTCATTTCCATACAGACTGCTTAGCTTTCTATTTCCCCAAACAAAAGCACATTTTATATTCACAATCCCTGCAACCCACACTGCCTGCTCTGACTCTTGTGTTTTCAGCACTTTAAAACCTATGCAAATCTTGCTAGGCTTTTCTTCCTGCCCTCCACCTTTGTGACCCTGGTCAGCTTTTCTGACTGCTTAGGCAGAAAGCTATTGTGAAATTACCAAAAATGCAGTAAGTGTTTAATTATTCTTTGCAGAATGGCAGAGCACAGAATTCCTGCCCCTGTTTACACAGTACTCCAATTTAGATTTCTTAAAGAAAAATATCTCCCTGCTTTGGGATCCATTTTTAACAATTAGCTACTATGCTGAACTAACTACATTTGCCTTGTTCTTTGTACGATTTGAAAAAGAGATTCCAGCATACACCATCACTGTAAGAAACAACCTCGTTTCCTTACAAGACAGTGCAATGTTTCACTCCAACCAACCTTTTGGCTTGAGCGATAGGAATCTTCTCAAAATTATGACCTTGTCATCATGATTTATGGTTCTTATTTCAAGGTCACTCCTAACAGCATTGGTCCAAGAATAGCGTATGTTTTCCTTGTCCTGAATCTGACAAAGTCATTCAAGGCAATGTTTTTGCCCTTACCTTTCCCATGCTGTTGTACTCCACTGCTATTTCCCGGAAGAAGAAGTAAATGTAATTGCCATAGTCCACTGCCTGCACAAAGTATGGTTCTATAAAAAAACCCAAAGACATCCTATTTAGGCACCATGTACAGCATATAGCGTGCAAAGAGAAGACAAATACATTTACACTAAACATCCAAAGGTAAAATGCCCACATTAGGCAAACTGGCTCAGTTTCCAGAACTAGCAAAATCACCACCGCAGAAGAATCACTGTCGGGACAGTATGGCTGGGGACAAGTCTGTGCAACATCATGGCAAGGTAGTTAAGTGTTTGTCACTAATACACCTGCCCTGCGTGGAGTACGAGGAAAAGTAAAGACACTATATATAATGGCATGCCTGAGCGGTCCAAGCAATGCTCTTTATGGCATGCAGGCTGTGTGAGGAGGGAATAACAAACCATGTAACTGTTTCTGCCCACACGTGTCTGTAGCAGCAAGCAAAATGGGACAGCTAAAGTTGACACCTGGCAAAACATTTCTGCATGCAGAAAAAGACTTCAAACTATGGCTTTGCTCACTGTTAAAATCACTCCAAATGCTAACTACTCATAACGCCTACGTGAAGCTAAACTACACTGTTCTTAACAATGAGGGCATTTAGAGCACAGAAATTGCCTAATTCAATGGCAGCTGTACAGTCCCTAAGAACCATAAAAGAAAGGCTTTATGCAACATTCCCATAATTTTATTTTCATTCCTCTTAATGAAGGATTAATTTTATTTTCATTGTTCTTCATTCAGTCTTAACGTTACAGGACAAACCCTCTATACTTAATGAGGCTTTCACTGTTACCTAACACAGGCCTGGGGCAGGAATATTTTCAAACAGAGCCCAAGCACACCGAACTCTGTAAGTTCCAATCTTTACATCCAACAGCTGTAAACTGATGGATTTCAGCTTGGAAAGCTGGCTGGAGTATATATCCTGATCTACCACGCTCACAGTTTCTGTCAGGTCCAGTAACTGGGGGTCAGGAGGAGAGGGGAAGAAATAAACAGATCTGTATAAGTAAGTGATGCAATCCAGTTCCTTCTTTCTGCCAGAAAGCATTGGCGAAATGAAACGACAGAGAGGTCTGTCAGGAATCCAAGACTCTAATCAGAGATGCTGCTTTTGTCATTTTGTTTATCTACCTTTCAGCCACTTTGAGTCATGTTTAACTGTCCGCAGAGTTGGGCTGTCTCCAAGGCTCCGGTATATGACTGCATCTATTGCAAGGAAGTCGGTCACCGTGGCAGAATACAGCTTTCCCTCTGGGGAGGAAGGAAAGAAGAAACAAGAAACAATCTCCTTAGGAACATGGCAGGGAAAAAATCCAGCCAGGTAAATGGGACCGTGCACTGAACTAGCAAGTCATCAGTTTTCAAAACAGTAATTTCAGAGGGATGCTGTGGGAGAAGAAATCTGAAGGAGTAACTCTTCTCTCGCTTGGGTTAAGTCATACTGAACTAAAAACCAAACTGCAACCTGCTATAAAACCTCTCCTTTGTGAGGCAGCTGATGCCACCTCAAACACACTTGTGCTCAATACAGCCCTTTGGCCACAGACTTTGTCAAGTGGCTGAAGTACCTGCACACTCCTATATCTTCAGACGAATAGCTAAAGTGTTTCCATGTGAGCACCAAGGCTCTACTTTCTAGCATCACACCTGCTGAGGAGGACTGACATTATCATGGGTGACTTCTGTATTATTCTTACCACCTATTGTACAGCCAAATCTAAGAAAAGATCAGCAGGGTTCACACTAAGAGAAGTTCAGTAAAGAAACAATTAAATCAGGAATTCATGAAAAGAAGTACAAAAATACCACACAATCAACAGCTCCAATTGACCCCATTAGTAAGCAGTCACTTTTTTTAACTATTGTCATAGAAATCACAGTATTCTGCTGCATGCAGCATAAAACACTATTAATCAACACACTTCTCTCCTTTATCTACAACAGCTGGTAACACCACATTGAGATGTTTTCTGCTTTAAAATAAAATCACCTTCCCTTTCCTTCTAGATCTAGAAAAGGGCACATCACAGCATGTTCCCTTACTTTCCTTTATTACTAAGGTTAACTTAAGCTTAGAGTTATTAAAGAGCATATCCTGCCCACTCCTCATTAAAGTTCACACAAGCCTTGACTTCACTTCTGTAGAAGCTGCATGCAGCCAGAAATGCTGCCTTACACTGGTCTGGCATCATATCACCATGAATCCAGGAAATACTGAAATATTGAACCAGGAAACTGAGGCTTCAGGCAATGTTTATGGCAGTGAAGTTAATCCCAGAGAAGGGAAGACTTCTGTGCTAGTGATTTCATTATGCTCCCTATTTTTAGTCATTATCCACTCCCTTTGCATTCTGGACTCCAGAGACACAGTGCTATGGCAAGCCTGGACTGCAAGACAGAAAGCAAAAAGTTTATCTCCACCACTTTACCTGCGAACAATGCAACGTTGGCATGCTTTGCGTCATAGGGGCACCTGGCCATTCCACTGAATTCATCTCCCAGGAACTCCAGGGTATCCATCTGGAAAAACAAAAGGGAGATCCTCAGCTAGAGAAACAAAACTTCTTACCCAAGATGAGGTTTATGACAGCGTTTCTTCTTTTCTAGGCAGGGAGGAAGGTCCTCAGTCTCTAACTGTGCTCCTGACTATGAATTAAAAACCTGATAAAACCTATAGTGTTAAATAAAATCAGTCTGAAGAAAGTGCGTCCAGTGAGTCAGGCACTCTTTTGGAGCTAATCACTCTTACCCTGACACATTTTACAAAAGTCTTCAGTCTATATTTTATCTGTACACAAGCTTCCTGTTGAACTGTAGCAGGGTATGTGATCTGCGGTTCTGGCAAGGGTTCAAAATTTATCCTCAACAGTGATCCAACAGAAGCGCTCTTATACACAGAAAAAGACTGCAAGCCACAGTAGTCAGAAGAAACAACACTAGGACAATTATCTGTGTGTGCATTTTTCTCCCCAAAGTCCGGAGATCCTTCTGCTCTAGTCTCAACAGTGATGCTCTCTTCCTTGATTTGCATACTCAGAAGGATGCTCTTCAAGTCTTACTGTATCAGTTGGGTCTGTGTCACGGAGAAATCCTCTTACCATCAGGCAAGAATTAATCTGTGCTGGAATTGTAAAATCTGAAGCTTAAGTGTAACTCCTGGGAAATAAATTCACCCTGGGCACTGATAATGATACAAATATACAGATCAACTTTATGCTAAGTTCAAATGGGTTTAGTGACCTATGGGGGAAAGGTACAGCTCTTACTTCTTTAAGAGTCTTATACTACTGTAGTTTGGGAATCATAGAATCTTTCTAGCATATTCAAGTAACTTGAGCAGCTCACACTGTATAAATTACATACAGTACAGATTCACAGAGCGTGAAAACTAACCCACCCAGCATCATCTATTACTCCAACCAACTTTTAGCTTGTATGTTACAGCACCCAAGTCCTCCAGTGGACAATCTGTCCCTGTTTGTTTTCTGTCATGTATCCTTCCTGTCAAAATCTACTCTGAAGGGAATTAGTTGTGTTTACTCAGGGGCTGAAAAGGATTTCATGTGATAGCAAGAGGAAACGAGTTACAGTCCTGAGCAACTTTCCCTGCACTGAGCCCCACACCCCAGGCTCATGCACATTTCCACTGGCAGGGTGGAGGGACAACCCTGTTTTCCGTTTGGCACATCTTTAGTGCTCTTTCTAAATAATGCAGAAATACGTGGAGGAAAAGCCCGCACAGGTGTTGTGAGAGACCTTCTGCTGACTCCCCGAGGCACTACTAGCCAGCCCCCACAGCTCAGCAACAGGTGAGGCAGTCTGCAGAGGCCATGCATCACGGGGAATGAAGCACCTGCAGTAAGGGTAAGGAGAGTCATTTATATCCCTTGCATCAAGATGCCAATGAAATCTGTATTTGTATTAAGACAGCTTTCTAGAAAGGGGGTTGGCTGAGATTTGTTAGCTGCATTAACGGCATTGAGAACTGAAAAATGACAAAATGTGCTGGAAGACTAGATACAGTGCTGAGACCGAGAAGCTTCATTGCATGCTAGGAGCAGGATGCAAGGAAAGGAAGAAAAGAAGAAACGGCTGTTAACAGAGAAGCTACCTGTACCACACAGTTATCATGACGCAGGTCTGTATTTTTATTCAAATTTGATTCTTCCTCCACAGACTGAAGACTACCCCGAACTTCTCTCCTGTGCGTTTCCCAGACTACAGCCATCACAGTGGCGAAGCAAGGTAAAGCAGCATTGCAGAAAAAGCAAGGAAGAGCAGCAGTCACAGCAAATACCACAAAGGAAGGAGTTTTCCTGGATGTTAAGGCCTTGACTTTGTTTTTTACAATAATTCTCTATCCAATAAAATGAATGAGAATTGTGCTGTGACTTTATCAGAAGCAGCACTAGCAAAGCTGAATTTTTCAATTTTCTTTTTCCTGAAGAAGAATGAGAAATGACCTGCGGGACACAGCAGTGCCTGGAAAAGCAGAGCCTGGATATCAAGGGCCTAAGTAAATTCAATTCAAAGCCACCCCAGAGACATCCACTGTTGGGGGTTGTATCAGATTATACTAGTGCAATCCTAAGAAAATGGGACATAGTTTAATAAATGGGCCCCATTAAAATGCAGATGATGGGGACATGTTACGTCAAAGGAAGAAATTGGGGTCAAGGAATTAATGTTGAGTATCCACAGACCAGCACAGTTTTCTACACTGTTCTAGATAATGTTTTGGCTTTGCAGATCCTCAACTAGTGAGGAGGACATTACCTTCTTGCTGTACCTTTCCCTGTGGAAATCTGCTGTCAATCACTTCTACAGCACACACTGCCATAGGATCTCCACAGGTTCCCTGTCTGCTGGGTCCCCAACACTAATCTTCTCAGGTTTTGCTGTGCTAAGCCCTCAAGCATCTTGAGAACTGGCTTTGGGATTGAGACCAGTACAACAGAGACATTTAAAACATGCTACCCCAGAGGTAACCTGCAGCATCAGTTTATATAATCCATACAATCCAATACAATAAATCCAACAGAAAGACAAGGCATAAATGAAATCCCACAAACAGATCACATACCTTGTAGTTCCTGCAAGAAGGGTTGAATGCATTTGTTCCACAGATAAACAGTGTATCCTCATTTCTTTTTAGAAGAACCTTAATAAAATTATGACATTCATCCTGAAGAAAAATAATAAAAAGTGTTTCAACTACTGCATTTTAGGTATCTGGTTTTATTTTTATGCCGCAATATTTCATTGTCAGGTCTAAAATGAAATTGGCTGGTAGCCACTGTGATATTCTGGGCTTTATTTCAACTATGTTTAACTGACAATGAGCAGACACAATTGATTTATATGCCAGTCATTTAAAAATGGCTACAAAGAACTAAAGATACGATATTCATATTATAGCTCAGATTTTGCTATTGTTCACATAGGTGACTTTTGTTTGAAAGCTGTTGCTTTCCTTAAGAGTGAAAGAGCTGATCTCATCTGTGTTGCTGTAAGACAGTAGCACCACCATGCAATGTATTGGCATAAAGCATCTGTAATTAGAAGGTGAAAGAGGTGTAAAGAATCAAAGAGTCCGCACCTAATTCTGATACCACTTATGCTAGTCCTAGGTTACAGCAGGATAAAATTGGTGTAAGAAACAGTCCTTCTATAACTGTACACATTCATGCTTTCTAATGCTTTATACAAACTTACCACTAAATTCCTGCAGGAGAATGGACAGCAGCATTTCTGAGGCTATGGTAAGCAAAATCAGTACACTAAGAATTATGTCCAAAATCCTCAGTGCTTTTAAGTATTTCAGGATATTGCTGTGGTTCCTGTCGTAACGTTTTATCACATTAAAAGTAAACTATTTTTGCAAATTAAAGCTTTCAGTAAGTTGATGGAAAAAGCAATTACTGGCAAGAAGTGAATGGCATGATCCATTTCACATCACAGACAGCAGCCTGGGATAATAGTGAAGCAACTAAACTAAAGTGGCAGATGCTGAAGAAATGAAAATCGCCTACCTTATGTTTTCCCTTCATTCTGCACGTGTCTACATCAGCTTGTCTAGATTTCCATGTCAATTTCTGCAAGAATCAAGAAAGAAATCAATTAGAGCCTAGAGGTTGTTGCATTTGATTTCAGAAGTAGAAGTCCCTTAGGGCAAAGTAGCTGTTGAATATATATTTATTGAAAGCTTTCTGTACCCTTTCTCCATGATTAATTCACCACAACAAGGAAAGATCTGTGATGTGGAGCATTCGCTTAATTTTGTGTTGCCATCTATTCATTAGACTAGAAACCTATCCCTGCTTTTTAAAGCCTAAACCAACAGAATTCAGCAATATGCCAACTTCCAATAATATGTGCACTTTTCTTAAAAGTACTAGATACTCTCTTCTTTTAATTTGATCTTTTTCTGCAAATCAGAAGAAACATTTATGGACTATAAATCCTAACGGGATTCTAAATCTGGAAGATGACATTTTAGATTAGCAAATTAATCAAATTCAGGTAATTCTTACCACTACAGTTCACCTGTCAAGACACTGCTGACTTTATCTGTTAACACTCTTCCTCCAGAACATTTAAAGGTAAATCCCAGCCTGGATTTTTTTGCGGTGAGTTTCAGGAATAGTATAATGTGGTAGGCTGATTAATAAAACTCCATTTAAAAACATATGGACTAAGACAGTAACAGATACTGTACTATGATTGTAACACTATTGCCACGATAGTCCTGACAGTGTTTCCCATCAGTAAACGGAGGCACTGTGTATTCATGAAGGGCTCTAAGCTGAAAGAGTAACCACAAGCCTGTGCTCTCACTCTTTGATCAGTAACTGGGCAAAAGCTCATCTTCAGCATTATTCATAGTTATAATGAAACACCCTCCCCTCCCACAGTGGTATTCCTCCGATGTCCAAATTCATGTATCTTCTGCTGGACAAAGGCTGTGTTTGGCATGTGTCACACAATGTGAATGCAATGCAAAGGAGCTGAAGGGGGATTATTTCTAGTATGTTTATGTTAATATACAATACGATAATGTAGACAGATCTTTTCTTAGTTTGAACGTAACTTCCCATGGAGATAATGTGCATACATCTACAAAGTGATGTTATAATAAGATTTTATTTAGTGAGTACTTGCATGAGTCAATAAAATTTGTGGGCATGAATATATGTAGGTAGCATTTGCTTTTTATGATGAAAGTTTCAGTACACTTAATTGAGATAGCATAGCTGTTACAGAAAACTGCTGAATATAAATTAATAGATGTTTGACAGATGTTCCATCAGAGACCTCACTGTATTTCAGTACAGATTGCTTATCAGCCCAGCTAAATCACTTATCAGAAATTCACAGAGGACATGATTGCTATTCTAGCTTTCCCCAAATATGATTAGCAATGCCATCTTACTTGCTTATTACAGTTTTTACAGCAGCACTGGCAAGTTGTCTGAAACAATGTCATCTTCCTATTTATCTGAAGCTTGTTCTAGTGTCCTTGATATCTGGATGATGATAAAAGCTACTTACTTTGCTAAAATAAATTTCTTCTGTATGTGATGTGTCCATATCAACAGTATAAATATGGTCCCTGTAAACAAAGGCAAATGAACGCAAAGTCAAATGGAGTAGTCAGTTCATTTTCTATGAAGAGAGCTATCTATCACAGATAATCCATAATCCATTCAAAAAAAAAGATCACAGGTCTTACCAGGGAACATTACTTACAGCATTGTCTGCTTCTCCCAGAGATGCACTTTCATATATAAACTGTTTTCTTTCCCATTAAGAAAAAAAGAAAAATGCTACAAAACTTCAAAGCAAGATTCTTTCCCAAAAGCAATTATTTGAACAAATGAGATTTTGGAAAGGAGATTAGTCTCATATAATGAGCTCTATAGGTCCTACAGCAGATGCCACGATCTAGCATGCAGATGTTTTTGCGCATCCTGAAATCAGCTGCAATAGCTCTTAGGCAGCCTTTGCCAGATTCCTGGGCTAGCAGCCACCGTGCCACATTTAGTCATTCTGGGTTAAAAAGAGATTAATGCTGCTTTTTTTTTTTTTTTTTTTTTTTTTAAATGATGTGTCTAACCTCAGCTGTGGTAATTTGATTGACAATGTGGTAGGCAAAAGGCTGACAGCCACAAAACTATTCCCAGAAATCATTCTTCTCTTCACACACTGGTGGCCAAACTAAACTGCAAAATACTCTTCTGAAAAAAGTTCACATTTCTTGCTTGCTCTTACTTTCCTGTTTTCCTGAGAACCTGTCACTCTCTACAACTAGCTGCCAATCCCTCCTTGGAAAGAGGAAATAGACACAGCTACTCAGGTAAAGAGAGAATTTTAAACATTCTCCGCTCTGCAAGACGAGAACAAGGATATTTTTGTATGGAACCTAAAACTTGGAAAAAACCCCCCACCAACCCACAACGCTATATTAACCGCCACATCAAATTGGCTCTGAGCACCTAATTTTTCCTTGAAATAGCAATTGGTTTTTTTCAAAATGCAGGAAGCTGTGAAGCTGAAGCATGATGCACACCATTGGAGGGGTCTGCTAAAAGTAGGATATAGATTGTTTCCATTTTAGAAATCCAAGGAAGGTTAGCTTCATTTTATTGGGTTTTGGGAAAACAGTGCTAGTCTCTTAAATAAAGCAAACTCAACATACTGCTATAAGAAGAATAAGCAACCCTTCCCTCACATGGATGAAAGAGGCGGCATTGTTGTGGGGAACTGGCTTTTCCAAATCTACTGTCTGCTACAGCGCTTGAGGCTGTTTGCTTTGCAAGATACTAAACAGAGAGGTTGTGGGTTTTCTTCTCGGAGTCTGTAAAACCAGAGCTGTCATTTATTTCCAAGACTAGTTTAATGCTTCAGCTTATTATTTGCTTGACTGAACTGGCAGAGCAGCGGTCAGGGTTGGTGCTGGACTAAAATTACCTATTAGCATCATATCAGCTTCATAGGTTACTACACAGTTTCCGTTTTATGTACATCACACTTCGTTGCTGTCACTCCTGCTATATAAAGTAGAAACAAAATCTCTTGAACTGCAAACTAGGTGTGGCTGGAGCTCTAAAAACCTTCTTCCTGCACAACTCTTGATTTTAATCATCAGTCTTGCTTTTCAGGGGTTATGATTGTTTTCTTTTTAAACAAGGTAATTAGAAAATACAGTGGTGGTACTTAGAATGGGTCTTGAGTTACTTAGTTCCTTTCAATAAAAAAGCCTTCAGAGGACTCCCTTTCTGGTTCAAGAAGCAGTCCAAAGAAAACTCGGATGCTAGGTTATGGGATCATCTGAAAGAGGGTTAGTATCAGGCAAATTACATATAATTTTCTCATGCTGTACATGAAACATAGTTGCTGATGTGTCAGCAGAGAGTGAAAGAGTTGTCATATTCAGGGGAGGGCTCTCTAACCACAGACAATGTGGGATTGTCCTTGCCCTCCTTTTCCCACTGCTGCTCAACTCCTACTATCTACTAGCTGTGGTATGTGTACAGCTTGCTGCTAATTAAGTTATTCTAACACAAATTGACTTAATCCTAGAGCTTCCGTTTTTCCCACCTCCAGTCAGCAGAACTGAGTTTTGTTGCCATGGCATAATCTTGTGGAGGAAGGGAATTTAAATAATGCCACTGGCTGTGCATGACCCTTGGCCACTCAGCCCAACGTCTGGAAATGTGTAACTGCAAATGAGGAGGGAGCCATCCCCATGCTTCCTGGGCTCAATAAACTGTTTTGTACATACACATGAGGGGTGGCAGATAATGTGAGCAAAAGCTGCCACTGCACAAGACAATGGGAGGAGGAGACATGGCAAACTTAGAAAAGGGGGTGTGTGCGCGGGTGTGAGTGAGTGTGAGAGAGACAGCCAGGGAATACCCTTCCCACGAGAAAAAAGAAAACAGAGCTGATCCTTTGCAGACTGCAAACCAGATACTTGGACAGAATGGCTTCATGGGCTTTGGCTGAGTTATTCTAATTTATCTTGGCTGGATATCTCTGCCTGATAACATGAAATAAAGCCTCTCTGAAGTGACACAAAATTTTATTTGGTAATAGCTAATACAGGAGTCACGTATCCCCTTTGACAAAATAAGCAACTGACCGACTGAAATTTCGTTCTGTGCCAGTCACTCAGAAATAAAGTGTTAGCGGTTCTCAGATCTGAGTAAGTCCTCTCCTGCACAGTAAACACTGGATTTTCTAAAACAAGCAAACAAACAAAAAAACCCCAATAACCCCAAACCAAAAACTCTCAATGTTTAATCATTTGTTTTGATAGTTTTTCCGATAGCTGGGCACAAACATCAACTTAGCTTCACTATATTTCAATGTCTAAAAAAAAACCATCATAAAAGCAACATCTGATATGATAGCCAAGGAATATATGTTAGCTACAGTTTTGAATGAATCTTGCTACAAAACTCTTTGAGAAACACCTTTGATTGTGTACACATTTGCTTCAGTCTCCAGATTTACTACTACTTCTCAAGGAGATGTGGTATTGCAATTACAAACTTTCATTCACACTAGTTATCAAAGGATGACTCATTTTCTGAAGTTCATTACTTAAAGATAAAAATTACCTTTGAATTTTAACTTATATCACATGGACTTCTTAGCCCAGAAGGGGTTTTATTCAGTAACATGTATAGGGGGGGAAAGAATATGTCAGAGAGTTTTCGAGTTACCAAAGGAAAAAAGTGTAAGAAGATTTTTTTGTGCTTGTGTAAGTACAAAACAGGCCAGGTCTTTATTCTTTTTGCAGGTCACAAGACCCTAGGAGTATATAAGCACTCTCACTGTAGTAAACTGTTCCATACAAATATATAGCCACATAATATGTAAGAATGCATATTCACACACCAGCACACATACTATCCTACAAATATCAGCATTCTTTATACAATTTGTGCGCACAGTGGCTTCATATCCCAAAATGTTTCACTGGCTTTTCCTGCTGTAATGCCAGTTGCTTGGGCACTGTGACAGTCTAATTGCGTCAATCTCAGTCTGGGAACAAACTATGAATACAGCAGAGCAAAAATCCGCAAAGCGGATTTACCACCTTCTCACTGCAAATGATTTCCTAATTTAAAGGAAAACAAATAAGGAAAGCAAAGGGAATTCAGCCATGAAAAGGAGGAAATCCTGCCACTACCTTTCAAACCCCTTTAGTCTGCTCCCCCACCCTATTCATTATCACACTAAATGCAGCAAAAATACTAATCCCCAAGCTCAGGCAAAGCACAGGGAGGCCTTGCTGCGGGGATGCCTGCTCTTTGTGCCCGATGACCAATGCAACCGTGGCTCCCATGGAAGGACGCATGCTCTTTGCCCAGACATGATGCAAGGGCTTGGCATGAGTGAGAACCTACAGCCCTGCCACCCAGACCCCGTACAAACTGGCATATACGAGAAGCCCAAAGAAGCTGCCCTTGGCTGGTACAGCTGCAATGCCTGTGTAGAGGAACAGGTAGAATGTGGCCTTCTAGCAGCCAGTGACATGACCATGTAAAAGCAGCCCTCAGTGACTCTGCCAGAGTCACCAACTAATTACTTGGTGCTGAGTGGAAATCGACAGGCAGATCTCCACCACAAGACGCATCTGACCACTCAGAAGACAGGGAGTGGCTGTTTGAGAAGAAAGCCAGGCAGCTCTGGAGGCCACAAAGGGCTTTGAGGACAGGGCTGGTGCTAAGAGGCTGCCTGTTCAGCAGCTGTTCCTTCTCACCTCCTGGCCATCCCACTCACCACCTCTCCCATCTGCACCAACAGCTTGGCTCTCTGTGGCACACACAGAAGGGTGCATATCTCCCCGATGGAGGAGGATCAGAGAGAGGTAGGAAACAAGCTGCTACCAGAGGGGCAACTTGCGGGCAGGTCCCAAACAGGATCCGGGTCCAAGAGCTCCTAAACTGGACTACCCACCCTTGCTAACATGGACCCTTCCTGTGCTCATCCTGCACCCATCAGCCAATCCCCAGTCTATGATCATCAATCTCCTTTGCTAACAACAGGCAGGGAGAGAAGTGTTAATGTCTGATCTGTGCCAGGTTGGCAGCTGTATGAATTGGTGTAGCTCCACTGAAGCTGATGGTGCCATGCTGAGCTATGCAAACTGAATGGGTGGCTCTATATGCAATTTTTATAAGAAAGCATATGCTTGTATTTGCACAGTATAGCTTTCCAAAAAAACATCCAGACACCAAATTCACTTAACCTTGCTGAGTACATCAAAAGAACAGCAGGAAACATTTGCCTGGTTTTTGTCTTAAGATACTAAAAACATGCCTAAATCAGCAATGTTACAGTTTAATAACTCCTATCTGAACATGCATTTGTGCACCAGAAGAATCATTCCCTAAAATATGTTGTAAATGTTGTGTACAAACAAAATACAGGACGAGGACAGACTCCTTCCTCCGTGGGACTAAACAATTTCTCTGGCAACTTGCCTGTTGCTGGACTTCAAAGGGAGGCAGAGGTGTATAGTCCTGAAAGGACTGGCTCAGCACCTTGCAAAACTGAACCTTAGTTATCAACCAAGAAGGCTTCCAATATGTCTTACTAACAGGCTGCAAAGCTCTCTCTACGTGTGAGAAAAACTTAAATATAATGTGTCCAGCAGAAAGCAACTCAGAATATTCCTTGCCTTCTCCTACCTTCTCTGAAAGAAGCAAAGGAAGAGTGGCAAAGTAGGGAACTACTGACCTAGCAGCAACGTAGAGGGTCCTGTTCATGACCATGACCAGCTGGATATCCAGCCGGTGCCTCTGCGTAGTGTTCCGCCCTGGTTTGTGACCCACAAACACCGGATACTGTCTTGTATCTGTGCGAAGGGAAAAAAAGGCAGGGTCAGAAGAGAATCACAAACAGAGAAACACAGAAACAGTGTTAATTAACATGGAGCATCCTGGGGCCCAGCTATGGCCAAAATCTGTGGTTTCTGTTCTGCCCCAGCAGCACAGCCTAGGGGTTGGAAGGCATGAGCACAGAGCGCTGGAAGGTTCTTCAAGGTTACAGTCTTTGCAGCTGCAAAGCAGAAAGCCATCACCGATATAGAAGACAAAAACTGTGAGTTTTTTTCGAGAGTAAAGCTGTTCTGGAGTTCTTGGCACACAGGTACACAGCACTTTCTCACAGTTTTTCTTCCACTGCTTGCAGAGCTTAAATGCCCGCTCCTGGCTGCCAAAGTGTGTCTAGCAGGACAAAGCTGTTTCACAGTGGCCCATCAATCACCACAATGGCTAGACTACTGGTTAAAGCAAAAGACTTGGCTCTCCTTGGTTCAAACTGCCAGCTCGCTGGGTCTCCTACAGGACTGGACTACAGTCATAGAACAGCTGTGGGGATTTCTGAGAAGTGATGGGAAACCACCATTTGAATCTTATAAAATGGAATCACTGCATATTATTTTGGCAACCAGTCTGTTACTCCAGTTCTTCTGGCAACTGGACAACAATACTGACTGGAAGCCCTGTACTGAGCTTATGCTATCAACAAGTCAGCTTTCCCCCCCAGCTCCATCAGTCAGGAAAAGCACTTATTCATTCTATTCCCTTTTTTTTTTTTTTTTTTGTGATACCTCAGTATACACGGGGTGTGCTGCTGCTCTTCAGATGACCTGTGTGTACAAACTATAATGACAGCGAACACTTCTGACCAAGGGCCACCTTGTTCTTAGACTTCATATGTATATGTGGTCATGACATACAGATGCACAAACTGGGGAGCTAGTTAAGTAAACAGAGTTAGAAGACAGGAGGAGGAGATACCTCTGACAAAACCATCATCAATGCGACCTGGTGCATGTGCATGTTATATGGAGCTGCCTAGCATCTAGCTATGCCTGACCCTCTTCCCCATCAATAAGCTTTCCCAGAAACCTGGAGCTGTTTGAGAGAGTCTGTTTCTTCAGAAACTCATGTACTGCTTTTGTGTTTTCAGCTATTGTCCTCCAAAAGTATTTTCCCTGTTAAGCGTGGTCAAAGGATTGATTCATAGCATGGCTTCAGCAAAGCACCTGAAAATGCCATGTGTCAGAAAGCCTGGTGATAAAACTGCATAGGAACAGGAACTTCCCTGCAAACCAGACGCTGAGAACTTTTGAAGAAACAAATTAAAACAGCCCAGGCAGGATTTACTTTCAGCAGTGTAATCCTTCTGACCACATCCTACATGCAAAATGCCAAGTTTACCATCAGGCTGTTCTCTGTCTGGTATCATTTCCTCTGTAACTCATGGATCTACATTAGCTAGGGGCCTGTACATTCACATGCATTTCAGCATGCCATGCCGCAGAGGAAAAAGTTATCCCATGTTCTCCAAAAGGATCAAGATTGCCTATATTGGCGTTGGCAAGGATGATTAGCTCTTCTGGAAGGTGAAAATGTTGATGCTAAAGACCCAGTGGTCACACTAGACATGCTTCAGCAAGGTTTGTGTCAGTGCAGTTCTGTCCTTTTACTGTACCTCAGATGCCTATTAGCATTTGGAGCACGCCCAGTGTGCGCCTGAAGTCGGTGTTACCCAAGGCAGACAAGTTTATGGGTGCCAAGGAGACCCCAAATCACAGTGAGCAAGGACAATCAAGAGATTCACTTTAAAATCAAATTCCTGGACCAAAGTAGGCTTAAACATAAGCCTACTCATTGCTGACATGCTACTCCTTAGCATGCTTTTAGAGACCCAGGCACTAAAGACTTCCTTTTAAACATCTGAACCTTTGGGACTTTGGAAAACTTTCCTTTGCACTAATCGTAATTGAGCTGAGGTAAATGTGAAAGAATTAGTTATGCTAAGCCTGACTTGCACGGCGAAATGCGCAGAAAGCTCTCCACCTGTTCAGCCAGCAAATCTCAATACTGATTTGCAGCTGTCTGTGCTACCCTAGATTTTGGAGTTTGCCACTTAATGCTGGTAAGAAAGAAGAGCCATTCTGTTACAAAAGATTCTGTGTTTTGATTTTTTTTTTAGCACGCTTCCAGCTTAGCAAAGAATGCCTAATGCTAAAGCAGAATCCATCAGAGCTTAAAGAAATTCAATTATTTATATTAGATCAACAGATTATGTTTTCAGAGTTCAGTTACATTAGTGTGCTATGCTTGATACTCTGAGATGCTTCACTGATCATCCAGAACTACATTTCTGCAAGTCAGGTGAGGGCCACTTTGATTACGGGCAAGGAGAGGGAAAAGTCTTCCCCCCTTTGCTGCTGGACAGAGTAAGGTATTTGGTTTGATTATGCTACTGAAATGTCTCTGTTTGAGGAGAAAGGCTATGGTTTTGGAAGATCAAGCAGTTTACCAACCAGCAGTCATAAGTCAATGTGAAAAAGTTGTATTCCTGTATTCGTATCTGAGAACATAAATTGGCTGACCTGGGAGACATCAAGAAAAAATACTTAATTCATTGCAACTGCAACAAAACACTGCTGACTTGAAGTCCCCTGCTCAGTATTAGTCAAATGAAGGCCTCTGGCCTCTTATACTTACAGTTGCCATGCGAAATACTGATTGGCTCAGAATCTTCTGGGAAACCAGCCCCAGCAAAGTGTAGCAGTGTGAAATATAGCAGCAAGGCTTCTGACCTCATAGTAGTTCACCTGGGAGGCTTCACTTCTTCACTTCACCCTGTGGAAGACAAAGAAGAGCTGAAGCGCCTTCTGTCAATTCAGTTCCAAACACTGCATACAGAAAGCTAAAAAAAGTCAATGAAAGCAGAGGGAGCTTTCCTTCTCCTCAAGCCTCTCATTGCACCTGAGGAGGTATGTCATGTTTCTAAGCAAAAACTGCGCTACCAGGCCAGCTTCCCTTCAGCCCATGACCCCAGCAGTGCCACCACTTGCTTAGAGATAGACTTAAGTATCTGCAAGTTGTGAAGACTCTTCTGCATCAGCTGCTTATATGCAATAAAGAAACTTCATCTCCTGTACTGATTGACAGCTGACAGAGTTTTCCAGGAAATATTTTGTTTCCCCCTTTTTTGGTTTACATAATTAGATGATGACATGATGACACACACCATAAATAAAATAAAAAAAAACACCAAAAAAACAACCCACACTAGATTATTCTGGTTTAAAAGAGATTAAGTGTTATACTATGAGACTGATTCATGCCCTGCAGAGTTGTGAATCAAGTGAAGAAACACTGAGAGAGCTTGACAGAGCGTGCAGAACATGTCATTGGGCTCTACCATAAAAATATGTACCCTTAAATTTAGGTGCCATAAACCCAATACTCCAACATTCAATAAAATAAGGGAGAACAGAACTGTCTAAACCCAGCATTTTTTTCCCCTGTGTTCCACTGACGTATTCACTCATTCACATCTCATGTACAAAAATATCCCTAAATCTTGAAGATAAAAGGAACCACAGGGGCCTTTGGATACAGTGAAAGAAAACAGCACATAATACAGTAAATAGCTCATAATTCCCAGGCAAATTTCACAGAGACATTGATCTGCAGGGGAAATCAGTGTAAAAGTGGGGTTTTCTCTTCATCCCTTCCAGAGTTTCAAACCTTTGATGCCTGTTCCTTTTGAACAAAGCTGTTTTACAGTAAGTCTGTCAGTCATTCAAGATTTACGGGCAGAAAGTCAAACTTCATAACCTACATAGTCTTTGAAACTTAATTTGGCAAACAAAGTGCTAACTTGCCCTTCTGCAACACCATTTAATATTAGATACCTATGTCTCCTTTCTCGATGCCAAAAAAAGCATTAACAAATCTCGAGTGCTCCATTTTCATTTGTAATTTCACAGACACAGCTGATTCTTCATCTTTTACCCAACTGAAAAATGTCACAATAATTAATTTGCTTTATCAGATATTTGCTTTCAAATAAAATTTCAGCTCCTATAACTGGATTGGAATAGGGACTCTGTTGCAAGGTGATACAGTCCATAAGGGCTAATGATTTATTATATTCTGTATTTGCCTATTATTACTCAAACACACAAATTGGAAATTTGGCTGATTCTCTATTTCTATTAACAAAATAACTGAGAGACAGAGTTAGACTGAGACGAGATAAAATCTAATGTCAGGCAATGACTGACACCTTATCTGAACAAAGTGTCAGACGGATGGCAAAGGATAATAATAGCAAGAATAAATGCAACACAATGCATACACTGTCTGTCTATTATACCTTATGTAACAATGCATACTAGAAGATAGTATACAGAAGCCCCAAGAGAAGCATTTCCATCTAGCACTGGTTAGGCTGATAGCTGTGTACGATTACTGACACAGCTATGTCTGCCTGCAGATACTTTCTTTACC
This sequence comes from Falco peregrinus, assembly GCF_023634155.1. Lineage (NCBI taxonomy): Eukaryota > Metazoa > Chordata > Aves > Falconiformes > Falconidae > Falco > Falco peregrinus. The sequence goes on from NC_073739.1 coordinate 18,014,322, forward strand.
TGTTTCCTCCATTTGTCTCTTTAATCAGCTCTTACATTTCCTCTTCACTGTTAGCTCTCTGGGGCAGGAACTGTTTCTTTCTGTTTGTTTCCATGCCCAGTGAAAAAACATCATTTGGGGACCTTAGAAATGCCCAAACTAGAAATAAGCAGCAAGAAATTAACATAATACTTGGAAATACAGTTTCCCTTAAAAGGTTTGAATTAAAAGTGAGATATACACATTAAAGGGGTTAATTCCTTTCTCTCTATGCAATTTTTTAAAACGTAATTTTGCCACTTCAAAAATTGAAATTCTTCCCTTCTTGTTACAGTCCGATGCAGAAGTCTTTCTGAAACATATTATGAGGAGCAACAGTTTAACAGGAAGAACTTACCAAGCAATTCAGTTCTTCTACTGAAACTGTATTCATCCACAGTATCAGTAGGCAGGCCGACAATTCAAACCACTTGGCTCACAAGGAGACTCTGGAGCGTAAGAATAGCTGCTTTCTGTTACTCCCTATCACCACATCATCCACTGTTTAACAAGGCGGTGTGCTATGAGTACATTATGGTACTGCAGACATATCGATGCCACTCCATTTTAGACCTTGAAACACTTTTCTGATGGGTGATTCTGCACCATCGTTCCCTACTCCTCATGCAGATGTGTACTGCCCCTCCATGGGAGACAGCTTCCTGGAAAATGAATAATGCCCAGCACATTTACTTTGTCATTTTATGTATGTTATCGGGCCATATCTTTTTTCTTTCACCTGAAGAGAATTAGCCGACAAATGAACTGATACACTGCCTTCTAACAAAGACTAGATTAGTAAGTTTTCAATTACATGAAATTCTCTCGTTCTTAGGGGTTGCTTCTGGGGAAGAAAAGAGGGAGAAGAGAGAAAAAAAAGCATAATTCTCTGTTGCTTTAGTACTAACATAGTTGTTTGAATTCATGCAAAGTATATGCAAAATGTCTGCTTTGATCTGTCAATGATTCAAGGGGACTACATATCTGTATCAATGCCTGTGCCAATAAAGCAACATCGAGAAGGACTCAAGTTGCATCCAAAGGCAGCTTTTTACTAGGAGGTAATTATTCAAACATAATGTTACTTTTGCTGTTCTTACAACAGGGGAAAATGCTATAATGTTTCAGTGCAATTTCAGAAAAGTGCTGATTCAAGAAGGTCACATTTTTAGTACAAATTTCCTTTTCAGCAAATACTCGGCTCTTCTTGGGCTCCTGGGAGTGATGCAAATGTTCTCACTTGCAACTGTGCTGAAACTACTTCCAATCAAAAGTGCTTGTGAAGGCAGTGTCTGATGAAGCATGAGTAGCTAGACAGTGATGCCGGGCAAGTATAGGCACTGTTTCCAAATAAAAGTTTTGCAAACATCAATGGAGAGATCTTCAGTTCAATCTGGCCTGCATTAAGTCATACAGGTTGAGAGAGAACTGGCTCTGGGAACTCCAGTTCTCCATGTTCAAAAAATGATTACTGCTCCTGTTGAAGGAAGCTAGTGTTGCCACCACAGAGAAGAGTGAGTTTTGGTGGTGTTCTTTTATTACACTTGCTAATAAAATACAATCCTGCAAACGTTTAAGAGCATGGTTTATAATCTATTTGTCTAATGCAATGACTTGGAGCCATTGAGCTGGTGGAATAGATCTGATTTCTTCCAGGCTTCAGAAACCACCTAACTAATCTGCTGCTTCTTGCATGTCTAAACCCAATGCAAATACAGCTTTATGCAAGATGCTTTGGTGCTCTGCTTCTTCTTTCTGAAGTTGATTCTCTTTCAAATACCTATATGAGATAATTTGTTCTGGTTACTTCTGTGTTCCTTCCTTTTTGTCATATTATGATTAAGTATAAATAAACCATATGATATTTTACCATATATAGAAATCAAAGTTTTGCCTTCCTAGACGGAATAATTTTTTCTGTTCAACACTGCAGCCCAAAGGTGAACATTGGATAAGTGGGGCATATGGATACTACTGCAAAATATTTGCTGTTACTATTATATTTACTCACTCAAAGCCTATATATACATATCCACACAAATACATATATTCATATACACATACATATACCCCCCCCCCCCATAAATGCTTGACAAAGAGGCATTTAATTTTGTAAAAATCACGCTGCTGTCATGAAAGAGTTTCTGAAGCTGAGAAAGTAATTCCAAATAAAGGAAAAAAGTCTGATTTTTCTATGCCAAGTCCCTCCACTATAGCTGTCCATGGCTATCTGAGCCAACAAGAAGCCACCATGATGAGCTCTGCTTTTTGCTGTCTGTTTTTTTTAGCATTTCATGAACAACAGTCTAGGTGGAAATGCATATAGAATAGCTGCTTCGTTAAAGAATGATTACATGGCTGCTGCCATAATAACCTATTAACCAGCTTATTGTATCTATAGCTTGTAAGTTCCAGGAAGGTTATACAAATCACATGAAAAATCCTCAGTGGAAGAGCTAACTTCCTACTAAATGCCATAAAAATGTAAGGCCAGATTTGATCTTGAAAATTCAACAGTAAAAGCAATGACTGAGTAGACACACCTATAAGTAACTACTGAAAGGGATGCTCTTCCATGTTAGAAAACCTCCCACCCTGTTGCTTTGGCCTCACTGCACATTCAGCCAATCTCAGTGTAACTCCAAGTAAAATCAATGTATGTAACCATATCAGAATTTTCCCATGGCACGCTAAGCCTGCTCAGTAATGGACAGATCTTGTTGTATTCATTTATTACAAACCTTCTTTATAACATGATGGGTTGTGTTCATATACGACAGCTGCACTTTGATCCACAAATTACTAAACTTAATGTGAGAATTTACCAGACAAAATTCAATGGTCTGTGTTATGCATGAGGCAAGACCACAAAACCTAACGGCCATAAAAACCATGGACTGACCGAAACAAAATCTTTTGTTTCTACAAACGTAGAAATAACTTACCCCTCCAAAAGACAGTAAGTCTAGTAAGAGGAACAGCATTTAACCACAGTGAGGAAACTAAAAACTGGATCCAGATGAATTTGAACTACTGCATATGGAAAAATGCACGACCAGAAAAGTAGCTGCCTCTGTGAACTGATCCTGGAAATACTAAGCAAATAGCCCTTCTCACCACGTTCAGCATGCCTTACCCTGGGAAAAACAAAAGGACCGTAAAAAAGCAGGGAAGAAACTGACGAGTTGGGTAACAGAGGTAACAAAAAGATCTGAGATCCTCCTGTGGTAAGAGCTTTAAAGGCATGCAAAGTGAATCAGAAACCCAAGTCCTACTTCAGTGTCTCGTCAAAAGAGACTTACAGAGCAAGATTTATCCACCCATACATAAAAAAAGCATGTATTGATCTTCACAGCAGATGCCTTGCCACGCTGAAGGCAGAGCGCACAAACCAGTCGGCTGACCTTACTGCTGTTCCCTGCTATGGTACAGATTTACCATGCGATGCTGGCAAGCATCCTTCATCTCCTTTGACTAAGCCTCTGGAAATCTCTGAGCGGAAGACGCTGTTACTGCTATTTACCCCCTTAAATTCACAGTTCCTAGAAAGTGAAAGACAAGAGTTCTGTGCAAGTCAGAGGAAGGAATTAGGAATAATGCAACAACAAAAAGAGAGGAATACAACCTGCAGGCAGCAGCTTCCAGAAAACAAGGAAAGTTAGGCCGGCACAGCAGAGCTGTTCAGGAGAGCATCCTTTGTCTATGCCTGTCTGGGTGGTGGGCTCGCTGCTGATCAGCCACCCCACAGGCTGCACCTGGCAGCAGAAGTGATCATGCAAAATGCCCGGGCTGAGTGGTGCCAAGGGGATCAGACAGGTGTGAGTGAACAGAAGCTCAGCGGGTGCTCGGGGAGCTCAAGGGAGAGGAGACACAAGTAGCTATCAGCAAGACACAGCATGGAATGCCAGACATTACAACTGAATTGGCATGTGGCAGGACAGTGCCCAGGACAGCCAGCTTTTTTGCTCATGTTGTCCTTTCTCTAACAATTGCTGCTCAGTCACCTGAATGGTGGTGCAGGTGGCCACAGAGACTTAATGCCAGCTCTGTGCCCATCACCACTACCAACCTCCCAACATCTTTTTGTGACTGATGGTGCAGCTACCATTTGTCTTTCCTCTCCTGTCCTGCTCCTGTTGTCTCTACAGCTGGCCATTCATTTCATGTGGCCAAAAAAGCACTCTAGCACTCTAGGTAGCTGGCCCTTAAGCCAGAGAGGCTGGTGCACGAATGCATGGGGGTAATGACCTACCTGTACTCCTTTCGATCATGCGATATGAAGGGGTTGCTCCTGAATGCTTTTGAGGGGAGGGAGGCAGTGGCCAAGGGAAGCCCTCAACTGCCTGGCATCCCTGTTGACCCTGAATTATGTCCACAAAGCACACTCTCTCTCATCTTTTGTGCATATAAAAAAATTCTACCTGACTGTAACAGGAATGCATGGGTGCCCTCTGATATACATGCTTTACTACCATTTTAATTAGATTCAGTACTGCTTACTCACTGCCCAGCTGCTGTGGGCTGCACGCCAGATGTGACAATTAGGCTCAAGGGAATGACACCGATGAGAGCGATTTTGCCTCGTATAGCAAGCAGCAGCATCTACCTTCATTAAAAAGAGTAATACAAACTTCATTACCAGTTTGGTGAAACAAAGATACCTGGATCATGTGAATCTTCCCACTAAGACGTGCAAAATGCACATCTGAAATAAAATTTCAGCCAAAATACAAAGTAGTCTTCATGCAAGTTCCAGGGGTACTTGCTTATTTTGTTCAGGTCTGTGCAAACATGAGTTCTTACCACCTTTCCTCTCCCCTCATTTGCAACTTTACAAGGCCATACATCATGCACAATAATGTCAGCTATGATAAGTAACATCACCAGCGCTTGCTTCAGTAAGCGATAAGCTGAAAAGATTTGGACAACCCCCAAGCAGCAGTGATGAGCCTCGGCCTGCTGAACAGTAGTAGCAGGTGTCAAGTCAGTAGGCAAAACTCAGCATGCTTAACGCTGGCAACCTGTCTTGTCAAGATCAACATTACCGCTCCATCCAGTGCAGTGCATAAAGAAAATGTAAAGAACAAATGGAGGCCTAAGTAGGAGAAACCTTCTGCTGACCCGAGTGAGACATCCCCGATGACTGCAGCGTTAATAGGATGCTGCTGTTCAGAGAGGGAACAGTCAGATGGAAGATGAACATCTCCCAGATGGAATTAGAAGCATCGCAGGCCTATCGATTTTGGTTGTAACCTTTACTGTAAACAGTCCACTGGGGCCTCATCAGCCACCTGTTCAGTGATATTTGCATTGAAATACAGAGCCAACACAAATGAGAAAATGGCCACAGTTCCTTGCTAAAGCATCTGCTCTGTTCTATCCCTCTGTCTGTGTATCACCACCAGCAGCAAAGGTACAGATTTTAGAGGAAGGGGTAACGGAGTGGCACTAGTTGTCTCACATGGCACCAGAAACAATGAACGCTCCATTTGTCATGATGTTGATGGTGGCGGTAGTGGTATTATATCATGCAATATTTCACTTTCTAATAATTGCTCAGTTTTATACTGAAATCAGGCTTGCCAAAACTGGGAGGAAAGCCATCTGTGGCTGGAGGATGACTGCCAGAAACATTAGCAATTTTATTTTGGGGTTATAAACCTGAAGAACGGAACAAAGGCAATGCCTAAATAACCTCTTTCACTCACCACCCCCAACCACACAGAGCAACAGACCTAACTCTGGAACAGCTTGGCCGGTCATTACAAAGATGTCTTTTATTATTTTTAAAAGCCTCACTCATTTAACAGATAAAAATAGCTCTATTGATTATTTGTGGGACTTCAGCAAACCTCTGTCAAGCTTTTGAATTGATTTAAGAGCTAAATGTAGCAATCACTGTCTTTTGACAGAAGAGAATGCCATCTCTAATATATATTTTGCTGTTTCATCTCAGCATGCTTAATAGAAAACAGATACACTACCAGCAACACCATTACTCTCCCTAACCCTCACTTCGCCTGGGAAATATCAGTGCCAGTCAACTGACCTTCCATTCTCTCATCTGATGGATGGAATAAGAATTATGTAGCTGCAGGTGACCCAAAGCTGTATCAGGAAAGGAATGTGGCCTCCCTTTGTCTTCCTCTCCTTTTAGATAACAAAGGTGAAACATGAAGCCAGATATGTTTTCAATACAATACTGACAATTGTCACTGATTAAAAGTTTGATACAGCCCTGTGGACATTGTCTCAGCTGCCACATGCTTGCTGTAAATGTACCATTAGAATCAGGCAGTAATCCTAAAACAATCCCTACAGCTCAGCCAGCTCTTCAGGTCAGATTCCCTCAGATACTTAGCATTTGCTTACTTTTACTGCTGGTACATACTTAAATGGATTGCAGCCCTTCTTCAGCCTCTAACTAGGAATGAAAACTTAATTTCCAGTCCTCTTACGTCTGCATAACAGAACAGATCGATATAAAAGGGCATAGGTTAACTCTGAAGAAAAAGTTAGGATCCCATAAAACGTATCACTATGTTTAAAGCTCTGTGTAACCACAAATGATTCTCCTTTGCTTTTTGTTAATGCAAGAAACACTCATGCATTTAGTGCATGAACTCTGGCTGTATTCTACAGGAAATTTATCCCATTTATTGGAAAAGTGTCCATTTTGTAAGGTGATATAACAGTAGAGAGATGCAAATCCTCACTTCTGAGTCGGCTGTCAAGTAATCAGAGCACATGGCTTAGTTTTCATGCAATTTGGCCAGTTCTGGCCCTAAATCCATTTTTGCTAAAATTGACTTATTAACCTGGCTTCATTTACATTGAATGGAACAGCAAGTTTTTTCAGAGTATTTTTTCAAAAGGCACCAGTCAATTCTGGTGTGAAGTGGTTTGATCCAACACCAAAATGTGAATGAAACCCACAGTAATGCTGCAAATGCTAGGAATAAGACATTACCATTTACGTATTATTTACTCTAGCTGTGGATGTCATACTGCCCAAAAGTGCTTTACCCCAACAGTTGCCTCTGGAGAGCCCACCACTTGTTCCGCACTGCAACGGTCATGGCAGCAGGAAAACTCAGGCTAAAGCTCAGCATTGTATGCTGGGGACGGCTGCGCAGCACGAGGGCATGCAGGTACACTGTGGTCAGGCAAGCTGACTCCTAAGGCAGGAAAAAGGGTAAGGCTTTTCCCTCTGGAAGTCAGGCAAACTCATCAGGATAAGTTATGTTTGTCCCTGACAGATAAAAAATACAGGTAAGCGAAGAGTTCTCAATATGTATTCATAATTTTAGCCCCTAATCTGTTTATGGAATCAGTTTTCTGAGGTTTCTCTGCACCTTGCAGAAAAGCATTAAATAGATAACTGCAAAAATGAAAAACGTCCACAAAACAAATGTAATCCCTGAGGGAAATTTTAAAAATGCCTGTGGATAAGCACAGGCAGGTAGGGAAAAAACCCCAGAAGACTCCCAGTGCCAAGAAAACAATCAAATTAATGGGGAGCATGGTCTCTCCGCACCTCCTCTCACATCTCTCTCCCTCATACATCATCCACTCACATACGCCCATACTCTCATAGACATTCACCCAAATTTAAAAGGCTCAGATACCACAGGAAAGGTTTTTTATTAAAACTTTAGATAAATTTCCTAGTTCTCTTATCTTTCATGATTACTCGTTGTTGCCTGATGTTTTTTGCTAGTATTTTTGGAAACCCTGAGTAGAATAAATCTGACTCTTGAGTCAGAAAATCTATGTAGTACGCTTTTCCTCAGAGATGAGCATGATGCTTGCAATAATGCAGTTCCTGCAGTTTGCTAGTAATTGCTAGCTGCAAGTGGCAGACTCGGAGCTTTGCTCTGCCTAGATTCATGCACAACAAATTCCCAAATTTTACATTATATATAATCCAAATAGCTTTATGAACAAGTTAATAAAAGAAAGTACCCTATCCTCAAGACAGCCGTTTGTATAAAGGGATCACCTCAATACTCCAACACAGCATTTTTCACTCTTCACTCCACCCTTCATGGTTACGAAGAAAACAGAAGGCAATGCAAGAAGCCAACAGATAGCTAAGAAAAAAACCTACTTCCAGGATACTGATGAGACAAATGATACTGTGTGTTAACCTGGACATAAGGTTAATTACTGTAATACAATTTAAGGGAAAATGCTATATGCAGATATAATCAATTAACCTCTGAATATAAAAATCACAATTCCTGTAATTAATAGAATACTGCAAGATCACTTTAATTACTGGGTGTCTGTTATTGAAAGGAAACTTGAACTATCTGATGTGATTTCAAGGGTAAACTTAAAATTGAGGTGGCGTGGGTGAGAAAAAGCAAAAAAAAAGAGATTACAGTTAGACAGAGATGAGCCCCTGCACCACATAAATACACTACTCTCTTCTCCTGACACACATTCACCCACATACTGAAGAATACAAGCATCCTTACACATTTGTTCACACCTGCTTCTTAGCACAGCATGAGGGAATTAGAGCAGCATAGAAAAGGAAGTCAAAGCAGCATTGACAAATGCCTGTAGTACAAGTTACAAAAGCAATAGCTCTGTTATTATGTACTTTACTTCTTTGGAAAAGCTGTGGAGAAAAAGGTTCAGTGTAGCAAGAGAGAACAAGCCCACAGAGTATGACTGCCTGAATGGGGCATGATGGATGAGCTTCGTTGCGAATAGGAAAAGCCTCTAATCCGTTCTCTGGCTCACTGGTAGAGCAAGGAAAAGTCATTCTCTTCTGCAGGAAATACCCTCTGCCTTTTTGATACCATGTGCAGGGTTTTTGCAAAAGACAATCCAGACTGTCACCCAGATGAGACAGTAGCCTGTTTCCAGGTCCTGACCCAGGGCAGGCTCAGCTACGCAGCCCAAAACCCCGCAACAAGACAAAGACATTTCTATATTGCTCGCCCTTCCTATGGCTATTTTAGGAATGATTGGCTGCATTCAGGTTCCAACTGCAAATAATGAGATACATGGGAAAAGAAGTCATTTTCATGGCAGCAGCACACAGCTGATGCTGAAAACATTATTACTAGTACTCCAACTGATTTTGTGGCATTGAAAAAAAAAACATGCTGCGTGGAACAGACAGAACACAGACATCATCCCACCAAAGAAACAACGTCCACCAGTATCAGGACAGGAAGATTCTTGCTCAGGAGTTCACTGAAGAAAGTTTGTCTCTAACCAAAATACTAAGACTTTCTGAGACAACCAAAGGTGTATTCCCAGACCTCCTCCTTTTCTCCCCCATCCCCTGCAACTTCACTCTTTAAAGGTGGCGGGTGCAGGAAAAGCAATGGTTCATCAGCTGAGCACATCCTTGTGATTCCAGCAAGACTGCTTGATGAGTAGGCACACAAAGTTACAGGTTTTTAACAAGTCTGCCAGGTGTTTTTGAACCCAAAAGAATCCCTCCTAGCTTGCCTGAGAACAGAAAATCCAGTGCAGGAGGAAGAAGACAACATAGCTGGCAAACTGCTGCTGTTATTTCTTACTCTGCAGTTCTGCCGCTTATGTGATTTATATCAAATGCTGCAGAGAGAGTTTCCTCTATCTTTGGGTTGGCCTCAATAATGTGGACTTTCAGCTGATCAGCTGCCAGGAGCTGATCTACAGCCAAGACCCAAATTCCTGCCAACAGCAGATAGAATAGAAAAAAAAGCACAAAAGACGTTGGACCTGAAAATCAAATTCCTTTTAAATGAGACTGAAGGCTGTATGCACAGATAATGCTGAACTCACTAGAAAAGCCTGAAGAGGTCCAGGTTGGCATCAAAGTGTGATGTTCTCAACTGGACTCCAGTGCAGCAAGCCCGTACCAAGCCTTGCTTACATGTATGACCGATGTCTCACAGATCATGCTTCCCGCACCACTGAGCAGCGACTCTTCAGCTTGCAGCACAGTCACACAGCTAGCAGTTGCAACTAAAGGGCGTCGGGTTGTTTTTATTTATGCCAGTGGAAATGCTGACACTGATACCTGCTTGTTTGTGGAGTACAGATTCCCACAGGACTTCAGAAAGGCCTGTAGCTGCTCTACAGCTCATACCACCTGCATCAGCTGACAGGTGATATTGCTTTACCTATTTATAAGCCTTCCAGTTATAGAGAACTGTATGTATGTAATACTTTCATCCTCATAAAGACTCAGTTATCAGGAATCTTTACATAAAGGCTCGGTTAAATTCCGCCAACTTTATATGGCTTTTGGGCAAAGTCTCCCATGTAATGTGAGGAAATGTAAATACCACATCAAAACGTCCTGTGAAATCTGAGGTTATACTTAAACTTTTAAAATAAGAAATCCTTTTGGTTTGAATTCTTGCTTTCTTAGAGTAAGCAAATTAGACGCTCTTGGTTGTATCCAGCACTGTATTTCTTCTTGTTAAAATCTGCCTGTGAGCAATTCAAAAGAGACTTTTCATGGGTATTATTCTTCTGTGGTAAACATCACATTTAAGTAAGACATCATTCTTTGCACATGCATGCCCCTATATTCAACCTGTGCTTGTGAAAAAGTCGATTTTGCAGTGCCTATGTCTATATATATTGATAATTTCTGGTATCCTCAATAACAGCACCAACATCACCTACAAAATGGTCTGTGCTGGCTCAATTAAACAGCTTTTTGGAAAAAGACTTCTCTCAATGACTTTCAACAACAAAGAGATCCCAAGGACATGCATTTCCCCTCTTCTGTGGAAAAATGTAACTTCAAAAGAAAGCACTTAACCTACAAAATCTTTTCTGGAAGCTCTGAGGAACCTTGTTACCTGATAATCTTCTTTATCTCATAGTTGTCAGCAATCTCTTTTTCTAGACACTAGCCATAGAGGTGCCTCAGTGGGACAAACAGCCCAGAGCTTCTCCATGCTCCCACAAAACTTCCAGAAAGGAGGAACACATTCATTTAGTTCACTCACCAGTAACCTATGTTTACTGCATGTGGAGTCCAAAACATGTCCAGCCAGAGAACAAATGGCACTCTCAAAAAATGTAGAACAATTTTATTAATTAATTAATTAATACTATTGAGTATGTTCTCACACATTTAAAAAATGGGGGGGGGAAATCAAAATTCAAAATACATTGATAATTTATGATTGCTTCATTGACTGTTGGTGCCTATCACAACTCCCTTCCTTAATTCAGAGTAGAAATTAATTCAATTCTTCCCCCTCAGCAAATTACCATACTTCTCTCTTCTTGGTGTCCTGACAGTATTACTTACTGCCCCAGACAGGAAGAAACAACCTGCACAGGGTCTGTATGGAGAAGCAGGCAGTCAGGAGGGGCAACACAAACAGACGACTAGCAAGACAAAGTTGCAGACAGTCAATGCTCTACCATAAAGTGCTTTTATAAAGAATGGAATTGGTTTGTGAGTCTAAAAATTCCAATGCCTCCCTGGTACAGGTTATAAGAAATAATTGTATACTTCCTTTTCGAATCCTAAGGAATTTCCCATGATCCCTTCCCTTTCCAGCACTTAGATACAGGGTCCCTGTCTTGTAACAGGGCTCGGCTTTCCTCATGCAAGAACAGATCTGACTTTCCTTACACCCGAACAGATTACTCCTCTTACACACACCCTTACACTCCCCAAAAGCTGAGAATTATTTCTGCTGCAAGCTTGTGGGGACAGATGGTACCTTCCCTCCTTCTTTGGACAGCTTTAAGAAGAGTGCTAGTACTTCACATAAATAAAGAAAACCAGCTCTTGATGATCAAAGTATGACTAAACTTGGAATATACCTCTTAATGTACATGTTGATAAAATTGACTTGTGACATAATTTCTCTTAGCTGAGTGCTGGTAAACTCTGGAAAAACTGGAAGGCTGGTGTTATAGGCAGAAACTGGGATAGAGAGATGTAGTAGCTTTCTTCCAGGTGTTGGACAATGAAGAAGCTGGCGAGCAAGCTGCTTCCTCCTGGAGCTCACCAGGCATGTTCCTTCTTCTTCCATCACGGAAACAGATCAACTGCCACGCTCTTTTTCAGTCAATAGAGCTAGGCACCCTCCTCTCCCCTGACCTGCCAAAGATAACCGTTTCCCACTGCCAGGAATGAAGCACATCACCCTGGCTCTGCACTCCCCAGGGCAGGACACAGTCATCCAGAAGAATTTTGCCTGACTGGAAACACAAGCGAGGACAGAGATCTTTTCATCACAACTTCCACTTCAGTCTCTTCTCTTGCTGCCCACGCTTAGAAATACATAAGGTCAAACGCAGCAGGACAAGAATGCTACGCCACACATCCTCCACAGTGTCATCCTGCCTAGATCTCTCTCAAGTAGGATTAATTGTACTTGCATGAACCAACTCACAAACTCTGTAAAAACTTTCATTTCCAATATGCTGCTTTCAAGGTATTTCTAATTCAAATGCAGATAAAAGGTATGCTGTCTTTTATTGCAGGCCTGAAATAAAGCAGTTCTAATTAGCAAAACCAGACACGACTTCCGAGGTAATACGGGTCTGAACGCAAGGATAAGAAAACTCTCCTTCAAGCTTATTCAGCAGCAGTCTTCCACCTTTCCTCCTTCTTATACCCTTTCACTTTGACTCTGCAAATCTATACAATGGATGAATTGATCTCCTGCAACATCAATTTGATTACTGATTGCTGTTTTGTCACAGACCAACCACACATCACCCACAGTCAACCAATGCCCTGCATCAGCTGAATGAAGTAGGGCACTACGCAGTCCTGTCCATGCTATCGTTTCTACTGCTGGCTGGACCCAGCTATAAACAAGAAGACTGCAACCTACTTTCCACCTGTCACTGGTGCAAAAACAAAGTTTGGGCTACAACCCATATGGCAAAATACTGTTGGGATTAAAGTAGTGCTACCAACAGAAAGAAAAAAAGAAGTATCTTGAAGATACTACTGCACTGGAGCTCCTTTTGGTTGCTTTTTCCTGAACTTGTATTTTAGAAGAATGACTGATGTTGTGCAAATCCTAAGCAAAAAAGGCCTTGTACTGCAAAGTTTACAATCCACATAGACAACATGTAAATATGTGGACAAAGGAGGGTTTTTTAAAAAATTTTTGCAGGTACAAGAAAAACTGTTCTCACCTGCAGTTCTCCTGATTCAGATACACAAGTCTTCTTTGGCTCTGTTATTTCTCTTTGCAAACATTTCAGTTACTAAACTGTACAGACAGCATATCTACAGCGTAACAGCATCCATAATAGCGGGCTTCCAACATCCCAAACTGCCGTGGTTTTGGCTTGAACAAATACATTCAATTGCTGACTTCCAGTCTAGTACCAAGTCCTTAAAAATTGAATCACGCACACATGCACACACATGAGATGCGTTCCCCAAGACAGATGAGTTATTACTTGCAGTTTCTGTTTCAGCAGGGGCATGGCTTCAGAGCACAGTTTTGCAAGTTCGAGGAGAACAAGCATGATGATCCATCTCGCTGGAAATATTCAACTCTTAATCATGCATTTTAGTTTTTCTGTCACTACCAACTGGTTAGTCAGAGCTACATTTTTTCTAGGTATACCTACAAAAATTACCCAAATACCAAAAGAGTTGTTACCAAATCTTTTCCCTAAACAGCAGACTTTAGAAACACTGATGTCTGAAAAACCCTGGGCAGGGTCTGGGAACAGACTGCAGAATGAGCAATTCAGTCTTGGTCCAATAACAGGAGAAATGACATCCCACATTTTTTTCAGTTGTCTCCTTAAAGTTCTCCTTCATTCTGTCTAATAATCAAGTTAAATTCATTTAATTATTTAATCTAATAATTAAATAGATTTAATTAAATGTATTTAATTATTTAATATTATTATGTAATTTAATAGTAGTTAAATACATTTAATTATTAGACTTCAACAGCTGGACTTAACCAGAATTATGTAATCATCACAACAAACGTAAAAGGAAACCTCAGTCCCAATGTCTTGGGCAAACTGAAGGTTTAACATGCAGTCACCAGATGATACAAGTAAAGGAATATGACTTCACTCAACAGTCACTAAGTTTCCTTTCTAGCAGTAATGAAAAGGAAGATATTAAGCATTACCTTTCATTTTTAAACAAAGAAAGAAAGACAAAAATTCAGTACTGAAACAGGACAGTGTCTTGAGCACCAGGGACAAAACAGAAGAACAAGAACAGCCATCTCAGCACATCACAGCTTTCTCTTAAAGCCACAGCCAGACCTGGTACACTGTAAACAGCAGCAGCAATTCCCCTGGGACTGCAATGTAGTGTGAAGCTACACAGAGAACACTTCATTTGATGTCTCTCGGTGATCAGAGGAGGCTAAAGGTTTATTTTAACTAACTACTCTAATTCTCCCATCACCTCCTCCCAAACCAAGACTTACCTCCTCTTCAACAACAGTGGCTAAAAGCCTAACTACTCACAGCTTTGAGGATCTTGCACTTAGTAAAGCTCTGTAAGTTTGATTTCTAACTAGAAGTTACCAAAAATAAACTTCATAAAACTTACTATTCTGTATCTTTGGTATCCAAAAGCAATGAGGGCTCCTGAGAGACTAGCAGTTATCACTGAGAAAAGGAATAAACACCGCCCCATCTCAGTCTTGTATTGCTTACCATTTACTCCTCCCCCTCCCCTTATTTTGCTGACAGCAAGATGGACATACATGAAAATTTGATTCTTGGTAAGCCGAGTCATGCAAATTAGCTTAATGAAATAGATGACTTTGTGTATGTCCCTTTGATACTGATTAAGCTCAAGTATCCACTCAGCTAATGACTAAAGCAATACCATGAGAGCTCTTGTGGAAGTGTCACAGCCTTACTTTTTTTTTTTTTTTTTGAACAGCCCTTTACTCAGCACTTAGTTCTGTCTCAGGCCCTCCTGGCCAGGAAAACAGGCCTGATTCCCATTGGTGGCCTGAAGCTGTTAACAGCTTAAGACATGACTGACGTAACGTAAAAATCTGCAGCTACTTTGCACAGCTTGGGCCTCAACATTGAAAGCAGTCATGCCTTCGTGCCCCCAGTTTTCAAAGCAGATTACCAGTGTGCTGCAAGGGGCTGCTTTGACTCTGTAATTATAGCCACCTTAATAATGATCTGTTCGATGGCTGCCTACTGGTGGTGCCCAGACAGTTTAATCACTATGCATTCAGCTGTAGAGAACTAGCTATCCTTCCTGTCATTTGAAACATGGGACATGTTGTCTGAAGGCGGTGTAAATGAGCTTCCCCTAAACGAGCTGGCTAATACACTTTCATCATTTAAAGCCTAAATTATAAAATAGACCAATAAAAGTGATAATGCATTGCCTCTTATTACAAAAAGATGTTTCACCTCAGCTGCACTAGATGAACAGTTAGTCCTTACCAAGCCTATACATATATTATTTATTGAGCACCAGCTGTGTGCTCGGCACTGTACAGACACAGAAAGATGCGCTTCCTACTCCTGGGAAGCTTTTCTACTCTAAAGCAGTGCCGCCTGGCACTCATTCTGCATGTAGAAATCCCATTGACTTCACTATGGGGAGCAGTTGCAGAAGCAGGTATTAAGGCACTCATACAAGCCAGTATAGTGTCAAGTGGTAGGTATGGCAAGAGATAAAAATCAAGCAGTGCTACGTGGACTGCGTTTTAGGCCTTGTGGAAACTACTGTGGAGACCAACACAGAAGAGGTATGAATATACCTGAGCACATATGCAGATGCAGAAAAGATGATGCAGTGTTACACGGTGGGCACTAATGTGCACTAATGTCTGTCAATGGAAGATCCTATGTCCCATGTCCTCTGCTGCCAGGGATTTGTTAGGACTCCTAGCTCAATGCTAAGAGTGGGCCTAATGTGAGAAGGAGGCATGAATCACCACCACAACCTCCAAAATCTATTTTATATCTGAGATGAAATCCTACTCTCAGATTCCTACAAACTTTCCCACGCTAAAGAACAGAAGTGGCTGCAGGTACAGTTATATTTACACACAGGGGATGGAAGAACCTAGAAAAGAAATGGGGAAGAGCAAGGCTAAAGTGGGAAAAAAGGGACCAGACCTGAGTACAGGCACTGGGAAGCAGAGAACAAGGACTGTGAAAACTGGGAAGCTGGAGGTTCTAATGGGTGAATCAGGCTAGGGAGGGACAGCTGTCATGGCATCTGGGCATGGAGGGAGAGAAATGATCAGTGAGTGGGAGACACAGCAAAAAATATGAAGATTAGAAGGACATTTCAAAATAGCTGTAAAAAGATTGTGAGGCAGAAGGACAGATGCAGATACATGTACAGGAATCTTTAGAAGTGGAGGAAGGCAATTATGGGCAAAGGGAGAAGAAAAGGAAAAGATGCAGAGGAGATTCCTAAGAAAATGCAAATAAAAGAAGGACATCGGCTGTATAGAAGGAATTGAAAGAGTAAGAAAACACATCGTTAAAGCTACTGTTGTGTGTCACACTCATTTCCATTTGGAGTCCGTGCTTGGAAATTAAGTCTCATGGATGTGTGTTACTTTGTTCCTTTATGAACTCATCCAACTTTTTCATCTTACAGAAATAATTCAAGGAGAAGGAAGGACACAAGGAAGTCTTCTGCGTATTGACTGATGCCACATACTAAGGAGGCAATGCTGCTGCTCTCCCAGCAGCTGGCTCACAGAAAGACTGCAAGTCCCTATGCTATGGCTACATCCAAACACAGGTTCAGTTTGTGTCCCATGGGGTCACTACTAGATGAAAAGACAACTCCCCATCACTTTTGTCACCATCTCTCTGGTCATAAGTCATCTAAATACATTAAATACTTTCTTATATGCACTCTTCCATGTCAGCTAATATTGTCTCAGACATGCATTTTAATCATAAATGAAAGGGAAAGTAGGTTTTAGATCATGGGTGGGAAGGCAGGTGGTCCACCAAACAATACCACTCTTGTAAGATCCAAACTAAAAAAGCCTGGAAACTTACTGAGCCAAGGGAGTTTTGTCTGTGTATGAGAATTGTCCTTGTATTTCAGAGATGGAGGATTTGGAGTCTGGGCCCAGCTCCTTGTGTGCATCCACTTGATTTATACAGTAATCGTGACTGCTGCCTGCAGCACAGGGACTTGTTATAAAAGCATAGGAAAATGTCCTCCTGCAGAACACTACTACTGTACACCTCAGTCAGCAGCTGCATTGGAAAGCACTGACAAAGGGCCCACAAACAGGAGAAAAGACTTCTAAGCCTCACGTTGGAATGGAAGAAAAGCAAGACGGGAAGTTGTGGGAGTTGTAGGAGAAGCACAGGCAGATAGGAAGGGAACCTGCAAGAAGTAAGAGGGAGCAAGGACATATATACAGAAAGCCCAACACAACATGTACCTAAGTTGCCTTACGGGACTTGGGTAGATAAATCTAAATGGAATAGACCTCTATTTTCATACAGCTGCAAAGATAAACATCCTTCCCATGAAACCACTATAAATCCCTCATCTTCAGGGTTGATTTAAAAATTGTAGCTCAGCTGTTGCAATTTGTATCGGACTGGAATTTGGCAGTCCCAGACATCAAATTTATCCCATGTGAGAACAGGATCTACCATGCTCCATTTTGCACCCTGAAATTGTACTTTCAAGGGTTTTAAATGTTGTCTACACCACTCCAAAGTGTAAGAAAGACTAGGTTAATTTTTAAATTGAGGGATCAGTTTAGCTCTCAGTAGAGTCAGTGGAAATATTCTCACTGGATTTAAAGGATCCAGTCAGAAATACAGATGACATACCTCCAGTATTCTTTCTCTTAAAAACAACCAAAAAAAGAAAAAAAAAAAAAAAGACAAAAGCAACAAAGCACAAATATTTCAGATGAGAACATACAAGTCTGGAGCACATACAATAAATATTTGACATTAGTATATCACTTACTAGCCTGCCATGCTGTTATCCAACACGTTGCTGTTGCTTGCATACAGCCATTCATTGATTTCCATGCATTTTTCCATGCATTTTTTTCTAATACCCTCTTATTTTAATGGGGTTACATCTCCCACACAAGGTGCACAAGGTTAGCATCCCATATGGCAAAGATCAGGAGCCATGCACTGTTATACTTTCAAACTTAAAAACATGCAAACTGTGGGTCTAGATCCTGAAAAACGTAGGCAGACAAAACTGCCATTTATTTTAATAAAGTCAATGGGAGTGTAGCCAGCAAGTCAGACCTTACAAAATTAATATTCTGCACTAGCTAGTCTGCTAGTTTATGTTATAGGATGTGTCGGGCACTGTGAAATGCAACATACCAAATTCAGCCTCACACAACCCTACAGCAGGAACGTTCTGTTTATTTATATGGAAAGGTTACTACTAAACAAGCACTGGAGCCAGTGAAGCCCGGTTGTTAGGAATTTGTGTCCTAATACTTAAGTCTTTAAAAGGACAGAGTTCCCTGCACGCCCTTTGCCTCTCTGAAACCAACTTTTTCACCTGCTTGCCTGGCTTCAGGAGGGACCTTGGAAAGGTCTTGCAGCCTGGGCTAAGTCAACCCAAAACCTCACAAGTTACTGGGAGCTGACAACTGTGCATGCAGACAATATGATCACACAAGTCTTGTTTCTTTAGGATGCCAGGCTAAAAATACAGCCATTTGCATTAATTGCTCAGAGGAATTTCAGCCCTGAACTAGAGTGGGAATTGTACCCCCAGTTGCACAGAACCAAATTTAGCCCTGGAGGCTGAATGAGGCTGAGCCTATCTCTGATTCCCCTCCCTTCTGTGGATTTCAGACACTTCCTTCACCCTGTCCTCACACAGTTGTTTGTGCTTAATGGGAAACAGTTGAATTCCCTATTAACCTGTAAGCAAACAAAGCACCCTCTCCACTGGCACTGGGATCCCCGCCTGGCTGACTTTAAATAGAGGAGGCTGACCAGATACTGACCATCAGTTCAGTAAAGAAAGGGCCGTTGTGCAAGAAAGCCACGTTCCCCCCACTGGGGACCCAGGCGGCACAGCACCACTATCACCCATCACAGCCCTGCTGTCAGCTTCGGAGAGGTGGGTTTGGATGACAAGAAACATGGATCTTCATCATGTTGGGAAGAAATCACTGTGCAAAAATCCTGTAACACATGCTGGCGGGTGGACAAAAATTTGTTACTTATTTACAAGGCTTTTAGAATGGGAAAGTTGTGGGGAAAGAAAATACCTCAGCTTTCCACGCAGTGATCTGGCAAACCCCCAAGCCCAGCTCCTCCTGAAAAGCACAGTGTGCCAGTGTTTCCTGCAGGTACTACTTCAGTGTCGACAGCAAGATGTTCTCAGCAGCAGAATAACAGCTGCACAATACAAGCAGCAACTGAATGGCTGAACAGCTCTTTATACAGGCATGGTGTGATAAAAACCTGGTGTTCTTTTGTGCTTCACAAAGCCCCTACTTTGCTGACTCCAAGTTCAAATCTCACGGGCTATTAGGAGAAGGAAGAAGTACAATGCATTAACATGCATGGTGGAAAAGAATGTGCTTTATTCTGGAAACCAAGCTTGCGCTAGGAGCTGTGTTACATCCTAAATACCAAGCCAGAAGCTGCTTTCATGTCAATTAGAAGGTACGCATTTTGGCACGCAGGGATCAAGCACTTAGTCACAGTACAACTCAAGCCTGCTCCTCATGATGAGGTGTAAGTGGAGCATTTTCCCCTGACTCGCTGCACTCCCAGGAGGGGTGAACACAGCAGATTTAGAACTGTAACCAATTGGTGGTCTTGCAGCTTATTTTTTAAAGGTTGGTAAATGCATGATTTTCCCCAGTTCCCAATCTTCTTTCCCCAAAGAATAAATCATAGCCAAATAAAGGAGAGGTGGGAAATTCCCTTTAGACTGCTGACTTGAACTCTGTGTTGGCAGAGACAAGTTAGGCCACTTCCAACTCATTTGAACTGCACTGGAGGAGCAAGAGGAGAAACAAAACCAAGTATCAGAAGAGCAGGGCAGAGCAGGACTGGAGTGCCTGTTCAAAGGGGGAAGCCAGAAGCCAACTGAAATACCAGGTCTCCAAACTTGCTCTGTTTTGGGGGGTTCCTTAATGTCTTCCTCTTAACATTCAAAGCCCGTTTTCTCCAGGAGAGGGATGCCAGACAGCCATGCTGAATTAAGACCGAGCACTGCATGGGTGGTTCACTGGTAGATAGCAGCCCATGGTACCTTAGCTCATCTTTGCTACTCCTTCCCAGTCTTCTCTTGAGAATATTTATGACTTTGCTGAGAGTCCCAGGATTGCACAAGGCCCTTGTTTATTCATCTGCAAAGCAGTATCGTAATGCAGTACCTGCCTCATAAGGAAGTTAGGAAGCTCCATTAATTCTTGTAATGTGCTACAAGATAATCAAATAAAGGATGCTAGCAAGTGTATGGTAATGTTATTGTTCCCTGGAAATTCCCCCTTTTCCTAGTTGGCACAACTCTCCCTCTTCCCTGCTAAATTTTAATCTCTCTTAGCCCCTGGGCTACAGTTTATTGTTCTGTCTCTAAATCGATGCCAAAACCTCTCCGCAAATAAATTTCCACTAGCAAAGTTGAATCAGTGTCACAGTTTTTAGTGTAAACTACAGGAATTAAAACAAGCTATACTGACAGTAACAAAAAAACTTAGTTCTCTCATCTCTGCTGCAAAAACTCTTTATAGAGCTCTCTAAAAGATGACAAAGTGTTTGAAGGTTAACAATTGGTTTTGTGCTGTATGGGCTGAAGGCTGAGTGACTCTGTCAACAGTTGCACAGATTTGGGGCAGGGGCGTCATGTGCAGGATGTAGTCAGAAGAAGCCCAGCAGTAAAGGAAAGCCTGAAATACATGCTGGCCTTGCTGAGGCAAATTACTAATCAATTTGAATTCGCTTAGTCTAAAAATCCCAAACTTGTTGGGAGTGAAACCAGACAACACAGACCTCCCATCTGTCAGTCTTATAAAAACAAGGTGTCCATTTTGAGAAGAAAAAGAACTGCAGAGAGATTTCATTTGAAACTCATGATGTTCTGAATTAATAAATCATGTAAGACATTATACTAAAAATATAGTTGAAGTAACTGCTAACAACGAGACTGCCATGGATGCAGGAAAGGGTTAATGATTATACACTGAGGATGACAGTCCACCCACATAACTTTTGTCTGCCAGTACTTAACACATGACTGTCATTACAGGTTCAAACACTGTAGTAATTCTAGCACACTTGCTGCTATCTTACACGGGGCTGGATATCTAGGGCAGGAAAAAGCTCTAAATTCTGTAAGCCTTGAAGAAGATTGATTTATCCACATGGGAATTCTCCAGTGTAGCAGTATCATGCCCTTGTTCCCGTTTTTTGCTTTCTGTAACCCCCATTACTAAATTAGTGTTCTCTTATTTCAGTGTTATTTCACTCTGCCAGATTTCATAAAATCCATTCAATCACCAAAAAAAACCCCCACCAAACCCCAAAAAACCACCACCATTCAAAAATGCGCAGCAGACCCTTCGCTGGCGGACTGCAGAAAGAGGTTCTGAAGGCTCAGAGACTCTGCAGACAATCTCAGCCCTCATGCACATTTGTTCACTGACATGGTGCTCCTTTCAGCAAAACTAAAACAAGTACTTTAAGCTTCAATTTAACAAAAAATATGCATCCTGCTATTCCCAGCGAAGAATACCAGGCTAGCAGTAGTGAAAACTATGCAGAAACTCTCACTGTTTAAATTCTGCTCTGCAGGAAAATTCCACATTAGCTTCCCACTGAAATAAAAGATTCTTACCTAACTGCCACCAGGTTAACTCATACTCAACAATGACACTGGCTTTGGTGGTATAATTCCCAACTTCCTTTGCCGTGAGAGCAAAACGAGGTACAACATGCTTCTTACTAGAATTCAATGGACAGCTAACCGCCACAGTTCTCATCATAATGCGTACATTTTTTTAGCCTTTGCAGTGCATAATAACACCGTGTTTTGCTAAGCCAGCTTTGGGGGTCTTTCCCCCTGAAATAATAATAAATAATGCACCCTGTCTATTGCCTTCACACTGCAATTTATTTGCTATTTTTCTCGTTGCCTAATGAACTGGAATGCCTGGTTTACAAATGACTAAGAAAAATACCTAAGTTCAAGTAGAAAGAATCTTTTTTTCCCCAGTAATTGTACACGTGAAGGCCATAGTATTTCCCACGTCAAGGAACTTTCAGAATACCTAAATTTCATATTTTTTTTCTAACATGTTTTGAACTTCATTCCTTTCTTGTTCAAAAGTTCAGTTACCCAGTTAAAAGGCTCCCTTTTCAAGACTGTCTGCACCTACATTTGTTGATCTGCTTGTGATGAACAATTAACATGTTAAAACAAGCTAATAAATCTGAGTTTCCATAAATCCAAGCATTGTGACTAGAGACCTGTTTAAGCCTAAATGGCATTTTTATTTACTTGAAGATTATAAAAAGTCATGCAGATGAAACAAGGGGAAAAGCATATGCCTTCACCTTTTAGCAAAATGTTCTTTCGAAGGCACTGAAGGTGATGACAGGTTTGAGTAAGTACCAGCTGCAACTGGCGCAACTTTAAAGAGTACCAGAGGATCTGCTTGTTATTTTTTTCTGGCCAGACCTGAGCAACTGTAACTTGGATACAAGCCTTGCTCATGTACTGAAACAACCCCCGTCACTAGGGATTCCAGCTGGACCATTTCTGGGATCCACTTGCAAGCTGAACCTGTGGCATGAAAGGTGATATGACTCTTCCCGTTTTTCTCATCCTCTCTTTCTCTTTCCCTTTCAAGAATTTATTTTCAATCAAAGGGTTACCTCTATCTCTACTTTCACCTTTGCCCATCGTTAAAATCAACAGAACAACCTGCAAGCTTAGTATGCTCCAGAGTTAATATAAAAATGCTTAAATTACTACAGGTTTTCCAAACTGGGGAGCAGTACATACTGCTCTTAAACACACAATACCCATGTGCACTGGTACTTTCTTCTGCATTCCAGCTTTCAGAACAGGAGAGAAAGCAGCCTTGATCTGGCCACAAGCAAGAAGAGACGGATCTGCACCAGCGGCCGCTCTGATGGCTGCCAGTTCAGAGGGCTGAGAGCACAAACCCCTCCGACAGGGAGTAATGAAGGGCGCCCCAGCTGTTTCATCCCAGGATAAATCCACACATGTTCAAAACAGTCTGGCAAGAAACCTGGAACAAAATCACCGTTGGTGAGTTTTTCCACTGACCTCACAAGAGCAAGTATTTCTCTTTTGCTGTGAGGATCACACTCACTCTGCCACCAACAGGAAAGTACTCATTTTTTATTAAGATGAAGAACAGGAAAGCACCCATTCTTTTAAGATGGAGATGTGTTGGTGGATATTTCTGCCTATTTTGTACATAGAAGTTAATGACATAAACAAAAGCTTAAAAAGGTACAAGTTCCACAGTTAATCATGTAGACAGACCTGTAGGTGACTGGTTCCTCTGATGCTCATTCCCAAGCACACACTACAGCTAACGCTTTCTGTTGCTGCAAGAACAGGCATTATTAAAAATCATTTAACTACCAAAACAGCGCTGCTAGTGATCATTTTATTCATACTAGCAGACTATTTATTGTTCAAAGTATTTTCAATGATACAGAAAAATGAACACAAGTCTTTTCCTTCAATACAACATTAAATTTTTGGTACAGTTAGCAGTAGTTGCTTTTCTCTGGGGAAAAATTAAGAACCAGCTATAACTGGAACTGCAGCTCAATTCCTGAACCCCATACACATTTTCTTCACATTTACATAAATAATGGTTCATCTCTATGCCAGACTCGTTATTTACAAAGAAAGTATGTTTAGTGGGGATAAGCAAATACAAAGTTGTCTGCTTCTCAGGGATCTCCTAAATCTCAGGTGATTCAGGTTTTCCTCAAAGACTGATGGTACAATGCATCAAATAACCTGAAGATCAGACCTCCTGAAATGTTGTCATGTACTGGAAGATAAGGACAAACAAACAAGGTAAAAAGTCAGAAATTGAGCAAAAGAAGAATAGGGAGAAGCAGGCACCACTGCAATCAAGATGTAGAGACAAAGGCAGCTGCAATTACAAGGAAGAAAGGAGAAAGGCTTGAAATACGAATCCTTCAGAGGAAGAAGGGATTCAGTTGAACGAAAGTAAAGATTAGGAGTTTGTCGATCCTGGGATCCTGAGAAAAGTCAAGAAAATTGAAGAAAGATGTGAATTCGAAGTTAATTCTTAAAACATACTAATCTTCTAAAGCACGCAGAGTTAAGCTGAGGTAAGGCCACTTCAGAGTAAGGTCACTCGTACAGGTATTAATACATTTTAATTAAAGTATGCTTGTAGATAATGAGTCTTACCTATCTATATTCTGGTGAATAAGGACATGGTGACATACAGAAAAGAAGATATGAGATGATAAAAGGCAGAGACAAGAAGAGACTTGAAAAAGTTTGGTTGGCAAAAAAATGGTGAGACTTTATCCTAGCTGGCCAGATCTTTGACACCTTCATCTATACTGACTTTCTCCAAAGCCCTTGTATGCAGGAGTAATACTTGGCATTGTGGGCAAGTTGCAGAAGTTTATTCTGCAGGTTCAGCAAGAGATTACATCTCAGAAGGTTCCTGTAGATGTTGTGAAGATCACATTTTACTGTGGCTAATCAGCTGGATATCCTGTGCATTACTACAGGAAACAATGAAAGCAGCAAAGCCATTTCAAGTTAAGAGGACAGGATATTTCACCTCCCTTGTTCCTGTTATTCAAAAATTTAGCTGAGGCAGTAAGACTGCAGGACTTTGACACATATTGGACGGTTCCTTCACACATGAACCCACTTCCCATCTCAATCCTGCCAGCAGCAGTTTGCAAGTTCCCCTAACTCCTTCACAGCAACCCAAACCACATATGCCAACACAAGGTGTTTGTTTCCCTTGCTCCTTGCAGACAAAGCTTTTTGAGATTTTTTTTTTTTTTATTATGAACTACAAGAGCTCACTGAACAAATAATCGTAGAAGTACCTCTTCTCAAGTAACTGTTGTTGAATTCTGTGATAAGGATAAAGCTAGTACAAGCAACTGCCTGATGTGGGGTGACCCCTTCCACCATTTCCAGCCAGCTATGTCTGGAGTCTGTTTACCCTGGTAGAAGATGGCTCCAGCCCTATCGACAGAGAATTCAGCCCTGTGGAGTGCAAGTGCTGTACTCCATAAGGCATGCAAAAATCCTGAGGTCTACTGTAATTAGTTTTCAGATTAAGTCTGGCAGTTTAGTATGTTTTATGTGCAATAAGTAACAAAACCAAAAAACATGTTCTAAAATTAAAGGGAGTATTAAAAAGCCACAAAGCTAAGAAATATTTCCTTACCCCTTCTTGTTTCACATTAAAGAAATATTTCTGCTTTTGAACTGCAAGCATGAACAGCACTTTTTTGGCCAGGTCATAGAAGAATATTTTTTTTTTTTTGGTTCACTCTTTCACTGCTGTCATCCTGACTCTCAGGGTAAACTGCGTACAGAGCTGCAACAAGACTTCTCCAGAAAGGTAGTTGTCTGATGTTGGCACAGAGCTGCCAGGTTCTGTACTTAACTGTTGCTTCCCAAAACACCAGTGTATGAAAAATAAAGAATGGAAAGATGCCATGAACAATGCATCTTTGTGTCCTACAGGTTTCCAAGAACAGTATGGCTGGCCCCAGCTGTGACACGGTTTTCACACACCTCTCCCCTGCACATCTCCGAGCCAGGCTTTCGTAACCAAGGGCTGCTCTAAAGGCTCATCATGCCACATGCAGGATTCCCGCAGGTTTCTGCCACTCTTGATTACCTGACAGGCTATTAAAGGCAATGGGAACTTCCTTCTATAGAGGCTTCAGTCAGGGTCTATAGCTTCCCCCCTCCTTTCAAACCCTGAAAATTACAGTATTGTTACTTCTCTAAAGCAAGGAGTTTAAAAAACCTGCAAATTAGTGACATGAGACTGGATTGAATAATACCTTCTAAGCACTGTGAATTCCAGTAGGAAATTCATTCCCACTGACTTTATTTCAAAAGTGTTCATACACCACAATTGTTGGCTGCAAACATGGTTTCTACGTGGAATAAAGAAGTAGTTTTTTTTTCATGACAAGTAATTATCAAGTATTTGCTCTTTCTATAAGGAAGAGCAATACCACTCAGCATCAATTTAACGTATCTACTTTACTTGTAGACTATATCCTGTGTTTGAAAGTGGGTGCAAAATCTTGATATCCCTAACATCCATAAGCCTGACTCATTGGTGAACATCACCAGAAAATACTTCTGTTTACAGGGTTTTTTTACTCCTTTTCACTTTCTGTACAGAAATACTCAAGGAAATAAGTTAATTTACTGGAGTATTCCATAGAAACAGTAAGTATTACTTTGTGTGAGCTTCATATATAAGGTAAAACAACAGTGAGCCTAGATCTAACAAGGGAGTGAGCTCATTACAAGACCCCAAAAAGCAGAGTTTATTCACCCTGGCAGAGCACTGTGCTGACAAAGCCATGGGGCTTCCACACAGAATCACCGAACACCCCTTGGTAAACCTCTGTACACTGAGCCATGGTGATGCTCCTCTTGCTTCTACACTCCCGTGCCTGCATACAGGGGGTTAAAAACACTGCTCCTTGTCAGTTTGCTCTATAAGAGCACCTAGCTGGTAAGAACAAAGGGCTGCTGCAGATCTATTCACCAGACAGTGAATGTACTTGCAGCAAATTTACTGGACCAGCTCCGAGCTCCTTAGCAGATTTTTTTTTATAGGGTCACTGCTAGATGTGCTGGTGACTATGTAAGTACTGTAAGCCTATTCAGAACGACCTTAACTTCCAACATTTTTTTTCTAGGTCAGCCCTGATTCAGTAGCTTTGGTTCTTACTTTCCAATACAATACAATTGACAATCAGATACAAGTTCTGAAAACTGCTCTTTTTTTTTTTTTTTAAAAAAAAGAGGCTTCACTGCAGATGATACTTGTTTTCCCAGGGACAGGCTGATTCCTGATGAAAGCCTAAATTTCTTGTATAAAGTTCAAGAATCAAACTGCAATGTCATACATATTCTTCATAAGTTGTATAGAACTATCTTCCAAGAGTCACACTCTTCCCAATTTCCCTCTTGTCCTGCCCTAGCACTCCTAAATTTTTGAAGTTATTCTTAGTTCCCTCTGAGAAATACACACACCTTGTCTGGAAGACCCACAGAACTTGAGATGCTTTTTCTTTTTTTATTTTGCATTTAAATATGCAAAGCAGATGCAGATGTCTGCTTGCATTCTTCAGCCATCTGCTTTAATAACTACAGGATGGACTCTACACTGACCTTGCTTTCCAGTCCCATATCTACAAATAAAGCTGTTTAAAACCTGACTTAAACCCAATGACTGATTTGCAAGAAACCCATCACTAAACAGGCCTGGAGTCTGGAGGCACACCATTAGTCTCACATGCTGTATGCTCACAGGGAATGTCTCCTTGTTTACTCTGACATACCTGACAATGAAAGAACAGTAACACTGAAGTTTGTAAAATCTTATTTCTTTATTCATCAAATCATCTTTTTGTGTTGGGTGGCAGCTGACAAAAGCATACACCTTTTTGAAGATCACTGAAGAATCACTGGAAGATCACTTGCCAGCTAATGCAATGTATATTTACACCTTTAAAGAAAAGTTTTCCTGTGTGCCAGTGTTGCTAACTCCAATTTTTATCACAAGGCTGCATAGCATTGGGTATTTTTTTTTGATGCTCTGTCTTCTGGAATCACAATATTAAATGAATTCCTAGGAGTAAGAGAACCTTTTGGTCCCTTGGGATGTGTTGCAAGCTTCCTTAGTTCATAATTTTGAAGACCTCACCAGCAGAGCTCTGGCAACACTTGTGCCTCTTCAGATTTCCAGAGACTCCAGAAAAACAGCACTCTCCTATGAGTCTTACAAAAGACTCAGTGACGTATTTCATCGCCACTTGTCAGATTCTGGTAAAGGAATTCAAATCACTGATAAAAATGAGCTTTTTGAGTACCACTTCTTGCAGACAGAGGTGAGCTTGGTCTGGCCCTTGGGCAGACCTCAGTGCAACCCAACAGAGCCAGGCGAGGGGCAGAGCAAGCTGGGATGGCTGCACCAGATGGGCTGATTTTACCTGATGCCCATGGTCCATGGGGATTTTGCATCCACAGAAGTTGCAGGATCCCGTTAAAAAAAAGACCTGTGCTGCCTATTTTTGTAATCGAAAGTACAGCTCAGTGGCCTGCCCTTTGAAAGCATGCTGCACCTTCCAGTGACACCAACTGCACAGAGAAGTCTTGAATATTCAGCAGTTCTGAAAGTCGTGACACCTCTCTTAAGCCTCCACAAATGCAAACGAAGCTAAACTGTAAGAGCAAACCCCTGGAGAAAATAAAACATTAAAATCTCTTTATTTGCAATAGGGAAAATTATCAAATGCATGTCCAGTAAAACATTCCCTTCAGCATTAACCTTTATTATTGAGCAAAATACTAAAACTACTAGCTCCTTAGTATTTTCATCAAAAATACAGGGCAGACAATTAATATTACACCTCTTCATGTCCCTATATAGAAAAGAATTTTTTTTTTTTCTGTTTTGAAAAAGCTAGACAATATATTTACGGTCAGCACCAAGTCACGATCACTGAAAGGATCAGAATGAAAATAAATCTACTAGCAGTGGTTTCCCTGCCAGTCCCACCCTCCCATGTACTGCCTGTAAACAGGTCTCTGATGATTAACTCTCATTCCTCTTCTACATAATCATCAAAGAAAAATTATTTAGCCATATTTCTATTTTACTTTACAATGTCTAGATCAGTTCTCATACAGAGTATTAATGACCTAAGAAACTGAGAGATCATCCTATATAACACACCTCTATCCTTCAACACCTTTCACCTGAACACCAATTTTAAAGTCTGCAGATTTTCATAATCTCTCTTGATACAATCTGTTCCTAATGTAGATTTCTGAACTTGCAATTTTCTCATTCAGAAGACACAAATGTAAGCAGCACTTGTTTCCATTTAATAACTGCAACTGAAACGAGCACCAAGCCTGACAGTCTCCAGGCATTCAACACCACTTACCAGGATCGCCACAAGGTTACAAGGAGATCTGCTCTCTCAGGTTATTACTTGCTACCAGAAGACCTGCAGTCCTTTAATTCTTGGCTTTAAATTAGCAGTATGAAGTAGCTGTGGGAAGTCACAAATCATTCTGCTGCATGGCAAGTCTGTGAAAATTGCTGTGCCACCAAGGTGGCATATGATTATCTGAACTTTTCCTTTATTATTTTGTTGACCTGACCCCAGCAAAGAGCCGGAGTAGTAACATTAATTTTTTTCATTTAGCCTGCACACAAACCTGCACCAGTTACTCTTTTGTTGACCAGCAGACCAAGGCACACCCCCAAAACTTTCCACACCATCAAAACATTGGAAAGGACACACGTTATGAACAAACTCCAGAGAAGAGCCACAAATAGAAGAAGCATTAGTGAATGCTTGTAGCATTTCACATACTTAAACTGTCTTAGGCCTTTTAACCATTTTTCACATATTTTTATGAATATCCAGCTTCAGTGCTTTAGCTATCTAGCATCTGTCTACAGAGGTGGATAGAGAGGAGAACGAAGGAAAAAACAGTAACTAATTAATAATTACAAATCTTGGAATGACCCAGCATGGGGTTTTTTTAGGTGCATTAATGCTTATACATTCTGATGCCTACGTAAGTCACACAACTAGGAGGCAAGCAGTGTGTTTCTCCTTGGAAGTACAGAATCTCCCACTCTGGATACTGCAGAGCACTGATGCTTGACAGGGAGCACTGAGTGAGCAGATACAAATCACCTGGGGGTCCAACCATCTGCCTCTCACCCTAGCAGATCAGAGGATCTCAGCTTTAAACGTGTTTCCTACCTCATCAAAAAACCACGTTTTACCCTTGGCAAATGTATATCTATATAGGAGACTCTTCATGTGCTGGGTAAAAAGGCAACCTTCCTATCCTAAGTTAGATTGTTGGGGCTTTCTTCCCCTGAAAAAAATGGCAGCAACCTTATGCTGCTCAAGAAGGCTAAAACGGTTAAAGTAATCTTGGGGGAGAATTAGGACGCAAAGTGCAACTAAGGTGGTTAAAAGCGTGTAATAAATGCTATGTAACCTCTGACTGTAATTCGTCATGGATGTCATTGAGCATGTGTGGCATAAACAAAACCACTAATACTGATTTCACAAAAGGCCTTTCCCACATGTTTTTTCTTCTAACTGTAAATTTGGTCTCAACAAAAGGCCTTTCCCACATGTGTTTTTTTTCTTCTAACTGTAAATTTGGTCTCAGTTAAGCTTCACTTCTACTTTAAATTATATTGCATTATCTGGCTTAAAAGAACAAAACTGTCTTTTAAAAACTTTATTTCAATGTTGATAAAGCATAATACAAACTCTGCAACTGCTTACCAAATCTCTTCCTTCAAGACCACCCTGCAACTCTAAACAAGTCAAAAGGGCCACACTGAGAATAAATATCAAAGATATTGCCAACTTCGCCTTTCTATTTAATTAACAGACAAGCTCATTAGTCGAAGAGCTGTACAGGAGAGTATGCCTGCAGCCCTTGCTCACATCAAAGACTGCTGAGAAGTAGGTTATGGTCACAGATGCAGAAAGCCACCCAGCACTGGCAACAACAGCAGTAGATGGCAGAACTGTGGGCCGGGAAGCCTGCCCTGTAATGAAGGTGAAACTCTGCAGCACACTGTGCCATAAAGTGCGATTTGGCATCTTCAGGGGGAAGCCAAACAGTGGATTCAACAGCACAGCGTACAACTGGCAGAGCACATCCCGGCTCCACTAACCAGATTTATTTTCTGCATGAGGGAGGAGTGGGTAGGAAAGACAACCCATGCCCTCAACATCCGAACGCTATCTTGTTCCACAGAGCACCACACCGTGAACAAACCAAAGCAAGCATGGGTGGTAGACAAACATTACCATTAGAAAACATATGCAATATATGTGTGTGTGGGAAGGGGTGAGTGCCTGTGCCTAGTTTGTGCAGGGGGGTCATTCACAATGCAGCCGCAGCAGCCTGCTTCTGGGTTCAAACAGCCTGTCACTGAGCAGCACCGTTTATAACTTTGATTTTAGTACTCATTCAGCACACAGCAGCTAATACTCACAAAGTGCTCCAGGAACTGAAAAGACTGCCTGAACTAAAGGTTGTTCACTGCAGCCTCTCCAAGCAGGAGCGTGCCCACCTAATTACTGCTAGGACACTGTCAAGCACATTTTAGCTTAAAATACAAACAAAATCTTCAGTTACAATAATTTGAGGATTTCAACTCTTTTCTATTGAGAAAATAAAATTTGGAGGACTTGAGGAGTCACAGCTGTTACTAATCAAATTTATTTAAGAGAGTAATGTGAAACAGCATGTTTGTGAAAGTTCATAATCACACTAGAATTAAATCATTTTTACAGAGCGTTTATTTGAAACATTCTGTACACAAACTTTGATTATGGCAGAGAATACTTCCCTTGCAGTTTAGGTTTGATTTCACTCTTGGAAACCACTATAAAAATCCTGCTCACTTGCAGCAGGGTTCTTTATTTACACTTGGGTTTAGTTTTAAGACCTGTGACAAACACCAGATTGCTCACGTTCATCATGACGCAGGGAGAGCCGCCACACATACTACCCTGCCTCCTGGTACTACGCAGCCGGTAAGCTGCACTCCTGGCTCACTTCGGAGCAGCCGCTCGGCAGATTTTTCCTCTGTAGACATCCAGAGCTGGAAAAGTGGCTTTGAACTTCACACGCCTCCTGGCACATCAGCAGTTACCACCACAGCATGACAATCACACCTTAACACAGTGATCCTTGCGCTGATGTTACTCTTCCCTTCCACAAAGACCAACACTATGCTCGTTGCCTGCACAAGGGTCAGTCCTGCTCATCTCAGCAAGAGTTCTGGGTCCAGCAAAGACCTGGGGGCCTTCTGCCTCTAAAGCCACCAGTTCTCCCTTTCCATTCCCCACCCACAAACCCCCCCTCTTCAGAAATACAGGCTGCCATCTTTTTAAAAAGGTCTAATACATCAAAATCTAACTTATAGGGTTTTCAGCCTCTGTGTTGAGCTAGGCTTTGGCTTCCCCATTGAGGCTACTGACAATTTTCCTAAACAGTGCCAGGTGCAGGGATATTTTTTTATTTTTTTTTTATAAAGGAAGTTTTATTAGTTCAGTGGGAACTGGCCAAAAGCCATGATCTTGTTCCAGACAGCTGACCAGCCAGCTGCAAAGGGGAATGCCAGTGCCCTTCCCTCATGGCTGCAAACACGTCAACTCACCATTAGCCTGGCAGCAAGAAGGTCTTACAGCCCAGTAGCAGCTTCCCTCAAAACCACGTCGTAAAGCCTCCTTCCACCTCTTTGCCCAAAATTTATTACAACAAAATTGCTTACCATGCTTATTTTCAGTGCCTCTTTACTCTGCACTGCTACATGTCAATCTCTCTTCCCCACAGAAAAAATGCTTTTTCAAGCCAACCACTCGAGATGCTCAGCAATGATGGAAAACCACCTTTTCTCTACCAACAGCCTGTGAGAGAAGTTGAAGGAGTCTTGTGAGATTTCCCAGGGCAAGAAGGAGGGTGTGGGGACAGAGCAGGTTCCCATCTGAACTTTTTCACTCCCTCACCTACCAAGTTCTGTACAAAGGGTAAAGAAATCAGGCAGAGAGACAAACAATGTCACTTCCATCTCCCATGTGCCATCCAGGTTTTTTCACTCCAAGCTTCCTATATACTTTAGAGGGCGACAGCTTATCAGAAAGGAGTCATCCCACTGCGTGCTGCTAATTTGTAAGGTAGAAGGCAATGAAATGCAGCACTTTCACCCTGCCCTCCCCTCCTGTACCTTGGCACTTTGGCTACCCCTCTGCACCAGCATGAGTATGTAACTACAGCTATTCCTTTAATCTCTCTGTTCCTAAAAGCCTTCCACCCCGCAGCCCTGACATTACAGCTACTTTCCTTGCCCCCTATAACCATTTTTTCCTTAGATGTTACTCTACATATCTGTGTTTGTCCCACCAGCTGTGGGGGTAGCTGGGATCCAGCAAGAGCAGTATGGTACCACAGCTGTATCCGCTCATCATTTCAAGGTTTATGGGTTTCTTGTTGACTTAGTCATCATGTTATCTTTTCAAAGACAATGTTTTTGAGAGATTACACATACCAAGCACTAATATGCCTCCATAAATTTAACTTGAACTTAATTAACTGGGGAGCATCTACCCAAAATATCTTTCTCTTCATTAAAATATTCTGAGTGAAGCTTCAGTCAAAAACATGTTGTCAAGATAAAGTGATACCTCAACCTGGACCATCTTAGTGGTTTTGCTGGGTGTGTATGTGTGGGTGTGGGGGCAGGGGAAAGCCTGCAAATTATTCATAGGTTTCTTGTAATCTCTCTCACAAGCTCACAGAGCAGGCATTAATCTGACATATAAACTTCTCCAAATATTAACACCACTTCAAAGACACCACAAATAGTGAAGAAGATAAATTCTCTATTACTTATTCTCCTCCAATGTATCCTTCAGCAGGACAACACAGCTTCCCATCTTTTGCCTGCTGAGTTAATGCCAAAAATATGCATTAGGTATGAAGTACTCAGTTCAAGAAGAGGGTTTCATTTAAGCTGATAAAAAGTGAGGATTTTTCCTGCAGTTAAGGGAGACAACTTGTCCTTAATTTTCCATTTAGTCTTGCAGGTTCCAGAAAAGTTTTTAATCTTTTTATATCTCACACTATAACATAAAATTGCAATGGAATTTAAAGCAGAGACTGACAGCAGTGACTTTAAGACATCCTAGTGTTTTCTAAGCCAAAGCTGTGGCCAAAGACAGTGTCCTTGCTTCACACCTGTTGATGTCAATGGAAATACCACATATGTTCCTATGAGATCACAGGTTCCATCACAAGAATGTAACATAATATTTTATGGAGTCTTCCACCTCCACTTTTTTTTTTTAAAGATAATCAGTCTAGTTAGTGTGAGCTGCCTTGTTACTACTCAGTGGCACCTCTGTTCCATCCTAACTAGGTTCACCACAGAGCTGCTGAAACGACCTTTCCTTGTCTGAATCATTGAAACCTGAGCTAAGTTGGCAGCATGTCTACAGGGCCAGGGCTGCTAAGACACCACTCTCAAACAAGATGAGCTGGTGCTACAACACATTCCCCATGTCTTCACACCTTGTGTTGGTCTCATTGAAAATCCAATGCCCTCTCCAATGTACAACCTCCCTGTTTTCCAGGCTATTCAGTAAGTACTGAGATGGGCTTGGGACAGGTGTCTACAGAGTATGCAGTTTGTACTGAGAAGAACTGGAGGCTTCCAATCTTAACTTCTTAAGTTACTAGCACACACAAAGTAGAAATCTAAATAAACAATTGCCTGGTCTGAAAAGTCTGGTCTACCAGCAGGTAACAGGTGTGAGTGAAGCAATTAGGCAACATCTTTATTTGCAGATACATTTCCAGTACATCACCATCATGATGTACCCAGGAAGAGAACTCTTGAAGCCTTTCATAATTCTTTTGGAACATCTGATTTATTTATGAATTCATTTGAGTAGTTTCTGTTCTAAGTCTCTAGACGTTTTAGCCATGACACATTTCAAACACACACAACTCACTATTTTTTTTCCAATAAGTGAGACCTGATCAGATGAGCCTGAAGAACTGAATGCTTTCTTTGTGAACACACTGCCTTTCTTCTACACACAATGCCAGCTGCTTGACAGCAGCCTTCTGCCCAAGGCTCTGCCTAAAACCAGCACGCAGCCTTGAAGATCAAGACTGAGGTGCAGATCGAGCGGCAGGCAAAGGTGTGAGCTGGGGTTAGAAGCAAGCATCTGTCCATAGCACAATCACAGAATGCAAATACAAACACACCACTTTTTCAGAAAGGTCTTCCCCAGATGGGAGTCCACTGTACCCTGGCAAAACGGATTTTGGGGAGGCACAAATTTAAAGCCACAAGGAAAGTCAAGAGACCCAAAATCAGCACATGGACACAGGCATCTTGATCAGCTTGCTGTGCCCTTCTGCTGATTTCTCAGCCTGTATGGATCTCAAGAGATCAGCAGGAGTGGATTCAAAACTATATAAAACTCTCACCATGAGTATTTTGCTTTGAAGTAAAAAAAACAACCAAACAAAAAACTTGCCCAAAACATGCTAATCTCTGCAAGTTCTTTTTGTCAAGACTTGAGCACTTGGGCTTGAGTCCTTAATGCAAAAGTAATTCTCGGATGGCCAAAAGAACCACTTCCAGAATCTGCATTTGACCTGTTCCAGATCCGTAATATGACTATTGTTAAGAAAATGAAGGCTCAAAGATGCTGTGTCTCAAGCAAGACACAAATGAAATTGTTTAAAATAAGCACTGAGTTTACATGGGACTGACCTGAGACAAAATCCAAATCCAAGTGCACACTATTTCTCAAGAAGTTAAAAAAATCGATTGGAAAATTGAAAATTAAAATGGCCTTAGATTGGTGGGTCAAACCTATTTCTAGCTGATTTCTAAGTCACTTTTCAAATAAAGAATTAATTGAATTACTATTTATTTGTCTAAGCACTAGGACAACATACAGCTGCTGCAGTCTTATTTTTCTGCATCCTGCAGGAAGTTCATATAATTATAAATTCTGGAAGCGCTTTAAACATAAGAGTGTATTTAAATAATCTTTTGAGGTACAGAAAATATACTTTATACAAGCGAGGGGAAGTGCCAGAACTACTGCCAGAAACTATATAATAGCTTGAAGCAATTTCTACCTTCCCGTTTGAATAAGAGGTGGTGGTGGGGGAAACTGTTTAAAGGACACGGAATCCTTTTGTATCTGCCCTTCTCTCTCTAAAATCCAGCTAATTTGCCTTAACTTAGTCTGTGCTTTTAGCCTCCCTTCCCTGTGATTACTGAAGAACTAAGCAGTAAGAGAACAGGTGCTCAATGTAGACAGAACGAATGCTAACCTGGGACACCATTTTGCTAACACACACAGCCACTGTTTCTGCTCAATGCATATTGCATTATTTTCTGTTCAACTGGTTGCACTTGCATAGTTTGATTGTCTTATCTACTCTGTAGGTCTGAGGAAAACGGTGCAGCCTCTGAAACTAAACATGAATTTATTTTCTGTAAAAGCAGGTCTGAGACATGAAAGCTGTGAAAGAATCTTGTTAGCAATTCCTTGTGTAGGCAGCAGTCTCACTTTAATCATATGCATTATGGCCTTTACCCATCACTGCAAATTCACTCCTAGAGCTTTTCTGCACATCAGTTTGGCTAACCCACTTTCTAATGTCTCTGTCTCCGTTTAAGCAAGCTGGAAACTGTATTGCTTCTTATACTGCAGACAGCATGACAACATACACACACAGACAAACTCAATGCCTTTGAAGAGCATGGCTTGTGTCCATCAGTTCTTGTTCTCGTTCCATGTTTTTCACTACCCTCGTTATCATCTGGACGCCTGAAGCGTCTGCACTGAGATTCTGGAACACAAGAGGGCAGACGACATGCAAAGGAAAAAACACAGTGCATTAGTTTTCACAACGTAAATCACCCAGCTGAACAAGCTGCCGGAAAACTTTAAAAAGGAGAAGCACTTCTCCCTTTCGGCATAAAAAATACGTGACCAAGCTCTTTTTCTGTCTAGACAGTATAGTATGTTTTAGCTGTACCCCTGTATTCAGAAACTGTGCCAAAAAGTGAAGCATCTTTTTCTCTTGAAATCTGTAGCACTTTCTAAGGCTGCCATGTGTCGGTAGGAGAGGTGACTTGCCCTCTTTCCAGGCTCTGACATGCAATCTCACGTAAATGTAATGGATTCTCTCTCACTAAATTCCACCCATTGAAATCTTTAAGGCCCTTCCCCCACAAATGTATTTCAGTAAACGTGTTGTGTTCCTTCTTACACAACCCTGTTTTTTAAATGCGTAGAGTTGTTAGAGCAGGCTGTCATATGATGGCTGTCTACAAGTAGGCAGCGCAGCTGTGAAGTAGCACTCCAGCCCCCCTACTAAACATGTTCTCTGCTGGTTTACTGCTGAAAAATCTCCAGTACTAGCTAGACTCTTTCAAGCTTAAATACCAGTCCAATGTACAAATGCCATTACAGTACAATGCCTTCTTGATGGTTTTGGTATTAATTTGCTTTCAGTAATTAACTACTCACACTGAAATCAGTAAGGTTTATGTCAACGAAACGAACCACCCAAAGAATAGATTTTCTAGACAAGTCCCATGCCTGATGAAATAAATATGGACGTGCAATCTGAAGCAAAACTGTGCTTTCATTTTTCTGTTTGATGTTAACAGACCAAAGGTTAGATCCTGCTAACTTACATTTTTGTGCCTTGGCCCAGCTCCTCTGCACTTACCTGCACGAGCAATTTAATTGGTTCTGAAGACATATTCATGTGAGCTAAGGCAGCTTGTTTGAATAGAGGTTTACAGTTGGGAAGCCAGATATTTGGATCTTGGGAGCCTGGCATAGAGGAGGAGGTCAGGATTAGCCCCTTCTGAAAAAGCACTGATGTGTAGGTGTAGGTGCTCCAGGTTTTGAAAAGTTCTTTAAGTAACTTTAATGTGAGAGCAATGAATTCTCTCATCTGTTTCAAACTAAAATAGATTACTGACCATTTACGTGCGAAAAGAAAGAGAAGAAAAAGAAAAAAGTTTGAAGAACCAATTTGCTATTCAAGGTAAATCAATGCAAGCATTCTTACAGACCCCTTACCCAACATCAGTAATCTTTATATAGGCTACACTTTACACCCTTCTGCAGCACATCACTAGCATTTAGTTGCACCAGCATGCACCAGAAAGGGCCTGGCTGAATTGCCTCTCTCACATAAACACCACTTGAGTTGGGTGCTATTTGGATTTTTTTGCAAATGATACTACCTCCAGGATTTCAGCTACACAGGAAAGCTTATGAGAAACACAGATGGACACAAACAAAAACAACTGGTCAAAAATGTCAAGAGTGCACGAGAAGGAAAAAGTTTCTCTCTGATAGATACTTTAACACATATATGTCATACTCTAAGGAAAATGTTCTGACAAATCAAAATGACATTATTCTTACAGTCAGCCAGTCAATCACCAGCCTTCATCACACATCTTCAGGCTATTAGCTCTGGTTTGGCTAAGTTTGCCTTTTGGACTACACATACTGTTGAACAAGAACCGGATATTTTTATTATTTTTTTTTTCCTAATCTTGGGAAAGGAAGTGTTCTGGCAGTATCTCTAGGTCTTATGCTTAGAACAGGATAAAGCAAAAAAGACGACACCACCCTACAATATATGCGTCTCGTGACAGAATTAGTCAGTGTATCTGAGCATGCTGGACTTCCCTACAACAGAATTAAAAGGAAACACCTTGCAGATAATAATGAAAAAGTGTAGTAGCTCATGCAAAAATCTTTCCTCTTCCCACCACAGCTCTTTAAGGATTCAGTTCTTAATTTCTTTTTAAAGCAAAACAAATTCCTTTTCGAATTAAAGAATAATTTCACTGGGAAAGAAGAATCCCAAA
Source organism: Falco peregrinus (assembly GCF_023634155.1). Classification (NCBI taxonomy): domain Eukaryota; kingdom Metazoa; phylum Chordata; class Aves; order Falconiformes; family Falconidae; genus Falco; species Falco peregrinus. Next base: position 18,053,018 of record NC_073739.1, read on the forward strand.
GAATCACTAGAAAAAAGTTTGTCTTCTTACTTCTTCATGAAACTTGGAAAGATTCTCCTCTTTAACTCCTTTCCAAGAACAACAACAACAAAAAAAAATCTGCACGATGCCTTTCTATAAAAGAAAGTCTTCTTGCATGGACACAGTTCTTTAATAATGTTATATGATCACCCCCCTATAACAGTCTACAGCAAACTTAAAAAATCAATTTAACGGTGGTCATTTCTGATTAATACGGTTAGGACCAGTAAGTTGTAATTGCAAAAACTGTGCATTTGTAATAAATGAGTACAAATTACTCAGAAGCAGAATGGGTTTAACACTCCTAGAAGTTTATACACACAGTATGAAATTCTGTTCATACAGAAGACTAAATTCAAAAGGTAATTTTAATGCACAACGCCTTTCTTTTATCAGAGAGATACGATGAAAAGCCAGTACTATAAAGACTACAACCCAAGGTTCAAGATTGAAGTTAAACAGCCTGTGAGCCTTTCTATATAATAAAAAAGGCATTTTGAATCAAACATCAGGCAGCATTTTGCCATGCTCATGGCATGAAGTGCTACTCAAGAAAGATAATCCTGTGGGATTCAACCTCTCCTTTGCCATCCGGTGACAGACACTGTGCTGTAACCTGCATGTAGAGCAAGTTGCAGAAAAGCAGCTCCAGATGGCACAAAAGGCATTGCATGCCATCTTTTTTCTTGCTCTGGCATTTTGGGACAGGATGCAGTAATACTGTCCTCGCCCGTGCCGACTGCAAACGCAGCGTTTCCCAGGCAGACCCAGGCGTGCAGCCAGGGCTCTGGCCGCCCTCCCGTCATTCCTTCCCTTCCACCCTCTCAAAGGACCAGCAGGCAGCAGTTTACTCTGCCCACAGCCAGGGACCAGCTGCTGGCACCGGGGACCTCTGAGGTTGAACAGGGGACAATTTTCCTTTCTTTCAGATCCCTTTGCAAGCATGCAGCCCAAGCCAAGCTTTGGCCTTCCAGGAATATTCAGGCATTAAGATGCCATTCAACATGTGCAAGGTTTGCGAAGTAAACTCTGTAGCAATGCTAAAAAAGCACAAATGCAACAATTACTTTCCCAGAAAAGATTGTTTTCTTTCCTTGATGAGATTAGTACATTTGATGCCAAAATCCAGGTGCTTGGGGATGCAAAAGAACTTCTATGACCAACCACAAAACTGAAAGAACTATACTGAACTATAAATGGAGTAAGGGCGTTTTTCCTTAGGTGTTCAGCAGAAATGTTTTTATTCTCCAACATTAACAAGACTGGGCCTCTGACTATACAATCACTTACCACTCACTTCTCTGCTTCTTGAAGGTAACAAATAATATACAATAAAAATCATTAATCAATGTTAAAGAAAGTACAAAAGTATTTGACAGAACTGCTTAAATTGATTTCTATGCAGAGCAGTTCTATACCTAACCTGAAACTAAATGCAGTACAATGAATTTTGAGAAGAACACAACTGAATTTTTACCTTTACAGCTTTGACTTAAGATAGTTTTCCACTGTAACAATTTCCTTAAGTAATCACCAGCTCCCTTCCAAATGGAATGACCAGGGCATACTATTTGTTCTATCAGACTGTCAATCCACTAGATACACGCATGCACATTGTGAGTTTAACGGAAAAAAGGCTGCATTTAATTTAATGTGAAAAATGCATATACAGCAGAGTATGCAGGAGCCAGACTATAAAACAGAAACTTCTATACTATGTGAGAGTATAAAATTACAAATACAATTTTTCTGTGCATCTACCAACAAAAAAAGCTTTGTCATCTTTAAAATTCATGTGAAATTTTTGGACTTCCATTTGTTCCGTTGCTAGGACTCCTAAGGGTGGATTACAAATAACAGGCACATGTTTTCAATATGCTTGTTGATCCCACATCCCACTTCAGTAATTGACAGGATTGGGTAGTAAAGTCCCAAGCCGAAGCTTTAAAAGTCATCTCTGAATGCAAGCTAATAACCTGGAAGTAAAAAAGTGGCTAATTTTCCAGATTAGTTCAATTATACTGAATCCTTTAATCTAAACCGCACAGCTTTTAACATGATTCTTTGCTTGATGTGAATATTCAAGGTTGGTTTTTTTTTTCCCTTTGTGAACAGAAGGTATGTATCATGCTTATCTGTGTAAGAACTAAACTGCTTTATTAGAAGTGGAGGGAAATCACTTAATTCTGGAGACACTGTAAAGTGCGAAAGAAATGGAATTTAAATACCTGCTAAAACATGTGGCTTAGTCCTGCTCACACAGAAGCGATGAAAATTTTTTCTCAATGGGAAAAGAAAAAGGAGACCATGATTTGCTTAGGGAAAAGATGCTTGTGCATTATTTTATATTACGCAAACTATTAATATTCAGCTTTACATTGGCAAGTCAGTCTTCCAGCTACTTTCCTGCTAGACCTATTTACTACTTTACCACTTTCCTCATTTGTCAAAAAAGCTATTTCTGACTACTCAAGGCTCCACATTTCTGGAAGCATCCATGTTTTAATGCTGAATTTGTGAACAGATATTGAAACATTATTTTAAAAAAATACTGCCAATGCCAACTCAGTGCTGAAGGAGCACTAGTTCTGTCTGAAAAAAAGTTTATTTCCCCTTTTCTACTGTGTAATTCAAGCTGCTCTGCAGTTAACAAGGGTGCTTATTGTCATTTTATTAAATTTAAGGTAACAATAAACATTAACTCAGTCTCAAACATGATGTCATGCTTTATGTAGCTAGGTTAAAAGAGAATGTAAAACAAATTACTTGGATTGCTTAGGAAACCCTAAATGCACTAATTTGCTGAACCATTTATCAGCAGAACTAACGAAAAGTGGGTTTTGCTCTTGCAACGGATAAAGGTAGCCATTAGTTTCTGAAGTGTACAATTTTACCAGCCAGACAAAACAAAAAGCAAATCTTGGGAGTAAATATTAACTGGACATTCACATAACAAGATCCAAAGAGACATATCCAGAAGTTTCCTCTTTTAATCCAACTCTGAATAATGTTGGATGCTGTTTTCCGTTCCTTTAGAGCTCTTCTACTGCCAAAATAACTGCAAGGTTTGCAAGTCCGAGTATATCTCAAGCCTTTCCCAAGGCACCCCAACACTATCTGAGGCACTGAAACTATGGCAACCGAATAAGAAAGCAGCTTCCATGATTAATAGATGAAGATCCCAGCGACAGTGCCTAGCTAGGCCATAATTCAGGAATGCAGGAGGAATTAGCATAGATTCCATCTCAATCTACCAATAAAAAGTAGATTTTGAAAGGCATCAATAAAACAGCATTTTTTTTCTGCTACCCCCCCCGAAACTATAGAATTATAAACTGTTCAAATTCTCATTAACATTTCAATGAACGGCTGCCCTGACTGCAAGTAATGGATAAATGTTCAACGAACAATGGTGAAGGAACCAACACAGCCAATTTCCCATTTGACTATCAAAGCCACATGTAGGAATACACAATATATAGAACTTCTGAGTGAAGCTGAGCAGAGAGAGATAAGACAACAGAAATAATGTTTCCTGCAGTCAGGAATATATTTGGACACAGTTTTTCCCATTGTGTTCGGGATTCATATAAGAGAGTGCTTTTTCCATCCGCTGAACTGGAACACCCAGCCATATCTATTATATACTCCACACATTTTCATTACTATGAGGCCCTCTGAGCCTGTCAGGTTCATTGCAAAATTGATGAGGGTTAGGAATACCTTTTTTTAAAGTGCATAATCAAACTTGCAATATTATCTCCAGCAAAAAATAGTAGTGTTATAGTCCTCATCCACTAGATGGTCTCAGACTAAGGTAGAAAGGCATAATAAAAATATTTCTTTCCACTTTCATAAAGTTTTCACTAAAGGCAACAGGCTACTGAGATGATAAAAGCACAAGGATGCTTTTTTTGCCTGTATCACACAAAGAGTATAAGCCCACAGCCGAGGCATGGCTTTACCTGAGGAGGGTGAGGGAGCAGGAGCCAAAGGCTTCCCATACCAAGGACAGCCCACATGCTCCCACATTGCATGATGTGCTGCCGTGCTGTGCATCTATCCCCTGAAACTCTTTTAACTTCAGCATTGGTAGAAAGTTCCTTGGTAGCAGTTTTCTTGGGGGGGGGGGGCGGGAAAATAGCATGTCATAGTCCATGATATGTGAATTTCAACCATCTAGTATAAGTGCTCTATATAGAAATGCCTATTATTAACAATACTTTTAAAGGAAAGGTCATCACTGAATGTAGTGAATTAACATATGTCTTCACTCTGGAGATACAGCAACTGGCAGTTCTGTTAATAGCTGGTTTATCTACTTCATTTTACATCTCTATTTCAGCTACTAAAGAAACACTTTGGGGCTTGGGGAAAATTCCTTTCATACAAAAATGACTCTGTATTCACAAAGAGCATAGTACACCCGTCCTTTTGACTGATAAATAACTACAGTTCTATACTGGGAAAGACTTCAAGAGGTTTGCAGCGAATTATGGGATCATTCATGATGGTGTTTTCTCATTTTCTTCTTCCTTTTTTGAAAGCTGTTTTTAAAAAAAAAGAACTTGCTATCTACTTCCTTTTTTTTTGTTAAACTATAGCTGGAGGTAAACTGTAGATATCAGAGGGCATAAGTCTGGCAGCCTCATTTATGTTCACCAGGTGCATTACAGTTGAGAGCATGATTATTTTATGGAGGGAGGCATAGATCTCTCATCCCCTTCCCTATTTCCAGTGGCCCCGCTATTAACTGTTAGCAGCCTTTTTAAGTCTGAAGTGACAAGAACTGCAAATGCCTCTATGCCTTTCAGTGAACCCCTCCTAAAACCTCCAGAATACTCTGATGCTGTAGGTGCATACCTCTTTTCTTCTGGTTGGGGTTTTTTTCAGTTCCCACACCACATTTAATTTTTAATTCTTTCACATATTCCAGCTACTAAAATAGGATATGCAAGTGAGCAGCCTGGAAATTCTGGAAGATAGGAGGGACACGCAATATATATGTAATTATAACACAGTAGGTGGCACTCTTCCCTTTAAATCCTAAAGCCTTGGAGCTGTGCTGCCATGTTGCCATGTTGCAATCAAGACCCAAAGCCAGATCATCATTCACCATGGACAAATAAAGATCCCTTAACACTGTATAAATATGAATATTCAGTTATTTCCATGGCCACAGGTAATGGTTGAGTTGTCTCACAAGACAGCATATAAAGACACGCAAGCTCCAGTCTGCCAGGTTTGCACTTGAACCAGGTAAGTCCCCTTCTGCCTTCACAGACTCTACGCACATCTAAACTGTTTCTCACTCAAGAGATTGGTGCAACAGGCCAAAACCAAAAATATTCCTGTAGAGGGGTGTCAGGGTCAGGCCCAGGCTTTCCTCCAGCTGCTTGTTTCTGCCTTTGAACACGGTTCATAGTTGCTGCATTCTGCTGACCAGCAGCCAGACTCCATGCTACTACGGACTGTATGTGACAGACAAAATGATATCTGTGTATGTCTCACCCGCCTCAGAGTAATTCTGATACACAGAATTAATGAGCATAAAATGCTCAAACAGTCATCAGTAGAAGCCTTGCTTATTCCTTGTATTTTTCTGTTGCGCTGTCAAAACGTAGCTTGTCACAATTTGTCAGATGCGGCTTGCTCCAGAACACACAGACCTTGGTCTGACCTAACACTGAAGGTCAATCCAGAGCAAATGTGCTCACACCACAGCTTCAGGTCCTCACCAAGTACTGATTCCCAACAGAAAACAATATTTTCAGGCTGGGGCCTTAACTTGAAAAAAAAGTCTCTATTTGAGTAATATTTCAGCAACTGCCTTTACTCAGAAAAGTACTCAGGCAAGCACGGCTTTACAGGGTGAGCAAAGCATATTCGGATGAATGAGACAGGGAAAGATAAGGGCTAGAGATTTACCTCCTCAATAAATGATTAGTAGGAGGTAAAATACTGCAGCATCTGTATTAAATTAGGAGAATGAAAACTTCTGTTTTTAGTACAGTTCAACTCTTCTCTAGCATATGCTGCATCTAATAGAGTTGAGTGTTATTTTCCAGCCTTCACCCGGTTGTTTGTTTTCAGCACTCTGCAACAGTGTATGGGAATCAGGTACTACACACAAAACATTTGTTTGGGTAGCACAACAATGTGTTCTTGGAAACAAGTTGGATGTGAGGCATGTGTTAGCTCAGGTCAATTTAATCCTAAAACGTTTTATGTCTCCCCTGCTGTAAACCATGCAAACTCCTTTCATGTGTATTTATGTATGGCTCTTCAAAACAAGATGACAAATTTCCCCTTCCCTTCACAAAACATGCACAAGCAAGTTCACAATCACCTACTTCCTTTTTAATGCAAACAGTTCTAGTCTGGATTTATCACAGGTCATTAATTTGATCTCTCTCCTTTTCTTCCCCCCCTCCCCTTTTTTTCTTCTTTTCAAAAATGCAATGAAGGCAGGTCCTCATCCTTAGCCTGACCTACCTCCTTCTTCAGTCTTAAATTCCAGTAACTGTGATTCTCTACTTACAAACATTAAGAGGGGTTTATGGCTAATATTTGCTTTTATCTTCAAGTAGCTAGAGATTGTAGTTAGTACTGTTTCTCATAGATGCTAGTGCCCAATTATTTTTGGTTGAAGTAGTATGTAAGGTTGGTTTTCTAATTAAGTAAGAATACAAAAATTTTAATGCAGATTAATTGAGAATACATAGAACATCTGTGACCATATGATTCATCCTCTCTGAAGTATTCACCCATGCATGCTTCAAGCATTTGATTCCTACTACATGAAAAGCAAAAAAACCAGTATTACTTACTATTTTAAAATTAATATAGCATTTGTACAGAAACCTTACCTGGGCATTCTGCTCCTGAACTAAAATTTCTATGAAAGCCAGAGATTTTCTCCAGTGAAGAGTGGTGGAGAACAGAGATCAAAATTTTTATGCACAGGAAATTATTTGGCTTTAAAGAGTGGTAGGTCTCTTTATCTATACCTTATGAGAGGCTACAATATTAAAAACAGGTTCATTTTAGATACAATTATACCCTAGACAGTGAAAACACCTTGGCAACTGCACTTTTTTTAACAGTGACGAACCTTCCCGATCTTACTGAAGCTAGTATTTGCTTTCAACCACATACAAGGCAATTTTCCTCACAATGCAAAACAGTCTTATAAAAAACAAAAACAAAACAAACAAACAAACAAAAAAACTCCCAACAAACCTAACCAAAAAACCCCACCCAGAAGTTAACCAAGAAAGTTCATTTTCCTTTTCTGGTCTGAAATCAAATGGCAAAGGAAGCCCTGAACATGATAACAGCTGCATAAATCTTACTCTGAGAGAAATGTCACAGACTCCTCAAAATCTCCATGAGTTCTGTGATTAGAAGAGCCTAACCCTGCTGGACTTTCTCACGTTGATGCCAAAGGGTTTACCCGCCAAGTAAAGATTACTTGGATGAGAATGGCTCACTGGATGACACTTAATGAATGCAAACGGAAAGCAGTCACCGAACTAATTTTTTGCAAAGACTGTGGGAAATTCGCACCTCTAGCTACTATCTTTGAGGTTAGCTTAAAAATTAATAACGTCAATGTATGATACTAAACAAAAGTTAGCAGAATCAGTGTCAAATAATAAGCCACCACACGCAGCCCTGTGACAGAAAATGGTTGTGGGCATTCAGCTCTTCGTTATTTACAGCACCTGCAAGCCGCGTGCGTTCCTTGGGGAGACCAAGCATTCATTCACCTTGCAGAGTCAGGAATTTGCGTCTTTTACAATTTATTACGATCTGACTAAAGCCTTTACTTGTGCCGTTCTATTAGTGAAATAATTTTCTGCCTCCAGCAGCTCGAGATCCGCGCTGCATGCACAGACGCTGGCACAAGCACGCATGTTTACAAACTTCAAAAGCAGCAATTAGCTCGGGAGAGGAACTGAACAAATTCCCCTCTGGCCAAGCGGTCAAGGTTAGAAGAAGACAGAGCCATCTGCCTAAGGAACACCCAGCAGTTACCGCCTTGCGACTCACCCTGGGAAGAGCCAGGCAGGACAAAGGCGGTGCCGGCGGGCAGAAGGGCATCTCCGTCGCGACTGACCGGGCTGCAGCCCCGCTTCCCCCGCCAGCCCCCCACCCGCACGCCGGCCGGAGCCACCCCCGGGAAACGCCTCCCTCGGGCGGGAGGGAAGGGAGGGAGGCAGGCAGGAGGCAGGCGCGGTGGGGCGGCTGGGCGGTCGAGCCCTCGCAAGAAGCAGGTACTTTCTCCGCACGTGAAGGAGCCGCAAACTTGGCGGCACCCTGCCCGGCGGCGCAGCGGGGGCGGTGCTGACCCGCAGCCAGCCCCAGGGGCTGCCCGAGCTGCCGCCGCCGCGCCCCCCGCGCCTCGGCCCCACGACCCCAGCAGCACAGCCCCGGGGGGCGTGCGGGCTCCCGCTCGTCTGCGGCCGCAGCAACGGTTCCTAACGCACCTTGCCCTCAGCCGGGAGCCTTCCCCGCCCGTGCGTACATGGGGACGGGGTGTGTATGCGTGTAGGGGGAAACGCCTCCCTCCTCAGCATCCTTGCCCATCGGCAGCATCCTGTCCCTCCGCACCGTCCCTCCCCACCTCCGCAGCAGCGGCGCGAAGGCGCCCCGCCGCCGGCCCCCGCCCGGCTCTGCCCGCACCCGGTCCCGGGGCTCCCCGGCGGCGAGGGGCGTGTGCGGGGCGCCGCGCCGCCAGCCCGCAGCCCCCCTGGGAGGGCCGGCCGAACAGCAACGGCTTTGTGACGGCCGGCCCTGTCATTCCCCCTTAGAAAAACTTTCTCTTTTCCGCCGTTTCCCCCGGCGCCCCCGGGGCCGGAGGGAGGAGAGGAGATGAAGCAGCGGCAGGGCAAGGGCGCGGGCGGAGGGAGAGGAGCTGGGCCGCCCCGCGATGCTCCCCGCTCGCCGGGCCGCCCGAGGGGTCCTGTCTCCCCTGGGCTCTCGGCGCCGGGGTCAGCCCGCCTGCCTGCGCTCACCAGCCGGGGAGAAGCGGCGGGCAGAGCCGCCGGCCCGCGGGGCAGAGGCCGGCGGCGTCCCGCAGAACGGGGTGAGAAGCAGCCCTGCCCCAGAGCCGCCCTTCTCCACGGGGCTGCGGGAGGTCGGCCGGCGGCCGCCCCGGCCGGGGCGCAGGGGAAGGCGGGCGCTGTCCGCGGGGAGCGGGCGGGGAGGGCAGCCCGCAGCCCCAGCCCACGACCGCGAACAAAGCCCGCGGCTGCGCCGGGGGTTGCGCCGCGCAGCAAGTTTCCTCAGTTCCCGGCCCCTGCCCCCCAAACGCAACCCCAACCTTGGGGGAAAATAAAATAAATTAAAAATAAACCCGAATAAATCAGGCGGGACCCAACTAGCCCCCACACGGGAGAGCTGGGACCGCGGCGTTGCGCCTCTGCACGGAGCGCCCACATTGTCCCTGTAACAAAGACGACCCCCCCGACCCAGCTCCGCACGGTGCCCGGCGGCCCGGCCCCAGCCCCGCCGCCGGCGGCCCGCGGCCACCCGGCTCCCCGCGGCGCCCCGGCGGGCGCGCCCCCCTGCCGCCGGCCCGCTGCGAGCAGGGCTCAGGGGCCCGGGCACCGCGCATGCAAGCCCTGCCAAGGGGCTTGGGAGGAAGGCTAACACGTTAAGCAGTCGTAGGGGGTGGGGTAGGGGGTGGGGGGGGGTGGTGTAGAAAAGAAAAGAAAGGCGAAGCCACGAGCTGCCTGGAAAGTGGCAACAGCAAGCGCAGCGTGTGCACTTGCAGGCGGCTCTTCTCCCCAGGCGCTGCAAACGCTGTCGAGGCAAAAAGCAGCAGCCAGCCTTACACCACGCACCGTCCTCGCTCCTCCCGAGCCTGCCGGGGCGACCCGGGAGCCTTCCTTTCCGAGCAACCCCAAAAGATCAGGTAGGGATACGGACGAGGGAGTACTGTACCTTTTCGGTGCATGTATCTAGGCAGCTAGAGGACAACTAGCTGATGTAGTGTCCCATTTAGTAATCCATTTAAGGGGATCTCTCTGGGAAACTGGAGCCACTCTCTCCTTTGCAATCCTTTGTCATTACTACGTGTGTGCTTCCCGGGGGATGGAGTATTTAATATTTCTACTTTCTGAATTGCAAATGCAATTTGTTCATTTCCAATGATGGGCGAAAAGAGGGGAGGGAACACGGAGAAGAAGGGAAAAAAGAGAAAAATAATAATAAAAAAGCGTTAGCAACTCCTCTCCAGACCCAAATTCCACTACGGTTGCACTCCAGGAAGTCCCCTTCAGTCGCGCCTCGGGAGGTAAGTCATTTCGGGGTCTTCTCCTGCTCCCTCTCTACCAAAAGTGCTCCCGGTGCGACAGCTGCTTCAGGAAAACTCCTAGGCTGGAGGCACTCGCCGTGCCACTGCAGGAAAGCGAAGTCGCTCCTCGCCCCGGGCTGCCAGGCATTGGACTATGCGCGGCGAGGACTGGGGAGCCGCTGTCTCCCGCCGCCGCCGCCGCCGCCGCCGCCGCCGCCGCTGCCCTGCCTCCCTTCGGCGCCCGCCGCCCGCCTCCCCTGCCCCTGGGACGCGGCTCCGCCAGCGGAGGCGGAGACAAAGCCCGGACTGGACAGCGGCGGGCGGGCGGACGGGCGCGCCCCGTTCCCCGCCCCTCCGCTCGCCCCGCCCCGCTCCGCCGGACGGGGCACACGCCCGGCAGCACCGCCCCGTGGGCGGGGCCCCCGGGGGGGCGGGGTCTGCCGGGGCGGGGCGGCCACCGTAGAGCCCCGGGCGGGGGCGCCGGCGGCGGCTACGCGGAGGCGCTGCCTGGCCGTGCCGGCGGGGGGCGGTTCCTCTTCCAGCGCTTCCTCCTCGCCGGCGCGGGGCCGCTGCCGAGCGTTACCGGGCTTACGCCAAGCAGGTGCGAGCGGAGGGGACCCGCGGCCTCCGGCCCCCGCCCCCGGAACTGCCGCCGCCCCCAACTCCCCGGCCGGCGGCGGCGTGGCGGGGGGCCCGAAGCCGGGCTTGCGGAGCCGCCTATGAGCGGCAGGAGCAGCCCGGGCCGCCCGCGGCGGGGCCACGGTGCGCGGTGCCGGGGACCCGCGGCTGCTCGGCGGGCTGCGGGCGCGGCAGTAGGGGCCGCTGCGGAGTGCGGGGCGGCGGCGCAGCCCCGCGCATGTCGCCGCCTGGCAGAGGGCGCCGGGTCTCCCGGGCGCGATCCCCCGTGTCCCTGGGGGGCGCGGGGGCTGGAGCCGCAGCTGCCGGCTGGCGCGGGGCTCGCCCTCCCGCCTGTATTCCTGCCCCCCTTCCCTTCGCCCAATCCCGCCTCGGTGGTCGCTCGCTGCGGTAATCCCCGTCTCGGAGCCGATCCAGCCAGCTGCAGGAGCAAGCGGCGCTAATGCATTAATCCCCCCTTCTCCGGCCCCGCGCCGAGGCCCCCCGCCGCCGCCGGCGGTAATCCCCCCCGCCCCGGGCCGCGGGGACTGTGCCGGGCGCCGCTCTTCCACCCGCCGCGCACGGCGGCGGAGCCTCCCGCGCCTTCACCCTGGCCCCGCCGGCGCCGCGGCCCCGGGACGGCGGCCCCGAGAGCGGGTGGTGCGGGCTCGGCCGCCCCCGCGCGGGACTGCCCCACCGCGCCGCTGCTGACTGCGGGGCGGGCTGCGGCGTGGAGCCGGCGGGGCGGCGGAGGGTCGGTGCGCTGCGCACCCCCCGCACGCCTCCCCGCCGCGGCGCGCAGCCCCTCCAGTTGTAGCGTTAATTTCCAGCCTCCAGATCTCGCCGGAGTAACGCCGCAAGGAGAGCCTCGAGTTACTGCAGCGCGAAGGTATCCAGTTTCCAGAGGGTTCATTTACATTACATGTGCAATTGCTTTAACACGATTTATACTTGGGGGTTTTTTTCTTTCTTTTTTTCCCAAACCAGGTAAGTGAAAGGACAGACTGCAACTAGGGGTTTTGCTGCCGGGCCACTAAGTGTGGCATTAAAATGAAAGTAATTGCTTGTTTACGACAGCTGTTTTTCAGCCTTTTATTTTCAGATAATGAAAAGACTCTTGAGAAATTGGTTTTGGTTTGGTATTTGATTTGGGATCTAAAATTACACACGCATTCATTCAGTTTCTAGTTGTTAGATTACAAAGGAAAACATTCATCTGTATCAGGGAAAAGTTTCTTCTTTCCTTTCAGACAGTTGAAACTGATTGTATACTTAGGGTAATTTTCTGACCAAAGGAGCTGAGACTTAATATATATTTTCTTTCTTTCTTTCCCTGAAAATCTAAAACAGAAGCCAGTTCTGCACCAAACAGAGTAATTGCTGGGGACGGATAAATTTTAGTGGAACAAACTTACCCTAGATCTGAAAGCAATTAGAGAAACTGAACTGGTACAAATAATTTCTGGGCACCCAAGCGTGTGTCAGGGGGGTAAACCAGATGAATGTACCATGATTTGCCAAGACCCCTAACTCCATTTCCACAAAGAGGCCCCCAGTCATCTCATGCTACTTTTCCCCCTGTCAGGAAACGCGAACTGAGACCAAACACAGTCAGGATTTGTGGGAAATGCCCATTCAAGAATACTGAAGGCTGACATTCAGTCATTACATTATGCTCAATCACTACGCAGTTTTGAGGTGTTCAGAACTTCCACTGACTTTGTTGTGGGTTTGAACTGTAAGCAGATCTAGATTGGGCCCTTGCTGTGTGCTTCAGATACTTCACAAATATTTCCGCAATACTGAATGGTTTATTTTACACTTGCATTTCTTCATTAATCAAGAGGCTCTCTGACAGAGAAGGTTTGCCCCCCTTTATTTAGGGGTTTGAAAAATACAGACCAGATTTTTATATTATGAAAGTTCTGCAAGAAGCAGGGAGCACAAAAGAGTTCTATTTTCCAGACACTGGTACTAGCTAAGGCACCAGTTGCTAGAAGTTTCATATTCAAGTTCTTTTACGAAAGTTTTTTCTATTCAGCCATTTTCTTTCCCTGTCTTTAATTTCTTATTTCCAAGCCTGCACTGCCTAATTTCTTCACTTCAGTCACACATCATAGCCCTTTTCATTTAGCCTTCTGTCAAAACAAAAGTCAGCTCTGCTGTCCTTCATTCCCTCACTGCTGCTTTTGCTCTTAACTCACTGGAATTGATCTGCAAAATCAAGATGTGTCTTCATGGCTAAAAAAACGCCCTCTTTTCTTTTACCTGACTCCCTGTTCCCTTTCTGTCTCTGTACCCAGTCCTGTAAATTGTTGTCCTGATCTTTCTCTCCCACCAAGTTTTTTAAGCTGTTTTTGTGGAACTTTAATATCAATCTCAATTCTCCATGCTGTCAGATTTTCTGAAAACAGAGACACAACCTTATTTGTTTTCCCTGGACTAGTTAACAACTGTGGGCTACTCACACTGGCTTGGGGAAGGGAATTATTACCCTTGTTGATGGGAAAAGACATATTTTTTCACTGGCTGCTTTTTGGCAGCTGCAGAGGTAGTGTACAGTGGGTTTTCCAGTCAGGAATTCTTGGTAAGGTCTCCATGGAGCTGTGCATTTTAAAAGCCTTGTCTGGGCAATTCACACGAGCTATAGAGAAGTTCTCCAACTCATTCCAACCCCTCTTCAGAAAAGGTCTCTACCAAAGGTGTGACTTGAGTGTATATGAAAATGTTACCTCTACCCCTCCCTCCCAATTACATATGAAATATGTTGACTTGAAGTTTGTCGGACACCTGGCCTACATGAGGGAATGGCTCTTGGGTGTCCTTCGCTGGCAGCAGCTGATTCTTTAAATTGGGTTTTGTGAAGTTCGACGCTGTTGACTTGGCAAGCCCAACACTGTATACATTTCCCATATATTTCCCACTCTACCAACTTCCCAGAGCCATGTGACTGTAGGAGCAGCATCCCATTAGATACAGTCCTGAGGAGCTGGAATACTGCAGGGGTGCGATGGCACCTTGTCATTAAGCACATCCCATTCCTTATCCTCCCATGTCAGAAAAACCTGTGCAATATTCCCCAGTTTCTGTATCAGATGTTATTGTTAGATTCAGTTCAGTTCATTCTTGCCCCCGTTTCAAAGATTCAAAGTGCAGCAGTTTCATGTTGACAAGAAGCAACACACAAGAGTGACAGAGCTGAGGATTTTGACAGCTGTCTGAGAAACACTCTGGGGTTTTTCCCCTAAGAAGGTCTGAGACAGTTTTGATGTCCAGAAGACACTTGAAGCCTGTAATCTTAGGAGGGCTTGTAACTCCTTTTTCCCCCTTTCCCATTCTGGCATCAGAGGAGATGCCTTTACCTGTCAGGATGTATCTCACCACAAATAAAAACAAAATGTTAAGTACAGGGACATCTTAATGTAAAGAAGCGTTGACTTCTTTAATCTTACAGCAATAGTGAAAGCTCATCAAAGTGCAAATATGATTTTTGTCAAGACAACATTATTGAATGCCTGGCAAAGTAATTACTCCTACACAGAGAAAAATAAGATCTTTCTTTTAAGCTGTTCAGAGGAAATCGCCAAACTCAGCTGTACTCTAAAAATGTGGTTGAAAGGGAACAGGTTTTTAACCAGCATGTAGCTGTTCTTGGGCACACTGCAGCTAAAGGAAAGAAGAGTCATAAAAGCCAATATGGACCCAATTCTCAGTCTTTTAATGTAAAATGGCAAAGGCTCTTTTGCCCAATTAACTCCTGCAGAGTCAGGCTCATAGTTTAAAATTATGAGTGCTAGACATTTTGCAGACTGCTGTAAGCATGTAGAATGAGATTAGATTAAAAACAGTTAGGTCAAGAGTTTCCTCCATTGATGAGATTTTTAATGGCTGGTGAACTCCTGCAGAATTCCTTCTATAACTAAGGACCTTACTAGAAATGCCACATTTTTAGGCTGCTGGATGGCATATATGTATTTGCTTTTCTGAATCAGTTTGTTCAGACATTTTCCGAATGAACACCCAGGTGACTGTAGGCTGACCTGGGGTGCGCTCAGCAGGGGTGCCCAACATGTTCAATATTCAGGCAAGTTGTTCAAAATGCTTACTGGAAATACCAGGAGCTCCACTGAAAGATTTGCCTGGGAACTGAAAGGGAGCCTGTCTGTGCCAATTGTGTTCAGGTTGGTCTTTACAGCTATGGAGGATTTTGGAAGGCAAACAAGGCTGTGGAGCAGATGTTTTATGCAGAAGGCTGCCCTGGTCAGCCCCTGCTGTACTGTGCCAGAAAAATCAACAGAAATTCATGTTGCACCATGAGCAGTATTCACATGTCACTGTGTCATCTACTTCCCAGAACCGGAGAGTGTTACATGATGGTGAAATAAGCAGAGAATACTGTGGATAGCGGCTGGACCATATGGTGAAGGGAGTGGTTCCCTGTTAAAAAGACAGAATAACTGAGTGTGGAAGATCAATATGGGAAAGTGATGTAAAATTTAACTGTCGTTAAAACCAACAGAGATTTGCAGAGATTCATTGTCAAATTACTCTAGCCACATATGGGCCAGATCCTCCTCTGGTGTAAATTAACACGATCTTGTTAATGTTAATGTGTCCGTATCAATTTCACCTGCTGCTGATCTGTTTTATAAAATTTCACCAGGAAGGGAGTGTATGGTAATTTTTAACTAGCCTATGGAGCTCCACAACAGAAAAATAACAGATCTGTTGTATTCCGTAGGTAGTTGTTTAAGTCACTAGAAAAATTATTTGCTATTGAACTCTATCGGATTTTCCATAAAGGGAAGCTTACTTTCTTCACACATTGGATGTTGATGATCTCACATTCATCTCTTCTCGTAGGGTCTCTGAGAGGAGAATTAATCAGAAACTGCAGAGAGAGCATCTAGAGAGAGTTTTCAGGGTTTCTTTCCCATCAGTTTTAATATGGAAGGAGACCGTATGCTCCTCCATTACTTCACAGTGGTTTAGTTTCAAGTATTGTGCCTTAAATTTTTAGTTCACTACTTCAGAAATTCACCCACCCCACCCCCTCCCCGAGTTTTTCCAGCATTGTGCTTAGATGTTGCATCCTTTTTGAGTACAGTGAAGAACTGAATGGAATAAAATATGTCTCTCAGCTGCTGTTTCTCTTTATATGATTAAGGTTTGACACTGAGTTGTTTGGACAGCAAGCAAAGAGGTGTAGAGAGACTCTCAGAAAACACGTAAAAGATATTTTGATTGGAAAGTTAAGTCAAATTCATAGAGTTTTCTTGGGGTGAATCCTCTGTGCTCATCAGGACTCTGTAAAATCAGGGGCTTGATCAAGAGCTTAAGGCAAACAGTGAGAAAAGAGATTTATTTTGGCTTTGCCTGTGTTCTTGCAGCAGATAAATATGAACCACCGTGAACCATTTCAGTGGCTCCCAAAAAAAGCAATGAACATTTCAGATCTAGATGGAGGAACTAAGTGTAAAATTATTATAAATGAGAAGACTGCACTGAAAGAAGTCAATATTATAATAAAAGTGTTTTAAATACAATTACAGCATCAAACTGAGAGCAAATCCAATTTTAAATAATAATAAGTGGTTAGTTTAATAAGTCAAAGTCATTGCTTTCAGTGTCCCTTCAGCTGAACTGAGCCCTTAGGAACACTCAGTAAGTAGAATTACCAGGCAATACAATATTACCAAAGAGAAACCTTTAATGGTTTCAGTATCTGAAATAAAGAGGCTTTATTCCATCCTCCTCCCCAACACACACGTACTTGAATTCATAACATTAAATCTCATCCAGCTGACTTTATTTTTTTTTTTTAACCCTCAGATTCATGGCAGTGGGAAGAAAAAAGGGCCTGCAACTGACAAACAAAAAAAAAAAATAAAAAGGAAGGAGACAGAGGGGACAAGAGCAGCCAGGACAAAATGGAAGAGGTGAGGAGAAGGCTCCAGCTGAGAAAATTTATGAAGCAGAGTGTGCAGTGTGGGTGGGAGGGAGGGAAACCAGAGACAAGTGATGGGGGAAGGAGAAAGGAAGAAAGAGGACCAAAGTAAGAGCACAGCAAATAGTCTTTCTGTGAAGCAAAAGATTAGTGAGATATAGTAAAGCAATGCAGGAAAAATGGGATTGGTTAAACCTTGACAAATGAGCAGCTGTTGGAAAATGATCCTTTAGTCAGGTTTTGTCCTTCAACCCTGCGAGATTACTTAAGTAAAACAAGTAATGAGAGGCTGAGTTGCCCTAGGTTTACACTTGCTTTTAAACAATATGAATATTTTTACATACTAAAGGAGAAATTAATGTCAAACACATTATGGCCTGCTAAGATACAGAAGAGTGACTGTAAATGTGTTGAAAGACATGACAAAGTATTGGGGAAGAAAAAAGCGTGTCCTGCTCTTGGCAAAGCAGTTTTCATTAGTGTCAGTCACCTTCCCACACAGCCTGATGAGCTACTTGGACCTAATTCTGTGTGGAAAAATTGACAACAGGATAGCCAGGAAATAACAGTGCTCTGGGACAGGGATCAGATGGTGGATCAGTCTAGAAAGGCACTGGGGTGACCAGCTGTCACCATCCCCAAGTGGGCTGGCTGTAGTTCACCTTCTCTTGGCTCACACCTGTGAGCAAGGCGAAAACAGGAGACTAGTGGAAACTCCTCTCTCCCACCCCCCCTGTGCACCTGCCCTAGCCAAGGGTGAGTTAATGTCCTTGGTGTGTCATGGGTAAGAGCAGAAAATTATTCCTCTCCAAGGGAGGACATGGGATGAGCCACCAGTTTGTAGCACAGTGTGGCTTTTGTGGCATACAGTGGGGAATTGGCACTGGGGAGTTGATGGGGTCTTTTCAGTGTTTTCTGAGCATCCTTTATCTGACCAAGAAGTTATTCAGGAAAAAGAGCTGAAATGGTTATTTACCTTTGTCTGCTTGTCTGTAATCATTCTGCTAAGAGGAAAACTGTCAGGATGGTGTTTCTAGCTCTAGTTCAATTAACTGCCATGGAAAGGGCTCTCTCTTCGCTTTTCCCTGTATTGCATTGGGCCAGAAAAGGTAATAATATGAATGCTGGAGGCACAAGTTCAGTAGTCTAGATTTATCCAGGCAGCTATCTGTACTCTGCCAATAGTACTTGTATTTAAAAGGGTTTTACTTGGCGAGAAGCTGCAGTGAAGCTAGTACAGGTAGCTGTGGAGCTAGACATTTCTTATGTGTGCAGAGAAGACAGCTTCTGGCCTGTCGGAGGGTGATGGTGACTACAGCATTACTGCCAGGTGCAGCCTCTCCCTCTCCCCGGGCTGGCTGCAGGCTGGAGTTTCCTGGTGATTATCAGAGCTGAAAAGCATTTGCTAATGAAGCCTGCAGTATTACCAGGGAATGAGGGAAGGGGAGTGGAGACTTCCCGTGTTTACTCATTCCTGGCAATCTTTAGCTACCCCCTGCTCCTGAGTGCGACTGTCCCAGGTAAACCACAGCCGAGACATTCCAACCCTGCCTAAGTGAGTTTCAGTCACTCCGCTGTGACTGATACTAGTGCAGCAAAGTTGAGGGGAAGTGACTGAAAGCTGTTTGGAAGATTTATCATTGATCCAACAGAAAGGGCAAGAGACCCTGCTGAAACTGACTGCTAGGAGAAGCCTGTTTGACTCACCATGAAAGTAGGATATTTAATTTCTGAGTCAAACCATTGTCCTTTCCTTAAACCATCATGCCAAATGTAGTGTATTAGAGCGTACTTAACCATGCGTGTGTGGAAGTTTAGTAGATAGAGAAGGATACCTCATAGGTGCAGAAGTGGCAGGGCTATATATAAAGAAGAAGAAATGTGGAGAAAAACATCAGCTTGCATGAAATAAACCACAGGTGTCCTCATTTATGCGCCATCAGCAATGAAACTCCCACTAACTGAAAAATAATTTCACCTATTATTGTCCAGGGTATCATTTATAGCAATATTCTTGGTGACTAACTCTTTGTTTTGTCTGTCCTGAAGACATTATTCCTCACTTTTGGCAGGGATTTCCTGTGGATGTTGCTTGAATTGTGCATTCAGCCCTGTGTGGAATATGCATTAGTGTTCACAGATCAGCAGAAAACACATGTGCATTTTAATATCTACTTACATGCTATGTCACAGACACAAATAAAACTTGATTTAAGAGTATTAATTTTTGCTTGTGTCTATGTTCTATTGAAATCTTTGAGTGTTCAGCTGAATAAAAACCAAAGCAGATGTATAAATGACGTTTGATGTGGGTTAAAGTGCTTGGGGTGAAGAGGTGGCCTTACAGAAGTCTTCGGGAGTTTTGTCACTGACTTTCACAGGACCAGAATATCACTCAAGATGCGAAATCCATTACATTAACCGATTTGTAACCGTACATTCTAACTCTATGAAAACAGAAAATTAAGAAGACCATAACTGTAAAATAAAATAGATAAAATAAAACAGGCATTAAACTGGAAAGTCTGATTCAATTCTTGGTCTCACTGGAGTCAGTGGCAAAACTGTAGCTGACTTCAGTGCGGTGAGACACCGATTTTCAAGTCCAAATCCAGAATTTGGCAAGGTCTTTCTGTGTATCAGGTAACACATATACAAGCCACCTTTTCCCACAATCTGCTCCATGCTAATGGAATGAATATCCCATTCCTGCCTTTTGGGAACTGGTTTCACAGTGACTTTACCTGTGCTATTTGCTCTCAGATCAGTGTCTGACACCAACAGATAGATGTTTTGTATGTATGGTTTTGTTGGTTGGTTTGTTTGTTTTGTTGCTTTTGTTTTAAAAGGAGTTTATGTTGTTATTTTTCATTTTGGCCTGCCAGAATTTAAAAATAGGCAAGACCACTGCATAAAGTACCTTTGATACCCTGAAATTTTCCAGCAGAGTTCTAAAACCTTTTAAGTAGGGGGCTTACAATGAAAACTCTACAGTGACCTTAATAATGGTGGCAGATTATAATATGCAGGTTGCTAAAATGTCTAGTTAATGAATGTCAGTAGGATTGGAAAATGAAGAGGGCACTTCTTAAGGTCACCATGCTGTGATAGATTTCTATCACTAGTAACAATGAAAAATGCACAGGAATCTATAAACACTGCCTCTTTCCTCCAGAAATTGGCACCATCTCTTATTAATTAAATTGAATACAGAACAATATAAATCTCCCAGTGCTTATTCCACTGATTTCATACATACTAATGAGGATGAGCTTCTGAAGCTGGTGGTTGGGATCATTTATTCAGCGGTGGGAAAAATAACATCAGAATTCAGACCCCCTGCTGACTTTGCACACTGTTGTGCTAGATTTATATTGGCCTACTAATAAGTAACTGAATACATTAAACGAGGCACTCGTCACTGCAAGGGTTACAAGGGACTCCTTGTTTTTCTTCCTTGTGTATTCTTTGGTGAGGAGATTAGGGGAGATGGGCCCATTATGTAAGTCTCTCCTCTTCGTATTTCATCCACTAGTTCAAAGCACTCTTTTTCCAAACAGAAACTATGCCAAAGCTCTCATCAATCATTGAGTCCCAGCAGTTGCAAACTCACTGATTTTGATGTGAAGTGTGACAGTCCTGCCTCTTTTTCACCTAAGAAAGTGAATCACACTATGCTTAGCAGTTCAGACTCTACATCGCACAGTATGCATGATTAGCGAAGAGAGAAAATACAGGGCATTCAGCAGCCAATGAAACGTCCCTTTAGTGCTCTTCTCTGGGAGAAAATACAATGGAACAAGTAAGCTGGATATTCCAGTGCTGCATATGTTACTGCAAAAAACCTGGGAGAGTCCTGTATATCCACATTTAATTTTAAACTGAGAGACTCAGCTTCTCAGTCTTCTAGATTTAGGTTAGAAGGCAGTATGCGCTGTGCTGCCAGACAAATGGTTTGTGTTACAAACCTAAAATACAACACTATTACCACACTCTATAGCAAATGCCCTGCGTCCATGTGTGTAAGTTTGGCAGGGAAGTATTGAAAACAGTGCTGTATGGCAACTGGCAATAAATGAAGACTTTTAAAAATCTGTGACTGCTGTATTTTCTCTGTCCACCACTTGTTAGGAGACAGGCAAAGTGCACCAGCTACTTCAATCAGCAAACTCATCCCTTCTACAGATGAGTTTACAGCGTGGTGTGGGAAACTCGATTAGCCTTATTAGCTCAGACTGTTTAACTGCACAGGTAATTAAGAGTGGCCACCTCTTCAAAAAGCTCCAGCTGCACTATGGCTGTACTGAAGAGTGGGAGGTGCTTTTGACATGTTTTGCAAGCAAACTGATGGAAAGAAGACAATTTCTGAAGAACAGGTGACATATTGGACACGGATTTGTGCAAGTGGGGCTCCCGTGTAACCATCGTCTCCAAACTGGCTAAATGGTTCAGTTTCTTCAGGTGAGTTGCAGAAAGGGTTCCAGTACACAACTCATTGCCCTCATGTTATGTGGCTGGAAGATCAGGCCTGAATGAATTCAGTGGTGAACGAGGAAATAAAAAAAAATAGTGGTGATGAAATACAGTCTATTCCTTATTTGTACTGTGTGTGGTAATATATAGGTGAAGCTTTGCGAAAGATTTTGTTATATGTTCCAGTTGACTTTATATGTTCCAGTTTTGAAAAAAAAAACCCTAAAAAATAAAAAATCCTTAATTTTTGTTGGCTTTTTTTTTTTTTGGTTGTTGTTGTTTTGGGGTTTTTTTTTGGGGGTGTGTGTGTGGTTTGTTTACTGAAGTTTCTGTGTCCAGTGTTAGAAAAGCAAGACTATAACATTCTTCAGAGGTAATGGGCGCAGAGCAGGTGGAGGTTCTCCTTTGTATATCATGAAGGAGATCTCAGTCAATTTACTTTCCATTTTTATATGCATCTTGCTTGCTACATTTCCTTCCACCTGACAGCTCTTGTTGGTGACCTGTTTTGTGAATGGAGATATTCTTTCCTTTGAAGTTGTAATTTGTCTTGAAGGAACTACCTAGGAAGCAGTCTTTACTGTTAGACCTTGAAGCAGGGTGGGGATTGTTAGTCACCTCTGAGCATGTGGGTAAATCACAAGTAGTATATTTTACTTTAGGAACTCAGTTTTACATTATAACTTTCTCCTTGAGAGGTCATGCTCTTGCATATCCTTTCTTGTTTGTGGAACTTAACATTCCAACAACAGCACTAAATGTGTTTTATTTGTAATATACAGCGCATCAAATGCTAGTGCATGCAAATAGTAACTATGATGTGAAACAGCATTTGGAGGAATGGGTGAAATATAGAGAACAGTCAAATTCATTTTGCTATACTGATAGGAGAAAGATGTATTTTTTTTATATAAAGCAGATCTTATCTCACTGACCTTACCTCTTTCATCTCATTGCTGGGCTTTTTTTCTTTTTCTTTTTTTTTTTTTTTTTTATTGCTACCTTTTAGAATCACAGGGTTTATGTATGTTTAACTATATAGAGGAGGCACTTGGTAATAAATGACTTTTCAAAACCATGACCTCTTTGTTCTGGTGCCAGTAGCTGTAGGACAAAGTTTTTATGATGCATCAGTTATATGCCCATGAGAAAAGATGTAAAAGAAACTTGAGAAACCTCTGTTACTTAAAGTATGTGTACTGAATATGGAAGTAAAGCCTTAACACATCTTTTAGTTCACCAATCCTTTCTTTGCAATCTTAAGAGTCAGTTGCCCTATGTATTTACTGGAAGTAAATATGGGGCAGAAGTAAAGCAGTCAGCTGCAAGGATGAGGTAGAGATGGAAGTTGCTATGCTAAGTCTGTAAGAAGTTGTAGGAGCCTGAAGATCTTCTTTGGATGATATCCAAACCAGGGATGCAAATTTTCCTGGCTGCAGTTTACAGCATTGAGAGTCTAAAATTATGGCAGATACTTAGTACTTTAAGCTACCTCCTACTCAAATATCTGATTCCTAGACTTTTGTACCACATTGAAATTACACCATTGCATGCTGAAGATTATAATCTATTCTCCTTTAAAAGAAAGTCCATTAAAACTACATATGTTATCATTAATATACTTATACTTGGCAAGTCTTCTACATCTGTGCACTATTTACCTTTTGATTACAAATGTAATGAGAAAAATGGTGTGTAGGGATTTGCTTGGCAAAATATCCTGTATGAATGGCACACAATATACCTAGGGCAGTAAGGTGGAGACAGATCCAGAAAGGGATGCAGGTATCTAGTATGCAGCCAAGATCGTGTCCACGCTGTAACCTGTATTTGTAACTCTCCTTCTAAAGCAAGGTACTTAACTATCCAGAATGATACTATTGCCAGTTACCTTGTTGAAACTGGGATTTAATTCACTGTGTTTCCCTGAACAAACGGATCATGCAAGAGAGGAGTCATACCTAAACATGTAAACTTACAAATGCTGGAATTCTGTGTTTCAGATAGGACAACTGTAAAAAAAACCAACTGAGTAGCAAAGCTGGACCCAGATCCAGTGCAAATTTCCATAAAAGAATGAACCTATCCAGATAAACAGCTTAGAACAATTTCTGCAACTCAAATGTGTTGTAATCATTACCAGACCTGTTTTTATATGGATTTGAATCCATTAAATTCCTTGGCATTATTCCTGATTTCTACCTCTAGCGATATACGTTGTATTATTAATATCTCATACTGGATAAATGCTCAGTTCTTTCTGCCTCCTTCTGTTTTATGTGTATGCATATACTAAGTGACATCCAGGAGATGTCTTCTTGTCTGTGGGTGATAAAAATTCTTAATGCTTATATTGTGACTGAGTTCACCTGTTTATTCAAGCAGCACACAAATGTCACTTTGCTGGTTTAGGTCTCCTCCCTTGGCTGCTGTTTTCTGCCCTTGCAACACTCATACACCTACTAGAAGGATGAGATAGGCAGCTCCTCTCGTGGCCTTCATCTTATTTCTCCTTCTATTAGGAAGCATTAAGGTAAGAATGTGCCTGTATACATGATCAATAGGCCTTGCAGGAGGTGAGGTGTTTAAACTCCATGACATGTGTCATGTCAAGGAGCCCTGGGAGCTGGGATTCCTGACACTGGCCATTTGGATATGACTACAAGGAAAGCAGGCTGGACTGACCTACAGAAAATAATTTTTAACTGCAGCTAATAGCAAAACGCTGTCAAAGTTTCAAAGGATTTAGCAACATTTCTGTAGGAAACATTTAAAGGGTCTTGTTAAATCAAACATTCCCATTTAGCTCCAGAGGCATTCATGTCCCAGGTCTGCAATGTTTGGTTACACTTCTATTGTTTGATGTAAAGCCTTAGATCTTCAATTAATATGCAATTCAGTGTTCACTGAGACAATGACAGGATCTACTCAGCATTTTGGCAGCTTTGTGAAACTCAGATAAACTCTAACCTTTGCCAAATACAAAGGATGATAAAAGCAGAAGTTGCTCTTTCCAGCTGAATTAAAATAAACTGCCAATGACTTTGTAGTCCTCATCTTTTTTGCTGCTTTACTGTGGTAACCTTCAGCTGGCATTGCATGGCGCCTATAAAATACCCACTGCAGAATTAATAAACAGAGCTGCAGCAGCACGCGGGAAGCCAGACACGTGAGTCTGCCCTCAACCACTTTTCATCCATTAGATTCAAAGCGAAGCATATGTTGCTAGATCTCTCTAGGCTGCCCCTGGAAATAGGTAAGGAGTCAAATGCTACAACAATCTACTTAAAATGCCTTTGAATGCAGTGGGGCAGGATTTCACCGAGCCTGTTAACTGGGAGCAGAGCGAGATAGCATCATGAAGATCCTTTCATGTCCATATCTCAGGGCTGAGATGTTGAAAGAGCCAAGTACAAAAATTGTATGAAAACCTGGTTTCCTGTAAAATTATTTGAATTCTAAAAGACCATGATTTTCTGCAAAGAAGAAAAAATGTAATGCTACTCTTTACGGAGTCAATAGACAGTACAGAGGCAGAAAAAAACCCCAAAAGCAAAACCAAAGACCTAAAATATTGTTGAGGGGTGGTTTTCTGCATCATATGAAATCCTGTGTGTGTGATCTGACAGTTTATGACTGTATCTCAGGGCTGAGAACTAGTTCTGCATAAAACAGGGGAGCATATTTATGATTACTTTTCACTCATATTACCAGACATGGCGGGGGCTGGGTGTGTGTGTGGGGGGAAGTTCCCATGACGTGCTATTTTTAGTCACTCACGAAGTCACAACAGTTCTACATTTCTACTGCTTAGTGCAAGGTCTGTTTTGTCTCTGGAAGTTTTTCAGAGAGAATAGGTGTGAAAGGCCCTCATATGCCTGTTTAAACAGTGTTTTATCTGACTTAAACAATTCAAGTGGTAGGGTTTTGTCAGCCTGACACATCCAGGTTGAAAAGTATTTAAGAGAGAATCACACAAACAGCTCCCGTAGCAGATTGAAGAGGGTGATAATCCAGGTGAGCTGCAGAAAGCTGGCCTTGGAGAGCTGGGGTGGGCACTGGGTGGTGGAGTTTTTAAAAGATCAAGTGATTAACCGTGGTCCTAGGACTGTGCACCCAAGGGTTAACACAACGTGGGTTACGGCCTGGATAAGCAGTCCTGTAGGCTAAGGGGTGAAAAGAGGAAAACCTCACATGCTCTGCTTCAAGTCAAGTAGTCTCGTTCGTTAGGAGGGGTTTTGGGAGCGATATGTTGGCATTGATGTAGTTGCAGTGGCAGCTTCATCCATCCGGTAGTCTGGGGACTGGTCTACTCAACAGCTTGGGCAAGGCTTGGTTGGGTTGTTCAGTCCTCTCATCTGTATGAGAAGACTCGGAGCTCCAGGGGAGTGCTGCTGCTGCCATGCTACTGGGTCTGTGACGCTGAATTACTTACAGCCTCATTTATGACCCTGTTTCACTTCACGTGACTGATCTGAAGAGCCATTGCACTGAGAGCAGTGAGGCTGACAAGATATGAACAGGGAGATTGATGACTCTGGAATAAACTTTGGCATGTTGATAGAGGCAGCATGCTGCAAAGCATGTCGGCTGAAATCCCTGTCAGGGGCACGAGGGAGCTGATCTTGAGTGAGCCACGTAACACCAGCCTGTGAGACGAAAAGGGGCATAGGTAGTATCAATATCACTTCCTCAGTTTTCTGAAGCCTACTTTCAAGATTACTTTCTTTTTCTTTTTTTAAGTCAAAATGATTTAGCAAGTTTGTAACTAGTTTCAGGACCACTAAGCCAGGGTTATGGCTTAAATAAATATGCTTTTAACTGTTTTCAGAAGAAAAAATATATCCAGACACAGTTTCATTATTGTCTATTTCCTGTTAAGTGATTGTATCAGAAATCATGCTACATGGAAACCATTTTAGGCCTATAGCTTATCCTGAGTTATTTCACTATAGGGATAAGACATCAAATGCAGGCACTTATGGAAAAATATTTTAAGATTCTTTTTACTCATAGAATGTGTATAAGTAGCTATTGCACCCATAGTGGTCTTGAAGAAGTGCTGGCAGGAAGCGGCGTGAATTTCCCATAACATGTCCATGATCAGAGGAGATATCAGTTAAATCACTGGCCAATTAATTCTGTTCCCCTTTCCTCTGTTGATTTGCTGCTTTAATTTCCTACATTTGATTTCTCCAGTGATTTTAAATTAGCTCCTCTTCAACTTAAAAAAAAGGCTAGATTGTCAAGCTTTCAAGTGAGTTTGCTGAATGGAAGAACCTCTTAAGAGGCTCACAGTAAATCCAGTGGAACAGTGCATTTTGTTTAAGTGCTTGTCGTTAAAGGTTGCAGTGCACAGTAGACTTGAAAAGAGTTTGGAAAACTGATTCAAGTACCAGCATTATTTTTCACATGAGTGCATCAAGAAAGAGCATAAAGGGTTATAAGTAAAATTTGCAACCATGGAAAATAATCAATTCACATTTTCATCTCTTTTTAATTAACTTGACTTCTTTTTACTCTTTGTCATTTACACATGGCTAGTAAGGCTTACCTTGGGTTCCACTGATTTGACAAATAGAACAAGGGATTCATTTACAGCAGTGATTCTTCCTATACAATAATTATATCACTGAGACAGGGAAAATAATCTATGAAGACTTGAACATCAAGGAAAAGAATTCATCTAGAATAAACAAGAAGATTTTGCTGCTTGACTGACATGAACGTGTTGTTCGCCCACTGGATATCTTTTCCCTTTCTCTTGGTTTACAGTGTCTGAAATCAGTCACTGAGCATCTTTTCAGCTTCTTCCTTAAGAAGTCTTTACAATGAAGCTGTGAAGTCTCCAGTATAAAGCTTTACTCACAGAACTAGCACAAATCCTGTCATCCAACATCATGTACTTCAACTGGTGCTGATGATTTCTGACACAAACCTGTGTACCTAAGAAACCATAACCCCCTGCACAGCGCAGCACAGCACAGCACTGCACAGCACAGTGTGTTACTGTAGGGGTGATTGGAGGAGCTTAAGCTGTTGCTCTGGTGATGGTAAATGATGGGGTTGCTAGTGGGACAGGCCTCTACGTGTCCTTACAGGCAAGAATTTCCTTCTCTCTTTCAGTCCACTGGTTCTCTGACTATTTTTTTATACCCACCCAGTGGTACTGCAAAGCCTGCCTTCTTCAGGCTTGTGGGAGTGATAGCTGCGAGCAGTGCAAGCAACCACAGTAGCAGCTAGAGACAGAACCACATCAAAACTGATGCCGCAGCCAATGGTTTCAACACCAGTGCCTTCAAGCTGCACTTTCTGTCTCTCCAGTGGAGCTCCTCATAGCTGACTGCTGCTAATAAGTTGCTTTCCCCTGTCAACCACTGCTCCTCCTGCACTGCGAACAATTTTAAGCTGCTGACTCCTTTTCTCGCTCTTCTCTCTCTTATTCTCACTCTGTTGCTCTCTCTTTCTCCTGCTTACCTTCTCTCTCTCTCTCTAGTGCCTCATGGTGACTAAAGGGGATAAATGTTGCATAGCCGTACCAGCTGGTAGTGTATGGTACATGTCCAGCTGCGCAAATACACAATCTTCCATTGCACTGCCTGTTATCTACCTTTCTCTGACGGTATGTTATTGCTGCTTCTAGCCTTAAACCTGGCAGTAACCACAGGGATTAAGTGAAAGGCATTCTGTTTAATATGAAAGGCGTTAAATATTTCCCTATTAGTACAGCATTTAGCTCAGTGGAGCTCTATACTTGATCGGAAACACCAAAGCAATTGGTGACTGATGCTATACGTGTATATGTTTATATAGTAGCTATTATGGAATTAAAAGATCATTGCTTTATGTCTAGATACATACACTGATTGATGGTTCATATTATAGACCTTTACTACATGACAAAATGTGCAGAGCTTAAAGACTACAAAATAGGTGGATTTGTAAATCAAAAAGAAATAAAAATAAATTTACCTCAACAGGTTCACAGTCCTTCTGCTTTCTGAATAAAACAACACAGGATAGTACACCTGTCTCTAATTCAGTTTGTAACAGAATTATCGTTCACCATTTTCATCTGACAAAATTCCCTGCTTTGCAGCATTTGGTTCATCCAGTGAGTCAGTAAGTAAAACACAAATGATTCAGTGAAACAGACACCCCCCCAAAATGGGCTACTTATGCCCATGATGCCCCATCCTTTCTTGCTGTCCAATATAGATACTGTATGCATCTGTCTAATGGATACTTTGTGCCATTTAAAACAATTTTCAAAAGCCAGTTTGTTTGTGTGTTGTAGAGTGGTACTGTTACAGCAGTGGGGATAATGATAAAACTTGATGTAATGGGAGCCCTTATCAGAGATTTTGTCATCATAAAAGACTCTTAAAAAGAGAGTTACACAGTTATGGAAGACTGATGGTGGCTAGGTTCTCGAGAAGTGTTTATGGAGGGTAAGCTAGAGCTGGGAACTTACTGAATAGGTGCAGATTTCCAAAAGCCAGATATCTGGAGCTGGTTGTATAGACAATGGCCCACCTATTATAAATCTTTTGAAAGGGAGCCTATATACTGTTAAGGGAAGTATAGAAAGTGGTGAACAGGAATAAAGAACAAACCTCACACAAATAGCTCCAATAATGAAGGAAGGTATCTGCTGCAGCTTAAGATTTGATTTATGGATATTTTATCTTATCTCTGAAAATTAATTACAGAATCTTCTGTTATGCTCTTCAGTTTTCAGATCTAAAGTGTAATTTTGTCAGGATATTCTTATTGTCAGAGCCAATTGCCTGAAAGAGAAAACCAGAATGGAGATATGTCCACAACAGAATAGATTATGAAGAGAGAAAGTACTCTTAAACCATATACTTCTACAATGTGATTAAAAAAATACCTCATAACATGACATGATAACCTAATGATCCAAGATCCCAAAATCAGCCATTTATATTCTCTACTTCATGAACAAGCATTGTCTAAAAGATCTAAATATATCTTAGGAAAACCAGTTTTAGCTTCAGGTATTACCTTTAAAAGGTAAAGATGTTTATATTAAAAAGTCATTGCTTTTTCATAGATACAGGTCATGAAAGAACTCAAAAAGGACTCTTTTTTATTTCTGAAGGGTCTTGTGGGCTCTGGTTTTTAATAATCACCATCATGACTTTAGTTTGCTGAATACCAGTAATATTCATTTCCCGTTCCAAGATCCTTATTCAGTTTTACTTACAACCTCATAAATCAGAGTCCAAATTTTTGTTTAATTTTTTTTATTATTATTTTTAGCTCCTAGGGCTAAGACAAAAAAACAGCTTGGCTATCAACTGTGAAAGGAAAAAATGAGGGACAGGCACTGTGGGGACGGGTGTGAACAGATGAAGGAAACAGAACAGCTCCCCCAGAACTTATGAAGTGTCATGAAACCCTGTAAACTTATGCTGTGGATTTCAAGGGATGAACATCTGCAATTAGCTAGGACACTTGGTGGTTGTAACTCTGATCCCTGTATTTCAATTCCCTCTGCTAAAAATGCAGGAGATTCACAGCTGTTTGTGTAGAAAAAGAGGTACAGCAATGTGTTTGTGGCAGAAAACCCATCTTTCCCAGTCAAATGACACAAAGAGGCTGCTGTTGCTGTGCCACGTATCCCAGCGTGAGCTGACCTAACAGAAATGCTAGGCTGCAAACATTCAGCTATACCAGCATAAATCATATAAGAGCATTCTCTGGAATCTGCCCAGGCTGCCATACAGATACTTGCTTCCTTGCTAGCTGCTCTCTTGTTGAGCCTGTGTTTGCTGACGACCAGGGAAGACAACACCAAACAAGTCTTTGCAATGGATAAACAGAGACCTTCATAGAACACAGGAGAAAACTTGCTCAAGCATCCTGCTTATTTAGAACCATAGAATCATCTAGGTTGGAAAAGACCTTTAAGGTCATCAAGTCCAACCATTAGCCCAGGACCGCCATGTTCATCACTAAACCATGTCCCTAAGCACCACATCTTCATATTTTATAAACACTTCCAGAGATGGTGACTCCACCACCTCCCTGGGCAGCCTGTTCCAATGCTTCACCACACTTTCAGTGAGGAAATTTTTCCTAATACCCAGTCTAAAACTCCCCTGGTGCAACTTGAGGCCATTTCATCTTGTCCTGTCACTTGTTATCTGAGAGAAGAGACCCCACCCGCCTACAACCTCCTTTTGGGCAGTTGTAAAAAGCAATAAGGTCTCCCCTGAGCCTCCTTTTCTCCAGGCTAAACAACCCCAGTTCCCTCAGCCACTCCTGATAAGACTTGTGCTCCAGACCCATTACTCTTCACCCTTCATTTCTAGGCATGGACCTATTATCAAACCTTGACTGCATTCTCATAATGCATGCAAAATACAAAACCTCTTTTGCAACAGTATTTTTTGAAGATGATTAGTGGGGATACTGAGAAGAAAGACAATTGTTTGGACTATTTGGAACTAGAGGGAAGATAGATCTTAAAACCCAGAGTGGAGATGGTCTTGCATTCACAGCTCTGCAGACCACAGCCATGGTATCAGCAAATTTAATAAGGCAGGCGGTGTACAAAGCAGTTTTTACAGTCAGGCAAAAGTCCTGATAAGAGATGCAGCACTGAAATTACATAAATACACATACATCATTGCCCAAACTGGTAACAAATGTGTGACTTTCATTTGCTGTTTGTGAAGATGTTGAGTGTAAGTTTAAATTCTGACACCTACTGTTACTTTCAAAGTGATCTGTTTCTTTTAAAACCAGTTATTTCACAAACAAGGTCAGAATTATAGGGTTCATAGTCCTTGGGTTTAAAAAGATTAGAAATCTCCTAATTCCCCTGACAGTTCCAGAAAACATTCTCACTCTGCCTAACACCACAGATGGTCTTACCTCTTTATAAGCCTTCCAATGCTTTAGCCAGAGAGCTGAACAATACCATGCAAGTAAGAAGATCGCTTCAACACTGAACAAGGACAAAGGTATTCTCAAAATTTTCAGCAGGAGAAAGCTGAAAATGTCCAGATGTCTTGCAAGAAACTTTGTGCTTCCTGCAAAATATATGAAAACATCAGTACTTCCATTTCTATAAGTGAGCTAGCCATTTTGAACTTATCTATCCCCGTAACATCTATGCAACTTTTTTTTTTAATGGGGTGGTGGGGTGGTGGGGAGGAGAAGGGTAGAAAATAGCATCTCCTTTTAAGTTTGAAGAATGAGAAAGTTTGCGTGATACACTTTGAAACATAAGAGTGAAGGAGTAGACATTACCTTAAATAAATAAATAGATAGATGCCACCACCCAACACAATATATTTTACCTTACCAAATAACAGCAGGGTTAGACTGTGCCAAAGGAAATCATTGATTTCTCTTTAATTTGCAGCATCAGTCTGGTGTACTTATTGTTTAGGAGGCTGTGAGGCCTATAAATTTCCACCCGTATGGCATTACGCTATTCAATCCAACGCACATAAAGTAAAATATAACCCCCAAACATTTAGATCAGTAGGCACAGAGATTTCACTAAGAGAAAGCAGAATAGCAGTATTATTTTTTTTAGTAGCGTTTATCCCAGTTCTCAGACGGAGCCTGTGTCATTTAGTACCCACAGCAGCAGTGAAGCTAGTGACAGGAAATGACCAGGTGCTTGCCAGCTTCTATTGGCTACATCAGGTTGTCTTCCTGTAGGATGCAGCTGTTCACGTATTCTTTAGTGAAAGCAGATGGGAAATTCATGTAGCTAATTGGTACTACTGACACAGGAGTCAAAGAAATGTTGTTACTTCCGCCCTGCCCCGCCCCCCCCCCCCCCCCCCCCCCCCCCCTTTGACTTCCTTTTCTTCATGCCGAGTATTAACATTCCAGATGGGGAACATTAAATTATCTAGAATTTCAAATAGAAAATGTCTGAAAGTTGATGAAAAAATGTCCATAAAATAAATAAAGGCTGCTGAAGTGAAGACACATGTTATCTATTTCTTCAATTAGTAGTAAAGTCCTTGTGGTATTCTTAAGGAACTGTGGGAGCTCTGACTGAAACATTCATTATTTTTGTGAATACCACTGTTGGATAAAGAGAAACTAAAATCCCCAAACGGATCCATGGAAAGACGCTGCTTTGTAGATGCAGAGGTGCTGGTAGTGAAGCTTTATATAAATATGCTTAATGAATTACTTACAAAATTCTTTCTCAGTAGGACCCTCAGAGATTATTTTATTCTGCTGAGTTGAAAGTAAGACAGATCACTTGATTTCACTTTCAGAGAAAACATGAATTTATAAAAAAAATTATAAAAAACCCCACTTCATAAGTATACTGTGTCGAGAACTTATTTATAATACCTTTCTCAGCTTCAATATGTAAGATCATTAAGGAGAGTTCTAGAAATAAAATTATGTGACTGGTCTACCTTTGCATATGATTTAAATACTCAAAAATATTAATAAATTTTGTTTTCTCACAATGCCTACAGTTTTGATTTCCTGTATATTTCTACAAACATCCATTTGTGGAAAGCTTAAGACCCAACAAAGACTGCTAACAACTGAACAATGAAGATAACATTTAGCGTAAATGCTACCTTAGCTAAAAATACTGGAAGTTAATAGACATATAAGACTTCTTTTCTTTAACAACCATTTTTAGTGTCATGATTTTTCAGTCAGAAGAAAATGTTTCAGTGTATTAGTTGAACTGATAAGACTGGGTTTTCTAGCGCCTCTATGGCTTTCTTCCCTGTTCAGCCAAAATAAAGTTGAATGGAATTAAAACAGAAAAAGAATTCTTAATTATTTTTTTTTATTTTCTCTTGTAATGAAGTCCAGAGAGAAAAATCACACAGCCTCATTTTTTCATTTTTCAACAAAGTGCCTGATAAAGCTGTTAGCTTTACTTGCATGCTGTATGTTTCTTCTAGTTACTTGGAATCGCCATCTAAAACACTGAGGTATCTTGGAAACCACAGTTGTCATTTACACTGAGGGTCTGGATTGTTCCCCTGAGAAACCTGTAATGAAGTGACCTGGGTTTTTTTTAACCTCAGTGAAGGGGGATCTTAATGACCTCCTCCTGCCTTCCCCCACCAAATCTGCTGGAGGACTCTCTGCAAGAGGGGAGTGTAATAAGACAGGACAAGGCAACGAATAGGAATGACAGCATTTTTTCTAGTGTTTTCTTGGACTGCAGCTATTCCTCAAAAAGAGTCATACACCCTATGCTTCTATTATTTTGATGTGTTTCTGGGAATGAAGGAGTCATCCCAGAACTAATCTTCCACGGAATGAGGGAATGGAAGAAATAAATGTCTGGGAGACCTCTAGGCAAATGTACATCTTATTTGGGATTTTTACAGATCTTGGAGAAGGGTTTAGTGTGATGTTCTGCAGGTGGGCAAGATGTGTGGTGTGAAAGTCTTCATAAAGGCAGGCCAGCAGAACCAGAGGTGTGATTAGCTAAAGTCAGAGAGAAATTCTCTGGTATGTTAGTACAGTACTGATAATATTGAAAGTGGCAATGGCCTGGCACAGAGTTTTAGTAGAGTTTTGTTTCTTTTCAAACCTTAGTTGAACTTGCCTAAATATCTTTGGATGAGAAACAAGACTGCAAATTTCTGTAACTTCACTAAAGATTTTTATCTTTTGCAACGTTTTTCTGTTTGGTATGGCTGAAATTAGAAAAAAACAGTGCCCTTAAGGAAAAGAAAAAAAATAACCAACGCAGGAAATCCTGCAACAAAACCCCTACTTTTGTAGAAACAGAGAAAGTAAACTGAGTTCAGCAAAACC
Organism: Falco peregrinus; assembly: GCF_023634155.1. Classification (NCBI taxonomy): domain Eukaryota; kingdom Metazoa; phylum Chordata; class Aves; order Falconiformes; family Falconidae; genus Falco; species Falco peregrinus. The sequence continues at coordinate 18,087,178 of NC_073739.1, forward strand.
AAGCACACTCACACACTTTCACAATCAATGGAATTCTAATGAATGTCAGGAATCATCAACCATCAACCTAGGGCTAATTTTTAACTAAACATACATCCAGCTCCATTAAGAAGTCAAAGTTGTCAGGGAATACAGTCCAAGGATACAAAATACCTGTGCTACAAGCACAATAGTAGGTCTGGTAGCCTACCCAATGTCACAATAATGTTCTGAGGGTGTAACAGATCTAATTGATGTTTTCACAAACTAGAGATGAGTAACGTTACAGAACATGGAAAAAAGATCTTCCTTCCTTCCTTCCTTCCTTCCTTCCTCCCTTCCTTCCTTTTTTCTTCCTTTTTTTTTCTTTATTTCTTCCTTCCTTTTTCTTTCTTTTTCTTTTTTATTCTTTTTCTTATTTTTCCTTTTCCTTTTCTTTTTCCTTTTTCTTTCTTTTTCTTCTTTTTGTTCCTTTTCTTCTTTTTCTCTTGCTTCTTCTTCTTTCTTTCTTTCTTCCTTCCTTTCTCTCCATTTCTTTCTTTTCTTCCTTTCTTCCTTTCTTCCTTCCTTCCTTTCTTTCTTCCTTTCTTTCTTTCTCCCTTTCTTCCTTTCTTCCTTCCTTCCTTTCTTTCTTCCTTTCTTTCTTTCTCCCTTTCTTCCTTTCTTTCTTTCTTCCTTTCTTTCTTTCTTCCAATCATTACTTCCTTTCTTTCTTCCTTTCTTCCTTTCTTCCTTCCTTCCTTTCTTTCTTCCTTTCTTTCTTTCTCCCTTTCTTCCTTTCTTTCTTTCTTCCTTTCTTTCTTTCTTCCAATCATTCCTTCCTTTCTTTCTTCCTTTCTTCCTTTCTTTCTTCCTTTCTTCCTTTCTTCCTTCCTTCCTTCCTTGCTTCCTTCCTTCCTTCCTTCCTTCCTTCCTTGCTTCCTTCCTTCCTTGCTTCCTTCCTTCCTTTCTCCCTTCCTTCCTTCCTTCTCTCTTTCTCTTTCTCTCTTCCTCTCAGAAAAATCCCAGGAAGGAGCAGCTTGGAAGTGCTATACCTCACTGTCTGCATCATTGTCTGGTGTGCTGGAAGGCAACGTATGGCAACAATCAGACATCCTGCAGTGCAGTTTTGGAGTGATGTAACTGAATGAACACTCTGGATATAGGTCACTATAATCAAATTCCTTTAAGTTATTCATACCTTGCAAATGAGCCAGCAGGAATTTAGAGCAGACAGTCTGCCTTATTCTTCCTGCTTAGTTGTATTTTACATTCAGAGGCCATTTGATAAAATATCTGATGTCAGTAAGCAGAGACTGAAGTCTTCGTATGACAGATGGGCACACTTGCACTCACTACCTGTCCCCACTTTACTTTGACATATTCAATAGCAAGTGGATCAACAATGGGAAAAACTGATAAGGGCGTCCCTCTCTTACCATGGCAGGTGACAGGAGAGGAGGGATGGATCTGGGCAGATAGATAGTTTGGGACCTTCTCAGGTATGAAAGAGAACTGAAATAGGTCTTCCATGAGCAGCAGGAGTAGTCCATCTCTGTCCATCATCTGACACAATTAGGGGCCTTGCAATGGCCATGCCTTCTGCAGGACTCTGTCTGGAAGACGCACTCTCACAATGCAGATTGTACTGAGCCACTTGGCAGACAATAGATCTGGACTGTGGGATTCAGTGGGGCTTGTGCACGAGATAGAAATTGCTGTGTGGTACTGCCAAGGCTTCCCAGTCATTTTGGGAATGACCATAAACTGAGGCTTAAGTCAGTGTAATGCTGAAAACTTGAGCACTTTTCAGATTTAGACAACAGCTGAGTGATGTTTCTGAGGACTACAATTTGTATTTATGCAGTTAAAGCCTATCTTAGATCCCTAAAAGCTTTTCTGGATCCTGGCTTATGGTCTGTGAGGCAGGAAGCACTTCATACAATAGGGCTTTACACAGCAGAGCCTAATCCAACTGGGATAGTAGGAGGGACTTGAGCAAATACACAGAATTTCCTCAGTGCCTGCTGCCAACAGCGTCACTTGCAGACTTTTATTTATTCTTTTTTTCAAAGAAGAATAGATAATTTCATATTGTTTTTAGGTCTGAGGGAGAAGCAAGACTACAGAGAATAACTAAAAAGTGAAGTTCTGGAATAACATATCCATTTTTAGGGCAGTAATGGCTTAATTGTTGGAGATCTTCTATGGACTAGTTATAAATGGAGCTCAGTCTGCCATAAAACTTAATATGCTCATGCTCAAAGCAATTTATGCTCAGACACACCTCTGAGATTATTTTCATCCAGTTTGCTTTTAGCACTAGAGAAGGTATTACAGAGTAGATTACAGTTGTAATAAGGTTTTCTTATGGGGATTTAAAAAGAAAAGTGCATTGCTAAAATATTTGATAATGGTTTTCTTACATGTGATATTACAGTTTTTCTTACATTCTTATGTGTATCATATTAGGAATTTTATTTTTATGCTACATGCATATTTTGAATACTTAAAAGGGAGGCATTTAAACACTGCGGAACACTCAGCCTCAGAGGTCAGTTTAAACTGAAACTGAACTTTCAGAACCAGCTCTCTGTGTTACCCATTACTATTGAATAATATGCAATTAGTGTGAAAAATACATGTCTCTCTTCACATGCATCAGTGATGTTTGGAGGACTCATCTCACAATGACCACAACTAACAATTCAGAAAGTATGAGCACACTGTGGCAAGGGGAATTTCCACATAGCTGAGGAATGAATGATTTCACACCTTGCATTGCATATGTACTTCCTGGAATGAAGCAACTTCACGGTTGTTCAAGGAGAATCTTCCAGGGCATTAGTCTGAAGCACATAGGTGAACATGAGGTAGTTTCTCTTTCATAGGTCTTCAGAAAACGAAATGTATATAGGTGGTATTATTACAAGGAAAGAACAATTACATAATTGCTGGTAGTAATTTCAAAAGCCATGCAATCAATTGCCCTTTAACTATGATATTTTCAGTGTGTTTCCTCTCACATGATGGACTACATAGAAGGACCTTCATATCTGACGAACTACTTTGGTCTTTTCTTTGAAAAATATTATTAACACTCCTCATCCTTTAATTAAGCGCTTATCATCAGGAAAGATGCTGAGGTTTCCTGTCCTGTAGTTTTCTGTATTTAAGAATTCTTCAACATTTATTCTGGAGTTAGGAACAGAAACTCCTCGCTGAGATGACTCGCTTAAATGAAACTAGCACTACTAGATGCTTTTCTGTATGTCAGTTCTCATTTTCACCTCTTACCTGTAAATTTTCATCCAACCTCAGTCTGAACTCCTGAATGGAACATATTCTTCTAAGCTTCTGAAGAAGTTCATATTTTATGCTCCTCTCCCACCCTGATCTTTGGCCTAATTCATTAAAACTTTGTTTTTCTCATGCCAAAGCAGGCCTAAATTGTGTGGAAAGATGAAACACATAGATATCATACAACATTGCCTGGGGTTTTTATTTTGTATTTTTACCCAGGTTTGGGTTGTTTGGTTTGGATTTTTTTCCATTTAGTATTTCTGCATTACAAATGGATGACAGAAGAACACACCAAACAACATTAACTAGAGTTCTGTGAAAATGCATTTTGGCTATATTCAGCTGAAAAACCAAACTTGCAAATGTTTGTCCGAATACAAATCTTCAGCGAGAAGTTCTCATTCATATTTTACTCCACTCTTGCAAGCTTATCTGCAAATAGAGGGTCTAGAGCTCATTGGAGATCCATTGGCTTAAGAGACCCCTTGGACCTGCTTGCCAAGCCACAGCTTCACTTAGAAATTAAACTATTTTAGACAGAAAATTATATTCCATGTCATTATATCATCTTAAGTTACTAACAGAAAACCTCTGCATCTGGCATTTATGAAAAAATCCAAACTTACTGTTTCCACTTTTAGAATACAACCTATATTTAAAACTTGAAAATGATTTGTCATCAGAAACAATATGCCAATACCTAGTCTGGTTTGCTGTTTTAAAATGATTGGCAGTTTTTCTTAAAAGCCTTTGAATTTGATCATCTTTTCATTCTGGAAAAACATAGATGCTTTCCCACCTTTGAACACACCAGTATTTGACAGGCAGGGAGAATCCACATTTTTGAAGAGGCTTTTCCAATCTTTGTCCAAGGCAAAGGTAAATGTTAATTTCTCTGCAGGATTTTTCCTTATCTTGGTTGGGTTTCCCCTTTTTTTCCAAAGCATCTTGTAGTTGCCTACTGTATGTACTTTTACTTCATGACCATGAAGAACACCTAAAGGGAGGACATATACAGGCTTGCCCCTGAGAACTGTCAACATTACTGATGTATTAGCATATGTTGATGACCCAGCTGTCTCCCTACTCATCCATAGCAGGCTACAAACTGGCAACTTCTTATCTAGTCCAGGCTTCACAAGAAATAACACTAAAAATCAACCCTGCTGCTTTTAAAGACACCTCTTTTCTGAAGGCTATAATCATGTGCTGCCATTGATGCCACAAAGTGAAGAATAAGACTCTAAAATAAGTTCAGCTGGTTGCAGGGCCCACTTATATCTGTAGATCAAAAAATAGGAAGCTTTTTATACCTGAAAGTTAAGTCTTTCAAAGAGATTAAAATCAGAGTCCATGAACAGGGAGACAGACGGTTGCACCTGGGCATGCAGCTCCTCCTGCACCTCTGTTTTCCTTGGCTCAAACTAGGCAGTTTTTACTTGACAGTGACACTGAACCCCCAAAATGCTGTTTATTTGTTTTCAAGTGGTGGAGAAGGCACCTTCATAGAACTGGCACTCAGTACAGAGCCGCTGTTTCATTTAGGGTAATGCATTCCCTATTATACTTATTGTTCTGCATTTATTCTATTGCCTGGTACTGTAATACACTGCTCTCAGTATGCTAATGGGATTTCATGGGGCTGCCATCACCAGCTTGGTTTGTAACAGGAAGCCAGGACAATAGAGGCTTTGAGAAGATTAATGTGAGAAATGCATGCCTCTGTAGAGGGGCATCAATGCAAAATGAAAAACAACACTGCCTTCCATTGCTTGTTACTGCCATCTCATTTTCACCAGTAAATAACTAGTGCATTTCTTTCCACAATGAACACCAACAAAAGGAAGACAGCCTTTACCAACAATGGGTGTACTGTAGGAGGGGACAGAAAGGGCAGCATTCCTCTCAGGCGCTTCATATAGTTACCTGTCTTTCCTCACCACCCCCAAGACCACTGTGTTTAAAGAAGCTCCCTCTAGTTTTACTTCACTGAGCATCTCCTGACAACTTGCAACTTTCTGTCAGAAAATTCATAATGGTAACACAGGCTAGGGCAGTTTAGGAATAGGTTTTGACAATCTGCTCGTGAACATACTTTAGTGAAGACATTTTGTCTACTGCCATAGCTTAGATGATAAACTGCATTTGGTAGCATCGAGCACACAACTGTGCTCTTGACTTAAAAACAGCCAGCCAGCAGCAAAGTGAGGTGGTCTCGGGAAATGGCTTCTTAATTTTCACTGGACATATATTATCATTACACACGCTGATCAGAAGTCACTGGCTGTTTTCTGAGTCACACTGTCTTGCATTAACTTGGAAATTCAAAGAACTAAAAGAAGAAAGGTATTTTTATTAATTTCTGTCTTACCCATTTGCATTTAAATTATGTTGTTATTTCAGGGCAAAAACTACAGCAGGGGATGGAAAAAAAAGGGGAAAATGATTAATATGAGGTTATTTCCCTTGCTGAAGACCAGATTAATCTTTCAGGAGCCTTTGGCAGGCCACATTACAGGTGCCATCTGAAAACATGAAAACAGAACCAGCTGGTATGGCAGGCATGCAGAGGCAGCGCAGAGTGTGTATGGCCCACAGGCTGCCAGGAAAGGGTTGCATCAATGTGCAGAAACCAACATTACCCTGTACCAGTTACTCCACAGTTTAGGCAGCCCTGGAGTCTTTTACTCTACCTTCCCTCTTGGAGTCCCACAACTTTGGGGTGGTGCAAGGAATGGCCATGGTCCAAACTGATTGACCTGGACCACAACTGCTCCTGCTTACATCCCTCCACAGCTATCACTATGCTCTGTTATCTCCAAGCTGCATGTTATTCGCTGCTTCCAAAGCCATTTTTTACAGTGCCATTTCTGTCTTAACTCTACTTCTATTTAGCTTGGGAATTTCCTAGCTCATGTATCTTCTATGTCATTTATCTAATTCTGTCCACATGCGCTGACTTTGGGAAGCTCAAGGAGCCATGCGTTAGTGGGAGGCAGCAGCTGTATCTGGTATGGATCTTCCTGGTTTCCATATGTCCAGCAGTGTCAGAATTTATTGACCCAAGACACGCAGCTCACAAGCTAGCCCAAGTCTGCTAGAAGGAGGGCTTGACTGTGATAAATATAAAAGTATTTTTGAACAGTGCCTGTCTGTTAATAAATTAGCATGTAAATAAATTAAAAAGGAATAAGGAATTGGGAGAACATTTCTGCCTCCTGTCACAATAAAGCGTGCTTGAAGACTGCTGTGGTTCATTTGCTATTTCTGGTCACAATGCAGTGTGCTGAGGTGTCACATTTCTCATGTACCCTCGACAAGTATGCATGGTAGCAACACCTGTAATCTACTACAGTAGCTCTGAAAGTAATAACAAACATGCTAGTTTGTGATATATTTCTTCCCTTAAGTCTGCTAGAGAAGTTATAAATTGATTTAAGTGTGACTTAGTTAAGCTGGCTTAAGGTCTATACTCCATTAAAATATAGTCAACTGATGTGCCTTGCAGGAATTTTGCTTTATGAACAGGACTATGCTTTAAAGATTACTTTTTCCAAAAGATTGATTTAGTCTCATTTTTTCCTCATCAGCAACCTGCAATCTAGATTCAAATGAATGCATGAGCAAATAATTCAAACCTGTGGCTGTTTTGCTGTTCTCCTCCACAGCTCTGATATCTCTGTAGCTTCTCTGCCCTTACTGCATGGGTGTGCAGATGTGCATGACAATAGACTGCCACAAACCTAGGAACTTTTTTGATTTGATGAGGGTGAATAGAGAGGTGACAAAGTTTGCTGACAAAACCAAGTCGCTGAGGGTAGTAATGATGGAACTACCTGTGCAGAACTGCAGAAGAACTTTATGGGACATCGTACCTGGGGATTAAAATGACAGATGAAATTTAACGAGATAAATACAGACTGATGCACACAGGACCTTGTCTGGCTCTCCTTTTCCCCATGAGTTCGTGGGGAAAATATAAAATACATGGTCTGTGAGCTGACTGTAATGAGTCAGGAATGAGATCTTGAGTTTATAACACAGTTTCATGACAATGTCAGCTTAGTGATCAAAAAAGCACACTGACTCTTGGGAATTATTAGGAAAGAAGTAGGAAAGCAGACAGGGAATTAGAATTTCACCAGTATAAATCTATAGTGAGTCCTATAGTTTTTTGCCCTCCAAAAATTTGTTATAGATTTAGCAAATGCCCTGAGAACAAGTCAGGACAATCAGAGGAGGTGAATCTTACACACAGTAGCTAATTACATGGTGGAAATTCTTTACTACAGGATGCTGTGAAACCTAACATTTCACATAGGGTCAAATTAAAATTGAACTAGCTCCTGGAAGACAAATACCTGAAGACTTCTAAGATGTGAAAAATCACCTCTGACTCGGGAACCCTACAAACCACAAATTCTGGGAAGCCAGAGAAAATTTAGGGGAAGTCTAACTATATCCTTGCTTTGCTTTGAAGATGCTTCTCTGGGAAGCTGCTTTCGACTCTTCTTACAGAAAATGTAGCAGGCTGGAAGTCCTGACCCACTCGGGCAATTCTTATAAACATATGATGTGAAATGCCCTAATAATCCTCCTAAAGCCCCTCCACAGAGGGGCGGCACAAAATTACCAGAAAGGCTCAGGCTTCTACATCTGTGGCTCTGATAAGGTTCTGAAAATGTATAGGAATGCAAATAAAACCTGAAATTCAAACTGGTTGTAAATCACTGATAACATCTGAGGTTCTTTAGACAATAATTCCTCTGAGGGACAAAAGTTGCTTGACTATTGCAGTACTAGTTTGCAGTTGTGGATCTTCTGTGTAAACTAAATGTTTATCTTTGAAAATATTAAGCCACCACAGAAGATCAAGCTGACAAGGATTTGTCAAATGCTTGTCTTTAAGTGGGGAAAAATATAAACACAATGAAGAAAGAATCACCATGTTGTTGCAGGGAGCTTTGGTTTTCTGCCAGTTTGTTTCCAAGTGCTATTTGACGTATGCCTGGCCAGGAAATATTAACAAATAGAGCTCCAGTGATGGTGTGTTCCTTTTTTTTAACTACGTACTCATGGGAAAGTTATTTTTAATCTACTAATAATTATTTATGTAGCTTCTATTTTCCTCTGTATATAATAATTTTCTTGAAGACTGCAAAATTTATAATACTGAGATCCTGAAAATTATAAATATTTTGCATAAAACCAAGGAGACAATTTAAAGAATTCTGTTAGTGCAGAACACTTCTTCTGTTCCCTTCTCTTTTTTTTTTAAAGAAGCAGAGAATATTTCCCTGTATATTTCCATATATATTTCATATATAATATTTCCCTATGTATTTCATATATAATGCCTATTTTGACATAGACACTTTCTTCAGTGAATGTCCATTGATGAATATCTTAACATTTCGGAAAGACAATGGCTACAACTTCACCAAGACATCAAAGGTTACTTTCTTCCTAGAGTTCCTAGTAGGTCTGAGTATGTATATAAAATCTAAATCTAATATAAACACATCATATTCTCATGTTAACTTTTTTAATTCTTACTTTTAAAAGATAAAACATCTGGAAACACATCAAACATCTTGAAAAATCAGTGAAATTAGTTCATCCTAATTTGAAGATTCAGTTATTTGTGTCAAGATGAAAGCATGAACTATACCCAATGAAAGGCTTTGATAGCTAAACTACAACCCGGGTGGAACTGTGGCATGGAAGTGTAAAATTGAGGTCCATATACACCCTCTTCCAATCGCTGCTTAACCCTGCGCCCTTTCTTTTTTGACTTCAGAGTCCCTGGTTTGCCCAGAGCTCTGCTTCAGAGATCCTTGTGCAGCTCTCTGTGCAGCTAGCTCCTTATTTTTGTTTGCTCTGACACAGGGCTCCACTCAGTTGCTCTCCTCCAAGTATATATGGCTGCTTATTGGCAGGATCAGATTCTCATCCAAATCAATTTGTTTGTCGCAGGAAAGAAGGGAGCAACCACTGCTCATTGGATAACAAAACCAGTCAGCCGGCTCATGGGAGGCTTTGGTTCAGTCCTCATCACAGCCTGGGAAAGCTTGCATGTCATTTCCCACTCCTGCGCATCCAAAGCAAGAAGGCAAAATGCTGATCTTCCTCCAGTCTTCTAGTTGTGAGAAAGGAGGCTACAACAGCGGAGGCTGTGCTTGGTGAAAGCACAGGGTCACTGTCTCTGCACAGTGCCATGTTATCTCTGTGACAGCTGAGGTACTCAGCACTGGAACAAAACTGTGGTGCTGTGGTGAGAAAGTTTCTGTAGAGAAAACAAGAAGTTACAGGGAGGGGCAGAGATTGTCCATCCCTCTTTATTTGTTTCACCTTTCAGAAAAATGCAAGTATACTTTCACCTACTCACTAAAGCCAGCTTCTGAGCTGAAGTGTGCAGCCGTGTCATGGTTTAACCCCAGCTGGTAACCATGCAGCCACTCGCTTACTCCCCTGCACCTGGAGAGGTGGGGAGGCAAATCAGAAAGTAATGGAAAACTTGAGGGTTGAGATAAGAACAATTTAATAATTTTAAAAGAATAAAAAAGGTAAGAACAACAACAATAGTAACAACAGTTTTAATGAAAAGGTGGGGAAAAGGATGAAATCCAAAGGAAAAGGGAAAAGGAAAACACGTGATGCACAGTACAACTGCTCACCACCTGCTGACCGATGCCCAGTCAGTCACCGAGCAATGATCCCCCCCAAGCCAAACCTCCAAGTTTATATACCAAGCATAATGTCCCACAGTATGGAATACCTCTTTGGCTGGTTCAGGTTGGCTGTTCTGTGTCCCTTCCCAGTCTCTTGTGCCCCTCCAGCCCTCCCACTGGCAGGGCCCAAGAAACCAAAAAGTCCTTGACTTAGTATAAACATCACCCAGCAACAACTAAAAACTTCAGTGTGCCAGCAACACTGCTCTCACATCAGAGCCAAAACAGAGCACTGTACTAGCTACTAAGAAGAAGGTTAACTCCATCCCAGCTGAAACCAGGACAAGCCAACAGCCCTGACTCTGACATCTTCATCTGAATTGAGTGAAGTGTCAGGCACACTGATTTCCTAATCACTTGCTCAATTTACGAGATGCTCAGATGGTCCTCCTGAGGAGATTCTCTCTCCCTCAGCGGTACATATGAAGCAGAAAGCATCTAAGTCAGAATTCCAGATCCCACTCCAGGGGCCTGCATGTTCCGTATCATTTATTACATTTAGTTGTACATGGCTTTTTTTGGTGATTTATCATTCTACATATTGTATAATTTTGTGTTTTCTGAAAGTTCTCAAATGAAATGCAATTGTACAGTGGAAGTATCCTGCTCTGCTATGTGGACGGTGTGTTGTCATTGTTTGACTTTCATCGCAAATGCATGAATGTATTTTTTTTATTAAAACTTTGTGACATAGCAGTTATACTGAAAAAAAAGTAAAACAAGAAACGGCTAATAGCCAGCAGTCATCTTGTGAGCCACAATGTAGCAACACTGTCTCTAATCTTACCAAAGGGATTGTGTATACCCAAAGCGTTCGGTTAAATTGCACTTTTAAAGCCTACAGGTTCATCATGTCTATGGAGCTGGCTCTTCTTTCACTTGTGTTGGCAAGAACTGAACTCAGTTGACATACATAGATGTAAAAAAGTAAATAAAATAAAGTTCACATATAGCTGCGCATAGACTCCTAGAATTGTTTAGGTCAGAAATGACCTTTAGAGATCATTGAGTGCAACTGTTAACCTAGTTAATCTAGCACGGCCAAGTCCACCACTAAATTATGTCCCTAAGTGCCACATCTACATGTCTTTTAAACACCTCCAGGGATGGTGACTTCACCACCTCCATGTGCAGCCTGTTCCAATGCTTGACAACCCTTTCAGTGATGAAGTTTTCCTAACATCCAACCTAAATATTCCCTGGCACAACTTGAGGCCATTTCCTCTTGTCCTATGGCATGTTACTTGGCAGAAAAGACCTACCCCACATGCTTACAACCTCCTTTCAGGCACCTGTAGAGAGTGATAAGGTCTTCTCTCAGCGGTCTTCTCTCAGCCTCTTTTACCCAGGCTAAACAGCCCCATACCAACAAATATATTTGATTTTATACATGGTTCAGATACAAGACTGAGTTACTGTGCCTACTATGCACCGCTGAGTTGTGCTAGGTGATTATGTGTATGGTTATTTAAAATGTGAGGTAAAATGTGTTCTCCCTCAAGAAATCTGAAACTATGCTATTGCATTTCACTGCATGTTTGGGGCAGGGTATGTGTTTGCATGCGGTCAGTTTTTCTAACATGAATTATACTTGGTTCAATGTGTGAAGTGAGGGTAGCATGCACTGTGGGCCATCTAGGACCTCATTCCCACCAGGTGGTGGTATAGCTTATGGGGAAGCTGGACTCATTTTGCAGAAACCTCAGAGCACCTTCTCTTCTTTGCCAGTTAGATGGTGCAAGAATGATGTCCAGTATATCCATTACCTACACCTTCTCTACAGCATTTCTTACAGAGCAAATACTGAAGGCATATTGAAGGCAGGGAGAGGTCACTAGAAGGGATGACTGGAAAGTAATCTTCAGTTGCTAGGGATAACTCCATATCCTGACTAGCGACAGTGTCCCAGGCTACAGGCAAAAGGAAATGGCAGGCTACCTTTGCAGTGCTAGGCAGGGCTTTAGAGGCTATAGCTAGTTAACAGAAGGTCTTTCATACTTAAGGTAAGATGGAATTAGAGAAGCCTCAAACTCTGCAGATCTGTCATTGCAAATATTAGTTCCTTCTTAATTTCAGATATATCAGGAGAATCACTCTAAGAGGTAAAGCCCTGGAATTAAACACCCTTCCCAATATTTCTGTCTTTAAGTAATGAAAGGCCTGAAGTGGGACTGCCTACTCCACACTGGTGTGACAATCAGATGCTGTTTTCTGTTGTAGCTGCTTTCATCCTTGTGAAATGCCCAGAAAGTAACTACTTCTGGATGTTATACCTGATTCTGGAAAATCTCCACTCAGTTCATTCAATCCATGCGTGCAGCTGCACAATCAGCACAAAGCACTTGTGCATCCACTGCTCCAGGATCAGCCTCCCACAGTGTGTCCTGACACTGGCCGTGCCTTATGAGTTAGCTGGTTTTTGGGGTGTGATCTGCATTCTTCTAGTAATGCTGGATACATTGGTAGGAAGAATTAGAAGGTGTTTTGTGATTATGAAACTGAATGCCAAAACTAAATCAGCACTTTGGTGCTTGTGCTTTGAAAAAGATCAGTACTGAAAGGTCAGCAAGTCTGTGGCAGAGAAAAGTTCTTCTTTACAGAGCTAGTTGTGTGGGGCCAGAGTCTACCAAGGAATAGAGTTACACTGTTACACTGAGTGGCATTTTACTGCCTGAGATGGTGGTTCAGTTGTTTTCAACTTGTCTAAGGCAAGATAAGATAAAGTCATGTGAAAATCTGTCCTTTAACACTACTCTCTCTGTGGTGGGCTGACCTTGGCTTGCCACCAGGTGCCCACCAAGCTGCTCTATCACTCTCCCTTCATCAGCTGGACAGGAGGACAAAACATGACAGAAGCCTTATGGATCGAGATAAGGACAGGGAGGTGACTTACCCGTTACTGTCACAGGCGATACAGGCTCGACTCGGGGAAATTAGTTTAATTTACTGCCAATTCATTGTAACAGAGTAGGATAGTGAGAAATAAGAGTAAAACTAAAAAAAACTTCCCCCACCTTTCCCTTTTTCCCAGGCACAGCTTCACTCCCACTTCTTCTACCTCCTTCCCTCAAGCAGCACAAGGGGATGAGGAATGGGGGTTGCTTGGTCTCTGCTGCTCCTTCCTCCTCATGCTCTTCTCTGTGGAGTCCCTGCCATGCGATACAGCCCTTCAGGAATTGCTCCAGAGTTGGTCCTTCCCACAGGCTGCAGTTCTTCAAGAACATCTCCAGAATGCGTCCTTTCCATGGGATGCAGTCCTTCAGGAGCAGACTGCTCCAGCTGTGCCTCCCGTGGGGTCACAGCTCCTGCCAGAAAGCCTGATCCTGCCTGGGCTTCTCTCCATGGGCTGCAGGTGGGTATCTGCTCCAGTGTGGTCTTCCATGGGCTGCAAAGGGGAACAACCTGCTTTACCATGACCTTCAGGAGCTGCAGGTGAATCCCTGCTCTGGTGCCTGAAGCACCTCCTCCCACTCCTTCACTGACCTTGGTGACTGCATTTGGTAAATACGGTAACTTGAGAGCGGTTTCTCTTGCGTTTTCTCACTTCTTTCTCACAGCTGTTGTTGCATGGCTTTTTTTACCCTTACTTAAACACATTGTCACAGAGACACTACCAGCATTGCTAAGGGACTCAGCTTTGGCCAGTAGTGGGTCTGTCTTGGAGCTGGCTGGAACTGACTCTGTCTAACATGGGGAGTGATACCAAAACGTTGCCTCATAAGCCCAATAGACTAGCATAAAAATTACACCATAGAGGTCAAAAGGAAATGCACCAGCATAAAGTCATGCATTATAACTTGAGGATAGCCATTTGTCCTGGAATAGCTGCTGTCATTTTGCATTTGACAGTGACAACCCAGCCCTTGCAGGAACCTCTTCTGCACTAAGTTTAGACCTCACATTTTTCTCAGAGGACAAAAAGAGTGTGCCCTACACATTTTGCGGACTTGTTTCACACAGCAGATGATGTTATGACATGTATTGGCAATACTTCTAAGTTGTGTAAAAAGAAATAGTCTTTAGTCTATTGTCCATTCCAGGACTCATGCTGTCCTTGACGAATTTCCTCACAGACCTCATTCTGTGCATATATGCAGCATTTAATGTGTATTCCATATTAGATTTTAGCTCTGTCTATCCAATATAGCTGCAAGGCTCATGTTTTCTTGCTCCTCTGTAATACAGTGAATACATTATAGATGGGTCTCAAGTCTCAAATCAAGCTCCTACAAGAATTCCAGCAAAACTTGTTTGCTGACTATCATGTTACTGTCTTACTTTCCACCTTCTTAAAGTCACCTAATTGTCATGAATTACCAAACGAACATGTCATGTAAAAAGCTTAGCAGTTCAGTTGACCCTTGGTTCAGATTCCTTCCTGCTCTTTAGTTCCTGAATTTTGATACACCGTGTCTTGCTTGAACAGAAAGTTTTAATCTCTCTCATAGAAGACTCTTGTGACATTTTATTTCTGTGTTTCCCGCTCACACCACACACTTTTCCTGTGTGTAATTTAGGTGAAATATTTTTTTCCCTGCTGAATGGCACACGCTGCAGAACTGGAAGGATTTGAAATACGTGTTCAGTTACAATTTTAACAATAGTGAGGGTGCTGTATTATTTCAAGCCTGGTTTCTGCACAGTATTTACACTGGTTAATTGCAGAGTGGTGATCTGCTGTTATTATTATTAGATAATGTTATGGTAAGGTATAAAGGTACTTCATGTACCTTTAGCTTACTGCTATCTGTTACAAGACTAAGTTCCATGGATTTACATACTTCTATATCAAGCTTTTGTCCTTGTGGGCAATGCTGCACTTTAATGGTATGGTTAAACACTACAACTTTTGTGTGTAGACAAACCCTCAGGGCTCAGACAGACGTTAAAGTTACTGCAGCTCAACAAGTTAGTGCACATCAGCAGAGCCACAGTTACTGATCATATACATGCACTTAGCCTGTCCCAAATGTAAGGTAAAATATAAATGCTTAAACCGCTTTTACTGAGTCTCTTCTTTCTTTTTTTTCTTACCTAGCCAATACTAAAAGCATGATTAACTTCTGTACAAGCAAGAAACAAGAGAGACTGAATCTATAACCTGAAGTGGATCACTTTTTAAAAAGCTGAAGGGGACAGAAGTTCCACGTGACAGAGCTGCTCCATTTAAAAAGAGATACTGGAGGAAAATAACTGGAATAGAAGTTGCCTTTAAAATGAGTTTACTGACCTTTTCTTCCTGATGGTAATCAAATTTAAACTCTGGGTCTGGGATGCACAGCAGTTATAGCATGGGGATTGTACGACTCCAACCTCTAGTTTTGGTAAAGGTGTAGATCTCTCATGTGGTGCCGAGGCTTGCAGGGAGAGACAAATATTTTTCCCCCCGATTTGTTCCCTAACTGTATAAATCATCCAAGCAAATTTAAAATCAATTGAAACTCTGAAAATGAGCCAGCGCCATTCCCTCAAGATTAGTGTGACGTGCTGAGACTGCTCACTCTGAGTTAAGACTGACAGCAGCACTTTGCACACTTGAGTTTAGGCAGCGTAACACAGAAAGCCATAAAGTAAAGCAGTACAATAGTCCATCTCACAGATCACTACTATGTGTACACCATCTGTCTGTGACGATAGCTTTGGCTAAACTCCACCTGTGTGCTGGGAGAGACCCATTAGACAGACAGGCTGAGTGTAAATTTGCCCACTCTTTGCAGACAGAAGTGGTAATCCATGGTAATCCATTTGCAAGCAACACATCGAGGAAGGGCCGCCTTACAGCAATTCGAAGCAGGGAGCAGGAAAAATTAGCAGCTGTCGAAGCACTAATTGTCTCTTAAACAGAGAATGGTCCTAATGGACCAGTGATTTGAATAAACAAACTGTGCTGGTAGCAACCTGCCCTTAGGCTGTTATCAGACCAATTCTGCTCTTGCAGAACCTGAAAGTCCCTCTAGCTGGCCTAAGTGCTACATGAGCCTTTCTTAAACTGAACCAGAAATATGCTTAGGAAAAAAAACCCCTACCACTTCCATGAAATAATTGCTTTTACACCATTTCTACCTGCTTCACATTCAGTTTTCTCTTTAAAAGCCTTCTCAAGCTCTTATTGTCCTGCCCTGTGATCAACTTAAAGGAAATAGTGTAGACTATTACTACCACTTGCAGTGAAGCCAAAACTGTGGGATGCAGGGTTTGAAGTTTTTTTCATGTGTCTACTCACCAAGCCTGTTCTACATATTGTAGGAGGATCCTTTAATAAAGTACATTAAAGTTGCTGACAGTCTCAAACTAATATGGGGTAAAAAGTAATGGCACATCTTCAACATACTGAGCTCACTACTACCGTGCATTCTCAGTACACAGTGCAGAAATTTCTAGCCAGATTTTTCAGTCAGTTGAGCCTATTTTTAAAACACTAATTCTTCTATGTTCTTTTCCATATTTATAAATTCGGACAGTCTCAGGTACTAAAGCTTTATAGTACTTGTTAATATGTCAAATCCAAACAGTATGATGGCTTGTTTGGAAATTGAAAAATGCAGATTTGAGACTGAATTATTAGTATTACTCAGAAAATGACTTGAAAATGTTATCTGAGACTGGCACAGCATAGCTGCTATTCTTGCAGATATGTAAGTCTGCTTAATAGCTACATTCAATACTTTTAATTTCTCTTAAATATCAGGGAAAGGTTTCTTGCAATGTAACTGAGCTGGAGTAAAGGCAGTAGAGTAAATATGGTAGGATGTAGGATGAAAACATGATAGAGGTATCTATTGACTATGTGTACAAGCCTGCATGGTTAGAACCAACTATCAAAATCATTTCAAGACTATCAGGCATGTATTCTGCTGTGGACAACAGACGAAGTGTCACATGAAGTTAGGCTCTTCCACAGACCATGTGAAATATCTTGACAATTAATTTGTGTTGGCATCTGTGGAAGCTGAAATGCATTTGTATCAAAAGAATAGAAGACTCCATAGTTTGCATAAGAACAAAATCGGATCTTCTCATACGAGCCTATAAGGCTTCAGGCAGGATTGTCACAGATATGGGAACAGAAATGAATTAATATTCAAAATTACACAGGGGCATGTGGGGATTATTTTACAATAAAAATAATTTCAATCTATTAAAAAATTATGGGCATGAGAAACATTCCAGGCTAATGACGATCATTACTGGGAAAAAAATGTAGCTGTTGATTTAGAGTGAAATCGTTTATGTGTAGTATATATTTGCTCAGTCTTAATTAACATCACAGTAATCTAAATCATGATTAAATATTAAGGTGAAAGCTTGAGGTCATGGAGGGCTCTGTTATATTCTCCTTCAAGAACTCACGGGACAAACAGGGTAAATTATAAAATAAAGTTGCACACGCTACTTCCATTCTCCCCTCCCCTTCCCACATGTCAATATTCCCCTTGGGGACTCTTCCCACAGAAAAACAGCATGGCAGGTGCTGTCCACAGTGCTCCTCCGATTGCTGTGATCTCCAGAGCAGCAAGCACCAGGCAGGCCAGGTGGCAGCTCTGAATCAAGTACCCTGTGCCCCAGCTCAGGTGCCCCTCTCCTCTGGGTCTGCAAGAAAAGAGCTCATCTGAGGCTCAGAAGAAACAAATGCTGTCTGCAAAATGAGAAACCAGAAAGGCCTTGCCTGGTTTTAAAGGCAGGGGAAGCCTTTCTTGGTAGTTGGTTCTTTCAGTGATAATAGAAAGCACAAGCCTGAGGGCGGTAGGAAGAGGAAAACATCCCCCTGTGGAATTACATAGGACAAAAATAAGGGCTTGAATCTAAACCCATGGCTTCTTTGTCTCTTTTCCTACCTCCCACAGAGAAGTGGGTAAAGCGCAGAGAGCAGAGCGAGTGTATCAGTTATTGCCCCCAGAGAGCTGCCAGATGTCTGCTTTGCAATTGGAAAACAAGGAAAAAAAAAAAAACAAACCACCCAGCCCAGAGACACGGGGGTGGTGGAATTTGATAGTTAGTATCAGAACCCAAGGAAAATTAGCTAATGTGTGTGTCGGAACAAGAAATCCTCCATTCGTTGCAATTACTCAAAGTCTTGGCTTGCCAATGAGAATGTATTTTAGAGCCTGGCATAATTAAATGGGGAGCAGGAGCCAAAAGGGAAATTGCAAACCCCTGAAAAGGAGAGCTAAGAGACTAGAACCATACCTCATTTACATATTTTGCCACAATTTCAGCAAGCTGAGCCAAATTGCATCTGGCCAAATTGATACTGATGTTAAACAGCAGCAACTCTACTGGCTTAAAAACTTGCTCTGAACTTGTGCTGTAAAACTGAGATCAGAATTTGGCCCAGTGTTTGAAGAGTGCTTTGATCGTATATAAGTTTCCTGGTATTACGGAACTGGAATTTGCTGAAGAGCTTGTGGCTGAGCCATCTTTCAGACTGCTTCCCTGCAGGGAGGAGCTATTTGTTCAGCAAGCATAGCCTGACTTCACCCCTTTTTTCCTTCTCTCTGGTGGTCATCATACCAGCCCCCAGGAGTAAAGAGTGACCTTACTTCAGGTCTGCATTGTGCTGACTTTTAATTTTGTCTCGCTGACTCTTAAGCTAGTGCAGGCACTTGGAAGACTGTGCAGTGCATCTGCATCCAATCCTGACACTTTGGCTGGGAGATGGAAGGAGGAGTCTGAGCTCCCCTGTCTACTGGCCAAGAGCTCCCCAGGGCTGCAAGAACCCTTTGGTCCGCTTAGAGTTCTGCATTTAGCAAAGAGGGCTCAGCAGAGAGGAAACCCAGAGAAACTGCAGGTTTGGGGTAAATCTGACCCCAGCTTTTGTTTCATAATTCTGACGCCAAAGCTAGCCAGAGTGGTTGCTTTACCAAAGCTTAGCTATGAGATTTGGGAATTCCTCTGCAACTCCCACAAACATGAAAAAACAAAAAATCCACCAACTTCTGCAAGTCAAAAGCCTAGCATTTCACATAGCTATATTTAAAAATCACACCGAAGGACCAAATTGCAGGGTTGCTTCAAAGAACAATATTCTTTATATTTTTGCACTGGAAAGGTTAAGAAAAACAAAATCTTAACTGGTTCTTTTCAATACAAAAGACTCAGTCTTCACCCACTGATGGTTATAGCAGCCAAGAGTCAAAATTCAAGTTTACCACTGGCATTTTTTCATTGCTGTTTTCAGTAGTAGGATTTGATTTCTTTCTGGCTTAACAGCTTTTCGAATTTGTTTATAGAACTGGGAAGGGAAGTAACTTTCTAAATATTATAAATGGTTAACTCATTGCATAATGTATACTTTCTAGGCCCTCTGCTTGTTACATATTGAAAAGACACTAGAACAGACAGAGCTGTCTCTTCTTCAAGAAACAAAAAGAGTTAGTAGAAGTGAGTCAAAAATGGCCCATTTTGTGAGATTCTTAGAAGGCTAGGGGAAAGGACAGGCAAGTGGTCTTACCAAGGACCAAGTATAAGCAGAAAGAATAAGATGCATTTTTATATCACACAGTGAAAGCTCTCCAGTCCCACACAGGATTTATTGTTTGTGTTACTATCAGTTAAACGGACTGCTAATTTTTCCTTCTTCTGGTCTCTATCTACTGGATTGTTATTTCTGTTCAGCTGCAGAATTTATTCATTAAATCTCTCCTAAGGATTTTTTTTTTTTTTCCAAAGATAGCAGTTTATGCTATCTTTCTTTATAGATTCGGTATACTTTGGTTGTGGCTAGGCTAATGGGAGGGATGCTTTTGAATTATTATTGTGCACATTAAAGAACATGTATATGATCTCCATGCTGGGGAATTAGTAGGTGAACTATTTTAGTCAAGGTACAACTATTGCAATAAAATCTTTTGAGCTTGAGGCCTAGCCCTGGGGCATTTAGTTTGCAGTCATGAGACAATCATCTATATCAAAAGGAATTACAATGGGGAGAAGCTGTAGAAAAAAACGAGGTTGGAATGTGATACAGAGTGCACCAGAGCCAACATCCACGTATGAAGGGCCTCCATCCCAACGCACAAAAATCATCATCAGGCCTTCACCCTCCCAGGCAGAGGAGAAGAAGACCATACCTCGTGTTTGAAGGTCCCAAAATTATCCCTTCATTGCAGGGCAATCCAGCTAATTACAGACAGATCTGGGGAGTGGGCAGGCAAAGGCAAGAAACAGCAATATGGCAAAGCACCATCTTCACTGTCATTCATAAAAGTAATTTATAAATATTCAGAATACACAACTGTCTGGTGTTTGCTGCATACTCAGGGACCCTAAGAGTCCCTCCGTCTTGAGGAGCTGCCACAGCTGGGCAGCCAACCTCCTTCCTTAAAGTTTCTCCTTGTGCTCAGTTACAAATGTCACCTGGTACTGGTTAAGAAGAGAAGCTCTGGGAAGTAGATTGCACGTTCCTCTCCCATTAGTGCACTCATCTATGAGAAAGGAAATGGGCTCCAGCATCATTCAGATAATTACAAAAAGCTTCTGTACAATTCAGTTATAATACAATGTGCAAACATGTAAGTGGAACAATACTATTTCATTTTAATGTGTAAAGTTTCTCAAGTAATAGCTGGGATGAAACAGAATCAACTGTAGGTTAGTAACCTAATTCTGTATTAACTACAGCATTTTTCATGGTTCCTTTAACTGTTGCTTGTAATACCCAGAGCTGTTCAGGAGACAGGATGCCTGCATACAGAGCAGAATCCCAGCAAAGTTTTCTGTACCATCCCACTTTCTCAGGACAGTTGTATAGATCTGCTTCTTACTATCAGCACAGAAGAGGTAACTGCAGCATATAAGACCTTTTTCATTCAAATTACATGGAAACAAAACCACAAAAAAGATGCACTTACACAGGACCAGATCTTCATGGATACAAGTTGTCAGAAGTCTTTTGCAGGATCTGTCCCAGACTGTGGGGTTCACATTAGTTTAGGCAATTCAAGGAAGATAATCTTGGCTTGGCTTTACACTCTCTGCAGAGTACCTCTCATCTTTGAGTTTATTGATCGGTTGTGTTTGCTGTGACTCCCATCTAAGCTTTAGGCCTGGATTTCTTTTCTGTAAAAGCACAATCAGAGGTTTTGGGGGACTGAGACAATGTACACTTGGAATAAGCATTTGGAGGTTATAGCTTATAAGTTCTCCTGGAGCCCACAGTTAGACCCAGCCTTACCTTCTCTCAAGTGAGAGGCATATCATTCCAAGGCATGATTTAACAGTGCTTTCAACTGGTCTCTGGAAGAGCTGTTTCCCTACAGAACAACTCAGACTTCTTTGCTGACTGTGTGAAATGAGGTGCTGCTTGGTCATTTCCACCTTCAGCACTGACAGACTCATGCAAAGTCAGGCAACAAGGACCACTTGACCGACACCTGGTGAAGGAAAAAGAAACAAGCAGAAATGCAAGGAGCAGAGCACTTCAGGTCCCTTGCCATGCTCAGCAGATACTCATCCATACCTGCCAAAGGCTTTGGTATGCTCCAAAGAGGAATGTGGCTGAACAGGATGGTCAGAAACAGGAGACATGGGTCAGACTAGAAGCTGGTGCACTCCTCAGCAACTAGGGAAAGGCATACCTGCATTTGTAGGAGCTGCTCTTTTATACTAACACCTTTTAATTGCTGCCCTGGTTCTGTGGTCAAAGGCAATAGGACCTGGCTCCATGAAATGGGCTACCACAAGGCTGGTGCTGGCCGTGGGCAGACTGTGCTGGTGGTACAGATGGGACACCCTGGGGGACCCTCTGTGGACAGACACTGCCACACTGAAGCGGCAATGGCCTTGGTGCCTGCACAACTGCTCCCTACAGCTGAACATGCCTCCTTCCCCACCAGGCATTCTCCTCCCCTCTCTGGGTGGCATTTAGCAAGGGCAGGCCTGGGCTACTGCTGCTGGATGAAACCAAGCAGCAGGCTGCTAAGCCCTCTTTTCAAAATCAGGGCCCATGGAGTGGGCAAGAGGTGGTGATGACTTTCCCAGGCGCCATCCCTGCTTGAGTGCCTCTCAAGTCCACAGTTCAGGGAAAGGCAAAGTCCATCCAGTCTGGCTTGTCTCCATTCCCTCAGAGGAATAAGGGCTCTGTTAAATCTGGTCAAACTGAGGATCTGTCCAGGGAAGTGATTTGCTTTCTATCTGTGCGCCAGCAAAATGCAGTTGGCCTATACCATTGAGGAAACTTGGTAAACTAACTGTTGGGTGCCTCAGGGCATGGGCTGGGGGAAATGTGACCCAAGTCCCCAGTCATTCCTGATGGGTTCTGGATGCATCTGGACAGACAAGGCACCAAAGGTGATACTGGCAGCTCCTTGAACTTGTAGCAGAATTATTTCTGCTCTTTTCCTGTCTGTCCTCAGGCCAACAGGCTCAAAGCTGGGAAGTCGGGTGAGGGCTGCAGGAAAGCCATGGTGCCCTGATAGCATAACGTCCCTCTTAATTGTGCTCCAGTGCCTCTTCTGTACCATAAACTTTGCATCACTGGGAGTTAGTATGAGCTGTTTGGCTTTGGTGGCTGGTGTTGTGATGTCCCAGTGCCCTTAGGTGTAGTGAAAGGGACTGGATCATGGCCACCATGGATCAGCAAGTCTGTTCAGAACAATGTCTCCTTAGTGGTGGTACAACTGGGATCACTTTCAAGTGCGATGTGGGGCTGTGATCAGAAAAAACTTCTTGCTATACACTTGTGCCATGTTTAGGATATGCTGATGGAGTCACTGTGTGTTTTGTGCTGAATTAGAGCTGGTCTCACAGGCAACATGCATTAGCCTGTGGAAGGGCTGGTCTAAACCCAGTTCACTCCAGTGGTTTTGGATAAGGCTAAAAGAAACTTCCAACCTCTGTAGGCAAGAAGTGAGGAACACCATATTGTATTAATTTTCCACAAATTGCTCAATATGGAATTTGTCTACAGTAGGAAAAATGTCTTCCCTTTTGTGGAAAAGATCTACAGGACCACCAATGAACTCTATTTTACCACTCATGAAAAAAAATAGCACTGCTATGCCAAGCATAGTAGTACAGTTGCCCTAGGCAAACATGCACATCCATGTTTACAACTGGCCAGCCTTCTCTCACAGGCTTTAACACTGCTCTGGTGATTCTGAGAATCAGCATGTCACATCCATAGCTCCCATATGAGGAGGAAAAGTCATGGCTCAGTTTACATCTGTATGCCACATCTCTATGGATACCTCCAAAGGCTCCCGGGAAGAAGAAAATTAAGATCAAGTATTTCTAACAGAAGAAAGCAACAAAAATGTTTAGCTTGCTATCTAAGAAGAAAAACAAAAACCCCCACACATCCTGTAAGCATGCCATAAAGAAATAACACCAAGAGACTGAACAAACTGTAAAGTTGTTGTCAATGGGTCAGATTCCCAGTAATTTGTGCAGTGTTGTGGAAGAAGATGATGGAAGTTTTTACTGCATGAGGTATCTGGTGTCTAAGTTGTTAACAGTGCCAAGGGGGATCATACACTGTCACTGTCATGAAAAGGTGCTTGTCCAAAGAGCTTGAAAATGAAGAATTTTGTGGTCTACAGTTCATGGGTGAGGCTGCATGCAGCCACACAGGCCTAACTGGGATACTGAATGGCCACGCTGGTCTTCTAATATGGATGACGTTGCAGAACTGGGATGCAAGCAGACAGGAAAGGTCATGAGAAGAAAAATACAATGAAGAGCTGCCTGCATGTTTTATGAGCCTGGCTTCCTAAGGAAATAAGACTTGCATAACAGTACTACTAGCCCATTTGTTTTTCCGTCCTGCCCTCAAATAACTTCTGATTCTGTTGGCTTATTTCAACTAAATTTAACAGAGAGGTATCAGCCTTAGATATATTATGTTCCTCCAGGTTTCATGAAAATTGGCAGCTAGACAGGGAAAAGAGAGCTAAATTAGTACTCCCAATGAGGGGAGGGTTTCAGTGTGAATTAAACAATTACCTACTCTGTTTTGCCTGCCAGCTGGCCAGCCAACATGGCCAAACAACCTCAGGCCCATCAGGGAATAATGAATCAGGCTTTTTTTCACTTGGTGTAGAAGGGAACTGGAAAGGAGGCAAGAGGTAGGTGTATGGTGCCTGAGGGGAGGTGTGGAAGAAGCAGGAAATATTAAGGAGGGAACGGGGCAGGGGATACGTGGAGGAAGAGGAGGAAGTGTAGGCTGAAGGGGCTCTAGAAACAGAGCGTGGGGAGCTGAGGTTGCAGAGGTGAGACAGGGCCGTGGTGGAAGGACTGGGAGTTATTGCAGGGCAGGCAAGTACAAACACAGTCTTCCTGAAATCAGGCCTAATTAGTGCTGCCGCTCACAGGATGGCTTGTATATACAAAGCCTGTTGTGAATACATTACTCGCCTACTTTCAGAAGTGATAAGCACCCTTAGCTTCTATGGATTTCAGTGGGAGTTGTGGGTGCTCAGCATTAATAACTCTCAGGTCCTGTCCATATAATTTTAGTTAAAAAAATTTTCAGCAGCTATACCTGACTGCCCTGCAGCATGAGAATTATTAGATCATTACAGTGTCTTATACCCATCACAGTAAAAGCAGATCTGCAGAGGCTATTAATTTACATACACAATTAAAAAAAGAAAAAGACATATACCACATAAACTGTCATCCTGATTATCAGAGGTCTGTAGACTACGTTGTACTGCTAGATACTCAATTCTTATTTCTTTAATTGCTGTAAAATATATATATCTGGTTCAAATCAATTAAAAAGAAATGTTTGGGCAAAATCAACAGCGAGTCAGCCACAGCAAGATGTAACAGCCACAACTGAGTTGAAAGCATTACGGAATTGAGAGAGCTGATTCACACCTAACTCAAGTTTTATGTTGGAGTAACTTCACTCGGTGAAGCATAAACTAGGGCAACAGAGAGGTAAATAAGGCCAACAGAATGAATGAGCCTGGCAAGAGACCTCCAGAAAGGACTTTATCCTCTGTGTTATTGCTAAAATCCATTATCCCTTGAGGTAGCTGATCAGACACCCACACCAAGGTTTCCATACTTAATTATTTTGCAGCTTCTTTTGGAGACATGCAATTGTGTAACTTCACAGTTCTAAAATGAAGATGTGCTGGAAAAAAATTGTTCAGGGCTTGGAGACCTTTGTAACAATTTTGCCATCAAATAAGTCTGGACTTGCCCTGAGCTATTTCTCTCTGTCTCACAGAGTTCATCCCTCTGGTTACAGCTAAATGATTCTTGCCAGAGAGGACTTCTCCCAGGGGTTTGAGCTCTTGCTGTCAGAAAAGACTGACATTCATCAAATGTCACATGCATTACCACATATTGCACAGGTAGAGTATTTCTGTTTCAGAAGATTGACACTCAAACCTGCCTTCACATTACAGGTTGAATGCTAGGCAGCATAGTTTGGTATACCTTAAGGAAAAATATGTCATCATTTTCAGAAAGTCCTGCTAAGGCCTTTCAAAGGGCTTTGAGGGATGAAGAACTGAGTTATGAACAGCTCTCTGTACACCTCTTTCTCAATTATTTTAATTGTTCCTGCAGTTACACACACAGAGGAGCAATTTTTCTGATTTACTCTTGTATTTAAATTGCAGGTGCAAATTCCTCCCATGGCTGAATTTTGAAAACGATCTAGGGCTGAAATTAGATCTCCCCATACTGCTTGATATGCTTATATTACTCTCACAAGCAAAAGACCTCTGCCTTCAGAAATTTTACTCATTTGACAAACTGTGGTGTCTGCTTTTTGGTTGAGGGAAAGTGGTTTTGTTTCCATCGAGTAAGCTTTCCAGCAATAAGAACTCAACACATAAGACCTTCAGCTCACCAAATACAGAAGTGCATGGTAGCTCTTGTCAAAATATTCATCCAGTATGAATCACTGTTTCAAAGTTTCTCCTACCAAGACACATGTATTACCAGATACCAAATACAGAACTGTAATTTACACTGGAGATTGTTTTGCAGGTAAAGTAAGGATGCACTATTTTGTCAACATTTCAAGCAGCTTAATTGAAACATTTTGTGCCACAAATTTTATCAGCATGCCAATCTGATAACTTTTCAATATATACATTCAAACATGCTCCAGCAACAGCAGTGATGCTGGATTCTTCTTTGCTGTTTCTTATAGGTCTCAGAGTTTGAGAAGACTGTCATATGGGACTTCTCTAGGGAGATGGATATTAATATATATATATATATTTTGCAGATGAGTAAGCACTGAAAGGTGAAGCGGCACCCCCCAGATGCAGAGCAGTTGATTCATAAACACGGTAAGAAAACCAGTGACTCAGCCTACACTGCCTCGTGTGACCTGCAATAGTGTGCTGCCTCCATCAAGGGAAAGAAAAACCGAATGAAGAAATGCAGCTAACTAAAGCTGCATTATCATTTTCAAACTGACTAATGCCCTGGTAGAGCACAGGCCAATCTGGATCTCTATTAAGTTTTCGAAGAAGAGATTGCAATCTTTATTTACACCCAATTAAACTTCTGAAACTCTGATGTATTCTTAGAGGTTCCTACTTGAGTGTAAGCAAAATCAGAATCAGGTGTAGGGACTGCAGCTGCATCAATCTCTTTTATGTAATTAGGAAGTCATCAAGAGGCAGTGAGGTGTATCATGGTGTGGATGCTGCACATAGTATACTCAAAAAATAAATTGATTGTGTGTACCCCAAAGCAGTCCTCAGCCCTAGAAGCTGGCTAGATTTGGGCTAAGAGCTAGGGCTAAGATATCTGGGAGTAACTTTAATTATTAGTTTGTTACTTTACTGGAAAGACTGCCACAGAGATGTGGATCTACTTGCTGTGCTTCACAGTGTCCAGCGGTCATGACAACCTGCAATGCATTCCTTAGAGAGCTTTAAGGAAGATGCAAATACAAGCTGACTTGATCTATACATAGCTCTGAAAAGTGGATGTAAAACATACTGGCCATATTCTTAGCTCTTAACAGAGATCCTCTCATTTCACCAGCCAAAAAGCTGGTCCTGAAGGCATGTGCGTGTGCATGCATGGGCCCATTACTGGAATACATGCACACACATAGAAACTTGCAGCAAGTTTCTAATTGCATCTGTAATTCCAAATAACTTATTTTATACTCGGATTACAATTCAAGAATCTTCCTGTTGCCGCTTAGTTATCCAAGTCACCCATTCAGGCAAAAAGAAACAGTATCATGTAATTTAACTAATTAAACGACACATCTTCATTTCTGAATATTTGTAGTGAGCTCTAGATTAAAAAAAATATTCATGAAGATCAAGAAATACATCAAGAAATACCTTTGCCTGCTTTTGAAAACAATTCCTGTAGATAACACCTGAAAAGACACAATATTAGTGAATTAAATTTTTTTAATTACTCACCCTTGTCTATGAAATACATGCTTGTGGAAGATTTAAGCAAACATACCTACTATGGGTCAAAAGTGCTTTAAAGCCACATTTTAAAATTGCTTTAAACTTCTAAAAAGGCTGCTGATAAGGGGCCTGTTTGTGTTTTCAGAAACATCCACATTCCTGCTTTCTTTAGAAGCTGGATGCTTATGTGTGTTTGAAGATACCTTGTGATTTTTATATGCAGGTTTTATTAGCCAATGAATGGAGGTGCTTGTGTTATCCTAAATGCTCTCTAGGTCAATATTGAATTATAGCACCCTGAGCTAGCCTAGGCAAGAAAGATCTAGCAGTGCACATGCAGGCATTTTATTATGCTGGTATGTCTTGATTTGCTTATTCACAACAACCTGTTTGTGTATCTGAGATCATGTTTTAACTTCTGAAATCATGTCTTAGGCACTTCTGAAAATGTTACCTCATGGTCAGGATTTTCTCAGCATTCACAGATGTTTTTCTCATCATGTTAAATACTGAGCTCTTTTGAAAGCATGGCCACAGATACCATGCAGGGGCAGCGCTAAGTACTGAATGTTTTTGGAAAATTCAGCTTTCATTTTGATGTCTGGCTTTTCTGAGCACGCTGGCCTTACTGGGGAAACTGAGCTCCTGCAAATGTAATCATGTTAAAACACGTGTCTTAAAATTAATGGGAGACGTGGTCACAATTTTGCTTCTGGTTAACAAAAATGTAATCTTTGTAATATCATGAGGTCATACTGTTCATGATACAATTAACTGTATGTGTGTGGTTGTGCGAGTCTAAGTGATGGATGTTGGTCTTATCACTTTCTCATTGTTTAATTATTTGTGTAATTGAACCAGAGTGTCTTATGTTTAATCTGAAGGCCTATTGTTGCGTTACTCATGAATAGTTTTTACATGGATCTCAATAGGATGACTCACATAGTAAGTTATTCCCAGCTGTCGTAGCGCAAGATGTTGGAAGAATTGTACCTAGGGGGATTATATAGTTAACAGTGGCCTGTATCAGATATAATACCCACCTTCTGCAAACTACAGATTGCATGGAATTTACATAGAATTAGACTAATCCTAAGCAAAGTGACTATTAATTTCATAGAACTTGCAGATATGACAGCTCCTGTCTAATTAGAGAGTAAGGGCATCTGTGTATAGCACTGTAATGCCATGCTGCATTTTCATTGAAGTTCAATAATATGCTGTTGGACTTGTTTTCACAATGCCTTCTTTCCCTTTTTGCATCTTTTTGGACAGCTTCTCAGTAAATTCTTATTGTCAGCCATTTCCAGCATGTGAGGGAAGGAAGAAGAAGGGCTCAGGAATCACGAGGGATTCCCATGCACACACCTAAACAATCTGAATTTTCAGCCAGTTTAAGACCAATTAAAAATATTTTTCATTTAAATTGATCTCCTAATTTCTGTGGTTACAAAAGGAAAGGAGGCAGAAGGAAAAAAGTTGTGTCTAATCAGGACTTAAATAGCTAATGGCTGTTGGGTGTATTTTGTGTTGCTCTTTCTACATCTGTGGACTCTTGTTAATTGTTGAGTGTTTCAAACACCATAAAGTGAATGATCCATAGACTTCTGTCTAGAAAAATACTGGCACAAAATACAGAAAAAAAACCCCTTTCTCCTTGAGCTATTTGCCTATGTTGAATAGAGAGGCATTAATACTGTTAGATACTACATACTTGCTGTCACTCACTGACATCCTGATATAAAAGGCATGGTTCTGTGCTGCAGGCAGAGAAACCAATAGAAAATGAAATAGTCCTCCTAATTTACTTTGTTGAAGTGGCAAATGACTTCTAGAGAGTTGCAGAGGAAATAAAAATTCTTAGTGATTTTCTTTAATTAGAAAAGTAGATAGGTCAGTAAAACACTCCACAGTGGTGTTGTCGAACATACATAACAGCATGCTGCCCTCCTCATGACCAGCACTTAACAGCAAGCACTGCTGCAAAGATGCAAAACCAAGTTTCTTAATGTCTCCGTTTTCGCCCTGTTCACTGGGGCTCGAACGATGGCTTTGACTCTCCGCACAGCTGTATGGGTCTCAGCCTGTGCCTTGGGCTTCACTGCAGTGGGGACTTCAGGCTGGACTGCATGGGGCATGCAGCGAGCAGAACTGTTTACAATCTGTGAGTGGTGGACTATGTCCCACTTGCCAAGAAGGCTGTCTTCGTCTGAGACTGCCAAATGATATGACCGGCTGAAGAGTTACTCTCTGAGCCAGAGGCAAATATTCACTTGAACAATAAAATAAACAAATTATTATAAAATGTGTTATCTGTCATAGTGGAGTACATCGTAACGTTTCACAGTCTAATTTGCTATTGCATGCCAATGATTTGTGGCATATTACTTCACACTCATGTCATTTCACAAAGTACAGTAGTACACTACAGTCTTACAGGAGGGAAACTGGGGAGAAAAAAAAAGGCATGCCCTAAGCTGATGAGGTGCTGAAATGTCTCTGTTTCTTATACTTAGAAAAGCATCCCCTTTTTCCATGACATTACATGTCTTGGCACATAATTAACCTGCATTTAATTATTTTTATTCAAATGGAGGTAAGTATCATTAATATTGGTATTACATAAAATAAAATATAGCTTGAATAATACAGCATTACTGAGCTCTAGAACAACTTGATGATAGTCAAGCTAGCCTCCACATACACAGCAAAATATTCTCACATTTGCTAGGGAATGTCTGAAAAAAGCCCCTGAAATCACTAGAAATCTTTGCAGCAAGTACTGTGGATTTTGATTCAAGGCAGAAACTTACAGAAAAATAGTTTTACATGGTCAAATAGATGTCATACTAACATAATCCCCTTAATACTTCCAAAATCCAGTACTACAGTTTCAGGATGAAAAGTAAAAAGAAGGAATGCAGAGGTACTAACACAGAAAGATGAAAACAGTTTTTCATCTGTTTTGAACTTAAGCCTCTTTAAAATGCAAGCATGTAAAGGGCATGTTGCCTCACGTGTGCCTGCTGTGAGTTCAGTGAGAAACACCATGGACCTCAAGCTATGTTAAATTAAACTGCTCCTAAACTCAAGTAAAAGAGGTATTCCTGCTAAGCACTAGCTAAATTGTGCAGTGCAGTTCCTCCTAACAACTGTCTTTTTAGTAAGCATTTTTGCAGAGGACAGCACATAATTTATGAGTGGGCCCTCAGGCTCAATAATTTGCAGAGCAACATCAGTAATAGTCAGAAACCCTTTCTAGGCCAAAGGAGATGCAGAAATGAAGGCTTCTTTGCTGCTGGAAACTGGTGGACACATTAGGTTAAAGAAAGGGAAAGCTAACTGTAAATATCTTAAGAGAGCTGGAAGTGGGAACGTTTTAGGAAGGTTTGGTTTTTTGTTTTTCATTTTGATGTAGATTCCTCACCCCCACCACCCGCCACCACCCCAACACCCCCCTTCGAATGAGAAAGACCTATTTTAATAGCTTCTGAAACCGGAAAAGATGCAGCAAAAACTTGGGTAGGATATAGGAATGCTGGTTTGCTAGTTTGAAAATCTCACTAACAGAGGTTGTGATGGAGCTGGCTCAGTGGAAATAACAGAGATAAGCAAGAGAAAAGATTTTCAGTAACTAATGTTTTAAACTAGAGGTAAAATACTAAAATCTCAGTTTCTTGTTTCAACTTCTTAGTCCATAAAATGGATATAGTAAGACTTGCTCCCACCTTGTAGGCAGTGCTTGTTAGGTGTTTTCAGTGGTAATATTATATTAAGTGCTGAAAGTTATTATTATTAGTCCTATTAGGTATTACTACCTAGCTTAAAAAAAAAAAAAAAAAAAAAAAAAAAAGGGAGTCTTTCCATGAGCTGTGCGTTTCATAACCTTGAAATCTCTGTGTTAGTAAAGCAAAGCTAACGGAATCAGCCTGAATGAGTAGTAGTTATATATACAAAATTATACCCAAATAAAAATCATTTGTTCCAAAATTAAAACTCTTATGCAAGAATAAAGAATATAAAACAAAAAAAAATCATGTTGGGGGGGAGGGGGGATGGTTGCAAATCCAAGTGCTCTTGCTTTTCTGTGTTGAAATCTGTTTCCCACCCAAGCTATGCCACAGTTAAACAAAACAAAATGTATGTTGGCTTTTACTTGGGTGCAGCTCATTAAACACCCTTACCCAAAGCTTTGCAGCCTATGGTGCCCAGAAGCTTTCACAGTTCTCATGAATGCAGGGTAGCCTGGTTCACTGTGTGTTGTCCCAGTACGCTGAGCGGCATAAACATCACCTTTGGCCCAACAAATACCTGGTGCCTTTTTAACATCTGAATGTTTCACAACACTGGAGCAAGTGGTTTCAACAGTTCAGGTGGGAATATGATTTCTCCTCTGCCTGCTTCATCTCCTTAACTTTCACCATTGGGTCTTTTATTATCCTATGAGATGAAACTGCTGTGAAAGCTCCTGTGCTTGTGTATAAAAACTTAACCAGAAGTAGTAAGTAATTACATGAGAAAAACCTGTAAATTTGTTTGCTTTTCTGAGGTCAAGGCTCAGTGTTTCTGTTTGGGTTTTTTTTGTTGTTGTTTTCTGTTGTGTTTTTGTTTTTTTTTTTTTTTCCTCCCACAGTGAAAGAAAGAAAACCAGGATTGCATTTAATTATCCTGTGACCCCAGGTGGCTTACACTTCTCCATGCCTGTTAGCCACCGAATGCTATCAGAATTGCTTAGCTGAAAGCTGCCTTTTGCGTGTTGATGGGCATTGCAAATCCTCCTGCAGAGCTGTCTTTCATGTCTAGACAATATCAAGAACAGCAAAACATCACCATATGTCCTTCCTTCCAATTCTCCCTGTGCTTTGCAGGTTGTATTCTTTTTCTCCACCACTTGATCAGTTTGCTTCCTTAGGGATGAGTATGTCTGTGTGCGCGCACAGGCGCATATGCATGTGTGTGTTCACAATGTCATATTGCTAGGGGGGGTGAAGCACACTGCCTGTGCTGAAGATACTCCTTTTTAGCTAAAAAGAATAGCCACATCTGCTGCTTTGTCCACACAGTGCCTACTCTAATTGCCAATTCCAGTTTGATTTATTAATATTTAGATCCTTAGATACAGAAAATCGTCTTTCAGAGCAGATGAGTGACTATTTCCCACCTTTTTTCCCTGCTGATTAGCAAGTGTCATGGCATTCTTGTTTCTTGACAGCCAGAATTAATCGTGCCACAGAGGCTGATTCTTTAGGGGGAGGAAGTTCCTAAAAGCACCAAGGAAAAGATGAAGGAAAACAACCTTGGATTTCTTTAGTCCTCTTCTTATTAACCTGATCTAATTTTGGACACAAAAATTTTCTACAAACTCTAATTTAGTGTTAGTACTGGAATGACAAAGATTAGAAGGAGGAGAAAAGAAATCCCACTTGGGAGCTTTTAAATGCTTCTATTGGAATTATGCTGAATTTTTCATTTCTGTCCATTTGATTGAAAATTTAAATCATTTTGCATTTCATGATATTGGCCACCTCATAAGATACAGAATTTGACAGTTTATGGCCTCAAATCCATGGTGTCTTTAAAGGAGAGGTAGTAAAAATGAAATTAAGAAAAACAGATAAATGCAAAATCCTATGATGGTGCATCTTGTAATTATCACATCTGCTGCAAAGCATCTGAAAAATAGCTTTGGAAGCCTGCCATGCTGCAAACAACTCACACAATGAAAAGGAGCAGGACAGTAAAGGACAATTGATAATGAGGTTTTTAAATGGACTTTTAACCTTATAGCAGGAGCTTTTACCCATTCTATCTTCTGTTGTAGCTCCTTTTTGATTTAAATCTAAAGAAATATTTTAATCTTTCATGATGCCCTGTGATGTCGCATTTGGAAATGTGGCACGATAACAAATTAATCAGTGACAAGAAGAATGGAAGAAAGGGGTGAGGATGAAAGAAGGAATTAATTCTGGAAGTTCCTGCCTTGGAAAAGTATCAGTTGCTACCACTGTTGGCCTTTGGTTTTTTCATTCATCTTTTTCCTAAGCGTTATAAACTCATCTGCAAGTTTTCTTAGCATAAGGCACTGTGCTTCTGGGACCAGCTTTATTTGCCTTTTGTTACATTATGTTTGGAGTCTGAGTTGCTGCTAGTAGCATTATTCTGTGACTAGGGAATCTGCAATACAGTTTTCTGTGGGAAAGCATACTGGAATCACTAGCTGAAAAGAGCTGGATGTAAACTTTAAGGAAATTTGTGATCTCAGCCCATGATCCTCAGACTAACTATCTGTGGGGAAGCATGTATATTTTGCACATAATTGCATGTTCAGAGCATCACTGCAAAGCATCTTTG
The DNA here is from genome assembly GCF_023634155.1 of Falco peregrinus. Classification (NCBI taxonomy): domain Eukaryota; kingdom Metazoa; phylum Chordata; class Aves; order Falconiformes; family Falconidae; genus Falco; species Falco peregrinus. The sequence goes on from NC_073739.1 coordinate 18,120,872, forward strand.
TTCACAAATGACTCATCAGTGATTTGGCCTCATAAGTCCTTTCAAAGGAAAAAAATTGACAAGATAGTAAAAATAATAATTACCACCCCATCCCCACCCGTCTCTCCCATCAAATAACCAGTTGTTTTCAGTAACATTTTCTACACAGGGTATGACTTTGCTTTTCCTGCTGCCACCATTTTGGTATCGTTAATACATGAGGAAGTAAAGTACTACTTGGTTTTGAGTAAAACTAGAAAGATTAAGGCCCGGGGGCTGGGGTGGGGTGGAGCTGAGAAGGAAAAAAAGGTATACAAAGTATCAGCAGAAGAGCTACTCAGGCTTATTAGCAATATTCTCAACATCTTCCATTATGAAAATTTGTTTTTTTACCTCCTGTGCTCAGACATGTTGAATTAATTTCCCATAGCGGGAAGGAAGAGAATGTCCCTCTGCCAACACAGAGAAAACTTGTAAACCTTCTGGGATAATACCTTTGTTCCCCTGGGAAGAGAAGAAACAGACTGTGCATGTTCCTCTTCTACTCCTAATGCTCCCGATAAAGGGTTAGGAGCAGCACTTCTTTTTTCTCTTCTTTTACTGGCCACACTCCAAAAGAAAGGAGTGAATGCTGCTCCTTTCCCCATAGTGAGAGGGAGGTATCACAAGCCCTGGAAGATGTGGAGTCTGAGGGTAGGGATGCATGGCCTGCCTCTATTGACTAGAGCATTATAAGCCCCACAGAGAAGCAGGGTTTCCTTTCCTCCCCTTTGGTTAAACTTAGGTACCTCCTTGTTCATGGGGCAGATGCATTTCTCTGTATTTGCCCTTGTAGATTGCCTCTTTCAATGCTTGCCTCATGCCACATGTTATTCAGGGGACCTAGTCAAGCAGCTCAGCATTTGGCAGGGTAGGACAAAAACTTCTGAGGCTGAAACAAAAAAATTTCTTTGTCTCTGGCACTAGATTTTGATGAGCACCTCAGAAAAGCCCATGAAGAAGTAAGCAACCCTAAGAACAGAGCAAGGCTTTTGCACTGCAAGCATCCAATAATGGCCTGGGGCCAGCCATGGAACAAAAGAGAGGAGAATATGGAAGAGCCATTCATCAGCTGAGTACTAATTATTCACGAACAAGACAGATCAAGTGGAAAGCACTGTGAGATCATACAATTAACAAATTTATCATAGTGACCACACAGGTGAAAGACAGACAGCTGGTACTTCTGAACTTTGGATCCTTGACTGTACAGCACTGACTTCTCCCTCAATGTAATCTTGGCGTGCTTTTGTATACACAGTAGTTGCATTTTATGGCCACCCCTCTGCTTTTGGAAATGGAACAGGAAAATGTAGTGTTTAGTGGAACAGAGAAAACCAAATCCCAGTGTACCATATGGGCTATGGTTCTGCACATGATTCCCTCATCCATCCCAGCACACCATTCAGCCCAGGAATGTCACCACAAGAACAGTTCCTGTGATTCCCTGTCTGGAATGACTGCAAATGTAACAGGTTTATACAGATTCACGCAGACATGGGGAGTTTTCTTCAGAAACTTCTGTAAGGACCTGTTACACTTCTGACTCAAATCTTTCAATGTATATTTGTACTGCAGATTTCATCTAAGGCATCTGAAGCCGTTACTATTTCATTATGTTGCTTCAATAATCTGCGGTCAGTCTAGCAGATTTCTGGGAAGGAGATTTGGAAAACAACCTACTTTTGTGTTGCACTGGTCTCTTTCTATTAATATCTTAGATCATTTTGGCAATATTTCTAAATAGGAATAAAATATTAATCTGGAGATTAAATACTAAGACCTACTTTGAGCTCAGTTGTGCTACAATAAATCAGGTAGGCTGAAGAACTGCACTGGATCTATACCATGTAATTTAGATCAGAATTTGTCCAGCTCTGATACTTTTATGTTGGAACTAAAGCTACTGTATTTTCTCTGACAGTATAACAATGATGTTCATGATAAGCTGTCATAAGCAATTTCAAAGACTTTTTTATTAAAGCCTTTACTCCTCTCACAAATTAAATAAGACTTTGCTGCTTTTACAATGTAAATATCCAAGGAGTATATGCTCTTCAGCATGCACAGCAAGATCAGGAGTCAATGCAGAAATGAAACAATGTAAAAGGGTCCAGAGACCTTGGGATGCAAGGTTTGTATTTTTTTCTTGTCTATCCTATAGAGGTGCTATGGGAGCAGATGAACACCCTCTCTTCTTGCAGGCTTGTGTGTAAGTGCATGACAGGGTACCATGGCTGCAATGGTGTGAGTACAGAAGAGATTTAACTATGAATTAACTGGTTTAGTGCAGAATTAAAGAAGACACGAGAGAGCCTCAGAAGTTTTCCCTTATTTGATTATTAATTACTATTTAACTATTAGATAGAGCACAGATGTGACAATGAAAGGAGCAGATCTCAACAGAAGCAGAAAAAGGAGCATCATACAGACTCTGTATCTATCAAGCTCTTGAGGTCAGGGGCTGTCTTTATACTTCACACTTATGCAATGTTCAGTACAAAAGAAGTTCAGTCACTGGCTGGGCTTCCAGGCAGAACAGCAAAATGAATAATAAATGGTAACAGCACTCAAGCAGTGTAGGGGTTAATTCCTAGCTCTGACTACTAAGGCTAAGGTTGCAAAGTAAAATCAGGAAGTTTCATAGCTGTTGGTGCAGGAAGATTATTTTCTGCTGTAATTGTTGTGGTAATCTTTATTTTTTCTCTCCTTCAGCTTTTTTATGGGAAATCCTAAAAGCTAATTCTTTGAAGCTGGAGACTTGGCAGGAAGACAGCAGAAAATGTTGCCCCATTCCCATCCAAGTGGTTTCTCAGGAAACAGCCATAGGAGTCCTTTGTGCTCAAGAAATGACTGAACTTACTACATTAAATCAGAAAGTTAAAATCCTGGAATGAAATAAAGACAACTCCCTTGTTGCTTGACTTCTGGGAACACTGAGCACCTGTGTGTTAATGATCGTGAATTTATACTGCTAGTGTAAAGAGTAGAAAAGGAGAGGTGAAAAATATGGTCAGCTCACTGTTGTGATATATGAGCCATCTTTTCACTTGTAGGCAGACATATTTTCCTAATTCTGATGGTGAAACTGTAGATTTTCAGAAACTGCTTTCTGTCTTCTTTTTCCACAGAAGAGGTTTGTTGTAATCACACAGTAATATATAATTGCTGTGAGGAAAACTGGCAATGGCACAGCACAGAAGAAGTGCTTGAAGTTACTTGCTGATAGGAGTACTCAGGTTTCCTAATCTCAGCTCCTGCTCTAACATTAGTTGCTGCAATGTTCTCTTTAATGGGCCCTACAAATAATGAGAAACAGATGGGGAATAAAACTGATGTTGTGTTTGGTTTTGGAAAACAATCATCATCAGGAAAAACAGTTCAAACCAGTCAGGTGAACCAAAAAATTGAATAAAGTCTTCCTAAAACAAAGAAGCATGGATGAAGCTAACAAGTTCTGTAGAGCTAAAGTTTTACACTGAAGTTGTCTGTTCAATGCGGTTGGTCCCTTTTGCCCATCTAGGATGCAGATCACAGAGGCAGGCACCATTTTTGAAAATGGGGTAACCTGCTGGAGGTGTGTCACTAAAACATGCACCTTAGGACTGCATCTGTGACCTGGCTGGGTATTTTGTAATCCCTTTCAACTGCCCCCAATTCAGTTCTGCTGGTCATTGTCTTGTCTCTGCCTTTCCCTTCGTCTCAAAGAGCAGGAAACAGAAATGATTCTCCCCATGACATGCTTTCCTCCCACAAAGCCACAGCTCCTGCTAACTAAGTACATCCCCACCTTCACCTATGTTCCCGTACCTACTCCTCCTACCACCTGAGTATTCCTAAAAAGCTATAAGCAGCTAACGGGAATATGGATGATGAGTTAGGACAAGTTACTCTGGGCTTATGTCTCTGAAGATGAACTGGTCCTCTGCAGGAAGGAAGGGCCAGAATTAACACTCCTCTCTGCATTGCAGCTCATGGAGCCAGGTACTCCCCTGTACTTCTTCACACCAGCTGGGGCTGGCATCTCCCCATCCACGGCAGGTGGGGAACCCTGACTGAGAAGTGGGGAGCAGATGGGCAGGGATGTCAGGGCAGCCGGGTGAGCCTGCAGGGTAGCATCAGCACAGATCAGTTAACAGCAACAAAGTACTGCCATTTCCTAACCTCTGTGAAAATGAGGCTGGTGGGCTGTATGCAATAACTTAAGGACTAATGATAGTCTCTGCTCACTGTATAGCAGAGACCTTTCCCCTGCCTAAGGGAAGTTCATGGGCACTTAAGGACGTAATTAGCATAAGTAAGTTAATGTTGTGTTCCCTAATGTGATGGTCTAAACTTTAGTAACAGGATAAAGATCTGATGAGCTCATCAGGAATTTGAGGGGGTAGGACATCTTCAGGAACCCAAAGGAGTGGTTAAACTCTGCAGACTTAAGGAAACTGCAAACCCTTGTCCATTTTTCACCATAAAGTCATTAGATTTTAATGAAACAGAATTTTTAGAATACTTGCATTACTTTCTTACCCAGGGGAAAACAAGAAATATAAACTTCATTGTTGAACTAGTGGACAGAGTTTTTTTCATATTTTCTCATTAAGCCCAGCAAATGTGCATCTATCTGTGTTTTCTGTGCATCCATACACAATTTCACAATCCTATTTTAAAGGTGTTCTAGATCACCATCCAAGCAGAAATACTACCCCAGTATCTGAAATTGTGGCCTTTTCCTAGGGGGCAAAACTGGTGTAAAATACCTTCTCTCTGCCCTATAACAAGCCGTTAATCTTGCCAAGTGAAGAAGCTGAATGACTGATCATCAGTTCCTGTGACATACCGTCATATCACATCAATCATATGTATCATATCTACATGTTTGTGATCGTGAAACTGTACTTGTTCAGTCTCTGTTTCAGAAAATTTTGTATGCAATCAGGAGAATGCAGAGGTTTCATTTTAAATATTATTTTTGTATTTATTGAAAAGCA